>NC_030679.2:39958209-40569459 GCF_000004195.4 Xenopus tropicalis | reverse complement strand
ACACAACCAAATGTGGATGCTGGGGAGGAAGCCGAAGTAAAACAATAAGGCTCAGTACAGGAAAAAGCAGGTATATCTGGCGTTTTAGGGATAAAAAGAGATAGAAGCAGGGAGCTGGGAGAAATTAATATAACAATAAAACTGACTTAAGGTGGAAAGAATTATTCATTTGATTTGAGAAAGAACTGCACAATACTGACACATGGAAAGACAAAGAGGAGCAAATGGTATAGAAAAGGAAGGCAGGGAAATAATGTTAAAATAATAAGAAAGAATCACTGAAGGAGAAGAGAATATGGAAAGAATTGAAAAAAAGAAAAAAAATGGAGGGAAAAAAACAAATGGATATGTAAAAATGTGGGGTAATTGGAGATGGAAAATAACAATATCCTAAGAGAGATATTCTCTTTAAAGGTGTGTATGTGTATATATAAATATATATAGGGGCACCAACTGCTGGACTTGTCTAGGGCGCTAAACACCTAGTTCTGACACTGGAGGTGTGGGGCCCCTGAGGTGACAGCCTTGGTGGGCCCCTGACACACTGGCTAGGGACTATTTTGATTCTCCCAGTATAGCTAAAGTTGCCAGCCACATGTTGAATGCACATCTTGCATGGCTAATTAATTAATTTAGATGCATGCTGCATGGCTGCACATAAACAGTTGAGTCTGCAGCATGCATCTAAATTAATTGCTAAGAAGCTACAGTGGTGTGAAAAACTATTTGCCCCCTTCCTGATTTCTTATTCTTTTGCATGTTTGTCACACTTAAATGTTTCTGATCATCAAAAACCGTTAACTATTAGTCAAAGATAACATAATTGAACACAAAATGCAGTTTTTAAATAAAGGTTTACGTTATTAAGGGAGAAAAAAAACTCCAAATCTACATGGCCCTGTGTGAAAAAGTGATTGCCCCCCTTGTTAAAAAATAACTTAACTGTGGTTTATCAATTTCAATTTTCAATTTCAATATCAATTTCTGTAGTCACCCCCAGGCCTGATTACTGCCACACCTGTTTCAATCAAGAAATCACTTAAATAGGAGCTACCTGACACAGAGAAGTAGCCCAAAAGCACCTCAAAAGCTAGACATCATGCCAAGATCCAAAGAAATTCAGGAACAAATGAGAACAAAAGTAATTGAGATCTATCAGTCTGGTAAAGGTTATAAAGCCATTTCTAAAGCTTTGGGACTCCAGCGAACGACAGTGAGAGCCATTATCCACAAATGGCAAAAACATGGAACAGTGGTGAACCTTCCCAGGAGTGGCCGGCCGACCAAAATTACCCCAAGAGCGCAGAGACAACTCATCCGAGAGGCCCCAAAAGACCCCAGGACAACATCTAAAGAACTGCAGGTCTCACTTGCCTCAATTAAGGTCAGTGTTCACGACTCCACCATAAGAAAGAGACTGGGCAAAAACGGCCTGCATGGCAGATTTCCAAGGCGCAAACCACTTTTAAGCAAAAAGGACATTATGGCTCGTCTCAATTTTGCTAAAAAACATCTCAATGATTGCCAAGACAAAGACAAGACAAAAGTTGAACTTTTTGGAAGGTGCGTGTCCCGTTACATCTGGCGTAAAAGTAACACAGCATTTCAGAAAAAGAACATCATACCAACAGTAAAATATGGTGGCGGTAGTGTGATGGTCTGGGGTTGTTTTGCTGCTTCAGGACCTGGAAGGCTTGCTGTGATAGATGGAACCATGATTTCTACTGTCTACCAAAAAATCCTGAAGGAGAATGTCCGGCCATCTGTTCGTCAACTCAAGCTGAAGCGATCTTGGGTGCTGCAGCAGGACAGTGACCCAAAACACACCAGCAAATCCACCTCTGAATGGCTGAAGAAAAACAAAATGAAGACTTTGGAGTGGCCTAGTCAAAGTCCTGACCTGAATCCTATTGAGATGTTGTGGCATGACCTTAAAAAGGCGGTTCATGCTAGAAAACCTTCAAATAAAGCTGAATTACAACAATTCTGCAAAGATGAGTGGGCCAAAATTCCTCCAGAGCGCTGTAAAAGACTCGTTGCAAGTTATCGCAAACGCTTGATTGCAGTTATTGCTACTAAGGGTGGCCCAACCAGTTATTAGGTTCAGGGGGCAATTACTTTTTCACACAGGGCCATGTAGGTTTGGATTTTTTTTCTCCCTAAATAATAAAAACCCTCATTTAAAAACTGCATTTTGTGTTTACTTGTGTTATCTTTGACTAATAGTTAAATGTGTTTGATGATCAGAAACATTTTGTGTGACAAACATGCAAAAGAATAAGAAATCAGGAAGGGGGCAAATAGTTTTTCACACCACTGTATGTAGGCTGTAGATTCAATAAGTGGCAGTATTAAAGGGGTGAGGTGGCAACCCTAAGGGGCAGATTTATTAAAATGTGAGTTTAGATTTAATGCATAAAAACTCACCCACGTTGTGTTCATTCCTATGGGATGTTTAGAAGCCTATTTATCAATGGGTAAAACTTAGAACTCACCATTTGATAAATACACTTCTAAAAATCCCATAGGAATGGACAGAACGTGGGTGAGTTTTTATGTATTAAGATCTAAACTCACATTTTGATAAATTTGCCCCTAAGTATAGCACCTGCCACCCATGCAGGTAATCTTCACCCCATGTCAAACAAATGTAGGATTTATGGATACACAGGCAACATTTGTTTTGAGTAGGGCATTAACAGTACATACAAAATTTGTTAGAGCTATATTTACCCATGGATGCATCTTGGCAAAACATAATTGTAAGCTCGATAGAGTTATACTCTATTTACTCTAGTGTTACTCCATATTATGTGACTGGTAGGCTAGAAGTTCAAGCTGTATGGACTGATCTTTTCATACAGGTACTGGAAAACTAACAGCTGTTTCTTGACAGATTTATCCATATGAATTACTTGTTGTCACCACTAGAGGGAGGAATAGACTTCCTAAAGATGTAGACAGAACACGCTTGGAGGTAAGCATTCATATTTTTTTGTCTCCTGCGGTTTTTTGTTGACTATTTGATGGGGGACTGAGCAGTTATGAGCTGCAGTGGATTCGTCAACCACTGTTTGTACCACAGTTAGCACATCCTTACACAGCCTGGTAACTTACTACATTACCTGCACTGCTATCTATGTGCTGCAAACAATCTGTAGCACCCCTACACCCCACAGTCTGGCATCGGTTTTGTCTGTAACTGGCAGACCCAACCAGTCCAAGATGGGTTAAAATGGCAATAAATGCCTAGTTTAATGAGGGTTTATTCACCTTACAGTTAACTTTTAGGGGCCTAAAATGAAATTCGCTGAAGAAAAAGTGTAAAAAGCTGTGTAAAATAAATGGAGAAGTTTCCAGCAGAACGGTGGAAGAAAAAAAACACTTATGAGTCAGTTCCAAGCTTAGCAGCACAGAGCATGTGCAGGGAAACAACAGATAAAAAGATGGGGAGCTACTGGGGGCTTCTTTGGAGGCACAGATCGTCATTGATAAAGGGCTGTGATGAGATTAATTCATTGTTGAATTTAGTTCCCCTTTAATACCTTCTCTCTGTATTCTTTGGGGTGCATCCTTTTACCTTGATATAGTGTCCAAAGAGCAATTTGGAGAAAACAGCCATGTTTTTTTCCCACAGGGCAACTTTTTTCCCAGAATTCCAGCGTTATTGTGGATGCAAACGGGTGATTCTTATATAGCAATTGCACTGCATCTACTGCAGTTGCATCCAATTCGCCAAATTGAATGCAGCTACAGTCATGCTTTTTTGCAGATCGGCGCTGTTGTGCTGAATACTGTAAATATTTTTGAAGTCTGTCTGGCATCATTTCAGGGGTATGGTGTGTAAGAGACACGTGCATCCTATTCTTTTGCTGAAAGTGTGCAGTGTCTATTGACACAGGGCGCTGAGGGAACCCTAGAGCTACAGCTTGGTCAGGAGATGGCAGTAGCTCCAGGGTTCCCATGCTTTATTAGGTGCAGTAGCATCTGGTTTGGAATGGAAGGCAGGAAGGAATGAGTGGCGCCGAGTGCAACTATAAGCAATTTGGATGCATGTACCTTAACCAACCAATAAAAGTGGTTTTGTGCACAACTCACTTCAGATAAATGCACAAGTTCCCTCTGCATTTGGGGACGTACGTGAGCCGTTTTATCTCTAATTCTCTCTCTTTGCCTCACTCTCTCTTTAGCGCCATCTGTCCGCAGAAGAGTTCTATCAGGTGTTTGGAATGACCATATCAGAGTTTGACCGCCTAGCGTTGTGGAAAAGAAATGAGTTGAAAAAGCAAGCCAGGCTCTTCTAATCCTGTCCAACATGTGCCTCAGATATAAATAAACACCTCTATAAATATATTTATAAATATATATATATATATATATAGATCTTCTGTATGATTACCACATACCATATGTATATTGTATTATAGAATAATCTCGCTCCAGGCTGAGACTTTTCTTTTAACCCTTTCAGAAGTGGAAAGGACTACAACCTGTTACTATGCAATGCGTTGCAATCCCTTTTACCACTGAGAAGGTTAACCTGAGCTGAGAGGTATTTTGAACTCTCACTTATATTTTTTAATGCTGTTTTTTTCATTTTCTATACACTGCTGTTTCTGAGAGAGTTTAAACCTTCACTAACAGGGAGAATACATAGTACATAACACATAGCTTTTACCCATATGGTTTTGGTTTGGCATTACTCATTTCAGTACTTGAAATTATATCCATTCTGTAACAAAATTACCAATAGAAGTCAACTTATTGGCTATAGGTCAAAGCAGCCTTATCCTGAGTTGCTAAAAATGCCATATGACTTGCCATATGCCTGCTGTGACACCTGATAACCAATTGGGCTGCATTTCTGTAGGGGTGTACCCTACATGCCACCAATTAATTCAGGATATCTGGCCATTAACTGGGAGAGCCATTTACAACTGATCTTGGCAGCAGCCAAAAGCCATGATCCTATATTAGCGCCCATGTCTCCAAGGTGTGCCAGGCCTTCTCCCTGCAGCTAATGAAAGGATAACAATTCCTTGCACTGTGAATGTCAAAGTTTTTTTTCTATTAAAATTGTTTACGGACCCAAACACCTTATAACACCCACAGCACATGAAAGGAAAGGGAAGTACTCAGTATTTCTGTGGCCTTACAAATCATCACAGTTTTGTTGCACAGACATTCCCCTCTGCCTCACTCTGCCCTTAACTCTACTCCCTTTGCCCTTTATGGCATATACTAGTTTATATATATACTAGCTGTGAAAAGCAAAGAGTGACAACAGGCAGCAAACTGGAACCTTAATCATTTACTAACATTGGTGCTGAATTGCACAAGTGCAGTTGCACACAGCGGCCAAAAAAGCATAAAAGCAAAGATCTGATTGGTTGCCATGAGCCATTTGTCATTTAACACCTATATTAATAAATCAGTCCCTCTCTGCTTTGCATATATTCCCTGCCATACAGGTTACAGGTCCAGTAACCTATAGCAACCAATCAGCAGGCACCTTTTATTGGTCACCTGTTTGAAAGCAAACATCTCATTGGTTGCTGTGGGTGACTGCACCGGGCAAACACAGCACCTTTTGTTACATATATGGGTTGCCTGTAAACAGGTAGAAAATGAGCTGTATTTCAAAACCATCCTTGACATTTCTCATTCACTTGAATAGGAAACAGCTGACAGCAGCAGTACTGGCGCTTCTCAGCCCAAGAATATTCTAGTTCAGGGATGGGCAAAATTTTTAGCTCAGGGGCCACCTTGACTTTTAAAATTTGACAGACGGGCCGGACCAGTGTAACGCCGTATCTGATTGTCAGTCCAAGTCTCACGTGATGAGACTTGTGGAAAAAAAAGACCAATGGGCCGGATGTGGCCCACGGGCTGTAGTTTGCCCACCCCTGTTCTAGTTGATTCTCTAGCAAAGAGAATACAGCACGCGCCATAAGCTTAATGCTACAGTCATTTTGCCTAATATATTTTGACTTTGCTTGAAATGTGGTATAGGATGCCCCCAAATCGATATTACAGCTTATGAAAACACAGATATTTTTCCTTGCTTTTGTCTCTTGTGTGAGTTTTCAGGAGAGAATTGCTTGAAAATCAAATGTTTTGCCATTTTCACGATACCCCTAGGAAACAAGGTTGCAGATGATTTTTACACCATATTGAAATAAATGTAAACTAAACCCCCAGGGAATGCTATTTGAAGCAGTAGGCTTGCTTTTTGTCAGGACAAATGGTGGTCTCTAGACAGTCTGTGATTTTAAAATTAATTCCCAGCCATTAAAACTTTAATTAGACAAAAGAAAGTTCAAATTCCATCCTGCTTTAAATCTTTGCATGTAATTTTATTAATACGGGTATGGCATCCCTTAACTGGAAACCCATTAAACCCCAGAAAGTTCCGAATTACGGCAAGGCTATCTCCCATAGACTCCTTTATAAGCAAATAATTCAGATTTTTAAAAATGATTCCCTTTTTCTCTGTAATAATAAAACAGTACCTTGTACCTGATCCCAACTAAGATATAATTAATCCTTATTGGAGGCAAATCATTCATATTGGGTTTATTTTATGTTTTAATAATTTTTTAGTAGACTTAAGGTATAGAGATCCAAATTCTGGATAACAGATCCCATGCCTGTACTCTGGATCACCAGAGAATGGTTACTGCCATAAATCCTCTTACAAGGTTAACATGGGGCCCTTACTAGCCTGTGATTAGGGAGAGCTTGGAAGATGGCCAACGGTACAAGAAATGAGCAAAGTAAGGTAGTAATAGCACTATGTCTTACCTTACACATAAGGTAACATTTGGCCTGCCCAGTACATTACATGGTTTAGACACCCATGTGTGTGAGGCCATAATGTAGTGATCCAACTGCACCAAATGTGGTGGTGACCATTCTAGGGTACAAGCCTACTACTTCCATTCTCCAGTCAGGGCATTAATTGGCTACATTTTCCATTGTTACCTCTTAATTGGTGTGACACACAAGGACTCGTGAGCACACAGTTCAGTGGGTGTTGTGTGAATTAATTGCCCACTATATGACTAGATTCCCTCAGTTTTCACGGGCTCATGGAGCTGACTTTAAGACATTAAGTAATACACAGTCACACCCATATGCCCATTAAAATCATTATCCCTGGGGCCTTGGATAGACTGGAGCCTGCATTCTGTGTGCTATTTCCTTGGTTTGTAGGGTTAAGTTCCTCATACAAAGATATCTAAGCGGTGTAATACTTGGAGGTTAGTATAACCTTGGTGGTGTAATGCTAGGGGTTAGGTCAAAGAGGTTGAAAGAGAACTGCCTGAGAAAACTATCTGTGTGGAGTTTAGTGTGTGTGTCTGTCCTAAAATTGTTATCATATTGTGTATATTATTTATATATGATATGTATGTTGTCATGAACACAGCTCACACTGTAGCAGAACCCTAGTGACATCTAGTGGTTATTCCAGCACCTGTACTTTGTGTTCCTGCTGTGTGTTTTAGTGTGCTCCTTAGAGCTTAAAGATGTGACTTTGTTGTGCCTCATGTCTGGCAAAGGATATGCCTAATAATAAGAGCAAGGAATGTTTCTTATCTCAGCAAACTGTGTTTTTAATGTCACTTGCTAGGCTAATAATATGGGCTGGCATGGGAATGTATAGCACTGGGTAGAAAATTAAAAGGAGACATAATACAATGGCCACAGTACTTTTGGTCCGTGTAGTGTCCAAAGGATTGTATAGTATCTATGTATATACTTATGGCCACAGCAGTCAATATTTCATATTGCCCGCAGGGCTAATACCCCATTATTTATGTGATAGGAGCAGTTTAGTAAACTGATGGGTTCTGGGCACCCAGAAAACATTATGCTTCCAATTTGCTTTTGGGCATGGACAGCTTTCCCCTTGAGTCTTACAGCTAGTACATAAATCACATTTCTGTTGGAAGCTATGATCTCTTGTTCTTTAGCTGTAGTTAAAGTTTATGGTGCTATAATATGTTGTTGGACAACAGTTCCCATCAACCAGAATTCTGTGAGTTGCAATTTAATCAAAGCTAAAAAACCACATGCAGATCTATATTAGTAAAAAGCGTCACAGTAACCCGGGGAACAGAAATGTGCAGTCCAATAATTGATATTTTGTTTAGTTAACCAAAAAATATGCATTAACTGTTAAAACAGAGCGTCAGACCTACACCTTACAGTCAATACCTCCCTAAGTAAAAGGATATGTTTCTTGTAAGGGTTAAACATCAGAACAGGGTTGCTGATTAGACAACAGAGTAAAACCACAAATAACACCATGCCACACAAACATTCCTTACTGCACTTGCCCTTTGTCTCCCTGATCCTTACTACTGATTGAATCAGTCTATCACTGAATGTTACAGGCAAGCCACAGATGACTTGTGTGCCGCTAAAAAGTAGGGTTTTACTGGATTCAGTCTGTTTTATCAGAAACATCACTTATCTTTTGTTTGCCTTGCATTTGGACTCCAGAAATTTCAAATATTAAAACGGCTTCTTCTCTAAGTACTTCTCTTGTTGTGTCTTTCATTAAATTTCCTTTGCCAAAACCTATAGTGTATATTCTTTATATTAGAACATACACTATTTTTTGTTCAGTGTTTTAGCTTGGATGCTGTAAAAAAATATATCTGGGCCAAAATAAATATGGGGTAACTAATAAAATCCCTCCTGCTAGGATTATGAAAGTGCGGTGTTTCAAAGAAATATTATATTTCAGCATAAGGCATTCTGATGTCATGGTGTCCAGTCCTGCTGGGGATGATATGTGAGATTTTCACAAAATATTAGGAGATCTTCCTGGAAAAACACCAGAGAGAGATTGGCCTGGTGAACATGTTAAAAAGAATAGGTCACATAAAAATGAAGCCACAAAATATTTGTCTTTCAATTGTTTTGTCTTTTCCCCCTTGGGGTGCTCTGTAGAAATAAACTACTTCATGACTCAGCTGTAAACAGTGACATCTAAAGCAGCTGAGCATAGATGTTAAACTTTCAGCCTCCTAATGTAGTGGCGGAGTTGTGTTTGGGGGGATTCAAAGACAGTTTATCGCCCCATACGTGACAGGAGTGTGCAATAATTTATCACCTTTTATAGCAGGTATAGTATGGAGAAATAAAATACTCCAAAGTGCCCTCTTCTGCTTTAGACTTAGCGATTAGGTCTTATGAGGAAAAAAAACTATATGTGTAAAAACTTAAATACTTTAATACAGATAAAACTTCCCAATACACTCACAGAGTATAGGATGTACTTGCCAGGAGTCACTGGTATGGATCAGGTGGCTGCTCCTTTTTCTTTCCTTGTTCTCGACCTGCAGTGTCGTTCCTGGGTTCAGCAGTCCTGCCCTGTATAGTGCTCCTCTCCGTGTCCTCTCTATACTATACAGGGCAGGACTGCTGAACCCAGGAACGACACTGCAGGTCGAGAACAGGGAAAGAAAAAGGAGCAGCCACCTGATCCATACCAGTGACTCCTAACACGCGCATCCTATACTCTGTGAGTGTATTGGGAAGTTTTATCTGTTTAATACAGATAAAACTTCCCAATACACTCACAGAGTATAGGATGCGCATGTCAGGAGTTTTTACACATATGGCGTATGCATTTATCCCACAGTAAGTGCACAGAAAGGGAAGAGAAACTGAAAAGTCGTGGAGTTAACCTAAAGTTGCTAAAGTTGGAAATTTACCTATATGAAGTGGTTCCTAATACTGCCTGAAATTAAGAGGTGGGAAAGCAGAGAGTCGTGAGCTACAAGCAAACCAATTGGATGCCATATAAACCCAAGGGGGTTTGTAAGCAGATTGGCAATTGGAAAGGGATATCACAACTGGGCACAAAAGGGTGATATAAATAAAAGTCATCACTGGTGTTAAAAAGCAAAAAAGCACATGAGAGTGCACATTGTGAAGCAATAACAGTCTTACACTATATATTTTTTTTTCCTTTCCTCATAAGACCTCTTTGCTAAGTCTAAAGCAGAAGAGGGAAATTTGGAGTATTTTATTGAACTGTATTTGGCCTGGGACACGACGTATCTGAAGTGAGGAGCATACACTGAAAATTGCACTTATTTATATTTGTAAAAATAGTATGGAGAGATGGTGCCTATAGTAGCAGTGGGATAATAGCCTCTGGGAAGGGACTGTGGCTGTGGGATAGCAGGTATAGTAGGGAGAAATGGTGCCTATAGTAGCAGTGGGATAATAGCTTCTGGGAAGGGGCTGTGGCTGTGGGATAGCAGGTATAGTAGGGAGAGATGGTGCCTATAGTAGCAGTGGGATAATAGCCTCTGGGGAGGGACTGTGGCTGTGGGATGGCAGGTATAGTAGGGAGAGATGGTGCCTATTGTAGCAGTGGGATAATAGCCTCTGGGAAGGGACTGTGGCTGTGGGATAGCAGTTACAATAGGGAGAGATGGTGCCTATAGTAGCAGTGGGGGGATAATAGTCTCTGGGAAGGGACTGTGGCTGTGGGATAGCAGTTACAATAGGGAGAGATGGTGCCTATAGTAGCAGTGGGGGGATAATAGTCTCTGGGAAGGGACTGGGGCTGTGGGATAGCAGGTATAATAGGGAGATATGGTGCCTATAGTAGCAGTGGGATAATAGCCTCTGGAAAGGGACTGTGGCTGTGGGATAGCAGATAGAGGGAGAGATGGTATAGTCTCTATGTTGAGTAAAGTAGGGGTTGTGCAGGATGCAGCTAAATTAACCTCTGGCCTACACATAACTATCAGTTTGGATTCTAATCTCTAAAACTGAGCACACTGAAGAACCTAAAGATGAACATGAAGAGTGTGTGTTTGGCTTAAACATGTCTATGCATTATGCTTTCTGCCTACATATACATAATTGATTGGAAAATATTTTACACAAAAAACAATTCAAAGGTGGTATGTAATAAGTAGGGCATTTATAAAACCTCATTGTTGTCTTTACCTGTTATTTAATATCATTAATCATGGTTTTGAAAGAATCCATTACAAAGAGCTTACTGTGCTATTTATAAAGGTGTGTATGTTCTTTAATTACAGACCTTTGCCCAAACATGCCATTATTTACATCACCTCAGTCCTGGCATCTTATTCTGAAGTCAATGGGACAAATTCAGGAGTGGAACAATGTCTAGGAAAAAGCTGTATAATGTAAAATTTTGAATTTAACAATAACCCAGCAACAGGGATGAGGCATTAGGAGCAAGGCAGGCAAAATGCTCAGCAACAAGAACAAGGCAGGCAGAATGCTGAGTAACTGAAATCCAGGAACAGGCAAGACACAAGGGAACAGGCCTGTAGTGGCATTCAAAGGAGACCTGGCAGTTCAAAGACCAGACAGAGCTCCACCAGCCCACTAAAGAGTCGCTGCTTATGTCATCTTATAGCAGCCCTTTTGCCATTGGCCATTATCCACAGATTTATAGTCCAGGCCTGCATGAGAGCAGAATGCTCAGCAGCAGAGTACAATCAGGCTGGGGCAGAAAGCAGGACTGGGGTTTGTAAAGGTAGGACAAAGAGAAATCTCTGGCAATGATCTGCACTTGATGGATGATGCAGTGCTGCAGATCTCCAAGCAGAGCTTGGAACACAAACTGCATTGTTAGAGCCCAATGTATGGTAGATTTTCTGTAAGAGAAAGCCCAGCGCAGGCAGCCTTTAATGCAGCAAAAGAAGAAGGAAAGGTAAAAACTTAGTAAGCTTTATCAGAAAGGTCTATGTATACATAGCCATAAGCACTCACAGAGAAGCTGCACTCTATCAAAAGAAACACTGAATTTATTTTCTTCTTTTGTGTACACATGTTCTTCAGTGTCAGACTTCCTTCTCTCAGAAAAAATCTTCAGGGCACAGGCACGAGTCTGCTCAGCTTGCTCCTTCTCACCCTTCTTTCTTCTGCTTTCCCTTCCATCAGAATTTGCTCCACCTACCATTAGAATTTGCTCCCCCTCCCAACTCTGTGTAAGCACAGAAGCAGAGCACCCAGAGACACTGTGTTGGCCTGAGTGTAGACACACTGAGCAGATTTCAGCACTGAAACGTGTATGTATTTTCATGCAGAAATCCATACCATGAGTCTGCAACCAGGCCAGTACAGTGTCTCTGGGTGCAGACACATCAGACTGTGTACAAGCAAAAGTCCTGTGGCCTTAACCTTTGGTGTTCAGATAGTAAAGCCTGTAAATAACAGGATTAAAACTAGAGTTCCACCCTGGGGTTTAGAGTTTTGCAACCATTAGTAAACCATACATCTGAATCATTACCAACCTCTCTAAAATATCTGACCTAGTAGACTTCTGCATTGCTGGCTCTCACCACGTTGGCTCTTCGGATGACAACTTTTATGTCAATGCCTAAACTTTATAGAGGAATAAACTGTTCCCTGTGCTACCATTAGTGCCCAATACCATGTTATAGTCCAGTAAAAGGATATAGGATAGAATTTTTTTCCATGTAATGTATTTGATAGGTTTAAGAAGCGGCCTACCCTATAGCCTGATCTTAACTGACACATGCTCCACCTGTGGAATGGCCGACAGTGAAAAGGGGAATCAGTTCAGTTTATCTGTTTACAGTTAAACAAGTGTCTCTAACATTTGACACCATCTGCTCCAGGGAACACTTTGGTTCTCTTTACAAACACAAAGAACTATAGGGAGGATGCACTAAATGGTGAAATGTTTTGATATGTGTTCCTTTGAAATGGTGAGATTTATGGTGCCAAAAAGTGTGATGAGTGCTTCCTTTTAGTGTTTTGTGTATACAGAAGCACATTCTGTGATTTGTGATCCTCCACCAACCTCCACTCCCTAATGTTGAACTCTAATAGCAATTTCATTGAAAGATATCATAGTGGATATAATCTACATTACCTGTATCACCATAACTCAGCAAAGGAAGGGACATAGGCTGTGCAGAATATACAGTAGCTGGCTAAATATAATATGCCAGGAGTTAGACACATGCTCAAGGTCCCAAAAAGGAACTGGAGTCTAGAAATTAATTGTGACTAGGGATATCCCCATGTTACTGCAGGTTCTTCCCACTGTCCCAAACATAAAGTTGGGTTAATTGGCTTCAGAGTAAATTTACTGTATGCATCTAGTGGTATAATATCAGTAACCCCCCCAAATCCACCCTCCTGTACACACGCATATGAAAAAATTAGCTTCTGTGTGATGATTTGTGGCACCAATGAAACCAGTCCCACAATGCTCACAATGGCCTCAAAGTAGGTGCTCATTTCTGGCTTGGAGGAAGGTTGTGAAAGCACAGAGACATCGTTTTACCCAGTCCACATGGAGTTACCAAATAGCCAATAACAATCCTTATTTGGCATCCTGGGTAAAACATGGGTAAAACATGTTGGGGATCCCTGATCTACAATGATCAAAATGTTTAAAAAAAAAAAACTGACATTTGTTTCCAATTTAAACTTGAGTCTTTGGCTTTTATTAGAAAGCAAAAAGTGCAGTTGGAACAAGGGCTGGCCTTGGGGGTGGGTGAGCTCCATATCAAAAAATTACAGTGACTTGGCATTTTTAAATATTAGACCTAAGTATATAAAAGAATATGTCATAAACTAAACTGTTGGGCTACTGCAGTGATTAGTGCAGGGCTCTACTTGCCCAACCCTGTGTCGAACAACAGACTTTTCTGACAGCTGGAGGATGTAGTTATACAGAAGCTAGATGTAATAGGAGTACAATGGCATTCCACTCTTTGTATTTTGGTTTCCTAATTTCTTTTACTTGCGTTAAGCTGGCCATACACGCACCGATAATATTGTACGAAACCTCGTTTCGTACGATATTCGGTGCGTGTATGGCATGTCGGCGAGTCATCCGATATCGCAGGAAGCTGCTGATATTACATTACATTAACATTTATTTATAAAGCGCCAACATATTCCGCAGCGCTGTACAATAAGTGGGTTACATACATTGGGCATACAGAGTAACATATAAAGCAATCAGTTACCGATACAAGAGGTGAAGAGGGCCCTGCCCAAAAGAGCTTACAATCTACAAGATCGGTCGACTCGCCGATCGGACCGGTTAAAAGATTTTGATCGGGCGCCATAGAAGGTGCCTGACCAAAATCTGCCGTCAGGGCTGAATCGGCAGAAGGAGGTAGAAATCCTATTGTTTCTACCTCCTTATCTGCTGTTTCAGCCCTGAACGGCTGATCGCCACGTGTGTGGCCACCTTTAAAGGAAAGGTAAAATCACAAGGGTGCCAAAACGTTATACACCCCCAGATTGCAATCGCTGACCTGAAACCCTGGGTTGGCGCTCCTGTTAGGAGCATTTTAGGCCAGATGTCAGTCAAGAAGGCCCGTCGGGGTGTCCATACATGGGCTACTAAATCAGCCTGAAGGCCTGAATCTTGTGAATCAGATGAAATTTGTGTTTGTGGACCTGTCACTAGGTGGTGCACCATTTAAGTCTTTTGTATGCAGTACTGACATTGTTGCCATACCCTAACATAGGGATGGCATCAAAATGCTTTGCAGATCCAGGTTTGGGGTTTATAGTGCCAAACACCCGCTGGAATTCGCTGCTCTCAAGTGAATAAATTTAGCACAGATGCTTTCTAAGATGGATGGATTATCCGTGGGCTGTCAGTGGGGGCTGGGAATAGATGCTCAGAAACATCTGGAAACCCACAACTTGTCCATACCTGTATCTGAACCACACAAGCAGGGAGGGGCAAAAATTATCTGGACCCCCCCTCCTGGTGGTCCTAATGGTTAAAGAAAAAATTAAAAAATCATTGGTGGCCAGGGGCTCTAATGGTAAATAAAAAGCATAGATGGGAATAATAAAATACACTCACACAGACCTGTGAAAGTCACAGCCTAGGGCCCAATTAGTGACATTATGAATGGTTGCAATGCATGCTACCAGTGCCAATTATGCCACCCAGGGCAGTTTTATATGTTTTGAGCATGATGGCAAAATGCCCCAAATCAGTCCCTGCCACAGTTAAATGCTAAACACCTGAAAGCATCAACTAGTGTTTTTTATCCTACATTGGCTAAAGAATAAAAGGGTTATAGTATGGTGATCCTTTATATATATATATATATATATATATATATATATATATAATCTTCATTCTTTAGGCCAATGGTTCACAAACTGTAGGGATGGCCCTCATTAGTGGGGCACTGGACCTGTGGGTAAGGGTACTCATCCTTTAGGCCATATTAAGTATGAATCCAAGATTCCAAAACCACTGCTCTATGCTACCAAGTCCTGTAATAGGCACTTGCAACAACTTCATGTTGGGAACTGTAGTGCAGAAACAACTGGAGAGCCCTAATGGGAAAATCCATCACTTCGTATGGCTAAATACTAGGTGTTTTGGTCTATGCCCATCATAAATGCAGCAATCCTGTAAAATGCCCCACAAAATTATGGTACTCTAGCCTTTGCTAGATATGATATACTGTATACACATACGTATAACATGCAGCCTGCTGTTCAGCACTGATGTGCCTATTAGCTGCAGTGTTCTGAGTGATTAAAGGAATGCTGGGTAGAGTAAAAGTCACATGGTGAAATCATTGCTGCTAATCCTTTCAGACTCATTTCTACGTCTCACTTTGAAATTTGTCACCAAGGCCTTTGTGAAGCTAAATCAGATTGGAGAAACAGGTGGAGCGGCCGAGCAGCAAAATCAGCCCACTCCCACGCCATGAGAATAGGGGGTATGAACGTCTGTGTTATGCAGAGACTGCTGGCAGCAGTGGGATAAGAGGGAGTCACATTGGGCATGCTGAAGGCTTTGGAGAGTTCAGAGGAACTACTATCGCAATTAGCAAAAATAATTGAAAGGGTGAGTAACAGTAAAGTTACTAGGGATGCACTTGTGCCAAGACTAAAGGGGTGCAGGGAATGCTGGGGTAGGTAGGGGGGAAATGGCAGTTGCCCACCTTGCTGAAAACTACCCTGAGCAAATATCTGGGTTAAGAGGTAGGTGATTAAAGCTACTGGGGAGTGCCTAACATACTGCCCCTCCCCCCTCTAGATTGTCTCCCACCACCCAGTGCGCCACCCACTATGGAAAGTAGAGAGACTTCAACTCCCAGAATCCATCACTTCACAATAGAACAAAGAGAGGGAAGAGTTGCATTACACTGTGAGCCTAAGGGTAATGGCAGATGAGGAGATTTATGGCCTGAGAGAAATCTGTGCTACCTATGGACAACACATTTTTTTTAAAAAATACCTTTGCATAGATGTCAGTGTGAATTGCTGGCAGTAAAATATGGTAACCATGGGAAATGCAGAAGGCAATTTATGTCTGGTGCGCAATTCTTATATTTTAGAGCTGAAGACTCGCAATGACACCAGTGCTAAGGTGTTTTAAGGAGATTAAAACACCATGTGGCAACACCCTAAGGGGGCAGGAGATAGTGATGTGCAGCTCAGAGGAAATTCAACCCACAACCTACCCTAAAATACAAAACCGTAATCTGTCCCCAAACCGTCTTCTTATTGAAGGCTTGGGTTAATCCCACACATTACTAGTAGGGTACTAGTCCCAGTAAGCAGAGATATCAGTTTCAGCCTGTAGAATCAAGTATGTTTTTAAAAGTAAATTTATATTAATTTCGAGCAGTTTAGATAGTGTTTATGCACCATTTTTTAATAAGCCCAAATGAATAAGATTATATTAGAAAAGGGGTATTTTTTCCTTTAAAACAGTTAAAACACATCGACACACTCAGACAGAACAAAACTGTAATTTTTTTATGTGTTTTTTCTTAGAGAGGCTTTGCTGTAACTTAGTAACAGGTCTGAAGCAGTGTCAAATAAACTATACCTTGATAAATTCACCATTTATATTACAGCTCTTTCTATGCCGTTTCTTTTATAGCGAATTTCGTTTTAGTCTAATGTCCCACCAGGAGATTTAGTCGCTGCGATTTGTAAAAAGCGAGTTCCAGTGACAAGTCACTTGTTTTGTCTCTACATAGAGAAGAATATAAATCAGCAGTACCTAAACCGACGATACTACTTCAAATCGCTTATCATTCCGAATCGCTATGGGACCCTTTTTCGAGCGATTTTACAAAGAAAGCATTGTCATTCAAAACTATTGGAATCGCTGAAAGTAAAAGCCACGGAGCGGGAAGTCGCTGCGATTTCCCCATTTCACTGAATGGAATTTCTAATTGTGGACGGGGTATATGAGCCTTGAATTTACGGGATATAGAATCGCTCCACTTATTAGGAAAAGACAAGCGACTTGTGCTGAAACTCTGTGAAAAAATCACAGTGACTAAATCTCCCTGTGGGACATTAGTCTTAAGGTGGCCATACATGGGCCGATTGTAGCTGCCAATATCAGTCCCTTGGTCCGATTCAGCAGCTTATCGGCCCGTGTAGGGGCAACAACGACTGGCCTGCTCGACCGATATCTGGCCTGAAATCAGCCAGATATCGATCAGGCAGGTTAAAAGATTCAGTCGGATCGGGCACGCAACGGCTCGTTGATGCAGTCCCCGAACTGACTGCACCCATTACAGTAGATGTGGATATTGGGAGAAGATCCATTCACAGGGAGACCTCGCCAGGCAAGCGGATCTTTACATGTATGGCCACCTTTAGGGTTCTGGCACACGGGGGAGATTAGTCGCCCGCGACAAAACTCCCTGTTCGCGGGCGACTAATCTCCCCGAGTTGCCATGACCCGCCATCCCGCCGGCTAACATGTAAGTCGCCGGCGGGATGGCACACGCGGCGGGGCGATTTCAGAAAATTGGCGAAAAAGACTCGCGAGTCTTTTTCGCCGATTTGCGCGAAATCGCGCCGCCGCGTCTGCCATCCCGCCGGCGACTTACATGTTCGCCGGTGGGATGGCAGGGGTAGGCAACTCGGGGAGATTAGTCCCCTGCGAACAGGGAGTTTTGTCGCGGGCGACTAATCTCCCCCGTGTGCCAGAGCCCTTATACATAGCATAATCTCTCCAGACCAGGGAAACTGGAAGTAGTTGGCTTTTGTTGAAATAGAAATACTAATAATAGGAGACGAAAGGGACACTATCTAGCAACTAGGGATATCTATCTAGCAACAAATGCTGCATTTAGTTTTAGTACCTTCCCCGCCTGAGAGCCGTGTGTAACAGTGCAGCATTGTGCCCGCCGCTAACATGTCAGCAGTCAGTCAGTACTAGGCAGCAGCTGCCGGCCCTACGCACCTGTCCTGTGGCGCATATTTTTGGAAAGCGCAAAGCAGTGAGATCCCAAAGGGAGATTATAATGTGAGAGGTTTCCCTGGAGTGGAACGTTTCTCGTTTCCTCTGGCACAGGGTGAGGCAGGACACTCCTCAAGAACAGACCCTCCCTGGAAAAGCTTGTCAGCAATGTGTGGGCTAGTGAGTGCAGAGGGGAGGGGGAGGCACTAAGACCCTGTGGCCTCTGGATAAGGGGGCAGAGGAGGAGGCACAGGAAAAGCTGTGGAAGTTGCAGTTGACTTTTTGCCTCCTTGATTTATCTAGGAAGGGAGATGAGAGAGGGGCAGGGGGCTGAGATCAGAGGCACCTCGGCTAATCCTTACTGCTTACATCCAAGCAGCCCTTTGCCTAATAACACTGCACAGATCAAGCTCATAGGGAAGCTATTAGCGCAAAGGGGAAATGCTCCCTTGCAAGATCTGGAGGATCAGATAATCAGCTCCTAAGATACCGGGGCAGCTCCACAGGCCACTACAGGGCTCAGTGCAGAGACAGGTCAGGTCTGCGCTTTTGAGCCAAGGCAACTTCTGGGCATGCAACACTGAGCAGCGACACTGAGCAGCCACACTGAGCAGCGACACTCAGCAGCGACATGGAGCGAATCAAAGGTAAGTCTCATCCTCTGCATGTTCTTGCGATGTACCTGTTAGGGCTAGCACACACACATATAGAACACATATTGGCAGTTATTATTTTGTTGCTTTCTGTCTTCTTGCCATGCTGGTTACCTGCTTGGGGGCATGTAGCAGTTTTATGGAAAGAAAGAAATTAGTGATGCTAGAAATGACACTGCTGGCTATAAACATGACATTTCCAGTCAGCTTCTTGCCATTGTAAAGTATCACTTTACAAAGAGAATTAAATATTATTGCCCCCTAATTCCTTCAGTTCTATTGTGTGTGTGCATGGCTACAGTAAGTTGTTATGTCCTTAGGGATTTCCAGTGAAATAAATAGGTTTCTATTGCTTTTGCTGTACTCCCTGCTTGCTCTGCTATTAGTTTGTGTGAGTCAGGGCAGCACATTTAATTAGCCCTTGACCAGACTAGCAAAGTGACTCCCCTTTCAGCACTCATTTTTCCTTTGTTAGCACAGGTTTGCCAAAGCCACAAACATTCTTACGTTAAGCCTGTACAATCAGGGGTGCCCATCCTTTCACCCTCTAGCTTGTGTTGCACTGAGAAAGTAGGGGGAGTGATAATAGAGCATGGCATGATATGTGTTCTCAGTACACAGCATGCAGGGTATATTTATAGTTTTATGAGGTCCAAAAGATGCAGATTCTTAGTGTTAAAATAACTAATAGTTTAAACCACTGATAGATGCTCATTCAGCCATTAAAGGAACAACCACACTGCAGGTTTTCTGGATATCTTCACATGAGAATAACTAGATGTCATCATTACAAGTCCACGTGCCATACTAAAAACAGACGTTGTATGATAACAAAAGAAATATTCATATGTACCTACTAATTAACTTTTATATCTGGCATTCTGATAAACAAAGCTAAAGATGGTTTTCTCAACTACAGTGCAATTTTTCAACTCGGGAGGTCTGAATATGTGCATAAAAACTGCCATTCTCAGACAGGGCTTGCAGGAATGACTGCTGACCAATCAGGAGAAGCATGTGGACGCATGTCTTGCACATCCCAGTTGTAAAAGATGGGTGTAATAGTGGTAACACACAGTAGAAAGCAGGGCCCTTTACATTCAATTACAGCTGAGAATAAAGTGGGTCAGAATACTAATACGGAACATGTCATTAACATTGGACCTGCCTGCTGCTGTTTTGGGGTTTTAAGTATCCTGCCAAATGAAGTGATTTGTATTGCTCCCAAGCCATATGCTTCTACTGGCACCTTGTGTGACCAAAGTTCTTGACATCGAAGCTTTCACTGATTTTCCTAGAATGATGTCATGAAAAAACGTGAATTCTTCCTTTACGACAAAATAAGTTTTCTCTTGTCTAAGCAAAGTCTTGTCTTCCTGTTAAGCTAGGACCGCTCATTCCAACCTTGACCTGAGTCCTTATACGTCTCATAGAACTCAAAAAACAAACAGTTCTGCAGTGTGCACCCTATTGGTTGCCATTTCTCTTCTACGCAGGATATGGAGGAAGCCGGGGCAGAGGGTGCGCCCAAGTCTCAAACTGATACCTAGGGGACCTCTGTTGCTACATTCCTGATCTTCAACCTCTTGTTGTTAAGCCATTGTTAAGCACAGCAGGAGCTTACCCTGACAGCTCATAAGCTTTAGCTGTGCAAAGGGAAACTGCTACATTCAATTAGTGAAAATATGTGAATGTAAAACAATAATCTTTCACACAGAAACAACCTGAATAGTAGCCTTGTTTATTTGTATTCTTCTAACAGAACCAAACCCTGAATGGCTTTCAGACTCGTGCAAGGAATAAACACTCTTGCATCGGAAAGGCTGCACCAAAACTCTGGTTTAAATCCACTCTTATATTAAGACATGTTATAAACATACTTAGTGACGCCAAGGTGGCCATATCAATGGGCCTGCTGTACATTGGCATTCAGTGACACTTCCATACAATACTGTACACATACCATAATTTTCTTCCTGTAAACAGTCGATAAAGTACTGTGAGTGTATAGATTATTTTACGCCCTGGAAGTTTTCAGTGTGCGTTTCTATATATACAGGTCCTTTTCAAAAAATTAGCATATTGTGATAAAGTTCATTATTTTCTGTAATGTACTGATAAACATTAGACTTTCATAAATTTTAGATTCATTACACACAACTGAAGTAGTTCAAGCCTTTTCATGTTTTAATATTGATGATTGTGGCATACAGCTCATGAAAACCCAAAATTCCTATCTCAAAAAATTAGCATATCATGAAAAGGTTCTCTAAACGAGCTATTAACCTAATCATCTGAATCAACAAATTAACTCTAAAAACCTGCAAAAGATTCCTGAGGTATTTAGAAACTCCCAGCCTGGTTCATTACTCAAAACCGCAATCATGGGTAAGACTGCCGACCTGACTGCTGTCCAGAAGGCCATCATTGACACCCTCAAGCAAGAGGGTAAGACACAAAAAGAAATTTCTGAACAAATAGGCTGTTCCCAGAGTGCTGTATCAAGGCACCTCAGTGGGAAGTCTGTGGGAAGGAAAAAGTGTGGCAGAAAACGCTGCACAACGAGAAGAGGTGACTGGGCCCTGAGGAAGATTGTGGAGAAGGACCGATTCCTGACCTTGGGGGACCTGCGGAAGCAGTGGACTGAGTCTGGAGTAGAAACATCCAGAGCCACCGTGTACAGGCGTGTGCAGGAAATGGGCTACAGGTGCTGCATTCCCCAGGTCAAGCCACTTTTGAACCAGAAACAGCGGCAGAAGTGCCTGACCTGGGCTACAGAGAAGCAGCACTGGACTGTTGCTCAGTGGTCCAAAGTATGTCATTCGGAAATCAAGGTGCCAGAGTCTGGAGGAAGACTGGGGAGAGGGAAATGCCAAAATGCCTGAAGTCCAGTGTCAAGTACCCACAGTCAGTGATGGTCTGGGGTGCCATGTCAGCTGCTGGTATTGGTCCACTGTGTTTTATCAAGGGCAGGGTCAATGCAGCTAGCTATCAGGAGATTTTGGAGCACTTCATGCTTCCATCTGCTGAAAAGCTTTATGGAGATGAAGATTTCATTTTTCAGCACAACCTGGCACCTGCTCACAGTGCCAAAACCACTGGTAAATGGTTTACTGACCATGGTATTACTGTGCTCAATTGGCCTGCCAACTCTCCTGACCTGAACCCCATAGAGAATCTGTGGGATATTGTGAAGAGAAAGTTGAGAGACACAAGACCCAACACTCTGGATGAGCTTAAGGCCACTATTGAAGCATCCTGGGCCTCCATAACACCTCAGCAGTGCCACAGGCTGATTGCCTCCATGCCACGCCACATTGAAGCAGTCATTTCTGCAAAAGGATTCCCGACCAAGTAGTGAGTGCATAACTGAACATAATTATTTGAAGGTTGACTTTTTTGTATTAAAAACACTTTTCTTTTATTGGGCGGATGAAATATGCTAATTTTTTGAGATAGGAATTTTGGGTTTTCATGAGCTGTATGCCACAATCATCAATATTAAAACATGAAAAGGCTTGAACTACTTCAGTTGTGTGTAATGAATCTAAAATTTATGAAAGTCTAATGTTTATCAGTACATTACAGAAAATAATGAACTTTATCACAATATGCTAATTTTTTGAAAAGGACCTGTATACATGTGGCTGAGCCTGCCATATTGCTTGTATTAGCAACACCTTTTATGAATAACCACTAGAGGTGCTGTTTATTTAGTAGAATATGAAGGCAACCAATATGGAAGATAGTATTTGTAGGTTAAATGGCAAATTAAGAAGTAGAATGCAGTGTAAAAATGACTACTGGTTGGTATATTAGCCATTTAACATATTAGTTGCACATTGTAATTGAATAAATAGTAATAGCATACTATCTACCACAGGAGTGGTACATTATTTTGGCAGCATTGGTTACACTTTTGTTGCACCTGTGGGTTAAGCCCATGAGATTTCTTAAAAAAAAAAGGCTTTATCCACAATTATTTGTCCCATTCTCATGGTGTCAGCCAGTGATGCTGATCTCACTTCTGCCTCATACAATAAAGCATTGTTTGGAGCAGTAAACAACATGGCGTGGAAAATAATAATACATGTCAAGCATGAGTGGTCAGGAAATTGAGGCAGAGAAAGACCATTGCAGAATTAGTGTGAAGGTAAACAAAAATATGTGAAAATTGTGATTAAAGTTTTCCTGTCATAATTTAAAAGAAATGTATGATGAGTAAGAAGTATAATTGCTGCTATTAGGGACACCCCCGGCCACAGGAATTTTGGAGAAATCACCAGGCAATCTGATCTTTGTGCAAGAAACACAGAAAGATCTTAAAGAAAACTGATATTTGCCCAATTTGGTCAGCTACTTGGTGGACAAAATCGGCTCACCCAATCTTGGCTTCAAGCAATCAACCAATCACAACGGATTGTGCCCAGTATAGTTAATGGACAGCCTGTTCAAGACATGATCAGTCACCAACCAGATCTTGGCCGGGAAAGGCATTTTTTGGATCCATGCACAGTCCACTGGGCTATAGACTCAGTCCGGGGTGAATGAGTCAACAACCAATTTATACCATCTTTACATAGCAGCCCACTCACTTATGATGGGAGATTTTGAACCACTGGAAATAGAAAATGTGTTCCCATGGGGGCCAGTTTAGAACATACAATGGGAACAAACCTTTGAGCCACATTCCAATCAAAGGTCCTTCTTCAAAATGTATCAAAGTATAACGGTATGCAAATTAGGTGCACTGGGGGATAACTATTATAGTTTAAATGTAAAGTGCAAGCATTTACTGCAGTACTTTGCAATATATTGGTGGGTTTACTAAACAAACAATGCAGCAAACAGAAACAAACATAGGCTAGAGGTCCCAGCTTGTCAGAGCTCTCACTCTACAGGAATGTTGACTTCAGAGCATGTCTTTTCACAGCTAGGGGTTTACGCTCTACCCTGCCACACAGTGATCTCAACACACAAGATTTTCATTGTTTTCTCAGCTGAAACCTAATTCCACCTAAGCTTTGGTACACCTTTCAACAACCTTTCTAAAAACGTGTGCTGACTTGGGTCTGGTAGAAGTCAGGTCAGGCTCATAGCCACACCTTTGAAATATATCAAGTAATAATGATTGAGGCCTGCATATAGACATTCAAAGTAGTAGGAGTTTGAAGAGCTAGGCTGGTGGCTCCTAAACTGTGGGGTGGCCCAGAGCCTTGGTTGTAGGGCCAAGGCGACGGTGGCCATAAAGTTCTTGGTTGTAAAAAAGGTAAAGCATCACTTGTCCAGCAGTTTTCAGAAGCCTTTATATTTAGGACCAAATATCCATCCCCTGGCACCTTTAGCATAAAGGCAACTAAGAGGGAATACAAATAAACCTTTTGAAATAATTGGCACCACACTTATTCAAGTAGCTAAGTTTGGTTCGATAGATACTGCCTGGGATTACTCTGCTTGAATAAATGTAACTTGCTTTCAAAATCATGAATGTATTTATAAGTGCACCCAGTAGGTTTTTGTATGGTTGCCAGTTGCTTTTAAAACCATGGAGAAATACATTGCAAGTCTAAATTAAACTTGCCAAAGATTGGGCAACTGCACTGTTTAATATGCTACTCTGCCGGTATGCAGCCAATATGGATATCCCCATCCTCTCCCACCTCCACCCTGGCTTTTTGATTCTACAGGATAGGAGCATTTCCTTTTTTTCCGGTGGTCTCTACTGCCCCCTCCCCAAGCAAATCCCGGCCTCCTCCACAGGATGCGGCCTGCACAGGAAACCTCTGAGCTAAAATCACTGACCTTGGCGCTGCACCTGACCAGTCCCCTCATATAGCATGGGAAGGGAAGGGCTGTTGCCAGGAACAGCAGCTACAGCGGGTTTTGGTACAACAGAGTCAATTTCTAGCTATGTGTCTAGGGTCTGATGCTTTGTTAGTGAAATGGGATGCTGTAAGCACTTCTACAGAGTACATATTGGCCTTTGTACAACTTCTATGTGCAGCCTACCAGCTATGCCTATTTTGGTGCAGAAAAAGCAAATCACAAACAATAAAATGGTTGGCCTTGTCAGAAAGGGTAATAGCCTTGGTGCATTAAGGGTGATCTAAAATGTCCTTGAATCATGTTGACAAGCATGTGCAAGCGAAGTGTGTTTGTATTGGGACTATAGATGCCTTAACTTTGCACCAATATCACTACTGCCACATAAACATCAGCTAAAGACAGCTTTAAAATAAACCCTTGCATAGTGCGACAGCTTTAAATGCATTCATCCATTACGCATTTTTCCTTTATGCCTTATATATTCTTACTGATCTACTTAAACATAAAGTTATAGAGAAATACCCTAAACAGCAACAACATTCTATATAAATAGTTATACATAACTAGCATATGATATTTAGTTAAAGAGAACCAAGAGGATTTGAGAGTGCTCCTCATTATTCACCAAACTTGGCCACTCTAGAGAGCCACTACATTGGGCTGCATTGTTGTTGGAACTTTGTATAACTTGCATTGTGGCAGAGAGGCTGCCTGTTTGTTCAGTGACTTTATGGCCACAGCTTAGAGGTGCATAAACCAGGCCTTTTAGCAGTATGTCAGCACTTTATAGAAATACGCCTGGGCACATCCATGATACAATTGCTGTTTATTGGAGCACAGGGGGCTCTTGTAACAAGTGGCAGTTTCTTTCCCAGAGCAGAATGGGTGTTTTCTTGTGATGGTTAATTCTGTGACCACCCAACCCCCCCCCCCCCCCCCCTCAGTCCACAATGGCACATTTATTGACCTGCAGCCCTCCCCCAGGTGTCTCAGAATCCATCCCAGTATGTAGCTCACTCACGGTTTGATCCAGAACAGGCAGCCTGTGTTTACATTGAATGCTCTGTGGCTGTATAAGGAGAAGGGAGATGTGACTAAATGCTGCCCTGTTCACCCCTTAAGCTTTTTTCATTCTGTGTTTGAGAACCACTCGACGCCTACCCTACACTCCACAAAGTATAATCCAAACCTTGACTGCTCTATTCCAGCATTCCATTAATGCCTGGCACTCGGACAAACTCTCAACACTAATGCTTTAACCTTGGCACTTGATGGTTCTGTAGCCTACTGTTAATAAGCAAATATGTGTGATTTTGAATAATTGTGCCTTTATATCCGCTAAATACATTTGACTTATTAACAGGGTTTACTTGGCAAAATAATATTTATTTTCTATACAGGTACCAGAAGGTATATAGAATATATAGCCCATTATTTATGTACTGATAAACTTACAAAATGAAATACTGTCCAGAGTATTATGACTAATACTTATGTACCAGGGATATTGGTTGTTTCATCAGTCAGCCAGGTTTAAAACTTTCATCTGCTTATGCTTTTCAGCCACTTCCATTTTATGGTTCTTTGTATAGTATCTGTTCATTTGGCCGGTGGTCTGATCATTTCAATACCATACAGGCTCCACAAGTTTACAGCCCCATTTAATCATTGAGTCAGCGAGCAAGTCAACTAAATGATATTGGGCACACACCCTAAACTCTTGTTAGGAGATTATAACCAAATGGGAGGGCTGTGAGAAGTTAAAAGAAATGTTACAATAGAAGCTATTTATAAGGCCTCCAGTGGCCCAACAAGTTATCTTGGGTGAGGAGCTGAGCCAGTACCACGTACCACTTACCAGTACCACTGTATCTCCAGTCATTCTTTCTTGTGAAGTTTTTAATAAAAACACATAAAAACCCTACAAGACAGGAATATAAATGCAAGGTTGAAATAATGATACAGTTACACAAATATATTAAGCAAGAGGGACTAACAAATGAAAAGATAGTAACATAGTTAATGTTAGTTCTTTTTTTATAATAATAGTATATTTCATATAATGAAGGCATGTGAGCTGTCAGGGAAATATTATAAAAGCAGCTATTAGCAATATGTGCAGCTGCTGTACTGTAAACCAACCTACCCAATGGCATTTCTGTCCTCGCCTTTATCTGTTATATTTAGAGCCACATGTGCTTGTGTCTATAACATGATAAATATATTTAGAAACACATATTGAATTAAAGCTCGCTACAAATGCCTGTGGTTTGAGCAACTGTTAGAAAATGATTCTTTGTTAACCTTATCCACCTTCAAAAGGATGGCAATAGGGCTATCACACGTGCAAGCTTTGAAATAGCCTAGACATAGGGAAGGTTGCACTGCATTACACTGGGGGTGGAAGGTGGAGACTATAAGGATTTACTTGACTTCTATGTGCAACCAAAAATATGACTGGTTACTGAGGGTTCCTAGACCTAAATTTGCTGGATGGAACAAGGTCTTGAAGGGACAGTAGTCTGCCCCTCCTTCCTTCTCAGTCAGTCATAAAGTCACTATAATTGTACCTACCTTAATGTCTAGAAGCCCCCTTAAGCTTATGGGCTCCAGTGCCCCTGGACTAGCCTTACTGGGAATAGTTTCACCTCACTTTTAAGCCTTCAGAGCTGTACTTAGCAGGACTCTCAGCACATATATCTGCATTACAGCATGAGTAGTTGATACCTGTCTGTGTTCTACAGCATGTGGTCTTGTGGGGTCCTTGAAGGGCTTGTATGAGTGATGGAAGGCACTTAAGTGCTTATGTATTGTAACACTGAGAAGATAGCTAAGGGTAGTTTTTGAGTTACTCTTTTGCTGGTGTTTAATCAGAATTCTATACCAGCAATGTAGTTAGGGAAAAAGAACAGAGACTACATTTTAAAAGGAATATTCTGTAGTATGTAGTGTGTGTTCTGCAAGAATGGGCTCTGCAAAGACATGTTACATGTGGTACAGGAATCCTCCTTTATGTGGGTTTCTTTTGTGTGGCTCTGGAAAAAAACACTAAATAAACATTATATAGAAACTTTCTCTGAAGATGAGAGAAAATCCCTAAAATTAGCTTTTGTTCAATTTCATGGCTATGTGATCCTGTTGTGTCTCCAGTGTTACAATGTCACAGTAATTACCATTACCATTAGAAAGTCGTCAACTGCTCCTCCCTGTGACCCTAAGGTCTGTGTAGTTTTATTTAGGAGGATAGAATATCTGAGGATTTTCAGCATGACATTATAGACTGCACTATAGAACCGTGAGAAGCTTCATGCAGGGGGAATACATAAAGGCACTGTGCTGTGTAGTGGGTTGCAATGATTTCTTTAGAAGCTGTATATCAGTCATATATCTATATATAAGAAGACAAGGTGGAGTTTTAACTTTAGCTCTGTATGGTTTACAATTCACCGATGGTAAAATATTCTACCACTTGCCCTTGAATATAAATAAATGAACAAGGGAGCATAAATGTTGTTTTATATATCTTTATTTTAATTAGTAGCCTAGAGCAAATTCATTGATTAGGAGCCTACACATAATACTCCAGAAAGTATGAAGTGAGTTAAACTTGCTTCCCCAGTCTAATTAAAGAGGGAATCAGTCTCTGTACATCTATAATATCTCCTTATATGGCTCATAAAATAATATATACACCTACTTAACAGCACCAGGTATCAAAACAAAGCTAATATTTTGGCCTATGGCACGTCAGGTGTTTTAACCACTGCAGTGACCTCAAGGAGAACAGCAGCAGCCACATCATCCTTTTTCAAAATGACTGGGAACTGCTCTACCCACTGGGGGTGGACAAAAGCATTTTAACAGCCACTTCGCTGCCAAAAACAGGTGTACCATAGGTCTTAGGCTGGGTCCAAAAAGAATACTTTTTCTCAGTGTATAATCACAGAGAGTAGGCTGCTAAAGGTTCTTAAAGGAACAGTAACACCAAAAAATGAAAGTGTATTAAAGTAACTAAAAGATAATGTGCTGCTGCCCTGCACTGGTAAAAGTTGTGTGTTTACTTCAGAAAGTCTACTATAATTTATATAAATAAGCTGCTATGTAGCCATGGAGGCAGCCATTCAAAGGAGAAAAGGCACAGGCACTTAGCAGATAACAGATAAAACACTATTGTATTCTACAGAACTTATCTGTTATCGGCTATGTAACTTGTGCCTTTTCTCCTTTTTTCCAGCTTGAATGGCTGCCCCCATGGCTACACAGCAGCTTATTATATAAATTATAGTAGTGTTACTGTAGCAAACACACCAGTTTTACCAGTGCAGGGCAGCAGTGCATTATATTTTTATTACTTTAAAGCTGTTTCATTTTTTGGTGTTACTGTTCCTTTAAGAGCCACCATAATGCATGTGAAAGCTTTCCATAGTCTCAAGTCTCATTGTAGTCTGACCAACATGTAGCCTTGATTTGTGAAAGGCCACAAAAGTTTGGTATCTATACAGGCTCCAGATTGTCATGGGTGATGGGTAGTCATCAGGACAACATTTTGTAGAATAAAAGATACAGCCATACCCAGAGATATCTCTGCAGCTGTATAGTCAAAATCTGTTCAATGCTGTGGTATATGCATGGGGCACCTAGATTCTTGACAGTTGTGTAACAGCTCTGTTATGTAATTGTTAGAGGTCTTGATTCAGTAATATCTCCTGGGCCCTTGCCATGGTTCCTGAAAGATTTAAATATCGATGGCCTGGCTGTGCGTAAAATTCTTGTTCTGCTCTAAACATACCACTGAAATTGTTTAAACTGCTGTAGAGTAGCTTTCCGCAGCAGACACAGAGATGTTCTAGGGGAGAAGGGTGACAGGAAAGAGACAATAAAAATAGGAAATAACAGGACAATGTGGTGTAGGTCCAATTGGAGGATACTCTGGCTGGCTGGGCTATAAATACACACAAATAAAAGCCCCCTCTAACTACACAGGTTACTACTGAATAGTTTTTCAGTTGACTTTCAGATTTACTGAAAATAAATTCATTCACCAAAGCTTTTTAATATAGAGAGGACTCCCAAGCATCCCCTTCCTTAGACAAATTTCTTTCCCCCGTTCTGTCAGTGCTTCTCCCTTGGGTTTATTCACTCCAACCGGCAGTGCAGTGACATCACAGCGCTTCCTTCCTTTGGTAAGTACTCATTTCCCTTCTATCTCAGGTGAGGGCCAAGAATGTTGTTTGATATTTCAGTTGTATATGTGCGTGTTCTGTTGTCTCTTGTGCATGTTTATCTGTTCCTGTGTTTGTTTCTCTGTATCACTGGGAGGGCCACTTTTTACGAGAAAAGGCAGTACATGCAAAGCCATTGGAATTTATTTTGGGTTACTGTTGTTAAAAATAATTGTTTCCCCCCAGGGGACAGTATTTTTAACATGGCAAAACTTTACGTGTTACTTTCTAGATATTATTTTGTGCCCTCCATGTGGCTCCTTGCCACCTTCTGAGGTATATAAGAATGTGGTTAGAATGAGAAATCAAGGAATACTTGAAAAAATTGTTTTTTTGAAAGCCAATCTTCCTGAGGTTCAAATTAAATGCCTTGTATGAGAAACAGATTTTTGTGATAATCTCCCCTGAAGGAAATACAGTGAATAAAGTGGCCACCGTAGTGAAAAGCATTGGAATGCAATTCTAATTAACACACTATTACTTTGCTATGTAGCATTTTGCATTCAACAATTATAAAACATATCAAATTAGACATAGTATTTAATGAATGATGGTGTATGAATATAGGTGTAGGATCTACTATGTGAAATGCTTGGGACTCAAGGTATGTAATAAAAGGCACTAAGTTTGCCTTGAAGCAGTAACCTATTTCAACAGGTGACCAGTAAATGCTGCCTTTCAACAGGTGACCAGTAAATGCTGCCTGCTGATTGTTTGCTATACAGTGTGCCTCTTTCCATTTTTATGTGCATTTAATTGTGAAGTATAGCTTGGCAAAAAATATAATATTGAGGTATACTTTTCAATCAGTCACTGTGCGGTTTAGGCTGGCTCCCAAAATCATGTCCACTATGAAGTCTGTGCTACAAATTTGAGACTTAATATACAATTATATAGTCTCCTTTAGCCCTTATTTATTGCTCATGAACCCTTCTGTTTTCCATGCCAGTCCTACTGATATTCTAATTACCAGTGCTGTTACAGCATCAGCATGGAAATGGTATATCTTGTGAAGTGTTCAGTCTGCGGGGGCAGGTGCATTTTCTCCCAGGGTGATAAAGATCTCAGAGGGTGATTGGGTGTCTTAATGAATGTCCTTCCCTTAAGCGCTGATATGAAATAGCGCTGCACACAACCAAAAAATAAAAAGAAGGAGGTTAGAAACAATTGCTCTTATGTATTCAGTACCAGTATCCCTTATCAGTGCCTAAGGGGAATGAGAAGGAACTGACCACTCCATTAATCCTCTTCCCTTCACTTCATTAACCACCCCCTCCTCCCTATGTCTTGGGCTCTTGTGAAGTTGCCTTCTTATTTGAACACAGCCCATAGATATGCTAGACTGGACAGGCTGATGTCATAACAAACACACATATCTTATTGCCTGAACCAGCACACAAAAGGGTGGGTTAGTTTGCAGTCAGTAATAGTTGTGTTCATCAGCTATGTCATTTCTGAAGATTTTATTATTTCTCTAAACTTTGCTATAAGATGCCATTATACTATTTTAACATAGGGTTAAAAAAAGACCAGATCCATCAAGTTTAAGTTTTAAGTAGATTTCAGTATCACAGTAGTCTTGGATACTATGCTTGTTCAAGAACTCATCCAGGCCCCTCTTAAAGGCATTAAAAGAATCTGCCATTGCAACATCACTAGGAAGGGCATTCCCCAACCTCACTGTCTTCACCATGAAAAACCACCTACACTGCTTTAAATGGAAGCTCTGTTTCTCTAATCGAAAAGGTTGGTCTCTGGTGCGTTGATCGTTTTTATGGGAAAAAAGAACATCCCCCATCTGCCTATAATCCCCTCTAATGTACTTGTACAGAGTAATCATGTCCCCTCGCAATCACCTTTTTTCCAGAGAAAACAACCCCAACATCGACAGTCTAACCTCATAGTTTAAATCTTCCATCCCCTTTACCAGTTTAGTTGCAGTCTCTGCACTCTCTCCAGCTCATTAATATCCTTCTTAAGGACTGAAGCCCAAAACTGCACTGCATACTCAAGGTGAGGCCTTACCAGGGACCTATAAAGGGGCAAAATTATGTTCTCATCCCTTGAGTCAATGCCCTTTTTTATACAAGACAGCACTTTATTTGCTTTAGTAGCCACAGAATGGCACTGCCTGGAATTAGACAACTTGTTATCTACAAAAATCCCCAGCTCCTTCTCAATAAAGGATCCCCCCAACTCACTACTATTTAGTAGATAGCTCGCATTCATATTATTTCTACCAAAGTACATAACTTTGCACTTGTCCACATTGAACCTCATTTTCCATTTTGCTGCCCAGTTTTCCAATTTTGTCAAATCGCTATGCAAAGTGGCAGCATCCTGCATGGAACTTATAGTTTTGCACAATTTAGTGTCTTCAGCAAAAATAGAAACAGTACTTTCTATGCCCAACTCCAGGTCATTAATAAACAAGTTAAAAGGCAAGGACCAAGGACTGACCCCTGCAGTACTCCACTAACAACATTGGCCCACTTAGAAAATGTTCCATTTACCACCACTTTTTGTAATCTATCCTTTAGCCAGTTCTCTACAACATAAGTTGTAGGCCAATATTCCTCAATCCAATCATTAACTTTCCTTTATGTACTGTATCAAATGCTTTAGCAAAGTCTATGTAGATGACATCCACTGCCATTCCAGCATCAAGGTTCCCGCTCACCTCCTCATAAAAGGCGACTAAATTCTGGCAAGATCTGTTATGCATAAAACCATGCTGGAACAAACTTATAGTATTGTGATTTGTATTGTGTAAATGTATTCAAGTATCTTACCCCTTCCAAAGGCTTTCCAACTACTGATGTCAGACTAATAGGCCTATAGTTTTGAGGCTGAGAATGGGATCCATTTTTAAATAGTGGCACCATATTAGAAATTCGCCAGTCTCTCGGCACCATGCCAGACCTCAAGGATTCCTGAAAAATTAAATGAAGAGGTTTGGCAATCACATCGCTAAGCTTGTTTAATACCCTGGGATGAATCCCATCCGGTCCAGGACCTTTGTTTACCTTTACATGTTCAAGTCTCTTTTGAATTTCCTCCCGAGTGACCCACGCGTCAGTAGCTATATTACTAGAACTGGGTCTATTAAAAGGGAAGCCTTCATTAGCTAGCTCCTCAGTTGTATAGACAGATGAAAAATAAGAGTTCAAAATTGCTGATTTTTCCCTGTTCTCATCAACCATCTGACCCCCGTTATAATAAGGTTCCCACCCCTTCTTGCTTCATTTTTTTTCTGTTTACATATTTAAAAAATAATTTTCGATTTCTGTTACTCCTAGCTGCAATACCCCTTTCCATCTCTTTTTTAGCTTGCCTGATAGCTTTTTTGCATGCTTTATTTGCTTCCTTGTACCTGATGAAATTTTCTGCTGTCCCAGCTAACTTGTATGCTTTAAAAGCACGTTTTTTTCTTACTAACCTCAACACTAAAAATGTAAAATGGCCTATTAATGGCTACACAACAGCAGGGGAGAATGAATGAAACAGGTGAAAGTACTGTAACTTTATGGCATGTAGGGAGGCATTTGAAATATTTGCTGAGTTAATAGAGCCACTACAATATTCTGCTACTTTTTGAGAAGCCAATAAAACACCCTGTCATCTGTAAAATGAAGTTTTCTAAATGACACTTTTTTGGGATACATTTGGCTCAACAAGCTCCTGATATTAGAAACAGAAAAAAAGTTTTCACCAACAATCTAACACTAATGGACCCTCAGTTTTGGATTTCTAGAAACCCAGGAGTGGTCTGCCAAACCACTGCTCAGGGGCCCAGACCCACAGTTTGGTAAAGACTCTATATACATTAAATCTATACCAAGCATATCTTCACACCTTGCTTCTTCAAATGGAATGGTCCTTTCCCTATCTATTTTAAAATGCTAATTTAAGTATCAGTAGTATGGAGGGCTTCTCTTAAAAATTGTTCTAGTGTATCATATTTATTCCAAACTTCACATTTTGAAGAAAAATGCCAAAAATCATCTCAATCGAATTCTAGTTGTACTGAAATTTGCATTTTGAGGCAGTAATCTCTGGTAGGTTTGCCATAACCATCACTAAACAGCAAGCTCTGCATTCTACAAACTGTATAATAAAATAATAAAGTTGCATATAGTGTAATTTAAAGCAGGACTTTCAAACTAATGCCAAGGGTTGTGAATTTGACACCAGTTATGTAAAGTGCTATAAAGCTGGCTGTGTGGCTGTTTATATACAAAGCCCTTTTCCTGAAAGTCGCTCTTCTGACTGGGTCCTGCTAAGTGGTGGATGAAACCATTTTTACTGTGCCAATTAACTGCAGTGGTTGACCTGGTTGAACTTCTTCTTACATGAATACCAGTATGAGCTCAGAGGTCTGCAATGCGTCTATGTATAAGGGTGAAGGATGCGCATCCTTTCTAGAGAAAGAGTGGAGCTTTTGTTCACAGTAGATCCCCTTCTCCCCATTTCACCGTGTCAGACTGTGTGTTTCTATAAATGAGCATCTGCTTTGAATCTATAACTATTTTGAATTTGAAGTCCAGCATTGTCAGCGGGTACTTTAGCCCCGGGAAATTTTTGTCTCAGTAGCAGAACTGAGGTAGGCTTAGAATTAGTCTGACCGCATATAATTATATGAGCGGGTGATCATGCATCTCCATAGACCGGTAACTAGACTTCACTTGTGTTAGTCTGCAGGAAACTTTCCACCTGACCTAGCCAGGTAAACAGCCTGGACTTTAAAATCTAAAATTGTCATAACCCCAAACTAAAGTTTAATGGTCAATTAAATCTTCAATTTTAATTTGGCAATGGACAATTTTACAAGTATGGTAACTCAAAGTTAGACCTGGTCAAGAAAGTAATATTTTTACTAGCCAAATTGGTAAAATATCACCCAGATTTCAACCCTAACTGCAACTCCTAGAATCCCACATCTCCATATTGAGATAAAACTTCTGGCATTGTAGTAGATATCATGTATAGTATGGGATGCATAAGGATAAAAAGTTCTGCATAGTGTCACAGATGTGTGATTTTTAGCCATAATTCTATGTAAATTCATTAGGAGAAAAGTGACACACTTCTTACTGAAGGGCATTTTGCTGCTAATCATTCCTGCCTAGGTAGCAATGTTCTGCTTGGTGGCATTACCCAGAATCCCATGGAGCAAACCTGTGAGGCATTTCATTCCTTGCTTAGGGCCTGGTTATCTGGGGCTATTAATCTTCTGCTCTGCAAACAAAAGACTTCAAAGGGAGCCCTACTTTCCCTGCTGGGTAATCCGATCCCGCAGCAAAGCATATTCAGAGCTAGTGAAGTCCATGCCAGCAGGAAATGTTTAATCCATCCCTCCACTGCTGTGCCCCCATGCTGCTGTGCCCCGTGGTGCTGCTTCACTGCGCTCTTCCATCCTCTGTATTATGTCACTAATTATATGTCATGGCTGCCGAATGAGTAATGCTTGTCTGTGACATCTGTATCTGTCCCATCCTATATATACCTCAGTTTTTTCTTTTCTCTTGCTTCCTCACTAGGTTATATATCATTCTTTGTATCCTTTAATTACATGGTGCTGACACATCGTACACTAGTGTGTATATAAGATATTCACCTTAAGGGAAATGAATCACAAATACAGCTGAATTCAAAATGGTTCGCCACATCATTTTTTTCCCAAGAGCAAATCTAGGTCATAAGGCCTTGCTTCAGAGAAATACTTTAGCTGATGCTATAGGGCTGTATGAGTTTAAAGTTTCATCTTGGACCTTAGAGGCACTATGGTGTTGTCATTTTGTCATTGTGTTACTAACCATGTGGTACACCTTACCTTATAACCTTACCTATAACATGGACTGAAGCTTTGAACACTATTGTTTTAGGGTTTAGTTACCGTAGAAGACTGATTTAGTGTTAATGACCATCTATATAGCACAAGTGATTGGGCTAAATAATTGTTTCATATTTTTTGTGCTGTACAATGTTGTATAAAAACAATATTTATCTTTCCAAATGTTTTTTGTGTACATCTCACCAATAGTAAGTTGTAATGAATTCCCGGCCCGATGGCTGATAGAAGCTGACACAATACTGCAGATGGTGGAAATACGAGCAGGAAATTCTCCCCAGTGCAACATTTCTCTTTTTTTGTTGTTTTTTCTGTTTGAAATGGAACATTTTCATTGATGAATTTTGACAGCCTTTGTGCCACAGTATCAACCTAAAGTGAAATTTGGTGATGCTCCTCAGTCAAAAAGTGCTGATTTAGTAAGGGAGTCAGTGTTTCTCTTGGCTTGGGCGAGCTGGAAGGAAACAGAAGGGACTCATAGATAGAGGTGTATTAGATGCTGATGTGTTTAGCTGGGGTGGTGTCAGGAAGGGAAGTGTTAGGAGGATGTGCAGTTTACATCCAGCACAGTAGCAAACATGGAAAGAGACCTAGGGCCTATGCCAGAGGCAGGCTGCTCTCAGTACAAACACTGACACTCAGCCATCTTATTTCTTTATAAAAGCTTTGTCCATCTAGACGCAGATGTCAATCAGCACAGAAACACAATCAAGTCTTTTTGTTTTTGCTAAATATATTCACATATTACCCTGTATACAACCAAGTGATCTTTTTACCTAAACTAAAACCCCCTCCCCTTAAATGGCAGGTTAGAAACAGATATACAAATATAACAATAATAAATAACAAATATACAATAAATATATATTTTATTAGTGTTATGGCATAGGGCTGTAGTGCTCTTCTAGCAGGTATGGTAAGTGAAGCTATGCATTATGTTTTGTACGATTTTCTGTTCGTGTGGGTTTTGAATTATTGTACCAATAATTTTCGTACCATGGTGATCGGTTATTTAGTCGATCAGAAAGGTTAGAAAATTTCAGTTAGATAACAATAAAATCTAAGCATGTATTATGTATCTGACAATATTCTTGGGTGACCTACAGCGCATTTCTGGGACGTCAATTTCGTACAGTCTGCCAATTATTTTATTTTCAGAACATCCTCCGAGTTGATAATTTTAGTACCTTATCCTACAATATCAGTCTGAATAGTGGTTTTAGATCCTTACATTTAAAAGTGTGATTGATATCCGAGCATTCGTTGGAAGAAGACTTAAATCTGAACTTGATATGGCTAGCTTTATACTGATGCCTTTTTAGAAGGCTCCAGAAACTGTGATAAGAAAGAAACATCAAAGCACCTCATATGCCATTACTCCTCCAAGCTGAAGGCAGGTGTATTCATTCATAAGGTGCATGAAAGAAGTGGAAACAGGGCAAAGACTTAAGGAAGGCCTGGGAGGTGCACAAACAATTATGAGAAGTTTGCAAGGAAATGGAAATAGGAGAATTTAAGTTACCATGGAAAGGGAGAGTGTGCTAGTATCACAAGGTGCCTACCCCCTGCTCTCTGCTTGTTCCCTGCTTTGTGTTTGAATTAAAGGACCTTTCCCAGCATTGTTTGTCAAAGCTGGCCTGATCTCATGGATTGTTTGCACAGCATTAACCCTTCACCTTTTCAAGTCTGTCATTTACAAACTGCCACTGTGCTGTAGCCAGCCATCAGCCAAAGTACAAACAATATGTAACCCCTTGTATAGTGACATTGCTATTGACCTTTGTCTGCAAAAAAATGGATTCTCAGCAAGACTGGGGTATAATATTTTCAGATATGAACAACGGGTTATCATCATAATATAAAAGGTAGAAAATTACCCAAATTTTAGGTAACCATTAGCTCGTGAGCAACATGTTGTTCACCAACCCTTTGGATGTTGCTCCCAGTGGCCTCAAAGTAGGTGCTTATTTTTGAATTTCTGGATTAGAAGCAAGTTTTGGTTGCATAAAACCCAGTGTAAAATCAAACAGAGCCTCCTGTAGGCTGCCGGTCCACATAACTCTTATTTGCACCCCCAGGAACTTCTTCCATGCTTGTGTTGCTCCCCAACACTTTTTCCATTTGAATGTGGAACACAGGTATAAAAGGTTAGGGATCCCTGGTATAATGAATATATTGCCAACTTCTTTCCTTTAACCTAACAAGTACCCATGGAACAATAGCATAGGGTCATTTACAACAATGTCTTTATTTATCTGTCAATCTAAGCCTCTTCAGATAATGAATTGTGCTGAGGGGCCCAGCCTGAAACGTTGTCCTCGATAACCCTGTAAATATATATTAGGTTATAACACTGTGCCAATTTGTATAACTGGAAACTTAATTTTGATACAGGTATGGGATTCATTATACAGAGACCCATTTTCCAGAAAGTTCCAAATTTCGTGAAGGCCATCTTCTGTAGATTCCGTTTTAATCAAATAATTAAAATTTGGAAAATTATTACCTCTGTAATAATGAGTACCTCAGTCTTCAGTACAGTACAGGTATGTGACTTGTTATCTAGAATGCTCGGGACCTGGGGGTTTTCGGATAAGGAATCTTTCTGTAATTTGGATCTCCATACTTTAAGCCTGCTAAAAAGATCATTTAAACATTAAATAAACCCAATAGGAATGTTCTGCCACCAATAATGATTAATTATGTTAGTTAGGATCAAGTACAAGGTATTGTTTAATTACAGAGGAAAAGGGAAATATTTTTTTAAAATGTGCATTATTTCCTTAAAATAGAGTCTGTGGGAGATGGCCCTTCCGTAATTTGGAACTTTTTTGATAATGGGTTAGTGGATATCTCTGTGATAATAAAACAGTACCTTATACCGATTCCTAATATATAATTAATCCAAAACAGTCCTATTGGGTTCATTTAATGCTTAAATTTTTTAGTGGTCTGACAGTCTGGTGATCCAAATTACAAAAAGACCCCTTATCCAGAAAACCCTAGGTCCCAAGCATTCTGGATATCAGGTCCAATATAGCAAAGCACCAACACTCCAAGTTATTTCATTCCTATTTTTTTTTTATTAACCCATATCAATGATGGTCAATGATGGTCAACCCATATCAATGGTCTTTTGATTTTTATTTTATTGTCTTTTGAGTTGACTGTGCACCTGTTAGTTTACTCATATATTATGAAAGCATGTCTATATGTGTATATAAAATAAGTGAGGCCTAACCAGATGTTTTTTAACAAAAACAGCTTGAGCCCAGAAAGCCCTAAAAACTACAAATACATCCCCAGTTAGGGCTATAGTTTCTTTTTTTAGTGCCCACCTGCTTGATTCTGGGATAAAAACAAAGTAAAACTAGAATTTCCTCAAAAACTAAACAAGGAAAGCGAGGTATTAAAATGCCATTTAGCTGAGAACAAGGTGATAATATAATCCAGTTATGTATATACATCTTTGTAAGAAAAATATTTTTGCTTCTTTGGAGAAGAGATCAAAGCAGGTTCCCAACAGTGAATTTCTCCTGCAGGATGTTACACTCCTGTAATGCATTAGTTGCTCGCAGCCCACCTTTAAAGGAACAGTAACACTAAAAAATAAAAATGTTTTAAAATAATTAAAATATAATGTACTGTTGCCCTGCACTGGTAAAAGTTGTCTGTTTGCTTCAGAAAGACTACTGTAGTTAATAGAAATTGCTGTTGTGTAGCCATGGGGGCAGCCATTTAAATTAAAAAAAGGAGAAAAGGCACAGGTTACATAAGAAGATAACAGATAACTGTGTAGAATACAATGGGAATCTATGCTACTTATCTGTTATCTGCTTAGTAACCTGTGCCTTTTCTCCTTTTTTCAATTTAAATGGCTGCCCCCATGGCTACACAGCAGGGTATTTATATAAACTGTAGTAGTGTTTATAAAGCAAACACGCAACTTTTACCAGTGCAGGGCAATAGTACATAATATATTAATTATTTTTATACACTTTCATTTTTTGGTGTTACTGTTCCTTTAAGGCAATGATAATATTAGCAGAATTGCAGATTTTCACTGATCCTTACCGACATACAGGCAGCATGAGCTTGTGTGTGTATCCCAAATACTGTGTGCTTCAGCTGCTTCCCTTAGATTGCTCATGGCTTTCCTGTGGCCCTATTGGTAAAACTTAAAGCAGTCATGTTAGTCCATGTGTAGCCAACTTTACAAATCCGCATAAAATGTACGTAAATACACTTACGTCAGAAATTCGGTTTCCTTGTTATCATGCTAGTGCAACCTGACCTTATGAGGAGTCATGTCCTGTTTCATAATGGTGCCAGGGTACATGTCATTTCATGTTATAACTGCTGTTTCTTTCTTCTTGCCATATCTCTAGTTATAAAAACAAAAATAACAAAATTATTTGATGTGTCTCAGGGTGTTCTAGTGCAAATAAATCTACCTATGGAGATATGCATACACAACGTGTGGGTGTCTGGGTTGCAGGAAGTAGGGGAAACCTTTGTTTTAGTAAGCGCTCTGTGGTAAATGGATTTTGTGGTGCTTATGGAAAAGCTGTCAGTCATTAACAGGTAATTGTACATTCATTACTTGCCAGGTCAGATTATATGGTTTAATCTGAGGTCACATAAAATGGGTGTTCCTCAGGAACTTCCCCCTTTCCTTTTCTGCCACATTCTACAACAAGGTGCAAAGAGCTCTGACAGAAACAGAGGCGGGAGCTTGCACTTCCTGTCACATACTTTGAATCAGAAAACTGCTGTTTATTTTATTGCAGATCACTGGGATCCCTTGGAGTGATAAACCATTTACAGTTTGCCTATACTTAACACCCTGACATTTTAGAAGCCATACAGTGAATATGACAGAAGGCTACAGGCTATTCTTCAATATTTCATAAGCAGGGGATATAGTATATATCGTAATAGACAAGAGACAGCTTTGGATAAATTATATGTAGTATAAGTTAAAGAATAACTAAAGCTTAACAAAAAAAGTAGGCTAAAAATGCTGCATTTTATGTTTAAGTTAACCACAGCCATTTAGCAGTAGATCTGAGCCACCAAATGTGCACCAGTAGCTCCCCATCTTCTTTTCTTCACACACCCTGGGCAGCTGTCAGTTGCCTGAGTTTAGGGACCAATGCACAATATACTGTATATATGGGATATAAATGTCACAATATAGGGCAGCTTAAAAGCCAGTGCAATTAGGATTATGCTCTTTATTAATTTGAATGTAAATTTAGAATGAATGCAAAGTTAATTAACCTCTCAGTTTGCTTGCTGTCGTACTGGATAGAGCCGTTTGAGCTGATCAAGGATAATATAACTAGTTTACCAATAGCTAAGGCTGTAGTATAATTTTTGTGTAGTTTTATAATATGGATCCCATACCTGTATATAATATTGATACCTTATTGGAAGCAAAACAATTCCATTGGGTTTGATTAATGTTTAAATGATTTTTCAGTAGACTTGAGGTATGGGGATACAAATTTAGGATTTCTTATTTGTTATATGGAAAACCCCAGGTCCTAAGAATTCTGGATAACAGGCCCCTTACTTGTACTGTTATAATCTTGCAGCTGTGACTTCGCAAAAGTTATATTATATATTGGATTTCTATTACAATACTTACATATTATGTAATTATGTATTATATATTATGTATGTAAGACTGATTTGTTCATCCCCACAAGGGTGCTTAGCACTACTTCTGCGATTTGAAGGTTACAATTGAGCATTGTACATGTGAACAAATAGTTTTTGCTGTGGTATGTACCTGGAACATATAGGTATCTGGCAAGTGATTATACTATTAGTCATACCGGTAACCTCAGCCTTGAAGTCCTGCCATATTGAAATATCTGAGATAAGGAGCTCACCATATCTACCTCTGCTCTCAGGCCTGCTTACATTACCTTTCAAGTAATAGATGCTCACTTCACATTTCCCAAATTCTTGTTGCCTTTTCTCAAGATAGACAAAACCGCACAAAAGCTCTTGATTGCTATTTCTGTGTCTGTTTCTATTCACTGCTGTATCAGAGTTCTCTTCCTTCCTCTCCCACATCTCTGTGAATGTGCCTAAAATCTCTTTTTCTTTTTTGTTTGGCACTTTCCTCCCCGTATCTGCAAATTTAAGTGGCCCTAATCTGCCTTCATCCTGTGCATTTCTCTTGATTTTCTTGTTTATGCATTTTTACTAAATCATGTCTAAGTGTAAGAACCCACAGTGCGAGCCAGCGATAGATATCGCAGGCAAGTAACCAATCCGAAAAGGGTTTCCACCAGCAACAATAGAAGTCTACAATAAATAGAAGTCTATTAATAAAAATATTATAGGCAACCCTTCTGTTTAAATGATTAGTTCAGCACCAAGGACCTGATCCATTTGTGGCTAGGCTAAGGGAACAGGTGGCAAATCCTTGAGTGGTGGAGAAACAGCGTGGCCTGGTGGATACTGTTTCTGATGATCACTTTGCTTGTCATTGTGTACACAGAGTGGATTTTTGCCCCAAAATTCTCACTTGAATCTCAAGTTTATCTCGCCCTGTGTTTTTGTGCAGGCTGAGAATGTGCCACATGTGGCATAAGCCTTAGGCTTATGTCATAGTTACTGTCCAATGCCACTTCATATCTGTCTCTCACTTAGAACAGGGTGTATTGAACATTGCCAGGCTAAAATTCACCCATGTGGGCAGTGCCAGTTGGATCCCATTGATTTCAGTGCATACAGTTAGGGAGGTATTAGTGGACCTCCAGTAAAAGTTGTATATGGGCAAAATAAGGACTGGATTATTATTCAGCATGACCAGACCTCCACTTAGAGACACTATGCAGGAAAGATTGAGAATTGAGTAGTGTGCAGAACAGCTGTTTATGTGACATCTCTGGATCTGTTTCTTAGAAACTGTATACCTTAAACTTCACTGCTGCATATTTCTTGTGTATCATTCTAAACCACAGAATTTCTCCCTGTTGAGCAAGACGCTAGGTGTTTCTCAGCCTTCCCATATTTGATGTTAATGTGTCTCTATCTTATTTTTCTCAGTTTTGGATCAACTGCTGCCAGAGCTAAATGTTCTCCTGAGGCTTCTGGATCATGAGTTCCTGAGTGCTACGACACGAGAAAAGCAAAGTGCAGTGTGCAGCATCCTGCGCCAACTTCAGCCGGCACCTGGTAAAAACTGTGACACAGAATAACAAAGTGTTATAACAAGTACAATGTTTGCATCCGTTCTGATAAACCATATAAATCAGTCAGACTGCTAGGTTGTAAGTGCTCACTAGTTGCTATGCCTTGATAGAGCAGGAGCAAATTTTGCACTCATTCTATGTGAGAGTCTGCCAACTAGTGGTTCTTAGGTTTTGTGTAATAAAAGTAGCTTCTTAACCATTAGGGATTATTTATAAACACAAGTGCAATTTGAAAAATGCAGGTAAAGCATCATGTTTTTTTACTCACAATGCACTTTTTTTTACCAGAATTCCAGTATAATAGCAGACACCTACCTAAAACTTGAGCACAGTGTACCAACACTTGCCCAAATTACTGTCAACACTGGCAAATTATGGGCAAGTTGTGTTCTTGTTTTTGCTGTTGTGGATTGGGAATCTTGTTACTTCTCATGTGCAAATGTGCAAAGCCCTAAAACAGCATTACATGCAACTCAGTTGCATGTGAAAATGCAAATGGAGCCATGGCTGTAACACCTCCTCAATGTAGATGGTATTTCTAGAGCTCCCATGCTTCTGTGTACCTTGTGCTTTGCATCCTGCTGTATTTGTTGGAAAATTGAAGCAAGTCTATGGACATACCTTTGTAGTAGTCTTTAAATCTATATTTGAGCTATGCATATATCTAGCCCACAGGCTAGACAAACCAATACCCTATGAGGGGGTGCATACATGGAGAGACAACCAAATGATTGGAACAGCTCTTCACTTCATAATATGGCAATGCACCACACACTGCCAGATATGATACATCAGCAGATTAGATTTTTAAACAGGACCAATCAACACACCATAGTAAATGGATATTGGTTGGCATCATCAGCCACCAAACGTATAAATATGTACAGCTACAGGTTTATTGTTACAGGCTGTTTGGGTGTCCTCATGAGAGCGATTAATTTACTTCAAATCAACAAGTAAGATGTGGATCCAGTCCCTGGCAATTTATGACTTTTTGCCTTGTTCACCCAGGACTGGATCCTTATGTTACTAAGACCAATATATTTAACTACTTGCCAGTAAGCAAGCAACCCTGTCTCCTTAATCAAAACTCGAAACTCGACAGCGGTCAATAAAAATTATTATGGGGTCACATCAAACTGAACACAGGTTAATATAATATACAGTTTATAAGGCAGTTTATAGGTTTAAAGATTTAAACAATACCACCATAAAAACACTCAAATGTATATACAAGCGGGAAGACATTTCAGGGTCCCCTCTCAGTGATTTATACCATGCAAAAAATGCAAAGCACGATCACAGGTTAATATACTGACTTTGTTGTACTGATTTATACAATGGCATATGGTTATCTTAAAAAAATCCCATGTGACAAATATATCTGCCGACAGTTACAACATCCTCACTCCTGAAAAATAAAACATCATGTACTAACTCAAACATTTAAAAGTAAATTAGAAATTGTCCAACTGTGAAGCCCCCAGCAATCTTACTATTTACCATAAAGGAGTTCTCCTAGTCACCATGTGCTCGTTGCCTGGACGGCTGTTACAACAAAACTTTTGCTTTTCCATATAAAGCCAGAGTTTTGCTAGATAGCCTCAAAGGTTGTTCCCAAAAGCTATTAAGTGTGTGCCCTCTTGTGGCATGCTTGATATATTTAGTTTTAATCTTGTATTGCTTGAAAGAGTAGGTTTATAATATCAGAGTATTCAAATCCTGTTACTGTTACGTCCGCTCCCTAGTTTAATGCTTTTCCTGTAACTGTCTTCCCTTTGTTGCAGGAGATGAGTTGGACTTCCAGTATATGAACACTGCTGCTTATCACAATGGCACCAGCTTTGTGGAATCTCTGTTTGAGGAGTTTGGTATGTGCACTCACTAGGGGACTGAATCGCTATTGTTGGTGTATATCCCTGTTAAATACACTTCCACTAAAAATCTCTTGGTCTCCTTTCTATTTGTCCTCATTTTCACTGTGATTCACCACAAGTTAATTCGCCAGGCACTTAAGTTAACCAAATTAATTGCTGTTTTATTGTATTCTTTTGTCTCGTGACTAACAGGTCTTTTGTGAAAATTGTGTTCTTTGTGTCAAGCTACATTTTCAATGTATTTTTTTAATTCTCTAAAGTTTTTTCTCCAGTATAGATAGTACAGATAGCATACAGTATGTACCTAACATAGTTTCATTACTGGCTACTCATTTATTTTGCACATATGATAGGGGCTCTACACTAGATAGTTTTGTAGGCAGAAGCCTGCGGAAAAGACCATAGCCATTGGAAGTAGCATGCCAGCACTTATCAGGGCCACAAAATTTAAGATTGCAAAATAAGGACTGAGGAAAGAGTAGGTACTGGGGAATAGGCAGGACGGTAAAGGCAGACACTGGAGTGGGTAGGACAGGCAAGGCTGGTATTGTCTGACACCAAGGTAAAAGGGATTAAGCCAAGTTTATGGTGGACGTCCAGACATAGGTTGGGGCAGGCAGGGTACTGGAATAGTCAGGAATCAGGTCCATAGCCTCTACAAACTTATTGTACCTGATCAACCCAATAATGGCTTCATCTTTGCACCACTGTGAAGGGGTGCGAAGATGCTACTTGGCAGTAAAGAAAGATTAGAAATGTCTTACGCAAAAACAAGCTTTTTCCCTCAGACTTCAATCTGATAAAATTTTCTTACTATTGTTTTGTTTGGGATGGTAGGCCTTGCAGTGTCATTAAGTCACAGATCTACCTAGATAGAAAATCTGGCACTATTTATTCCATGGGCATATTTGGAGTGTAACAAGATGATCAGGAAGTGACAAGTACACACTTACTCTCCAAATCCTCTTGCGATCCGTACATTCATGTGTGTCATTTTGTATAAGACAGACATATTAGACAGGATGAGTGATTAAACTGACCACTTTCCTTGTATTTTGCAGATTGTGACTTGCATGACTTACACGACATGCAGGATGAATACAGGGACAGCAGTGAGAACTTGTCCTGCCAGTTACCTCCACCTCCTTCTGCACCACCACCGCCTCTGCCCACCACACCACCACCAGAGGATTATTATGAGGAGGCAGTACCACTAGGGCCTGGCAAATTCACAGAATACATCACTTCCCGAAGTAAGTAACACTCTAATGAAGGTATATAATATCCAGAGTTATTACATGGACATGACAATGACAACACAGTGTGAATTATTCTTAAGAAGCATCATGTGGTAGCGGTCACAGTATGGTTTTAGGCAATGTCTGTACCTTACTGGACCTTACTTTGTGACTCTGCCCAGAGTTTTAGCCAACAATGTGCAAGCAATATTCAATAAGCTAATTTAGCAATAAGAATAATATTCTTGTTATGCAGTGCTCTGTAAGGACCAAGATGGGGAGAAAAACTAGTTATTTCTAGCTGTTACCCCATGTCTTTGGGTTACTAAAACACATGGTGGGCAAAAGACCCAGAATTGACCTAGATGCAGTTGTCCATAAATAATCATTCAGCTTTTGCAAAGCTTCTGCCTTCTCTAATCTATTTGAACAATAGATTAAGTGGTACACTAGTATTGTGGGTTTCAACAACTGAAGTACCTCTAATGTCCTGGCCTGTTTTCTTTGGCTTTTGTTCATATTCTATGCCCATGTGTTTTCTTTATTTGTAGATAGTTCCAGTCCTCCAAACTCCATAGAAGATGGATATTATGAGGAAGCAGATAACAATTACCCCATGACTCGGATTAATGGGGAACAGAAAAACTCCTGTAGGTACAACCTGAAATACCAAAGAAACATTTTTGGGATTATTCAGCTGTTTTTATTAGTCTTAACAGTAAGGCCTATAGCACATGGGATGCCATAGGTGCACTTTCTGAGAACAGTGGATGTCAACGTCAACATTGCTTTGTCTATAGCTGACACTGTCTTCATTATTTTAACTAATTTCTCTTTTAAACGTAAATATCTCTGTTACACCCCCTGACTGGCTGCCATTGATCTCCATGCGCAGATAATGAGTCTGATGGTCTGAGCAGTTCATATGAGTCGTATGATGAGGAAGATGAAGAGGGGAAGGCTCAGCGCCTCATGCTCCAGTGGCCTTCACAGGAAGCTTCTCTCCACCTTGTTCGGGATAGCAGGATTTGCGCTTTCCTCCTTCGCAAGAAGCGATTTGGCCAGTGGGCAAAACAGTTGACACTTATTAAAGATAACAAGCTGCTGGTAAGATTTAAATTAGTGTGCATTTCTTGGTCTTTGTCACTTCTGTGCACAAACATGCCAGAAAAATAGGCACTTTCATTTAATAACATCAGTTCTAGGGAACTGAAAACGAAAACAAACAAACCTGATTCTATATTCATGCTCCAAACATGGAAGGAAGTAATTTTATCTTTTGTTGCCTCCCACAAAATCATAATATTTCAGCTGCCAGAACAGATATGCTGAATCCACACTTTCAGGGGTGAAACAGCAGAGCAATCCAAGCCAAATGATGTTCTTTTCTACTTTCATTCAGCTACTTCTAATTTTCTTGTTAGTACCACAGTACCATGGGGTGTAACTGCAGACTCCACTACAAGTGTTTGCATTTCAAGTTGCATGCCTTAGAATGCTGCAGCTGGTGTCCGTTCGCATTGCTCAATAATTTTCTGCACTCGCATTGCTTCATGGCAGGGATGCAGGGCTTGGAATGAAAGCTGGAACTCTGAATTTCCATCATAAGTTAATGGTCAAATACCCTCACTCTACAAGAAATATTTAAGCCAAGGGTTGAACTGGCCATTCTGCCTCTTGCTCCCCTTACATTCAATAGCTGCCTTACTGCTAGTTTCTATAGGCTCCAATGCTACTGCACCTCCACTGACTGATAGGGAGAAACACTATCTTTAGCCACTGTGGGCCTTAACAAGAACATGACATGATCTGGGCTAGCAGGTTGGTTATATTCTAAATGGTTACTCTTTACTTCTCTGCAATTTAAATTTTTTTCCTTCTTTTTTCAGTGTTACAAGAGCTCAAAGGACCGTCAGCCTCACCTGGAGATCCCTTTGGCCCTGTGTAATGTGGCCTATGTGCCCAAGGATGGGAGGCGCAAGAAACATGAGCTGCGTTTCTCCCTTCCCAATGGGGAAATGTTGGTTTTGGCTGTGCAGAGTCGGGAACAGGCCGAGGAATGGCTGAGGGTGAGCATAATGATGTGTCACATGCAAAATAATGACAATTTAAAAGCAGGAGGGCTCTATATTTTTATTTCTTATAAGAACAATTTTAATGATTTTGTAATAAATTATTATTGTAGCAATCCTACAGAATTGTTACATAATAGGCAATTGTGTAAAGACAAAAGAGAATGTCATCCGATGTATTACCATTCTTTGGGTCTTGCTTGTTGCAGTGGGTGGAGCTTTGAAAGTCTAATGGTGGCTGTACATGTCAAGCAGTTCATCCACTTTCTGATTAAATTATTGCCTGTGCCAGCTTTGCCCCTTAAAATTATCACTTTGGCTAATAAACTTTAGATGCAAGGACCCCTATCTCTGTCCAGAGGCACGTATTTAACTTTTGCCGTACAGGATACAGATCATTGCAAACCGTCACAGATTCACAGCAGCCATGTTACACAGGACATTCTGAATCAAAATGGAGGCTATCACTAAAGTGAAGTATTTGCATAAACAAAAAATTAGCAAAATTGATACATGTGGCTTCCCCCTAAAGCATGAAGCATGCAACCTCTCTGATTAGGTGGGCAAGTCAAATGGGGTTTGCACTATTTTGGGTAGTATATGCATATAGTGAACAACACATAAATATATAAATTAAAACTGTGTATCTGTGGATACATTTATGTCTGTATATATCATACATGTATTTACGAAACATTGCAAGGAATTATCCCATATACCATTCATGTTGTGATTGTGACAGTAGAGTCAGTTAAAAAAGCAAGTCTGTACATTTTAAGGAAAGATCAAAATCTTTGGGCCTGCCTTCACCAAAGCTAGGGCAGACCCCTTTATCCCCAATCCCCCAGTCAAAAGGCACAGCAGGGGTGAGGGTTTTCAACTCCTCCTTCGCCTCACGGATAGGGAGGATCCCTTTACCCTGGGTCCTGCCTAAGTTTTCCCCCGGGCTCCAACAGAGCAATGTCTTGTTTATAGGGAGGACTGGAGCCTTATGGCCACACAGCCTCCCAAAAAAGGCCACAGCTAGCCCAGTGCAAGCTAATGAGACTAATAAGCAGGCCTCTTTCTTTCCTCTCTCCCTTAAAGCATCACATCTAACTAAGTTGCACAGAGAGACTTAATTAAGCCTTACAGGCCAATATTCATGGGCTCCCATGAGAAAAATCAACTTGAGGGGGTGTAAATCATGCATTGCAGAATGTTGTGCTTTCTCATGCGTGCCACCATGTGGCTCTTTCCAGAATCTCTATGTACGGTAAATAGTGCTGCAGCGAAAGCTTAAGTACCAATCCTTTACCCCATACTTACCTAATTAGTTTGGAGTACAAAGGTGAAAAGAAGATGAAATGAATAATCAGGACTCTAAACTTTCTCTCTTTAATAAATTATATGTATATATAAATAATATATATATATATATATATATATATTATATATATATATATACATATAATTTACATCCTGGAAGGAGCACTGTATACTTAAAAAACAAATGCCTGGGTGATAATAAAAAAAAAAAGTAAGTATAGCACACAATTATATTTTATTAAAAAGCCAACATTGCGGTCACTATTTGTGACATTTTTTAATGGATCAAATAGAAAGTGTTTGTTTCCCTTGAAAAAGGTCACAAATAGTAAGCGAAAGGTTGGACTCTAAATTTTTGTCACATTATTTGTCACATTATTAAGACCTGTTGAGTTCAATACCCACATGGTGTATATATTTAACGCCATTTGGAATGTGAACCAATAAATACGTTGGTACTGAACAAGAGATGGTTGATGATGCTGTTATTCTTGAATCTTTTGAGCAAGTACCCAGAGGTATTGTCCCTTAACCCACACCCTGCAGTATCACAAGTCAATAAAGTCTTTGCATAATAAAAGAAGATCCATGTTCCCTTTTATAATATTTCTTACCTGAAACTGGCTGTAGGTGCTACTTTTATGGCTCTCCATTCGGTATAATACATGTGCCTGAACAGTGGCCTCTAGTGGACTTTTAGTGACACAACCATTTCAACTAAGAGAACATCACGCCCACATTTGCTAGTAAATATTTCTTTGCCTTTAACATACCCAGTTGTGCTTAGGGTTAATATGTAGTAAACAAGAAGTCCAATGAAGGGTAGATAACTTCTACACCTTCTAGCCCATACAACAGCACTGGTTATTAATAGTAATTCTTTAATGATTAGTACAAGTCTGATAAATGTGTTCTGCATTTCACAGGTAATAAAGGAAGTTATCAGTCCAAGCACAGGAAGTTCTCCAGCCTCTCCAGCCCTCAGGCACAGACTAGATCTGGACAAGGTGAGATCCTCCATGCCTGATGCAATCTCTTAGTGCATTCTGTTAATACATAATGCTCTTGGATTTACTTAGAGCGTCTGAGGATGGTTTTGGTTTACACAGTCCTAAGTATCAGTTTAAAACAAATCTGCACAGTAGAAATCAATTCCTTACAGACCATCTACACCCATCCATTTGCAATTCTGAATGTGCCACTTTTTTATATAGTTAAAGTAATATGTCTCCTATATTTAATGTTAGGGCTCCATATACAGGTATCGGACCCCTTATCCGGAAACCCGTTATCCAGAAAGCTCCGAATTACGGAATGCCCATCTCCCATAGACTCCATTTTAATCAAATAATTCAAAATTTTAAAACTGATTTCCTTTTTCTATGTAGAAATAAAACAGAACCTTTTAATCGATCCCAACTAAGATATAATTAATCCTTATTGGATGCATAACAATACTATTGGGTTTAATTAATGTTTTATTGATTTTTTAGTAGACTTAAGGTACTGAGATCCAAATTATGGAAAGACCCCTTATCCAGAATACCCTTGGTCCCGAGCATTCTGGATAATGGGTCCCATACCTGTACTTTGCATTGCTGTCCCTTAAAAACAAGCACAGCCTGTAAGTGGGTCATGATTTAGGTCATTTCCTCTTATCAATGATTCATGGAAATCTAAAGAGAGAAGCTAAATGAGGGGAAATGTTTACAATGTATTACTTATGTTTGCCCTTACAGCTAAACAGGTGTGTGCAGATAGAGATATAGGAAGATCATTTTAGTTTTCCTTCTGTGCATTTTCAAATTTTCCAGGAAGGGTGCTTGACCACAGAGATAAGCCTTAGAATTCTCCATAGATAACAATGATAACATCAGCCCTTAAATTCACAAGTATATTGGGCTGTTGCTTTTGGAGAAATATCAGTGAGAGCAATAAAATGGGAACACTGACATTTTCTTAGAACGTTACCAAATATTTTCAAACTTTTGAGCAACTTCAGACACTTTCACAAAGAGCTCAGAGTAATAAATAGACATGTACTGCTAATAATAATAAGCAATGTCTCCACAGAGGCTGTCCCATGATAAGACTTCTGACTCAGACAGTGCAGCAAATGGAGAGAACAGCTCTCTTAGTAGCGGGAAGGAGAACCGTGACACAGGTGAGTTCTGCAGAAACAACAGAACTTCTATTCTTCTGTCTATCCATTGTTTGTGGCATATTACTGGCAACCACTGTGTGGCAATCTGGGTCCCTCCTTATATTCCTTTCAGGGAAATGTCGGAAGGGGGGTTTGGCAGAATTGAAAGGGTCCATGAGCCGAGCTGCGGGTAAGAAGATCACTAGGATTATCAGCTTCTCTAAAAAGAAGCAATCAACAGAAGAACATCACACTTCATCTACTGAGGAAGAGGTTCCCTGCTGTGGTAAGTGCCATTGTCAGCCAGTTATCGTGCCACATAATAAACACCCAGTAATTAAAGAATGGGCAGGAATTTAAAGGTCACAGGAGCGCCCCATCTTGGAAAGTGCCTGCGACACTCACATGCTCAGTGTGCCCGGGGCAGCTGTTGGAAAGCTAAGCTTAGGGGTCCTTGCAAAACCTCAAGCAGAAAATGAGGTTGGCCTGTCATATACAGGTATGGGACCCTTTATCCAGGGACCCGGGGTTTTCCAGATAAGGGCTATTTCCGTTATTCAGATCTCCTACCTTAAGTCTGCTAATAAAAGTATTTAAACAGTAATTAAACCCAACAAGACTGTTTTGCCTTTAATACGGATTAATTATATCTTATTTGGGGTACTGTTTTATTATTAGAGAGAAAAAGGAAACCATTTTTTAAAAATGTCAATTATTTTATTAAAATTGAGTCTATGGGAGATGGCCTTTCCGTTATTTGGAATTTTCTGGATAATGTGTTTCCAGATAAAGGGTCTGATACCTGTATTGTAAGCTGATGCTACAGGGCTGATTATTAAATTTTGTTGTTAGTTGCACTGGTTTCAGAACTGTCATTTGTAATGACGTGTATTTATCTCTATTATTTACTAATCAGCCTTATATTTTGACATTTTTATTCTATATATACTGTATATTATGCGTCAGTCAGTCAAACTGCATTCTTCCCAAGGAATTGAATTAGTAAGAGGGCATTGGGCTGCTGCACCGATTCACTCTTGTCTGCTCTAAATAGCTATGTGTGCCTCTAAAACACCTGTAAAATGCCTGGAGATTTCAATATATATAGTACAGGTTTTTTATGTGTTGTTATGGCATCTTTTTAGTTATAATTGGGAAAATATACTATATACTAAATCAGGGGTTCACTTTTATTTCTTGCTCTTTAAACTATTCAAAGTGTAACGTATTGTGTGCACACATGATTACTTGTGTGCATATTGGTTGCATTTAGTAGGGGTGGGTATATTGCTGGCCTTGACTGAGACATCTGCCTTAGAATAAAAGCATCTAAAAAGATAAAACTGTTTTATAGCACATCATTGCCATTTTATTCTATAACACCATGTACAAAGCCTCTCTCCTTTCCATTTACTGCAGGCTATCTCAGTGTGCTAGTAAACCAGTGCTGGAAGGAACGCTGGTGTTGCTTAAAGGGCCACACACTCTATTTTCACAAGGACCGCAATGACCTGCGCACACACATTAATGCCATTGCGCTGCGAGGCTGTGAGGTGTCACCAGGGTTTGGACCTCTGCACCCTTTTGCCTTCCGTATCCTACGTCAGAGTCAGGAGGTTACTGCTCTAGAGGCAAGTATCTTAGTACTGAGGCCTGTGGGGCACCTCGCCACTTCTTCAAGCATATATGAAATGTGCTCTTAAATCTTATGGATAAGAGTAGTAGTTATGTCATCCACATACCGCCGTGTCTTGTGCTTAGACTTATTTTTTATGTCCTTCATGTCATGCCAGGCCAGTTGTTCAGAAGAAATGGGACGTTGGCTGGGGCTCCTTTTGGCTCAGACCGGCTCTAAAACCAAACCAGAGGCCTTGCACTATGATTATGTGGATGTGGAAACGATAGCCAACATTGCAACTGCTGTACGTCACTCCTTCCTGTAAGTGTCCTGTAGGGGGCAGAACTAACATTAAGCTGTTAAGTGGTTGGATGGTATAATAACCAATGACAAAGTGGTTTCTTAGTTGTCTTTGTTGCCAGAAAATGTATAATATGTTTCTTTTTTATTTTTGCTACCAAGGTGGGCAACATCATCACACAGCAGCACCAGTGACTTACGATTGTATGACGATGTTTCATATGAGAAGGTACCTCCATAGGCTTCTGCCCTGGGCCGAAGGGCATAAATTTATATAAAACTAGTAAAAAGAAAACTGGCCTTTTTAAGGCTATTGTTTTCTGTTCTGAATATAGAATAAGCAGGGCTGTATGCCAAACTAGCCATGCACTACGCACATAGCATTTCTTTACAAAGCTAAAAGAGTTAGCCTTTATCAACTACATACCCCAAATCAGCTAGATACACCCAAGTTCAAATTTAGGAATATGCACCGTCTCCACTACCTTACACCCTTAGTACATATTTGCTGCAGTATAAGTCTAGTGCAGTTAGAAGAATGAACCAGACCATCTCATTGGTTTCTGCATTAGAATAGATTTTCACCATGTTAATAAAGTTCCCTAATAGTTTTAAAATCCATAAGAGTTCCTTGATATTTTATAGGTGGAAGACCCCAAGCGGGCCCCTGGAGTTGCACAGGTAAAGCGTCACGCCTCCTCCTGCAGCGAGAAATCCAGACGGGTAGAGTCTGAGGTTAAAGTGAAACGCCATGCATCCAGTAAGTGATTCCTTGAAGGTTACTCTGACAAATATATGTGTTATGTTAAGGGCCTGAACATGCTTACATTCGTCTCTGCCATGATCTCTTAGGAATGATTATGTTATGACAGTTCATCATTTTTGGATTGTGCCATTACATTCAGGATGGCTCAATACAAAGTATTTGGCTTAAGTGCTTGAATTAGATAGCGTGGAACTATGGGGAAAATAGAAGCAAGAAGCAGTGTAATATTTATATTAATAATAAGAAATTGGTTAATGAGAATAGAATTGTGGAATCTTGCTTGTGCTTGTTGTGACAGGAATGGTCATACCCCCATTTGTAATAAATGACACTAAGTTTGCCCAGGAGCAGTAACACATACTAAGTAACACATACTAATAAGATGTTTCCTTTTAAACAGGCGACCAGTAAATTGTACCTGATGATTGGCTGCTATGGGTTACTGCTCCTGGGCAAACGTAGTGCTTTTTATTATATAACCCCAATCATCTTTTAGCCATGACAAACTTTAATAGCTGCTACAAACCAAAATACTACACTTTAAGTTCTTTTTATATGAAAAAGCTAAATTTTTAGGTGTGTTTTTCCACCTTGGTAAGAGCAAGGATAGTTTTAGAAGGTCTGCATCATCATATGTAATTTATGTTTCTTAGATGCCAACCAGTACAAATATGGCAAAACAAGGGCTGAAGAAGATGCTCGTAAATTCATTGTTGAAAAAGAGAAGCTTGAAAAGCAAAAAGAAGCCATTCGGAGCAAGCTGATTGCCATGAAAAGGGAGAGGAGGGAGCTGAAGGAGATGCTGAAGAACTGCTCAGGTAGGGCCAGAAATGACAGGTCCCTTGGGCCACCAGTGCTGTCATTCCTTTAAAGGAGAAGAAAAATATCAATAACTGGGGGGTGCAAAAATGTTAGGTACCCCCCAGTGATTGCAATCACTTGCCTGATACCCCAAGATGGTGCTCCTGTTAACAGAAAACTGGCCTGGGGTACCTGCGATCAAGGGATCCCCTTCATTTGTTTGGCTTTGCACAGCTTGCACATATACAGTAGAGTAAAAATCCAAACTTAAACAAGAAAGTCGGCCTTTTCATCCTACTGCACATGCGCTGGCCCTGGGATTCTGAAGATAGATGAGTGAAGGAAGAGGATCGTCTGCTCTCATTAACCTCAGGCTTGTGCAGTTTTTGCACTGGCCTATCCTAACATTTGGCACCCCTCAATGATTGCAAATTTCCTTCTCCTTTAAAGTTGTTTTTTTTTTATTTGGGAAGTGGGTAGGTTTTCATAGATTCAAAGCAATTTGCCAATGTCACATATATAGTGGGGCGACAATGAAGTGGAAATTGGGCTAGCAACTCATTAGGACAGTGTCTGGCACCTTGGATGCTTTGCAGCTCTCTTTGATGAGAATATGAGAATAGGAAGCTAATCAGTGGTGCAGGAGTATATGTAATCGTTTTATTTTGCTATGATACAGTCATAAGTGTCCTCTGGATATTTCTCAAAGTGGGGGCAAGATTATTAACCAAAAGCAACCTGTATACAGTACCTGTGGGTTAAATGTATGCCAGGTGTGAGATATGATCTGTAGGAAATAGATTTATTGGTAAAACCCAGCAAACCACTTACAGCTCACATAATTCTACAACTGGGCTGTTTAAGTAGAGCGTGTAAATAATAAAAAAGTGCTGAACTAAACTAGTGATATCTTTCGGAAAAAAATGCTCCAGCCCTGTTATTTATGGGGACCCAGCTTCAGTCATCTGATTTACCTGTATTTCTGGCACCAGCATTGACAGTGTAAGTGCTGCTTACACTTACTAGTACAGATGAGAGAAAAGATAAAGAACTTGCCATTGGTGTTTCAGGCAGCTGGGAAATAAATAGGGTTGCCACTCAGCCAGTATTTCACAGGCCAAGCCAGTAAATCAACAGATAGGGCCATATTACAATGTGTAATTGCTGAATGCAAAGAGCCTTTGTGGAGGAAAGTTGCTGGTGCTAATAGCATGTAAAAAACCCTTTCTGAACCTTAGAATAAACTCAAATTCATGTATTAAGCAGGATGTTTTAACAGTTGCTTCCAGTAACACTGGCCTGGGGTGGATTTGCAGAATTGTTTCAAAATTAATAATGCACTTTTTTAATTGTCAAAGTAACATGATTCTTATCATTGATATGAACATGTCTTGTCACTTAAATATTAGTAACTTGTTTGAATGGGAGTGGAAATCAAGGAGCCATTTTACCAATGTTTTAGAGATCCTCTGTTTAGAGAACCTGTATTTTGTGTTCAGGAAAGCAGCAGAAGGAGATGGAGGAAAGACTGGCTATGCTGGAGGAACAGTGCAAGAATAATGAGAAAGTTCGTGTAGACTTGGAAATACAACTCACAGAGGTGAAGGAAAACCTAAAGAAATCTCTAGCTGGAGGGCCCACGCTTGGCTTGGCAGTAACTGGCAAGTCTGAGAACCCAGTGAGTATTCTGCCCTGATCTCTTTTTGTGACCTAGTTCACTACTGTATCTGCCCTAAGGTTCCTTCTTACCTCTTAATATTTAAGGTGTCCATACAGGTTGCTATCCACTTGTTTTGCAAGGTCCCAAACAAGTGGATCTTCTCCCTATATGCCTACTTAAGGTGGGCGATATCAGGCTAATTCCCAAGGCCCAAACAGTAGAATTAAATGGCAGGCATAGGCGCAGTTGGGCTAAAATCAAACCTTCCCCATCGAGATCTATACAATTTTAGGCCAGATGGTGGTCAAGTATGTCCATCAGGGGTGCCCATACATCGGCAGAATTTCTGAATTGCTCTAAAGGACTAAACTTGGCCTTTCAGTCTACTGTGGAGTCTGCGTGTCACTAGTCACTGCCAATTCTGTAAAATACACCTATGAAATTTATTTCATTTCCTTCCCCTTTTTGCAGCCTCAAAAAAGCCAGCAGCCAAGAAGCCCACCTGATCGCCTTCTGCCTGTTAACAGTGCGGCTGAGATGAGGCGCAGATCTCCTTCCATCGCGGCATCCAGCAAGGGCAAGGTGCTACAGAAGGCCAAGGTAAGCACAGCCACCTCAGAGTAATAGTGACAGGACACAGAGTCTGCATATAGTTGTCACACACCCTTGGCATTTTGGCACAACCTGTGCAATATAAGTAGTTGCATCGCTACAGTATTCCTTTGCCTAGGACTATTTCTTAATTTACCATCTTTTATCCTTGTGGAAAACTACTACTTTATTCCTTAGTGTTTGCTTGCTGAATATTTAACAAAAGTTAAATATTCAGTTTATACTGTTGAGATGTAACTTCCATTTATAAGCAGGTTGGAGCATCATTGAATTTTTGTTAGGAGAGTTATGAAGACATTGCTTGTTGCCTCTATGGAAAATTGTAATGTTTTGAGCCAATAAACCACAATTCATTTTGCTACAGTGCTTCGACTTCTCTGTATATTTTGGCTTAGACAGGTTGGGGTACTGTTTCTGTAGGCACCTGAAACAACAAAAGGTGGATCACTAAGTGGCTGAGCACTCCAACACTGAGAAGGAGCTTCATTTTGTTCTTTTATTCTTGTACTTATTATTTCAGGAGTGGGAGAAGAAGAAACCCTAGAGAAATGTTCCTTTATGTGGTGATAAGAAAAGGCACAAAATGAATTCTGGAATATCAGAGATGGAGGACACTGTAATAATGAAGCCCGGTCTCAAACTTCTCTTCAGTCACTGACCATACAGAGAAAGCATCGGACATTAGGGCGAAAAACTTCATAATGTGGAACACTGGAAGCCAAATGAGCTATTTAGGAACTACCAAACTTTCTGTCTTATAAATTGCATGTGCAAGTTAATACCCTAAGGAAATGGGGACACTTTGTTATGAATGCCACAATGAGGAGTTAGCCACTGGGGATTCTGACAGGAAAACTTACGGGATTCACCATTTTTGCCTTAGAATGGAACTAAACTTTAAATATAATAATGACTTATCAGGTTTATGGACAGGGAAGTGCAATTAGGATGTAGTTTTCTAGATGGAAGAAATTAGAAACAAGACAAATTTAATGAAATAGAGGCCCTGGGGTATGGATCCCAGGATGAATCTGACATAGAGTGGCTTGCAAGTACTTAATTAGTGAGGGCGCTAAGAAAAATAATGGGAATTATTACAGTTTGAGAGTTTGGGCCTATTGAAAGTGATTGGACCGCTTTGCTGCCGCTAGGTTTCCAAGCAGTTTTAAACAACAAAATATAACCTATTTATACACATGGTTAATATTTCATTTTACAAGGTCTGCTTTCGGTTTAAGAAAAAGTAAATGGAAATGAAATCTTGCGTACAAATAGAGTATATTTATCTATTATCCTCTTTTGGAATACCTGTACGCATATACTGTGTACATTATAGTGGCAGCCATATGAGGAAAACCACAAGCCTATGGACACAAGCAGGCCCAGACTGGGATTTAAAATAGGCCCTGGTACACAGAGACCCAAATAGCCCCCAGCAGCCCACTAAATAGTGACTGTCTATGGCATCTTACAGCAGCCCCTCTGGCATTGCCAGAACAGAAGATAACAGTTCTCTGTCGCCTGCCTACAGATGTTGTCAGTTGGGATGGGAAAATGCTGGTGGATCAGAAGATACTAGCCTGTATGTTGGTAACAAATAGGGATGCACTAAACCCATAATTTTTTATTTTGGGTGAATATCGAATCCTCCAGAAAAGAATCTAAGCCCCGTGTTGCATAGACAGTTGTCTTAATGTTTAAAAGTCGCATGACTGTCTGTAAGGTTTTGGTTTGGCTAAGCAATTAGGATATGTCCAAAAAGAAATCTTGCATAAAAGCACTGGGTTTAGCTGAAGATCAAAACAAATTTTGATTTTGTGCATCTCTTCTAACAAGATCATGAATCCATAGGCTTGTATCAAGTACCAAAGAAAGAAAGAAAGCAGCCGTAAGTGTGAGTGCGATGAGGAATGGTAGAATAGAAATGGTGCTCCTATCTAAGTCATACAGTTGGCTCACTCAGGACTATTGAAGGATGTCTAGGACAGACTGTGACTATAAAGCCTGTAGTCCTCTAATAAAGGATTCTCATAACCCATTAACATCGATATGGAACTCCTAGCAACTGTGTGAAAAGTAATCTGGGGCCATGTCAGCTTTACACTTCTAATTGTGAACTTTATGTACAGTGAGTTCTATGCACTTTAAGCATCTCCAATCATTTTTTTCCAATAAAATAAAGATGTACAGAGATTCCTGAGTATTATTACTGTAAAAATAAGTTCTATTGTTATACTATTACTGACACTACTGTGTTTCCAAATGCTCTATGTTTTATAGCAGTTTTGAAAAACATAAAATCATTGCCGCACAGATTTTTTTAACCACAATGCAATTCCCTCCCCTTAGTATGGGTCAATATAGCACAGAATTTGCATCTTTCTGTAAACTGCAAACAAACAGCATCACCGGGACTTGTCATGAACACTCACTTGGATGACTTCCATTTGTGGGCATTTCAAAAAATATGTGTATGAGCAGAGAGATCTAAACCAAGAACTTTACAGTCAGTGTTAATTCACTGTTAGAGATGTATAGCGGGAGCGCATGTGTATAGATATAAAAGACAAAAAACAACTTATAGTGCAAAAACGTTTAGGAGTGATAATTCCTTAAGTGCATCCAAACACCAAATATATATATAGTGCAAGATTATTGAGCAATAACACCATGTGTAGTAATGCAAATTGCTCGCCAGATGGCGGTAAATTCAAGCCAAAAGTATGGGAAAAATCCAAAATTGAGATGTAGCCGTATCCTCAGTGTAGGCACAAAAAGAGAAAGAAGCAGCAAATAGTGCAATATTATTTATTACAAGACAACTGCTAAAAGCAATGGTACTTACAAAATGTAGACGATAAAAGGTTAATAAAAGACTCAATGCGTTTCACGTACTCCTGAGGAAGTGTACCGAAGTACGTGAAACGCGTTGAGTCAATTTGGGATTTTTCCCATACTTTTGGATTGAATTTACCGCCATCTGGTGAGCAATTTGCATTACTACACGTGGTGTTATTGCTCAATAATCTTGCACTATATATATATATTTGGTGTTTGGATGCACTTAAGGAATTATCACTCCTAAACGTTTTTGCACTATAAGTTGTTTTTTGTCTTTTATATCTATACACATGCGCTCCCGCTATACATCTCTATAAGTTTGTTGGACCCAGTCAAAAGGGTTGATCAGTGGAGGAGCAGTAGGATTACAGACACTCGTTATGATTATTTGACTTCACTGAACATTATCAAGAGGACTGGGTATTGTACATACCACACGTTTAATTCACTGTTACCCTGCCCTTTAACCCTTGCATGATACAAACGGACACAGAAAGTTCGTACCCACAGGGTAAATCTTGCCTATACAGTACTCTTAAGAATTAAAAATTGCACCCATGTTTGCAAGTTGACAAACAAGGGCCCCTATCTGTTTGGTGCCACACTGCTGGTGCACTCAGTGTGACCTACGCTACAATCAAACACCCACTTTTAGGTTTCCACTGATATCACAAAGTGCAACAAAATCTTCCTCACAAGCTGTAAATATTGTCAGTGTATAGGGCTACTGTATGGTGGGAATTGACCTTGTTTTAATTTGAATTTTTTTCAACGATTCAAAAATGTTGGCATCTAAAATCTTGCAAGTTCATGTAGAAGTCCATGGGGAGTCATCCTAGGCAAAACTTTAGTTTTTTTTTCAATTTGAGATTTTCAAGTTTTTTTGAGCTTCTTAACTCACATATTCAAGTTTTTTTACACAGTTTTATTTGTTCAAGTTTTTCATATTCTGTTTTTTTAATAAATAAGCACACATTCAAGTTTGTTTTCTAAATTGTGAGTTTATATGAAGTAGAAAAAAACTCTAAAACTCACAAATAGAAAACCGATAAATAAGCCGATATGTGTTTGCACGTAGAACATTTCTGTGCAGATATAAATATATCCTCCACTCCAGAGGGGGTTGGTCACAGGCCTTTCAGTTTCCTATTGTACATTCAAACCTCCAAACCTTTATAAAGGTCCCACGTGGACAGTACGGTACACAGTATAGTTACTGTATCCAAGCACAGGTTGGAAGATTATTTAGAACAGTGCTGTCCAACTTCTGTGGTGCTGAGGGACTGAATTTCTCTAGCATACATGGTGGAGGGCCGCTAATGGAAGCCAGTTTTGCCCAGTCCCCTTTTTGAACCACACCCACTTCAAACCACAACCATTTTATCACAATGGTGGTAGTGCAGCAAAAACCCAAATGCTTGGTCCTCACTGCGGGGATATCAGCAGTTATTCATATATGAAAGAATTATATTATGTCATATTAAGACACACCCTTAAATCCATATGCCTCCTCCTCCCCTGTGGATAGCACAGCAACCCCCAGCAACATAATTACACCCTTTAGGGACCATTCAATGGCTGTTTCCAACTGCTAACAAACTCCCAGAACAAACCCCTGCCAGGTTCACCTCTCACAGGCAGCATAGCGCAGGCAGAGTATGGCACACACAGGCAGGACTCTGCCTCCCTTATGCTGCCTGTGTGTGCCATACTCTGCCTGCGCTATGCTGCCTGTGTGTGCCATACTCTGCCTCCCTTATGCTGCCTGTGTGTGCCATACTCTGCCTGCCCTATGCTGCCTGCGTGTGCCATACTCGGCCTGCCCTATGCTGTCTGTGTGTTCCATACCCTCCAGCCCTATGCTGCCTATGTGCCATACTATGCCTGCCCTATGCTGTCTGTGTGTTCCATACCCTCCCTGCCCTACCCTGCCTATGTACCATACTATGCCTACCCTATGCTGCCTGTGTGTTCCATACCCTCCCTGCCCTATACTGTCTATGTGCCATACTTTTCCTACCCTATGCTCTCTGTGTGTGCCATATACACAGGCAGCATAGTCCAGGCACTACATACAATGTCTGAGGTGTGAACAGGAGAACAATGTGGATGATTACAGCCTGAGCCTGAGGTGTGAACACTGCAGGGGGTGAACAATGCAGAAACTAAAAGGTGTGAAAAACACAGGGGATTAAATTATTAAACAATACAGGGGGATTACAGCCTGAATCTGAGGTGAGAACCATGCAGGGGGCCAGTTAATCTCAGTACTGATACCATTTAAAGCTTACTCAAAGGTAAGCCATCAAAGCAGCCAGACAGGTGGGGGGCCACACAGAGGGGGGTCGGGGGCCGCATGCGGCCCACAGGCTGCCAGTTGGACAGCACTGCTAGAAGATACAGCAAGTAGTAGGCAGCTCCAGTAGCAGCCAAAAAGATATTGTATGAAAGTACCAGCTGTATAAATTTGCACAGGAAAACCAGCCTCGGGAGGCCTCAGTAGGAACCTGAGATGGTAAAGTAGTCTGGCCCTTATTGTGCCCCTGTGAATGAGGGCTTGTATTAGGTTTGTGCTCCACTGAGATAACTGTAGAGTGGGGTAATTCTCTATATACAGACACCCACCAGACAGTAAGGACTCCTGTGGTTATGGCCCAGAGTAGTGTGTTTGTGTGAAATTCCTTTATGCCTATATATATATATAAGAAAAACAAAAGCACATAATGACATGGACATTTTATAAACAAAAATGAAAAAGTGAAAAAACAAAAAAGTGACAATTTTTCTTTTTTCCCTTGAGAAAGTGCAAGTACAAGTGCAAAGTTATGCATTTTGGTAGAAATAATATAAACGCGAACTATCTACTGAATGGTAGTGTGTTGGGGGTATCCCTAATGGAGAAGGATCTGGGGGTTTTTGTTGATAACAAGTTGTCTAATGCCAGGCAGTGTCATTCTGTGGCTACTAAAGCAAATAAAGTGCTGTCTTGTATAAAAAAGGGCATTGACTCAAAGGATGAAAACATATTTATCAAAGAGTAAAGGAGGAGATGGCTTCAGTTAGAGGAGAACTCTAAAAATGTTATTCAAGTCAATAGGGTTCGGTTGATTTCTCAGTTGGTGAACTTTCTTTTCATCCTAAGATAAATATGCTCCTTTATCCAGTTGCTGGGGGAAGTGAGAACACGGTAACCAAACTAGAGAGGTGTAGAACAATTTGTCTACAGCTAGTGGAAGATGCCGGATATAGGGCACATACGTGTCTATAGCATTTACTGAACAGTACTAAGGTTCCAGGTTTTTGGTCACCTGCCCACTTCCACCCCCGCCCGCTCTCTCTCAGGTGGGAGAGTAGTAGGGTGAGGTTTCTCTAAAGCTATAGAGAAAGCAGACCCTGTTGTCTGGGGCCCCTGATAACACCCCCCATGACCTTGGGGTCTGCTTCCTCTATCGTTACACCACTGCCTTCAAGTCTCAGGGACACCACTGGGGAGTAACGTTGAGACCAGTCAGGGATCCTATGGCAAAGTTTTAGAGATGTACATTTTAAATGTAAATTTTAGGGTTACAAAGTAGAAGAGGTGCATTGGTTGCAATCACTAGTGAGGCCAGGGATCTGGGTGGGGGGCGGCAATGTGACACAGAGTTAGATCCTTCCCAATCTTAAATGCATACAAATCCAAAATCAAAGCAAGAAAAGAGATGCCTCAGCAAACCCAATAATTGTGGGATGCAATAGGTGGGTAGGAAATTTAACTGAAAGGGCACAGAGGAATTCCAATGACATATAGTATCATTCCATACTTTAAAATGCTCTTTATCCTACTGCTTGAGGGCAGGGAGTATTCCATATATGGGTAGATCTCTTTCACACCATTAGTGCAAATGTTATATTTATGAGGTACCCCATATTTCATTTATATAAACCAGAATGTTAGGGGGTTACGGCACCTCCCATACAGATTAATAACTGCTAATGATGTCTCCTGCTCACAACCAGTGGTTAAACTACATATATTTTACATAGCACCTGAGGCGGAGAAAAATACCAATTTCCATTAGGTTTAACTTTGACTGGATAAACATATTTACAGAACTGTATTTTTACAAAAATGGAAATGTTTGACTACAAAATATACAGAAGAATCTCCAAACTGATATTTTATACATTTTCACAGTTGAGTTAAAGACAATATACATTTTATGGGCAAGTAGGGCTGCCACCTCTCCAGTCCGGGATATCACAGGGACGGGGCAATCATGCACGCATCGATCTTAGAGAATCCTCCCCAGTTTTCCAAATTGGGAAAACCGGAAAGGTAGTTTTGACCTGAACAGCAGGGCAGGAACTAGGGGTAGGCAGAAGAGGCAGCTGCCTAGGGCGCAACGATTGGGGGGCGCCAGGCAGGAACCTCTCCTGCCTACCCCTAGTCAGTTTCGCGTCACATTGCACATCGCAATGCGCATCGCATCGCGCCCCCCCACCCTGCGCGCTCGTTTCTGCGCATGCGCACCAAAACCAGAGGGGGGAGGGTGCGATGCAGGGGCGAGGTGGCCAACCGGGTTGCCTAGGGCGCCCAGTTGGCTCGGCCCGCCCCTGCTGAACAGCCCTACTGAAAATCAAGCTGTCCTGGTCAAAAGCACATGTATGGCAACCCTATGGGCAAGCCATACATTTAACTCTTGCTCCACAGTTATAAAGGGGATCTACACCAACATGGGCTATTGTCCCCTATTCTCTGTCTCCTGCACAAGAAGACCCCAATAAGAAAATATTCTGTCTGTGCCTTTTAACTCATGAACAATGGGCCAGGGCCTGCGCTGTACTGTAACCTGCTGCACTGTGATTGTGATGTCACACAAGTGGCACATGCCATAGGGACAGGCTTTTGGCAGTTGGAGAGACAGCGTCAGTTAGAGAAGACACCAGAGAGAAGGAGAGACAGTAGAGCGCAGCTTTTTGGAGAAAATGGAGAAGAAGAGCAATCATTTGGATGGATCAGAACCAGGACCACCTGTCAACGTTAAAAGGAAGAGAGAGAGTAAAGAAGAGAAAGGACCAGGGAAGAAGAAGGGAAAGAAGAAACACCATGAAGAGAAATCAGAGGGGAAGACTGGAAGAAGAGAAAGCGACTGTTTGGAAGATATAAGAAGAATAATTATTCTACCCAACCAATGCTTCCATAGCCCAAATCACCCTGCAGCCCACAGGTTAGCACACTATAGCACCACAATGCCACTCCAGCTCACCCTATCACTCACATTTAACCAAGTATAATGCTTGCATTTTCCAGAGCAAAGTGTCAGAAATGCTCTATTATAGTGTATTCATAGCTGACATAGCCCACAGTATGTCCATAGCTGACAAGTTAAAGTGATTCCATGGCCCACACTGTTACTCAGTAAAATATCCTATAGCCCAATAGCCTACACTAACTACAGTCCCTGATGCAATGCTTCCAAAGCCAGCCATAATATGACCCAGTAGCCAACAATTCCAGTATACAGGTAGTCACACTTACTGCCAATCAATAAATCACCTGACATTTTTCTCTGCCACTGAATGCAAATGCATACTCCATGGCTTCTCAGAAATCAGTGATCTGCCAATTAGCTGGTGAGAATGTGGAATATTTTAATGGGATGGTGTGAAAATTATATGCACATTATGTATTTACAAATATAAACCCAAAGGATAAACTCTAGACACAGTTTATTATCTAGCTCCCCCCATTCACTGTAAATAGAGTTGTGCTATTCTAGAAAAGTGAAATCTTAGATTCAGCACTGGATAAGGGACTGAAATGACCAAATGACAAACATTTTATCACCCATTTTTTACCAACACAAAAAACATGAGGGAATATTTATGAAAGTCACTGTATAAAGAAATATTAAGTTTCAAGTTTATTGTCATATACAAATAACAATGAAGCATCATTACTGTAATGACATTTTTTTGACCCGTGTTCCTCCCAACTTTACATAGACAAAAAAAAAAAAATACAAATATTAAATATAATAAAAGTGTGCAATAAAGGTACAAGTACTTACAATAAAAAAGTGCAATGAAATATTTGAAATTGTGCAGTGAGGATTTAAAGTGACTTTGCTTAAAGTGACACTGTGAAGAGTCCAGTAGTTATGGGGAGTGTGTGTTGGTGTGGGCAGAATGTCAGCAGTTCAGAAGCCTGATGGCTTGTGGGTAGAAACTGTCTCTGTATCTGCTGGTGCGGGTCTGGATTAACAAAAAAGCCTTGTGATTTAGTATTCATACTAGAATTACACTGTGTATATGGTTCCTGTTCCTAATTTCAGGTTATTGGAGCAGGGAATCAAACACAGGATAGGTGCTACATTGTTTAGGGATGTTAACCCCCTGAGACAAATAATACAAACTTTCATACTCTATTCTGTGAGGTGGGGCTTCTACTCATTTATCCACTTGTTCCCCCTATACTTTTGGGACTTTGCATGACCTGGGGTGGCATATGCCCATATGTATCATGCTATCGGTTTAATGGGTGGGTTTGCTTTTGTTGCTTTTTTATGTTGTGTCAAAGGCCTATAATTATGCCAAAACATTGCTTTAAAGGAACAGTAACACCAAAAAATGAAAGAGCTTTAAAGTAATACAAATATAATGTGCTGTTGCCCTGCACTGGTAAAACTGGTGTGTTTGCTACAGTAACACTACTATAATTTATATAATAAGCTGCTGTGTAGCCATGGGGGCAGCCATTCAAGCTGGAAAAAAGGAGAAAAGGCACAGGTTACATAGCAGATAACAGATAAGTTCTGCAGAGTACAATAGTGTTTTATCTGTTATCTGCTATGTGCCTGTGCCTTTTCTCCTTTGAATGGCTGCCTCCATGGCTACATAGCAGCTTATTTATATAAATTATAGTAGACTTTCTGAAGTAAACACACAACTTTTACCAGTGCAGGGCAGCAGCACATTATATTTTAGTTACTTTTTTTGGTGTTACTATTCCTTTAAGTAACCTTGCTTTCAAATATGCTAACAGTTTAATATATTGTACAGCAGGCTGGCTCAATATCTGCTATTATTCTTCAATCCATACATTTATAATTAACTGCACTTTTCTCTTTGCCCACTGCCATGTCCACATTTTCCACATGTCAAACTCTAATTCTGACTGGCAACATTGCTACATCACTGGCTTTAGTGATACTAAATGGATAAAGACTGACCTGATACCATTTCTGCATGTTACCTTGGGCAGGAACCTTTATTCTTCTATCCAGGTATTGGATTTTTTATCTGAAATGCTTGCGACCTGGGACTTTTCAGATAAGGGGGCCTTTCCGTAATTTGGATCATTTAAACATGAAATAAACCCAATAGGATTGCTTTGCCACCAATAAGGGTTTGCGCAGTTTAGTTACCATCAAGTACAAAGTACTGTTTTATTATTACTGGGGAAAAAAAGAAATGAGCTCTATTGGAGATGGCTTTTTTGTAATGCAGAGCTTTCTAGATAACAGATCTCATACCTGTACATTATACAATATGTGCCAGCCTAATAACTTCAAGTAGCACTGCGTGTATAAGTATACTGTACAAGTAATATACCTAGGGGCTGATTTACTAACCCACGAATCCGACCCGAATTGGAAAAGTTCCGACTTGAAAACGAACATTTTGCGACTTTTTCGTATTTGTTGCGATTTTTTCGGCTTCTTTACGAATTTTTCGTTACCAATACGATTTTTGCGTAAAAACGCGAGTTTTTCGTAGCCATTACGAAAGTTGCGTAAAAAGTTGCGCTTTTTTCGTAGCGTTAAAACTTACGCGAAAAGTTGCGCCTTTTTCGTAGCGTTAAAACTTAAAAGGTGCAAAGTTTTGCGTAAGTTTTAACGCTACGAAAAAAGCGCAACTTTTTGCGCAAGTTTTAACGCTACGAAAAATCGCCAGATTTTACGCAACTTTCGTAATGGCTACGAAAAACTCGCATTTTTACGCAAAAATCGTATTGGTAACGAAAAATTCGTAAAGAAGCCGAAAAAATCGCAAAAAATACGAAAAAATCGCAAAATACCGATCATTACGAAAAAAACGCAATCGGACTCATTTCGACCCGTTCGTGGGTAAGTAAATCAGCCCCCAAGTGTATGAGCTATGGGAATCTTTTTTCTCCACTAGGTGAAAGTGACCAGAAGAGACCTCGTGCTGATCCTAAAGGGCTGAACCCGCTGCAGATATCCAACTACACCTTCTATTCCGTGATTGGGGGAGGAGGATATGGCACGGTGAGTGATGGGCTTCAGAACAGGTCACATGACTTGGTGGGAAACAGAGGGAAGTATATCTAGATAAACTTAAAAAACAAGTTTCCTGTTATTCTTCAAAAGGATTTTAAAGAATATTTTTAGTGAAACATCATTTTAAATACTATCATAGATCTAATTCAACAGTTTAAGTAGTCCTTCAAACCATGTCAGTATGTTACATCCACAATGGCTATTTATATATTTACTCTAATCTCCCTGCCTTTCTCAGGTCATGCTGGCTTCATTAAGAGACAGCAGATCAAAAGTGGCTGTCAAAATCCTCAAGAAGAAGCCTGGTAGTTTCAGCAGCATCCGGGCCGAGGCAAATTTACTGAGGATCAACGGAGGAAGCCCATACCTGTGCCATGGATATGCCACTTTCCAAACTCAGGTACAAATCTGGGTTATTATTGTCAATTACTATGTATATTAATTTGCCTGTATTACTTAGGTGGCCTATCAGGGTATGCATTAATGACATAAATTACTCAGTGTGGTATTAATGCTGACCAACCAGCACCAACCAGACAATCCAGCCATTCTGTACCAAACTGTTACACATTGCCCTTACATATAGTATATAAGCCCTGCCTGCCTTGTTCTACCCATACAATAATGTAATCTCCCATATTTTAATCTTTTTCCTTTTGTCTTTGTACCCAGCGGCATGCCTTCCTCATCATGGAATATGCCAGCGGGGGAACCCTGAAGGATCAGCTGAGAACACACGGCGCACTGGACATGACCAGAGTCGAGTAAGTGGCACATGTGGGAATGTGGTAAATGGGCACGTTCTGTGGGTGCTAATGCCAGATATTGGGTGTCTTTTCCAGTAATTCTATGTGAGTTTGTGACCCTTCATTTATATGTAATGTGCACATGTACTATATATCTCACTTCCATTTTAAATTAATACCATCAGTAATTATCCCCACAGCATTACCCAGGGGGTTCATTAGATAATTGCCTTATCTAATAATATACATTATGGAGATTCTGACTATCTCTATTGAGCTGATCATTATTTTCTTTCCTTAAATAGGTTCCACTCCGCAGAGCTGGTTTGTGGGCTCCAGTTCCTTCATGACAACGGGATCGTCCATCGGTCAGTACAACACTATTTTATTTTAGCTTGCTCTTTTTTATATTATATATATTTATATATAGATATCGTTTCAATAGCGCTATATAAGGCTTTTCATTTGGGGGTGACAACCATTTGATTCTTGCTCCTGAGGAAGTGTACCGTCAAGTACACGAAGCGCGTTGGGCTATTTTAAGAGCTTGTGTTACATCGCAATTTGTAAGTTTTATTCTTTTATTTGAGTTTTTATAATAAATAATATTGCACCAGTTGCTGTTCTTCTTTTGTGCCTCACTGAGGATACAGCCACGTTCTGCAATAAGATTCATGAGACTGATTCTACACGGGGATACAGTTGCAAGTTACATCAAGGATGCAACATTCATCCATCTAGCTATATGCTACTATTGGATACATTATATTTGTCTGCTTCATCTACACTGCCATCTGGTAAGCAGTTAGCAGTACTGCACTTGGGTGTGAGTGTAAATCAAACGAGCACAAACCTTCCCTCTTATCTTTTACATTGTTCTGTTTCTTTTTGGTGAGAAGGGTTTTCTCTGCACATACGTTTTTGCACTATTGTATATTTTTGTTTTTCTACATATGCGCTCCGGCTGTACGCATTGCTGAATTCGTTTTGGGACCCAGTCAAAGGGGTTGATCTAAAGCGGAGCTGCAGGAAAGTCACGTTACACGCATACGATTTGATATACGGTTCACACAAGATTGGAAACTACATCACATCTAGAGCGCTGAGGACTTTGGTATTGTATATATACCCCACCACAGAATGCTTTTTTTAATGTTCTTATATTTTTATGTTGGTCCCTTAAATGACTCTTGATATATGCTAATATTAAGAGTCAATTAGTAAATTGGGCACACAAGTGCAAAGACCTGTTTTGCAATAAAAAAAACATTTTTTGCTTCCCATTTAAAGGGAAACGAAAGGTAAAGTCACTTGGGGGTGCCAAAATGTTAGGCACCCCCAAGTGACTTTAACCGCTTACCTCGTACCCCGGGCTGGTGCCCCTGTTGGGAGAAAACAGCACCAGCCCGGGGCACCTGGAGCAGATCGTTTCCGTGTTCTGGCTTCCTTTTCCGGAATGCCAGCGGTGGGCGCATGCGCAGTAGAGTGAAAAGCCGACTTTAATGTTTAAGTTCGGCTTTTCACTCTACTGCGCATGCGTGCGCAGCGAAACAGAAGGAAGGAAGCGCCGGCAGCTACCCCGGGCTGGTGCTGTTCCCTCCTCACAGGGGCACCAGCCCGGGGTAAAAGGTAGGTGGTCAAAGTGACCAAGTGACTTTGGCTTTCTTTTTCCTTTAAAACACACATGTTAAAATACTTTAAAACTTTACTAAGTTCAATTCACACTTTGAGTCTTGCTCATTGTCATTTATGAGTATTCATTAGTATATTTTCAATAGTTTTCCCATGTTTGTTTATAGTAATATTTATCCAGAATTGAGTTCTTTATTTCATTAACTACATTTATCTCTAAATTACAGAGACCTCAAACCAGACAACATTCTGCTGGACCAAGAGGGCCACATAAAAATATCAGATTTTGGCATGTTCCAGCAGAATGTATTTGGCAACAGAACCGTCACTGGCAGAGCAGGAACTCTAGGTTATATAGCCCCAGAGGTAAGTCATTTTATTGAATTTAAAGATTTCACTTTTAGTACAGGGGAATATGCCCAAACGAGAGAAGTGCTCCTCAGACCAAACTGATGCCATTCACAGAGATGTGGATATTAGAGGATAGGCAATATACACTTGAAAGTTACCAGCAGGTGTCAGTATAAGCGCTGGTAGGAGGCACACAATACCTTACATTACTGTAACAATTAAAAAATAGTAACAGCACCTGCACTGCTTGGCAGTTCCCATTAAATCCTTACATTTCTGCACTGATTCCCATTTTAGTGGTTTAGCATATTCAAGATGGTTTTAGCAGTCTTTATACTGTATGATCTGCTCATTGGTGTAACAACAGAAATGAGGAGGCTCACAATGTCAATTCATTTACCTTTCTATTAAAGATCTTCTTAAATAAGGGATATAATGCGGCGGTGGACTGGTGGGCACTAGGAGTTATCATCTGCCAGATGGCCACCGGCGAGTCCCCGTTTCCAGAAGAAAGTGATGATGATAATTTCATCGATGCGGTGATCAGCGACGAGCCCAACATCCCTTACTGGCTGAGTGGGGATCTCAAAGACCTACTGAGGGAGGTAGGTATGGCTGCTGGGACAGAAGAACTATAACTTGCACACATATACATACCATATATTTGCACTGTTATGAGCATTTCTTTTCATTCTTTATTTTGAAGCATAAATGTTAAAATTCTTTTAATAGGTATGGGGTCTATTATCCATAAACCCATCCAGTAATATTAATAATTCCTTGCATATTGTCTTGGTATTTTTAGTGATCCTAGAAAATGCCCTCTGTACCATTACACCTTTTTTTCACACAAGACAACTGACCTACTGTATGATCTGAGTAATGTGACGGTATTACTGGTGGGTTCATTACACAGACTCACATCAGCAGTATTCAAATAAATGTTTATTTATTCCTTTAGCTACTGGAGAAGAATCCTGACCGGCGCCTTGGTGTGAATGGCAACATCTGGCACCACCCATTGTTTTCAGCCATTGAGTGGGAGGAGCTGGAAAGGCAGCCGGTACCACTCCCTTTCGACCTAAGAACAGTAAGTACATGGGTGCTAAAATACTTATTAGACAGAAATATAGAACCCACTAATAAAATAGGTAGCGCAGGTTTTATTTAGTGGAATACCAAGAAATAGTATCTATTGTGCAACCATTAACGCTTTCTCTGCCTGGTATTTTTGCGGCTTCAGATCCAAAGTTTAATTTGGTCTTTTATTTGTTTAAAGTTTAGTCTTGATTATACAGTGGAATCATATAGGAAAGGGAAAACAAATATCAATTTGTTAGTCACCCTTCAGCAAATGTAACCATTTGCCTTTGAGGCCGCTCATCTTGCAACATGCAGAATGTAGTGCATTAGGATGTGCATACCTTTCTGCCTAATTGGCTGTTTAAATGTTAAAGGCATTTGATTTAATGATTTTATATCATTCAAACATAGTTTTTCTCTCCATTTTATACAGCCATCAAATGAGAACAGTGACCCAGTTGAAGGAAAGGCTTTATCATTCCTGGAGTCCCCGAAGAACATCAACGCATCAGGGGACAAAATGAAAATCCCAGGCCTTTCCTTCATCGATTCTATTTGGCAGGATTAAGCTTCTGAGGCTCAGCCATGCAATTCCATCGGGCATGGACAATAGACCATCAGTTACCATCATCCATGGACTTTGGAATAAGAACATCTCCACCTGCTGCATGGAGACCCCACCATACTCTGCAATGCCTGGTCCTACCATCTGTGCCAGTGCCATCTGGGAAATCCCATTCTAGAGCTCACCCAGTAACATCAGGAAGAGGTAAGTGGCATTTACTTTACTTTGAGCGAATGTGTGCGTGATTGTGTGAGAGAATGTGAGATACGAAAGGCTAAGGGCGTAACAGGCAGGCAGAGATGGCTCCTCTTATAGGGACCAAATTCCATCAGGCTCTGTCTTTATACCTTGTCCATACCCTGCTTTTAATGCACAGACCACTGATCCAGGGTTTTTTTTCCCCATCTGTAGCAAATTGGCCCCCGCTTCAGATGGTTTTTTTTCCCTTTTGTTGGATCAGCTGGAATTCTTTGTGCAAAGGGTTGTACTTCATAGACATGTTTTTATCAGCCTCCATAGTTATATTATTATTCTACTGTTATAAAGTTAATGTTAAGTATTATATATGTTATAGGAGGCAAGGCTTGTTACGCCCGGAGTGAATGGTGTGTGAATGCCAGTAACATGGTTGAAGCCTTGTCGTGGCGTTACTGCTCACATGTATATGAACATGTGCTAATTCAACCAATCGTGAGACTGGAATATCACTAGAATGTCTTTCTCTATTGAAAGCCCCCCTCTCCATTTATCTTTCTTGTGGCAGAGCTTCAAAAGTACCAAAAGCACACCATGATTTCCCTGCCCCTATTGAGGATTATGTATTTTGTTAAGTACATTCATGCACATTCCCATGCTTTCTTGAACATTTGATGCTCTTCATCTCAGATCTTGCATATATTTTCTAACATTTAGTAGACTGTTCAAAGTTTATCACTGAGCACTTATGTTAGTAAATGAACACTTTAGTGAAGTAATTAAAACAAGGGTCCCGAACCTTTCTTACTCATGAGCCAAAGTCAAAAAGCATCATAAAAGTTCATGGAGGTGTCAAGCTCTACATAAGAAGCACAACAGGCCAGCCCAAGAACAGTTCTATAAGCTAGATCATTGATCCCCAACCAGTGGTTCGTGAGCAACATGTTGCTCCCAGTAGCCTCAAAGTAGGTGCTCATTTTCAAATTCCTGGCAAATGTTGATTGCATAAAAACCAGTGTAAAGCCAAACAGAGCCTTCTATAGGCTACCTGTCCACATAGGGGCTACCAAATAGCCAATTATAGCTCTTATTTGCACCCCCAAGAACTTTTTCCATGCTTGTGTTGCTCCCCAACACTTTTTCCATTTGAATGTGGCTCACGGGTATAAAAGGTTGGGGATCCCTGAGCTAGATAGTTGCCTTCTATAGCTACCCCTATAACAGCTCCAGGGTGTCATTCAGAATGTGGTGGTGCCAATCAGAAGTGCCTTCTTATATCCTGCTACTACACATTAACATTAAGTGGAAGTTATAAGTGTTTTCTAGTTGCACTAGCAACTCTGTTGGGGAAAAAAACTTTAGGCTGGGGATCATTCTCTGGTACCCTTGCACTGCCATCTTACCCTGTCTACCCAGGGATTCCTAGTGTAGACTTGACATTGCAAATTCTTACTATGCTTTGCATGCCACAGCAGGAACAAGGAGTAGGCAGGATAGACATGTGCCTTAAGCTGGCCATACACGTGGCGATCTGACGATGTCCAGCGCTGCAGGTACCCCGGGCTGGTGCTGTTCTCTCCTAACAGGGGCACCAGCCCGGGGTAAAAGGTAAGCGATTTAAGTCACTTGGGGGTGCCTAACATTTTGGCACCCCCAAGTGACTTTGCCTTTCCATGTCCTTTAAGGGATGTTTAACCCCAAAAGACATAATGGGACGATTGCTGGCAAGGGAGGGGTTATCTTGGGGTTAACTGTCTGCTCATAATATCTGGCTGCGTAGTAATGGGCTTCTAGGTGGCCTGCAGGTGCAGAGCTGTAGGTGTTGAAAAAGAAGATCAATTAGTGGCTCATTGCACGTGGTAGCAGCAAAAGTGGCTTAAAATGTTGGTTCCCAAGGGACTTTACCAGACATTTAGTGAAGATCAGTGAAAAAGAATTATGTCGCCATGCTCCCCAAGATTAATACCCCATCATCCACTCTTATTATATGTTCAAAATAAATAAATAAATAATTGTATTGTCACAGCATGGAGGAAAGTTATGCTTTATAATATAAATAGTTTCCTTAAAATTAATAGGCAGAACTATACCGGTATATGCAGCCTAAGGAAGGTAATTAGGCTGGCTAGACATTTATATATTTACACGTAGTAGTGCATTAATAGTTGTTTCAATAAATAAGCTGCTGCCATTCTCCAACAAAAAGTTTGTGTGTCAAGTGTATTTATTCATTGTGTGTCCAGAGTATTCATTTTCTTACTTTAAAAAGGAGCGTGTTTGGGTAAATGGGACTTAATTAACAGAATTGATCCTCCTCAGTTTGAGGCTAATACCAAGTCAGCTTGTTTCTTAGAAATGCAAAAGTCCTTTCCAGTAAAACAGATAAGACGGTGTTTCATCCTTCCTGCTTCTGCCTAGAAAACGTATGGTTAATAGAAGCTGTGAGAGTAACCCTATAATGTCCAGGAGCTTTACACCAGCTTTGCATCTGTGCATTTTAAAGTATACAATCATTTTTAATTTGTTTTGCACTATAATTAAGACATTCAAAGAATTATTATTTCTAAAAAGATTTTAAGTTCTATTGTATTATTTAAACTGAGACAATTTGTAGCACAATTTTCACAACATTCATAAGGCCCTCAAATGATTGAACACAGGCAGACAATGTAGCCCATACAGCTGCTGTGACAGCACAGGGCCCTCCGGCAGTTCAGAAAGGTGAATGATTTACAAGTGGATGACAGGTGAATGATTTTCATTGCAGGCACCTGACAAATGATCCGCTCCTCCCACCAACCTTTAGACCAGTGATCCCCAACCAGTAGCTTAGGGCAACATATTGCTCACCAACCCCTTGGATGTTGCTCCCAGAAGCCTCAAAGCAGTTGCCTTTTTGAATTTATGGCTTGGAGGCTAGCTTTGGCTGCATACAAACCAGGTGTACCAACAAAGAGAACCTATTGTAAGCTGCCAGCCCACATAGGGGCTACCGTTAGCCAATCACAGCCCGCATTGGAACCCCAAGGAACTTTTTCAAGCTTGTGTTGCTCCCCAAATCTCTTATACAGTTGAATGTGACTCACGAGTAAAAAGGTTTGGGGACCCCTGCTCAAAACAAATTGCAGTGTTGGTGTCTCCTATCTACTGCTCTCCCCCAATACCTGTAGTTGTGAGCCACCTCTGAACATTTCTAGAAAGGAGTTGAAGGCACTGAAACCACTGACACAATGCAGAGAAAACAGAATTAAGATGCAGTGTGAGGCAGCATTCAAAGGCACTGCTCTCGGTATGGGCAGGGGGTAAGTAATGGTTGGTATGGGGGTAGGTAATGGTTGCAGTCCTTGGGTGTCCACCCTTCCACCCTGAAAAAAAAGCTGGTGTCTTATTTACTAACAGTAGGTGAGGTGATAAAACAAGGGATAGAGAGACGTGCGACCCCTAGCACTCCTTTCTTACACATCATTAAAGGAGGGATGTACTGTGACCTTGGGACATCTATTTGCTATGCTAGCCATTTAAAATGTAACTACAACATAAGGGTAAAGGTCCTTGTTTGTTTCCAGCAGAAGCTGTGGCACTTGGGGTTAAAGGGTTTGAACCAGTGCTTGTTGCTTCATCTCTAGTTTTGTACTGGAAGCAAAGCTGAAAACAACAAAAAAAAACAAGATCAAAAGAAAAAACAGTTGTGACTGGTGGACCAACCTTGCACTTAATTAGCTGAACATACTACATTCCGGACAAGGTTGACTGTAACCTTTTATGTTGACCCAGGGCTGGCTCTGTTCTTATTGTCCATCTGAATGAAATGAGTAAATTATATTTCAGCAATATGGACTATGCTAAGGGAGCTAACGTTCTTTAATGTGTACTATAGAGGCACTATATGGGTAAGGAAGCATTAGAATCTGGGCAAAGTGAGCTTTGATTCCATTTCATGGGGTTTTTTTTCTTCTTTTTCCCCTTTCTTCGTCCCTGGCCCTTTTTCTCTCTCTCTTTTAATACTGATTAATGGTTCTGGTCTATCAAGACGGCCACACTCTTTTTCCACTTTTAAAAAACTGTGCTTTCTCTCTCCTATTCAAAAGATGGAGTGTGCTGAAAAACTATCCAGAAACATCCAGAAGAGGCTACTAGTACCCCACCACCACAATAGGAACACTAGGAATGGAAGCAGACAGAAATAGAGACTGTTTCCAAGGTACCGGTATTAAATTCCAAATGATCACCTTCCTTCAGTGTATCCATAATAAATTATTATGACATTAAAATCAGATACACCCAAAAGTTACATGTATTCCACATAAGCTGGTACATTTATGGGTACATACAAATGTTAATTAGTTATTTGGGTTGTTAACCTAGAAACTAGCCTAAAGGTGGCCATACACGAGCAGATCCGCTCGCTTGGCGATGTCGCCAAGCGAGCGGATCTTCCCCCGATATCCCCACCTACAGGTGGGCGATATCGGGGAGCATTTAGGTAAAAAAAATAATAATCCGATCGTTTGGCCCTGGGGCCAAACGATCGGATTATGTGGGCGGCAATGGGGCAGTCGGATCGGGAACCGCATCAACGAGCCGATGCGGTCCCCGATCCGACCAGATTTTCTAACCTGGCCGATCGAGATCTGGCCAATTTCAGGCCAGATATCGGTCGGCCAGGCCGCTCTGCTCTCCCCAAACACGGGCCGATTAGCTATAGTCGGCCCGTGTATGGCCACCTTAAGGGCTCTGGCACACAGGGAGATTAGTCGCCTGTGACAAATCTCCCTTGTCACAGCAAATCGCTGAAGTTGCCTCGCGAGGCAATTTCGGCGATTTGCCGAAATCGCCTGTGCAGCGTGTGCCATCCCACCGGCGACTTACATTTTCGCCAGTGGGATGGTAGTTCTGGGAGATTAGTCGCCCGTGACAAGGGAGATTTGTCACGGGCGACTAATCTCCACGTGTGTCAGAGCCCTAAAACCAGCGACAAACCACTCACAAAGGCATTTTCTTGTAAAAACATTATTGTTTCATCCAGCCAGAGTGCAGGCGCTAATAGACTACATAATAGGCTTTGGTAATGAATGCTCACCTAATACCTACTATTATATCTATATGCATTTCAGTGTTCGCTACATTCACTCAAACATAAAAATCTGTTCAATAAAAGTAATTTTTAAATGAAATGTGAAAGCCAATAAAAAAAAATCTCAGCTGTCAATCATATTTTACATTCTCTGACTCTATGCTGAGGCACAGTAATCAGTTTAATTTCTGCACAGATGTCTCTCACCCCTTACATTTAGTAACTGTGTGCCCCCACTCTCCTTACTGTCAGTAACTGTGTGCCCCCACTCTCCTTACTGTCAGTAACTGTGTGCCCCCACTCTCCTTACTGTCAGTAACTGTGTTCCCCCACTCTCCTTACTGTCAGTAACTGTGTGCCCCCACTCTCCTTACTGTCAGTAACTGTGTTCCCCCACTCTCCTTACTGTCAGTAACTGTGTTCCCCCACTCTCCTTACTGTCAGTAACTGTGTGCCCCCACTCTCCTTACTGTCAGTAACTGTTTGCCCCCACTCTCCTTACTGTCAGTAACTGTGTGCCCCCACTCTCCTGACTGTCAGTAACTGTGTGCCCCCACTCTCCTTACTGTCAGTAACTGTGTGCCCCCACTCTCCTTACTGTCAGTAACTGTGTGCCCCCACTCTCCTTACTGTCAGTAACTGTGTGCCCCCACTCTCCTTACTGTCACTGTGTGCCCCCACTCTCCTTACTGTCACTAACTGTGTGCCCCCACTCTCCTTACTGTCAGTAACTGTGTGCCCCCACTCTCCTTACTGTCAGTAACTGTGTGCCCCCACTCTCCTTACTGTCAGTAACTGTGTGCCCCCACTCTCCTTACTGTCACTAACTGTGTGCCCCCACTCTCCTTACTGTCAGTAACTGTGTGCCCCCACTCTCCTTACTGTCAGTAACTGTGTGCCCCCACTCTCCTTACTGTCAGTAACTGTGTGCCCCCACTCTCCTTACTGTCAGTAACTGTGTGCCCCCACTCTCCTTACTGTCATTAACTGTGTGCCCCCACTCTCCTTACTGTCACTAACTGTGTGCCCCCACTCTCCTTACTGTCAGTAACTGTGTGCCCCCACTCTCCTTACTGTCAGTAACTGTGTGCCCCCACTCTCCTTACTGTCACTAACTGTGTGCCCCCACTCTCCTTACTGTCAGTAACTGTGTGCCCCCACTCTCCTTACTGTCAGTAACTGTGTTCCCCCACTCTCCTTACTGTCAGTAACTGTGTGCCCCCACTCTCCTTACTGTCAGTAACTGTTTGCCCCCACTCTCCTTACTGTCAGTAACTGTGTGCCCCCACTCTCCTGACTGTCAGTAACTGTGTGCCCCCACTCTCCTTACTGTCAGTAAATGTGTGCCCCCACTCTCCTTACTGTCAGTAACTGTGTGCCCCCACTCTCCTTACTGTCAGTAACTGTGTGCCCCCACTCTCCTTACTGTCACTGTGTGCCCCCACTCTCCTTACTGTCACTAACTGTGTGCCCCCACTCTCCTTACTGTCAGTAACTGTGTGCCCCCACTCTCCTTACTGTCAGTAACTGTGTGCCCCCACTCTCCTTACTGTCAGTAACTGTGTGCCCCCACTCTCCTTACTGTCACTAACTGTGTGCCCCCACTCTCCTTACTGTCAGTAACTGTGTGCCCCCACTCTCCTTACTGTCAGTAACTGTGTGCCCCCACTCTCCTTACTGTCACTGTGTGCCCCCACTCTCCTTACTGTCACTAACTGTGTGCCCCCACTCTCCTTACTGTCAGTAACTGTGTGCCCCCACTCTCCTTACTGTCAGTAACTGTGTGCCCCCACTCTCCTTACTGTCAGTAACTGTGTGCCCCCACTCTCCTTACTGTCACTAACTGTGTGCCCCCACTCTCCTTACTGTCAGTAACTGTGTGCCCCCACTCTCCTTACTGTCAGTAACTGTGTGCCCCCACTCTCCTTACTGTCAGTAACTGTGTGCCCCCACTCTCCTTACTGTCATTAACTGTGTGCCCCCACTCTCCTTACTGTCACTAACTGTGTGCCCCCACTCTCCTTACTGTCAGTAACTGTGTGCCCCCACTCTCCTTACTGTCAGTAACTGTGTGCCCCCACTCTCCTTACTGTCACTAACTGTGTGCCCCCACTCTCCTTACTGTCAGTAACTGTGTGCCCCCACTCTCCTTACTGTCACTAACTGTGTGCCCCCACTCTCCTTACTGTCAGTAACTGTGTGCCCCACTCTCCTTACTGTCAGTAACTGTGTGCCCCACTCTCCTTACTGTCAGTAACTGTGTAGCCTGTGCATGGGGATGTACATCCGGTTCTCATTTGCCTCATCTGGCTCCTGCATTGGACTTTGGGATGTGAAGCTTGCTTTGGTCACATTACTGTACTGAGCAACAGTTAAGCCCTGATTCTCTAATATTGTATAGCTGACTGTCAATTGCATATATGGAAACCTTATATTGTATAAATTAAATAAAGTAAATAATAATGAATAAAAAGGTCAGTCTAGGCAGTGATCATTATATTACAAATAACAAACTCCTAGATCCATAATTGTACACATTGGTTGGTTATGTGGCAATGTTAAATAAGTTTTTGCAAAATGTAAATACAACTGCCTTGGGAGTAACATACAGTATACAGGCATGGGACCCAATATCTGGAAACCCATTATCTAGAAAGCTGCAAATTATGGGAAGTCCTATAGACTTTATTTTAATCAAATATTTTAATCATATAATTCTAATTTTTAAAAACTATTTCCTTTTTTGTAATAATAAAATAGTACTTTGTACTTAAACCCAAATAAGATATAAGTAATCCTTATTAAAGGTAGACAAAAGATGGGGATCTAAATCACAGAAAACCCCAGGTCCCGAGTATTATGGATAATAGGTCCCATATTTATACTTCATATCACTGTCAATTTACTCTCCATGCTCTTCTGAGTATGTTTTCAATTTGCCAAGTGTTTTAGTCTTTTAAGTATGACTCATAGTTTGAATTTACCGTAAATCAGATCAGCAAATTAAAAATAATTGTAAGCCTATGATGTGCAGTGGTCCATTGTTCCTCCTCCTGCTTGAGGCCAAAGCTGGTTATGCCCCACCTTACTGTACACACTTAGGGGCTGATATAACATAGGTTTCACAACAAAGGGCCTGATAGACTTATCACACAGTGCTGTGAATATCTAGTTGTGTGAGGCAAAAAATATCTAATGGTGCCACGAGAACCATGGTACCTGATGGATGAGCTAATCCATAATTTTTGGATTTGGTGAATACTAAACCCTAATTTTCATATTTAAAATTGCAATTATTGTAAACCAATAATTGTTGCATACAGTTGTCTAAATCTCCAAATCATCCAATTACTGAACCAAGTCCTGGATTCGTACATACCCACTTCTTTCACTAGTTTTCTTTGCCCTCTAGCCCACAGGCCAAATGTTAGCAGCCTTCCCCAGGTCAAGATCCAAAACTTACCTTTCATCAGGGGTGTTTAATTACATGGGGTGCAGAGGTTGCAATCACTAATGGGACCTGGGATCTGAGGGGGTTAGATCCTTCCCGACCTTACATGCAAACAATTCCAACATTAAAGCAAAAACACAGCAGCCCCAACAAACCCAATAATTGTGGGGTGAATTAAGTAAATAGGTAAATAATTCAGTTCAACTGAACGAGAATAAATGGATTTCAATGCCATATAGTACAACTGATTACTTACATTTTCCTTATCCTACTGCTTGAGGGCAGGGAGTACCCATATTTGGGTAGATCTTTTTCAAACCAGTGTTTCAAGAGTTAAATTTATGAGGTACCCTATATTCCATTTATATAAACCAGCATGTTGGGGGCGTTACGGCACCTCCCATACAGATTAATGACAGATTGAAAACTGTTTAGGATTAGTGATGAGTGAATGGATTTGCAGCAAATTTCCATGTTTTGCCATATGGGGTTTTTTTTGCGAAAACTGATGAGCTCAACCATTTTTTGCGCTCGTTTGTTGACTTGCATCATTTTCAGCGTTTTGCAAATTTTTTGGCAACCCAAAACAGGACAGATTCGCTCATTACTACTAAGGATTTCTTCTGCTTACAACAAGTGATTAAACAACATATATTTAACATAGCAGTTAAGGGTGAAAAGTGACTAAATTACATTAAGTTCCATTAATTTTGACATCTATGGACCAGAAATTCAAAATATGATAAACAAATTTACATAACTTAATCTTTTTCAAGACTGGAAATGTTTAACAGCTAAATATACAGAGGATAATATACAGCTTTAATTTAAGTTTAAATTACATACACTCGGGGGAGGGGGTGTGTGCGAAGGCTGTGTTGGGAGATCCTCGGGGTGCAGGGGCCCCTGAGGCAGCAGCCCTGGTGGGCCCTGCGTCCCTCAGTCCTACCTTGATCAGTATTAGCACTAATTTAGGGTGCACCGGTGGGGTAAGACATTAAATTACTCTCCTTACTATTTTAGCTCATCTTTAGGCAGATCAAAATTAGTCTTTATGATTAGTATTATATGATGATACTTTTACTAATTACTGATTTATACATTTACAACTCTTGCTGGGTGCAGGCAAGTGTCACTGGGCCCAGCTCGAGATACCAGCTGGCCAGTCATTTCTCATTGCATCTCATGCACTCGGTGTCTGCATATATCCATCTAAGTTTGCTTTTCAAAATTTATCTTCTTAAATTTTAAGTTAAGGTGCCTTGAAACTATATAAATATTTGTCAGCATTAAGAGACCCAATCCAGAAAACTGTCAATTTAAATACTTCTTCTCCCATTTGTAATCCAGTCATCCATCTACTTCCCACTTTTTTTTTTACAAGACATAAAGAATCACCCAGTTTATCCATTAAACATTAAAAAGAATAAGAAAAAGGACCTGCACCTGCATTGCTCGGCAGTTCCCACTAGCTGCAAAGGTTTGTAAAATAAAAAATTGTCCTTTTCCTTTTAAACATACACCAGGTAAATCTTGCTTCTTATTTCTGCGCTGATTGGTTTAGCATATTCAAGTTGGTTTAAGCAGCCTTTACACTGTATGATCTGCTCATTGGTGTTACAATAGAAATTATGTGTTGAATTAACAAAAGGTTGCAGGAAGCTCAAAATGTCAATTATTTTTCCTTTCTATTAAAGATCTTTTTAAACAAGGCATACAACGCGGCGGTGGACTGGTGGGCACTCAGAGTTATCATTTGTAAGATGGCCACCGGCGAGTCCCCATTTGCAGAAGAAAGGGATGACGAGAATTTCATCGATGGAGTCAGCAGGGACGAGCCCAACATCCCTTACTGGCTGAGTGGGGAACTAAAAGACCTACTGAGAAGGGTGGGTATAGCTGCTGACAGTTATCAGTAAATGATCAGCATTGTCTATTTTTTAGCCGCGACAAGTAGGTGATACTAGTATCTCTGTGTGTCTTCGCCCTAAGGGCTCTGGTACACGGGGAAAGCCTCGCGAGTCTTTTTCACCAATTTGCGCGAAATTGCGCCGCCGCGTCTGCCATCCCGCCGGCGACTTACATGTTCGCCGGTGGGATGGCAGGGGGAAGGCAACTCGGGGAGATTAGTCGCCCGCGAGCAGGGAGTTTTGCCGCGGGCGAGTAATCTCCCCGTGTACCAGAGCCCTAAGAGTTCCTGGGATGTTTTGTTCCAATTCATTCATTACCAAGTTCTGCAATTTTCAAAAAATTTGTTTCTCTATTCTAATTCTCTATTTGTTGCTTTAGCTACTGGAGAAGAATCCTGACCGGCGCATGGTGTAAATGGCAACATCAGACACCACCCATTCTTTTCAGCCCTTGAGTGGGAGGAGCTGGAAATGCAGTCGGTACAACCCCCTTTCAAGCTAAGAACAGTAAGTTTACATTTTAGTCTTCGTCATGCAGTACTGTGGAACAAATAGAGAATTTAAAGAAAAAAGGAAAAGAACCACTTATGTTAGGCACCCTTTATTTGTTCTAATCTTCTTTATAAAATACAAAAAATGGAACTGGTCTTAGGTAGTTTTCTGAAGAGCAGGCCATAACCATCTTTTCACAGCTGTTCCTTTGCAAATTTAAGCTTGGCACATGCACAGTGCAGACCCTTTTTGGAAAGTTCTGTGCTCCATGCACCAAGCAGGGGATGGCTGGCAAGCTGGGGAAGGATGGCGGTGGCCCACCCCGCAGAAAATTACCCCACACTGGTGCAGTTTTTAAAGAAGGGGAGTCTCAGGGTAAGAGGGAAGAGGTTAGTCACTGGGGGGCAACTAACACATTGCCACTCTAGTACCTTTGGATTCTTTTGTCCTTTGAATAGTATTGGTTTTAAGAAATAACTTGCAATACAGCTAATTCAGTGCATTAGACTGTCTGATTAAATGTTAAAGGCATACACTTTATTTGTTCACTTACTGATATTTTATGTCATCCAGACGTGATTTTTTCTCCCTTTTTTACAGTCATCGAGGGAGCACACTGACACATATGAAGGAAAGGCTCTGTCATTCCTGGAGTCCCCGAAGAACTTCAACGCATCGGGGGATAAAATTAACATTCCAGGTCTTTCCTTCATCGATTTTTCTTGGCAGGATTAAGCTTCTGAGGCTCAGCCATGCAATTTCATCAGGCATGGACAATAAAACATTGGTGACCATCATCTATGGACGTCTAAACATCTTCACCTGCTGCATGGAGACACCACCACACTCTGCAATGCCTGGTCCTACCATCTGTGCCAGTGCCATCTGGGAAATCCCCTTCTAGAGCTCACCCAGTAACATCAGGAAGAGGTAAGTGGCATTTATATTACTTTGAGCGAATGTGTGCGTGATTGTGTGAGAGAATGTGAGATACAAAAAGCTAAGGGCGTAACAAGTCAGGCAGAGATGGCTCCTCTTATAGGGACCAAATTCCATCAGGCTCTGTTTTTATACCCTGTCTGTGAAGACCATACCCTGTTTTTAATGCACAGACCACTGATCCAGGGAGGTTTTTTTTTTCCCTTTTGCAGCAAATTGGCCCCCGCTTCAGATGGGTTTCTTCCCTTTCATTGGATCTGCTGGAATTCTTTGTGCAAAGGGATGTACTTCATGTCTTTATCAGCCTTCATAGTTATATTATTATTATTCTACTACTGTTATAATGTTAATGTTAAGTATTATATATGTTATAGGAGGCAAGGCTTGTTACGCCCGGAGTGAATGGTGTGTGAATGCCAGTAACATGGTTGAAGCCTTGTCGTGGCGTTACTGCTCACATGTATATGAACATGTGCTAATTCAACCAATCGTGAGACTGAAAGTATTGCCATAATGTGTTTATTCATATTCAGATTTTACCTAGGAAAACTGTAGATTGTAAGCTCTTAGGAGAAGGGCCCACTGATCCTATTGTTACTCTTAATAAGTTTAACATGGTTTTGTTTGTTAAACTTTTTAAGATTTGTTTAAATTTATTTTGAAGCGATGACGATGACATTTTTTGTAGGATAGCATTAACTTTATAAATATGCCTGAATTTGTATATTATTCTGCTTTGTCACTTGCTATGAAAACATACAGTCTAAAGTATTGGTATTGCAAATGCCTCTATCAGTAAGATAACCCATCAAGGCCATGTAGTTTTAGAAAATACAGATCCTGAAGATGTAAAAAAATTAATAATTGTTAAATATATCTTCCTATTCAAACTATATTAATGCAAATTAGTTTTTACTAAACTGATGAAAAGCTATTGGGATGCTCCAATTCCAGGATTCTGCAGAACATTAAATCCAAACCCTGCCAGTGCTTTTGGTTGAGTTAACCATATTGCACATGTGTTTTCAAAGGCAGATCCTTGATAAAATGCATCAAACTAATCAGTGCCATGGCCTGGGAGATTATTGTGAAAATATAAACCAGCCTAAAGGTGGCCATACATGGGCAGTCCTTTAGATCGATTTGGCAGCTTATCTCGTACGGGGCTCCCCGCTTGATATCTGGCTAAAAATCAGGCAGGTATTGATCAGCAGGTTTAATTTTCCAATAGGATTGGGCAGGGCCGCCATCAGGGGGGCACAGGGGGGACAGTTGTCCCGGGCCCGGACGATCATTTAAAGAATTACGGGCCCTTTGGTCATCGGTGGTCAGTGGGTAATTTGATTGGTTGCGCCCCGTGCGTATGTGTGACTTCAGTACGCACGGGACGCAACCTTATAAAAACTCGATGCAGCTGCGAGCCGGAGGACATAAGAAGAGGACACAGTCGGAGGAAGCGGACGCAGCAGTTGGGTGCTGGGGGGAGCAGGGGAAGCCACAGGAAGCAGGGGGAGCTGGAGGACGCTGGGGAGGACGTTGGTGGGAGCTGGAGGATGTTGGGGAGGATGCTGGGGGAAGCTGGAGGATGCTGGGGAGGACACTGGGAGGGAGCTGGAGGATGCTGGGGGGGAGCTGGAGGATGTTGGGGGGGATGCTGAGGGGAGCTGGAGGATGCTAGGGGGCAGCTGGAGGATGTTGGGGAGGATGCTAGGGTGGAGCTGGTGAGGATGCTGGGAGGGAGCTGGAGGATGTTGGGGAGGACACTGGAGGATGCTGGGGAGGACACTGGGAGGGAGCTGGAGGATGCTGGGGGAAGCTGGAGGATGCTGGGGGAAGCTGGAGGATGTTGGGGAGGATGCTATGGGGCAGCTGGAGGATGTTGGGGAGGATGCTAGGGTGGAGCTGGTGAGGACACTGAGAGGGAGGGAGCTGGAGGATGCTAGGGGGGAGCTGGAGGATATTGGGGAGGATACTAGGGTGGAGCTGGTGAGGACACTGAGAGGGAGGGAGCTGGAGGATGCTAGGGGGGAGCTGGAGGATGCTGCAGTGGGGAGCAGGCTATAGTATGAGGACACTGGGGGAGGACCAGCAATGTTTTAGGGGCCCCTGGGCTGGCTAGAAATGTTTTATGGGGTCCCTTCCCTGGCACCAATGCAAAAGGTAACCCCTAGCTACCATGTTTTAGGGAGGGCTTGGCTACCAATGTCTGTGTGTCCTTTGTACTGATGGGAGGGGCCATTGTGGGGCATGGGAGGAGGGGACTTCTGATGGTGGCCCTGGGATTGGGGACCGCATCGGCTCATTGATGCACTCCTTGGTTCGCCAACTCCTTTAAACTTAGATGTAATTCAGGCTAAATGATCAAATTAGTCCGATATCGCTCACCTTGGGTGGGCATATTGGGAGAAGATCCGCTTGTTAGGCGACCTTGCCAAAAGAGCAGATCTTAATGTGTATGGCCACCTTAAAGCACAAGGTTAGTTATTTGCCAAGTTGGGAGGTGCCCAACATATTAGAACCCCCAGTGCTCTAAACTGTAATCAGTGTCACGCTCTTGTACACCCTACTGTAAAATATAAAGATGGGATGCTTTGTCTGCTAGATATAGAGGGAAAAGCAGCGGAACAGGCCCCAGTTGCCTCCCATTAGCGTAAATTGGAATTTTTGGGCCTGATTCAGGCATTTCTCATGCAAGTGGACTGCATGGCAGGGGTAGTTTTGGGCTCTTTGGTGCCCTTTGACGGAAGCACCCTTAACAAATGGGATTTATTTTGTGCAACAACAGTGGGTAAATTTGCACAACTGCATTCCTGGTCATAAACAACCCCTATAATCTAAAGCTACCCATACACATTTACGGTGCATCAGGCAGGGGGGAAGTCAAAAAGAGCCCCCACACACAGGCCAATAAACTTGGTTCATGTACTGCGTTTGAAAATACTACTTGGCATTTAAAGTACTGTACACAAATCCCCAAACCCCTAAAGGCTCATTCAATAGTGACTGTCTATACTCTATGGGGCCCATTCATTAAAGCATGAATTTTCCCAAATTAAAAGTACGACTGGAAAAAATTTGGAGTAACCACAATAATTTCTGATGTGCGAAAATTCTTTCCTTGGTCTTTTCATGGTTGCGATCAAAAAGTCACAAAATTTTTGTATCCCAACGATCGTAAACGGCACAAAAACCTTTCCGGCTTTGAAAGTTCAATGCATGATTTTAGAAGCCTCCCATAGGACTCCATGGCACTCTGCAGCTCCAACCTGGCCCAAGGAAAGTCTCCCATAGGGCTCAATAACACTCTGCAGCTCCAACCTGGCCCAAGGAAAGCCTCCCATAGGGCTCAATGGCACTCTGCAGCTCCAACCTGGCCCAAGGAAAGCCTCCTATAAGGCTCAATGGCACCCTGCAGCTCCAACCTGGCCCAAGGAAAGCCTCCCATAGGGCTCAATGGCACTCTGCAGCTCCAACCTGGCCCAAGGAAAGCCTCCTATAAGGCTCAATGGCACCCTGCAGCTCCAACCTGGCCCAAGGAAAGCCTCCTATAAGGCTCAATGGCACTCTGCAGCTCCAACCCGGCCCAAGGAAAGTCTCCCATAGGGCTCAATGGCACTCTGCAGCTCTAACCTTGCCCAAGGAAAGTCTCCCATAGGACTCAATGGAACTCTGCAGCTCCAACCTGGCCCAAGGAAAGTCTCCCATAGGGCTCAATGGCACTCTGCAGCTCCAACCTGGCCCAAGGAAAGTCTCCCATAGGGCTCAATGGCACTCTGCAGCTCTAACCTTGCCCAAGGAAAGTCTCCCATAGGACTCAATGGAACTCTGCAGCTCCAACCTGGCCCAAGGAAAGTCTCCCATAAGGCTCAATGGCACTCTGCAGCTCCAACCCGGCCCAAGGAAAGTCTCCCATAGGGCTCAATGGCACTCTGCAGCTCTAACCTTGCCCAAGGAAAGTCTCCCATAGGACTCAATGGAACTCTGCAGCTCCAACCTGGCCCAAGGAAAGTCTCCCATAGGGCTCAATGGCACTCTGCAGCTCCAACCCGGCCCAAGGAAAGTCTCCCATAGGGCTCAATGGCACTCTGCAACTCCAACCCGGCCCAAGGAAAGTCTCCCATAGGGCTCAATGGCACTCTGCAACTCCAACCTGGCCCAAGGAAAGTCTCCCATAGGGCTCAATGGCACTCTGCAGCTCCAACCCGGCCCAAGGAAAGTCTCCCATAGGACTCAATGGCACTCTGCAGCTCCAACCTGGCCCAAGGAAAGTCTCCCATAGGACTCAATGGCACTCTGCAGCTCCAACCTGGCCCAAGGAAAGTCTCCCATAGGACTCAATGGCACTCTGCAGCTCCAACCTGGCCCAAGGAAAGTCTCCCATAGGACTCAATGGCACTCTGCAGCTCCAACCTGACCCAAGGAAAGTCTCCCATAGGGCTCAATGGCACTCTGCAGCTCCAACCTGGCCCAAGGAAAGTCTCCCATAGGACTCAATGGCACTCTGCAGCTCCAACCTGGCCCAAGGAAAGTCACGATACCGAAGTTTGAATGAATTCCGAAATGGTCGTAGTCTTTGCAAAAAATACAACTTTTTAGTGGAATTTAACGAAAACCACAAAATAGTTGTACTATTTTAACGATATTATCATGGTCATTATGAAAGGTTATAACAACTGGAAAAAATATGAATTGTTCTCATTTGTGGTCAATCATGCTTTAATGAATGGACTCCTATGAGTCTGTGGCATCTTACAGCAATCACACTGGAATTTGCCAGGACCCATATATGGCCAGTCAGGGCCTGATGGCAACCTTATCATTTATGTAGAAAACGACATTGTAGCGCTGCTCTGCACCTGTTTTTGCACCGTGCCATCCTTCATTAAATGTGTCTTACTACCATCTCTTTTAGTACAAATTTTTTGAATTTTTGAACAAAAACCTTAACGAAAGAAAAGTGCTTATATTTAAGAAACCTTTCGGATTCAGGTGCGATCCGGTTTTCCGACCCACGGAACACACTACAACCACGGCTCTGGGATATGGGGCAGAAGCTGCGATACTTGACGGGAAGTGTACTCCATGCTGCGCTACACGCCCCCTATTTCTATTGGCTGCCACTATAACACTGTAGACAACACGCCCCGCCCACAAGTTGTAGAGTAAGTACGCATGCGCGACGTAGTATCAGCGAGTGAGGAGAGTGAAGACGAGATGAATATGGCTGGGTGTAGGTTGCGGGCTGTAGCGGAACAACTTGGGGCTTTATGGGCACGGAGCAGCAGACACGGCGGGTGAGTAGAAACGGGGCAACTTTATGCTGCGAAGTGTTTGTTGGTAGAAATTGGTATCATTTTATGGCAGCTACTATGGCATCACGACCATTTTAAAGTATCCATATGTAGCGCGGATTATGCCCATGCCGCTAACTGCACCTCCCAGCGTCCCACAGCTGTCTGGCTAATGTGGGGTGATGGGAGATGTAGTTTGTAACAGCTGGGAAGCCACGTTGTTTACGTAAGCCGTATGTAAAGCGACTGAGGAAACACTTTCTGCGCTCAATATTATGGTTTGTAAAAACAATAGACGTGCTGTGTGGCTTTTCTGCTGAATGGGACAATAGTGCTGCCATTTGTGCATAGGTCAGAGGTTATTGGGGGCCAGTGGCTAAGATTCTGGGCCCCACAGCATTTGCAATATAGCACCTTTGCCTATAACATATAACTTATACAAAACTATTTCACTTGCTTATCACTCAGTTTCCAATTGGGCCAAATATACCTTATGGGACCCCCAGAGGTTGCTGAATCAGTTTTCTTTATAGGTAACCCCCTGTTGCTAGGTAACGCTAACCAAGCACTGAGGCATTTTCATAATCATATGGCCTCTTAGTAAATATTGTGCAGTCTCACATTACTAGGTATAAACTTGCAGAATATCCTAGCTCCATATCTTTTGGTTCCCGCTTGTCCTAAGCTGAAAGGAAGCTATAGTTGCACTTCCCCTTTAGGGAGCCATTGACAAGAACAAACATTGCACCAAAGTGAGAGTATTCTTATGTAGTGCTCAGTGCTTACTATTTGTTGCTGCAATAGCAAATGAATGAACATTTCATTGTGGGTGCTGACAGGTGCACCCTATTCATTTACAGATTCAGTAATCCCTTATACTGGTTGTACTCTCGTCAGACCACCCATGTACTTAGTGTCAGGGGGGGAGGTGTGTCCGGCTTCATTTCAGTGGCCTGAAGGGTCACCGTGGATGTTATCCTTCATGTAGCACCACCAGGGACAGAGCAATTTCAGATAATCGCTGCTGTCCACTATATCGTTATAAATCGGTTTGTAAAGTCATATATTTACTTTGTAAGATGGAAATGTATTGTTATCAAAAGGGATTGAATGAGTAGTCTGACCATGCAGCTAATTAGAGCTGGGCGGTATGACCAAAAATTTATATCACAGTATTTTTCAAAATTATATCGGTGTCACAGTATTTGACGGTATTTTTTTTTTCCATGCATGATTAGGTGTTAACCCCATTTCCTAATAAATTAGAGAATAATTGATTTTCAATACTGCAGTAGAGTCAGGCAAGCGAAGGAGCGAAGAGACAGTCGTAAGGTAAATCAGGCAGGCTTAGTTTACCAGGCAAGGCCGCAGACAACATAGCACAGGAGGAGGCGTTTGATAGCTTTAAATACCCCCCACGCATGCGCAGAACCGGCGCCGTCAGCGCATCGCGGACGTGCACGCTTTGACATGTACGTGCGCACGCAAGGAGGCGCGCGAGACCGGGCCGCACGGGTGAGTACCCTGACACCCCGGTATTGCGGTATCTGAAAAATGAATATAGTTTAAAAAAAAAAAACACCGGTATTCGGTGTTAAGCGGTATATCGCCCAGCCCTACAGCTAATCACTGTTTATTTTCTAATATGCTGCCTGCTCATCTATAATATTCTGCATGAATATATTTATAATATATCCACAACCTTAGAAATAAAGTTGATGCCTTCTGCTCACAGAGCAGTGTGCACTAAGTGGCAGCAACTTTAACTGCTTGGCAAGGAATGCATATGATCTGGATTTCATCCTGTTATCTGTGCGAGTGTCGTTGCTCCCCTTCTGAGTCATGTGGGCCCCACGGCGTTTCAGTTTTCTGCTCTTGATCAGCTGTGTTCCCTTTCCCTCAGGCTTTAACTTATAGGCTGTGCAGTGCTGCTGCTGCCCCCTCCTTGCTTTACCCCAAGTTGCCATAGCAAAGTGGTTCATCAAAAGAATTTAGGGTCCACGAAGTGGTTTTTCAGGCTGTTTCAAAAAAGTTGCTCCCCTGTTGAGTGCTCAAACACAGGTACTGTTATGTAGTATGTGTGGCACCTCATGCAAATAAGGTCTCCGTTTAGGAGATTTCTGGGGAGACTGATAAGATTACATTGTTTTGTTCATGGATGTTTTTGTGGTGTTCTTTCAGCTCTCTCATTTTGGGCTAACTTTCATAGCTTTGTCTCATGCTACAGGAGTCCTATAAATGTACTTGTATATTCTATTTACGTTTCTAGGAGAAACGGCAAGCTCTTGTTTCATTAATAAATCCATGTTATAATATACAGCAGAAGTCTTTCTTAGAGGTAATGTGAGTATTGCAGCTGTGTAACAAAGGGAGAAAGGATTTCTACTTCACTTCCTATCAGGCACATATTTAGTTTTGTGGTTTGTTATGAAGGCGGTCCCAACCGGCTGCTATCTTTTCACATTTACACCTAAAATGTATTTTTAATTCAGTTACCATCTGTGTACATTCACTGAAGTGATAGGAGAGCTCTATTGTTTTGGGTCTAGTCCTATTGTTCTGATGTATTTCCACCCCATGCCTTACTTTCTCTATGTGTGAATTCCTATGGTGATCTTGTTTGCTTTGCTGCAGCCTGGCCGCAACATAAATATTTACTGTGTCCAAGACTGTCTGTCTGTGTGTATTGTGTAAAATAAGTGACAGAAATGTGTCAGTAGGACAGCACACATAGTCTCCAGTTGGATGTCATGACCCAAGTAGTTATTTATAAATTTGTCTGTTAAAGCCAATGACCCCTTGCTGTTCATGTGCTATAATAGATCATGCTTGCCCTGTTATACCCTGTATACCTATGATGCTCAGCCTGAGGTCCTACGCAACAAATTAATAACTCCCTCCTTCCCTCTCAAAATTTTGAAAATTCCCAAGTAAATAACTGAGAATCTATAACAATTGCTCCCGTTACGGAATGTACAGGAAATCTCCTTAAAGAGCAAATGTTCTGGTACGAAACATCCGATGCGCCATTACCTTTTTATTTTATATCGGGAACCCTTTATTTGCTTATTTATTAGAATCTCTGTTGCTGGCACTAGAGTAACAGTGCAGGTGACAGATTGGACATTCTGGATTTTTTATCCTGTAGGAATTGCATGGGGTGTCTCATGATCCTACTCATGGCTGGAACAACTAACAAGTGTTATAAAGTAAGCATAAAGGCAACATTAATTTGGCTTTTGTCACTATAAATTTTGTGTTATCTTATAGTTGGTAGGAAATATCGCAAGAGAGAACACAAAGAATTAGGTTTTTGGTCATGGTCCTGCTACAGCCCTTTGGCTGGCAATAACCATTCAATCACCCGAGCTGTAAGTAAGGTTGAAGAGCCCCGTGTGACAGGGCCCTATTATTGTTTGTTATACAACAATATATGGTTGTATAAGGCTAACAAAGGCTAATGTTATTCCAGAATATAAAACACCAATATAGTATAAATCTGCTCAGTGTGTGCAGACAGTTAATGCAATGGCGCCCTCCTGTCACAGTGCACAACTGGTGAATTTCAACCTGAAAATGCACACTAAAATGTTTTTAGCCTAAAACCCCAGGCAGATTCAGGTTCTATTCTGTAAGCATGAGAAACATTAGTCTTGGTGCCTGAAAAAACAGCTACCATCCAGGGAAAAAAGTGACTGACAAAACACTCCGGTTTGTAACCATTCCAGAATGTCACGTGGCCCCCCCTCCCGCCTCACACAGTGTGTTGGCAGAGGGACCTCGGCATCAAAATTTTTAGCTTACTCTTACGCTGGCGAAGAAAATCCAAATAGGGATCAAAACTGCCCAGTTTCTGTATGCCTTGACAGGAAGCAGTCTGCCTTTCACACAGCACATAAGGTGGATTTTCTGGTTGACATTCACCCCTTTGCTTATGGTGCATTGGCAGATGAAGCGAAAAGGAGTTGCAGCTATGGTCATCTTTTATTTGTAACAATTGATTGGGCAGACAGCCTAAATTACTTCAACAATAGAAAGGCAGACATAGCATATGTGGCCCCCTGTATGCTTTTTCCCTGTTCATTGTATGGGCCGATCAGTCGGAGAATGTACTACATCAGCCAGTGTATGACATTCTTTAGGCTAATGGCACAGGTGAGTTGTCACTCATGGGAAATCGCTTCTCCTGCAAAGCCACATTGCCATCATTATTATTAATTAAAATGGTTGCATGTAAAACACTTAAACTGCAGTGATCCTGTGTAATAACATGAAAGTGACTACAAGAAAGGCAGCATAGGGTGTAACCGGTATTTGGCCTGTCTGCGTCTGCACTGTAAAGCTGATAAGGAAAGTATTCAGATCTCTTTCAGGGCTGGTTAGACTGGCCGTTTGGTTGATCAGCTATGATAAGGCCTCCCAGGAGTCAGTGACTGAAGCACTCTTCTTTAGGCAACCTGGTTTTACATAGTGTGTTCTGTACAGAATGTCTCATTCTAGTTGAGTATTATGACACAAGCAATAACTGATGGAGGTTGCGTTACCATGGACATACATACGTGACATTTTCTTCCTTATTTTCTTCATAAGTGACTGAGAGTAACTTAGAGATTTACTAGTTTGCATGTTGGTTATTAAAGGCCATGGAAAACCTATTTTTGCCAAGTCTCTGCTAAATTGTTTTCTGGAACAAGGAAATGCATTCTAATTGAAACTTTTATGCAAATCATGCATAAAGAGAATTTACTTATTGCATCAGACAAACATTTTTCCACCAGCTTCAACAAGCAAAGTCGCTGGTCAAAACTGACAATTTACTGGATTGATTTAACCCCAGATACTGACTGGGAATTCGTTATTCCTTTACCCTGCCTTAGGGTGAAGGCACATGGCGCTACTAGTAGCAGCTACTTTTTCACAGCTACTAAATGCCAGAAAATACCCTGACATAGACAATACTGAGAATTGCCTCTGCTAAAACACAAATATAGACCATTATCAGTAAATGATCTGTATTGTCTATTTTAGTAGCTGTGAAAAGTAGCTGCTACTAGTAACTCAGTGTGTCTTCACCCTTACAGTCTCTTATTTCTCAACTGTCATAATGTGCTGCTTTTACTTGATATACACTGTACACAACAATAGTTTTTGGATTATGTCCTACCCTATCTTCTTACTGTTCATGGTTGCGTAGGGGCTGAATAATATTCACCTTATTATTCTAAAGCTTAGGCTGATGCAAAACGGGGCTGCAGCCCCAATGCTATTATCAGCCTTCTACCTTGCCCTAAGCTGTATTCACTGTATCCGTCCGGGTGAAAGGATACGCAGCAAAAAAAAAAAAAGTGAGAATTTGCATTTCAAACCAATATCGCATGTGCCTGCATCTAATGAACACAGTTCTTGCGGGTGCAGGTAGGGTAGGAGGCTGATGCCAGTGTAGGGGCTGCCATTTCTCTGCAGGCCAAGAATCTGTGTGGCATCAGCATAATATCATGCCAGGTAGATTCTTTACCCATGGAGAATTGTCTGCAACCACTTATGCTATGGATTATGTATATTTTTGGGCCAAAGACTGCCTGCACTTGAAATAACAGGTGGTTTAAATTAAAGGTTATCAAAGGTGGACAGAGTTTTTTTTGCTGCTGGTGAACAATTTGTCTGGTGTGATTCTAGTCAACTATGTGATGGCCTTCTGCTGTCTGATTCTTGTTTGGGCCAGGCAATGCCTTTACTTGCCCTTCAAAGTGTGAAAACTACCTAAGATCTATATAAACATGGGTTTGTTTTATAAGTCCCATTGCATAGAGCAGCCATACAGCTATCCACAGCTGCCAGGTCCCCCATTTAGCCCCTAATTGTCTTCTGGTCATGGTCCTCCTCCTTCTTATCCTCCGTTCTGTAAGCATGCTACATTTGCTACCCCCTGGGTCTGGACCTGGAATTGGGCCACACCAGAGGGAACTGAAAGCTGTAATAGGAATTAAACTTAATATCATTTTGCACGCATAAGGTCATATTTATCAAAGGTGAAGAGCCCTTTCACTCAAATGAATAATTCAAAAGCCTATTTACTTGTATAAACTCTTGGACTAGTTTGTGAGTTCAGTAAACATGTCCCATTTCCGAAAAATTGTGCAGCTCTGGTGCTAGGTGAACAGTTAATATTTGAAGGAAGTGTATTTTTCGGTATCTCAGTTTCTCATTTAAGAGTAAAAGGGTTAAACTAAGCAAAACATAGCTCCATCCCTGTAGTGGATTGTTAACTGGGTGTTTTGTTACATTGCGTGCTAGGAACCATGTGAAAGCTGCATGTGGTATGCATAGTCATGAATATACCAGATGTTTTCCTGCTTATTGCTTGCAGTATTACCTGAGCTGAGGACAGCAGTGATCTTGCTAGCAAGAACTGAGGAGGGACAGAGGGGAGGGTTCTGCTTTAGAAACCATTCTGCTCCCTCTCCTATTCACGTAGCTTCAGCCAGTTATAGTTATACATTAACTCTTGCTTCCCACTGCAGAGGAGTGATTGCTTTAAAGAGATGATTGTCAAGCTGATGGAACTGAGCCTGCAATGCTGTAACATGCTGTTACTATTAAGAGGCAAGACAATTTGTACAGAAAAATATAAAGAAATAACATTATAAAAATTTTCAGATCATGATGAAATTCCGAGCCTGCCTGCAAATTAGGTTTCAGTTCTGGATTCTACTGAATCTCTCGCAAACAGTATCATATGTAGCATAGGGCTACTGTGTTTTTGCTCACAGAAGTAGCTTCACCTAAAGATAATGTCTCTAGATCAGTGATCCCCAACCAGTGGTTCGTGGGCAACATGTTGCTCCGCAACCCCTTGGATGTTGCTCCCAGTGGCCTCAAAGCAGGTGCTTATTTTTTTTTCTGGTTAGTAGGCAAGTTTTGGGTGCATACAAAGCCAGTGTAAAGCCAAACAGAGCCTTCTGTAGGCTCCCAGTCCACATACAGCCTACCAAATAGCCAATTATAGCTCTTATTTGCACCCCCAGGAACATTTTCCATGCTTGTGTTGCTCCATAAACTCTTTTACCATTTGAATGTGACTCTCACAGATATAAAAGGTTGGGGATCCCTGCTCTAGATCATGAGTTGTGCATTTTCTCAGGTACTTGATGCTCCTGCACTGGCACCATTGAGGCTGCAAGTAGCAACAAATAAACCACCCCTTATCACATCGCCCTACGAGATAAACGCATAGTTTATTGGACAGTTTTAAGATACCACTGATGTAACTTACTGATATTACTGTACTGTAGGTAGTAAGAGTCCTATGTGCTATAAAGGGATGAGAGACTTTGGTTCCATGCATCGTGAATGTTGTAGATTTCATTAAGATTGTGGTGATCACACCATTGCACAACCTAAAAAAAAAAATCTGCCTATCTCTTGCACCCTAATTGGTCATTGGTATATAATAATGACTATTAGACAGCTTGGGTGGTTGTGCCAATCTTTGAGGTTTTTACCTTTTTATAAGAGCATTTACCAAATAATGGGTCATGCATCTGATGTAAACGTTTTGCAGACTGAATAATTTAAATGATGATCTTCACAGTTGTCTATCAATCCCATTGGTAGGTCGGGTTGCTAAAGGGAAGCATCTCGTTTGTAAGCCAGCAATAAAACCGTTTTGTATGTAGCATTTTTGCAGAAAAATGTGTTCTGGTTTGTGTGTATATTACAAGATTGTTTCATAAAAATCCTGATCATATATTGGGTCTATTGCTTCTATCGTTATTTGTTTCAGCTACCATAATTTTAAAAACAGCACTATGTTTAGTGCTCTTAATGAAAGAGACTTTAAATATAAAAATGTCAGTAATGCCTGTAGGAGAGAAAATCTAGGGGACTTCTTGTGGTGCAGCATTAATTGAGCTATAAAAACCTCCTTTGTGCTTCCTGGTAAAGCCAACCTCTACTTAGACATTTGTAATCTGGGAACCGAGTTGTAAAAGTAGGAATTCCAAGAATGCAGAAAATTATAGGCAAATATGTTAGATTTGGTACTGGGCAGGGATACAGAGCAGATGTATGCCAGGGATGCTCTATGCCAGTGCACATGGATCTTACCATATATGCAAGTCAGTCCTACGGATCGAGAAACAGTAATTTTGGCTATTTTGGCATATGGCACTGCTGCCATATATAAACACATTGTAAGGCATTTTAAAGGAACAGTAACACCAAAAAATGTATATATTTTAAAGAAATTAAACTATAATGTACTGCTGCCCTGCACTGGTAAAAGTTGTTAGTTTGCTTCAGAAACATTACTAGAGTTTATATAAACCCTGGTGTGTAGCCATGGGGGCAGCCATTCAAAAGAAGAAAAGGCACAGGTTATATAGCAGCTAACTATGTGCCTGTGCCGTTTCTCCTTTTTTCCAGCTTAAGGGCTCTGGCACACGGGGGAGATTTTTTCGGCGATTTCGGGAAATCGCGCCGCCGCGTGTGCCATCCCGCCGGCGACTTACATGTTCGCCGGCGGGATGGCGGGTCATGGCAACTCGGGAAGATTAGTCGCCCACAAACGGAGTTTTGTCGCGGGCGACTAATCTCCCCCGTGTGCCAGAGCCCTAAGAAGTTCTGAATTCAAAGTAAAAGTAACTATCTACCCTGCGGGGCAGGCAATATATGATTGACAGCTGGGATTTTTAAATGCTTATATAATGGGTATGGATGTTTAATAAAAAAAAATGAGTTTGGGTTTCATGTTTAATTTGAAAAGGACTTTTATTATACAGCTTTTTATGTCTGGGTGACAGGTCCACTTTAAGCTTCATGGGTATTACTTTGGCACTAAAATGTGAAGCTTTATTTTACAGCAGAAGGCATTTATTCCACCCCCTGTGATATAAAAACATTTGCATCTTTTCAGAGTATTCTTGCTCTGCCAGCTACTAGAGGGACTTTCCATTAAGTGGAAACCTTAAAATTAAATGTAAAACTTCCTTGTTGTCTTAGGCGTGTATGTAAATCGTGTTTGTGTGTGCGCACCCATGGTTTTCTCCTCACTTATGCCCATTTTCTAGTGTTCCACTCCCTTACTCTGCAGAAAAGCTGACATTGTAGTATATTTAGCCTTAAATAGACCCTGTTTATAATTAGGGGTTATGTTCATTGTTTTATTTATACTTGCTCTATTTTATTATTAATAACTTAACATTTTGTCCCATGACTACATTCAGCGCTAGATGAAATTTCTCCACAAACATGCACTATAACTAGAAGCAATTTTTCACTATAAGGGCATTTCCTGGGGGCAACTTTTTCCTAGGAAGACTAAAATATAGAAGGTTCTCCCCGTTTGCCAGTCACAAGATACAAGTTTATTTACAGCTCTTGGATTTATTTTTAGACTCTGTTATGACTCTCAGAATTGCAACACATTGTTTCACAAAAGAGAAGGGGACAGCTTTAAACAGTGTATTGTTAATCCCCCTGTCAGGGGCATTAGAGCTTTAGAATTTAGAATATAATGTCACTGATTTTGATGAGTTTACACTGGACTGCCATAGGAATTTACAGCATGCTGTAACTTCATTGGTATTTGTGGTGTTTTTTAATTATTCAGCTTTTTGTCCAGTAACCTAGTTTGGGATCTAAGCAGCTTTACATAGTATATGTTACAAGTCAACAGTATTTAGTGGGTCATACCTGTTGGTTCTCAAATAAGGAATGTAATGCAACATTGTTTTTCCTCATTAACACTGTTTCATGTATGATGCTCCACAAAGCTTCATAATCCTTTCTTTTCAGTGGATAACTCTGAAATACACAGGCAAACAGTTGCTAGTCAAGAATGAGATTGAGAGGCTGCCTGGAGGCTTTCAGTAGTGTTTTACAAGTTAGTCTTTGTGATTTCCTTTCAGCACATGCTCTTCAAAATAGGAAGCTACTAACCAAACATCCTGACCTTATGGCACCTATGTCACTAGAACAATTACATATAACTGTAGGTCATACTTTAACTTATACTTTCCATATGTCATTATGGTAACGTAGGTTTGGAGTGATAGTTTACTGTGCTCATCACATTATTGACATGACATTTCTGGCTATCAAGGTTCAGTCTGTAGGGCACAATATTGGAACTTTCTGTTGATATATTGTAAAGTTTCTACATACATTGCTATACCCATAATAAATGTGTCAGTACTGCAGTGTTCTTTAACAAAACTGCCCGTGTCACCTGGCTCCCAGTGCTAATAACTTCTACCAATCCTGAGACAGAGATCACTTTAATAAGAAAGAATTTGATGATGTTTAAATGGCTTCTTTATTTTTTCTTTTTACCTATTGTCAAACAGCAATATTAAGAGCAAAACGTAAAAATATATTTCTTATTAGCCTATTTGTTCCAATAGATAAATGGTTTTCTGACTGTTTTGCTGATACAGGGACTTCTTCGGTGGACACTTGCAAGTTAAATATATATAAATGTGCTGATGGTTTCTAGCCAGCATGTTGTTTTATGTTATCATTTGGAGTGAGGAGCAATTATGTTTTTTTTTTTTTTTAAATTCTGGAATTATCGTTCTAATGACATGGGGTCTTTACACTAAAACTAGCAAGGGACATAACAATGTTTGCACTACACTTTTCCTGCTAAAGGGGATATATACTATACATTTTTACAATGCACTAAACCATGTAAAATAGAAGTAAGTGCTTTTATTTTAATACATTTGGGTTCAATTATGACAATAACTGCTTGAAAACTGTGCTCTCTCTTCAGTATGTGGCTGGGGCCCTGATAGACTTCAATAACAGAACATCAGCTACTTAAAATGCAGTGAATAGGCAGTCCATTCTTGCTCTGCTCGCTCCTCTCCCACCAAGGGAGGGTGGGAGGATGAATATTATAACTGAATACGAACTTTTTATAATGTCTCCTTCAAATGTTGTGATTTCCAATGACTTTATTTCCATTATAAACTATTGGAGAATGTAGCAGTAGGTTCCCACCAAGTAATTCATTTTCATATTACATTTTAGGTGTTCCGTGTGTGCCTATAGTACAGCTGCTCAGCAGAGAAGCGCTGGAGACCAGACTACTGCTGATGATAACACTGTGGATGACCAGCAGTCGTATGCTGTGCGTGCTCTAGAAAGGAAAGCGCTCAAACTAGAGGAGGAAGTTCGAGACTTATCAGTGAGTTCTTTGCATGAAATTATTCAAACTTGTATATTGTAACTGTTTAGCGCACTAAAAAAAAATATTGACATAACAAATTCAAGTTCTTGCATCTGCACAAAACAAAAAGTGATAACAGAAGCCATATTTTTATAATGCTTAGAGCAAGGTCACAATGGGCATATTGTCAGCCTGCAGATAAGCACAGGCTGACAATATGCCCCTATGCTTAAATAAAAAAAATATTCTTTTTGTGCGTGCACCCAGAAGCACTGAATCTGCCCAAGTGCTGGCACATGCAGCCGATATCTGCCAACTAGCGCGAGACTCTGAAGCGGTGGTGAATAATGGCTGTGTGTGCGGATTCAATGCTTCCAGATCAGGCACAACAATATGTCCTGTGTGACCTTCCCCTAAGAAAGCTGCTGCAAATCTGCCACACAGAAAAGAAAGCATCCCTCTCTAAATTCTTATCACTTCTTTTTGGATTAGCAACAATTCCTTGCTACAGATTACTGCCGATGATATCTCCAAAGATATCTTGATGATATTCTGTTGCTAGCAGGTGCTGTGTGGGTTATGGAAATTTGGAGTATCCTTTTCATTGCGTGTGGTTTAGTGGAATGCTGGTACAGAGTACACAATACCTGTACCAGGTTTAACTCACCAGTGTACCCTCAAGCCACCACCCAAAGTTAAAGCTTTTCTCCTTCGCCTGCATTCTAAACGTAGTGTGATGGACACGGTGAAACACCTGTATATCTGAACTGTTCCCAATGGTTGCCAGACTGTGAAGTCGCAAAGAAAAAAAAAATATTTGCGAGAAAATGTCTATGATATCTCAAAAGATATTTTGATGATATCCTCTCTAAACGGGGCCTATACTGATTTCTTAAAGAAAGGAGGTTAACATCAAGCAAGGGAATCCTGTGGAGCAACCTGTCATTGATTTCAATAAAACGAACAGTAACTGTAGTATTTCCAGATTACTGAAAGATTCTATATTTTATCTAAGCCCTATGCTTGTGTTTAAAGTATATTGTTTAAATGGCATTCTGCCTAAGGCATTGCAATGTATGTGGTTATATGTAGCTCTGGTTCTGAAGCAATTATACAGTTGCAAAAGTCAAGGCCTGTTTCTGCCTGTGGGTAGTTTAGGTTTACTTTAAAGTTTGCCTGAAGCAAGTCCAAGTGTAAATGAACATCAGGGGACTGTCACATGCTGTGAGAGTATTCACTCTGCTTGTGGTGGATAAATGCCATAAATGGCAAGCTATTTGTGTGTGTGAATAGAACTAGAGCTGTAGTAATGAGGCTTTGTACTGGAGGAGGAGGTCCTTAAATTGGGGCTTTACAGTCTCTATTCATGCAAAGTATTAAATGCTCCCATACTACATAGACTTGCAGCCAATCCAGCCACAGTGAAGCCCTGTACATCTTTTACAATGGTACTTTGCTTATTCACGCAGCATGGCATTGCTCTGCTGAAGTTGTGATTAGGTTCACAAAAGAATATGAGTTTGTATTATAGCAATAAATCAGAATTAAAGCCTAGTAGAGCAGATCTGCAAAATAAATGTTAATATTTGCACTTGGCTGTCTTTTAAAAAAAAAAAAAAAAACACTAGAGAGCACAAAATAGTTCTAAATATAATATTAATACAACTAAGAAAAAAATGCACACGCACTGCTGGTTTAGCCTATGGATCTACCACACCTCCCTTCCATTCTGTCCATTTTGGAGGTCCATCCTTCAAAATGTGTGATGTTTTACATTAAATATATATTCAACTCTGTGTGTGCCTTCCACAGCCTGTTTGGACCCTATTATACTCCTGTATTATCCATATGTGCACAAAAAGGGGGGTTGTGTAATATACAAGTACAATGGGAGTGCGACTGATCTGGCCAAATTAGCTACAAGCATTCAAAAGAGAGGGGGGATTGATCAATGCACATTCCCTGGTCCCCTGTTTCATAAGTAAATTCGTATCAATGCTAGTGCATGTATTTTCAGAAAATTGGTTACAAATTGATCAAGGTAAACTCTATATGGTGGTCCTAACCAATGCTGTCATTTTAACAATCTCTCTTCTATAAAAGCTAATGGCATGGAGGTGGACAATGCCCTGGTCAGGAGACACTTATCCCAAGAAATGCTACCATGCAGGTAGATGCTAGCCTTTGAAAAATATAATGAAGTAAATAGTTAGGACCACCATATAGGGTTTACCGTGATATGGTGGCTTACCAGTTCTGTAATCTTAATTTTGTAACTAAATCCCTGTTTTCTGAAAATACATTAACTAGCATAGATATTAAATTACTTATAATATGGGACCAGGCAATGTGCATTGCTCAATTACACCCCCCTTATCCATAAGTACACCACTTCATAAGGGGCTCTGGACGTTTAAACAATGTGGTGCTTTTTGTATTTATCTCACTTGTACGTTAGCCACACAGTCTCCTGCAGTGGTCTGACTGCGCCAAAACCCAACACTGCATTGGATGAATATTAAAAATACCTGGACTAAGACATAATTCATTTTGATTAATCAATGTATTTGTTTTTCTAGCAAGTGGTTGAAAAATAAATAAATAAAATATATATACACATCCCTTCATACATACATCCCTACATAGCTCAGAAAGTAGTAGTAGTTTCATAGGAGCACACGCAGCACTTCCTGTGTGCCCTTCCCAAGGGTGTGTGATGTAATACCACAGTAGGCAGCATTGGTTGTCTAACCCACTCCATCTCAAAGTGATGCCATTCATCAAAAATTTTGGGGACTCCCTCATTTCACCATTTTTATGTATAACATTATGTGCTTGAAAGTTAACTGCTATCCCTACATAACTTATTGTTTAGAAAGAAATCCAAGAAATCCAAGTGCATTAGCAGCCTCAAAGTACCCCCCAAACTTCTACTATTTAAGACTCAAATATATCCCTACACTTGTAAACTCAGACTGTATCCAGAATTTGGTTAGATACACTGGGAATTTAGTGAATGAATAATAGTCTGTCATTCCAGTGCCAGAGGTGGACCTTCTTTGTATAATATGCATCATATTCATTTCTGACAATATGAGGGAATGTATTTAATTGAGGGGTTTAGGCCCTGTTAGTGCCTGTATTATTCATTCTGTAACATACACATTAAGTAATGCTTTTGGATATTTTTAGCTATACACTCATTCTGTTTTTCTTTTTTTTTAAGGAGCGCTACAAGAGAGCTATTGCTGACTCTGAAAATGTTAGAAAAAGAACTCAGAAGTTTGTGGAGGATGCAAAACTATTTGGTGAGCAGGCAGTTCAGCAGATCTCTGCTAATGCTTCTTGTTTATACCCCGACAGCTTGTAATTGAAATGAGAATAGATAGAGAATAGATCTACAGATATTTCAAGAAGCAGGAGGGTTAAAGGAACAGTTACATCCAAAAGTGTAAATATTTTAAAGTCCCTGCTGTTTTCTCCGTACATGGGCACCAGCCCGGGGTACGAGGTAAGCGATTAAAGTCACTTGGGGGTGCCTAACATTTTGGTACCCCCAAGTGACTTTGCCTTTACTTGTCCTTTAAGGGATATGGCACCACCGGGTGGACTTTCTCGGTTTGGCTATGCAGCTGGTTTCAATGCAGTGCTAGAGAGCCTAAGATTGCTCCTTCCACAAGTTAAATGTAAAATGTGTGACATTTGTTTTTCTGCAGCTTTTAATTCTGAAAACATGCACTTGTGTGTCTTAACACCCAAGTGCATTTGTTGGAGGCAGCAACGAAATCTTTCCTGCAGCTAGTTATGCCCTTTTATATGTTAACATGACAGATGCACTTGGCTGTATTGGGATGTGCCTTTTTTATTTATTTTTTTAAGTTCTTGAGCAGAAAGAAAATCGAATAACGCAAGTGAGCTCTGAGCTGCCCCTAGACGGTTTCCAGGGGAGTACATTTTTTTCTAGCACTGCAGAGCTGGGTTATTAAAGATATGTCGATTTTTAGGAGCGTGTGTAGCTAAGCTTGATTAAGCTCATCTGTTAGTACCTGGATGCAGTGCTGCTGCTTTGAATCATTCACAGTGTGTCCTCTGTGGCTGATTGGGCCTTTAGGGGTGCTGCACAGTAGCCTTTCATGGAATATACTTTCCACTCATGATTCATTTACTTCACATTCCAAACTTGAAAGTTGGTAGCTTGCTGTATAATTATAGCCCTAAAAGTGCGTCTCTTCTCATACCATGGATATTTCTGTGTTATGGAAACTGACAACATGCAGTGTGGAATCATGAGCTAGGGGATAAATAAGTTACATTACTTCATAAATAGCTGCCAGGAAACATGCTTGGTTCCTTTTTATTTCTTATATTTAATACTTCTCAGATTTCTGCTAAGTCATTTTCCATCAACAATCACCAGCCCTGGATTTGTGCAGCTCATATTCTGTGAGTCCATGGTTTCAACTTGTGCGATTAATTTAGTAGAAACAGCAGATGTTTAAATTGTGACCATACTATAGACTTTCCTATATATCAATATTTCCTAGATGAAAATCTTTTTTTCTTAACCACCTCCTCATAAATTTTAGCTTGCAGAAGGGAGTAACATCACCAGCTTCTGTTACTAAATACCTTCTAAAGTGATTTATATGGCTTACCCCCTGTACCTTTTGCAGGTATCCAGAGCTTTTGCCGGGACCTGGTGGAGGTGGCAGATACCATTGAGCAGGCAGTGGAGAAGGCCACAAAAGAAGGGATAAGGGATATGGCAGCAGTCTTGTCCCATCTGGATGGAAAACTTCAGGGTGTCTTCATTAAACATGGACTTCAGAAAATGACCCCACTTGAAGGCGAATATGACCCTTATGACCATGAAATAGTTTGCCATGTACCTGCTGATGGGAAGAAGCCGGGCAGCATAGCAACTATTTCACTGGATGGCTACAAACTACATGGCCGTACCATTCGGCATGCACAAGTTGGAATAGCAGTGGAGACCCAGGAATGACAGATGCTTTGACTGCCAACAAACCCCACCTGCGTTGTCCAAAACACTCCTTATTTATTTAATTACCTTTAAATTTATTTTCATTTTGGTGGTTCTCTTGGCCTAAATGCTAAATAACTTTTTATTTCATCCTGAAAAAAAAGATTAGTGTACCCAGTACTTGGTGTATGGGGCTGAAACTGGGCATTTCGGTTAGAGAGGATAAAAATATTTTTGTTTTTCTTTTATATGTTGTCTATCTGTGTTAAAGTATTTATTGTTATCTTACTCTAATAAGCTGGTGCAGCATAAAATAGGCTGCCTAGATATTATATATGTAAATAGTTCTTTAATTACAGACTGTAAATGAAGCATAGATTAGTCTATTTTGCAATATTTCAAATCTTTATGTAATGGTTCCTATACCTTTTTCAGGATTTATGATAATATTCACATGTTTTGTAGGGAAGGGAATGTTTTCATGATGCAAATCTCCTATTCTGTGTTCAACTTCTTAGGGACTCTTGTAGTGATATGATGCGCTCCTCAAGTCGAGTAAAGTCGGTAAAAAGAAAAACTTCTTCCATTTGAGCAGTTTAATAGCAGCAGACTCAATGCACTCTACTTTATGCAGTTTTCATAGAAAGCAATGTAGGGGGATTTCAGGCCATTTTTTGGCTGTGCCTTCTTAAAACCTGAATTCATCCAGTGTGCCATTACTTAGAGCTCAGTGGGAAATGAATCTGACAGTGTGAGTTGGGGAGTATTTAAATCGTTGTTTTGCTGTATAGATCTGAATTGAGTACTCCTCCACATAAATGATGCACAGGCCATGAAACGTATAGTAATATCTACTCGGTACATTTCATCTTGCTGGTTATGAATGGTTAGTTGCATTTTGCTTCTAGAATTTTGTGCAGAACTCTTTATACCCAATATAAGAAAAACACTGTACAAATGTAATACGCAGAGCAGTAATATGAACACTTAACTACATCCCCCAATATTTACATTTGTGTTTTGGCAAGCATTAGGCTAATGTCCCACAGAGTCACCTGCAATAGACCTCTGCTACCGTGGGTTGCTAATCGCTCTTAAATGCTTTTCCACCAGCAACAAAGGCAACCGCTGGTGGAAAGGCACGTCCATCGTTTTGGTTTTCTGAAGTCATGCAAAGTTGCCTGCAGGAGAAAACTTTGTGCTAATTTGGAAAACAAAAACGATGAGTAAAGGCTTTTTGAGGAGACTAGTCACCCACGGGACATTACACTAAGGGTTCAGTTAATGTCAGATTGTGGTTGTTTACAATCAACAGACACTTTTCACTAGTTTTTATAACTCTTAATTTACCCTGTTTCTTTTTGTTCTGCTTTTTTTATCTAGTGGCATTTGCATTAAAACATTTAGAATTCTAAGTTTTTGTGAGATTTTGATGTGCTGCCTATGGCACACCTAGCAGGGACAGATGGACAACCGCTCAGAAAGCCAATTCACCTGCTGCCATCTCTTCTGCCTCAGACGCTGTGTAATGTATATTTCTTAGGAAAGCAGTGATCAGCAGATAGGGCAGTTCTGACTGTCGCTGATTTCCACCTTAGCATTGTGATTGTCAAAACACCTTGTGTGCCATGAGCATCATCTTTAAGGGAGAACTAAAGAAGTAGGTTAGAAATGTTGTACATTATGTTTTGAGGTCTTGTTCCAGCCCAAGGCAGCCATTTTTTCCAGCACATGCTCTGTGCTGCTGTCATCTTAGGGACCCGCTCACAATATACTGTATACACAAAAAATATATGGAAGATGTATAATTTATTCAGATTCACATTACATGGCCGCTCTGAAATTAGTGCAGTTAGCACCAGAATTTAGTAATCAGCTCTGTAGCATCAGCTTATATGACACACAAACCTCATTTTCTGCTTGATAATTTGTGGCGACCCCTAAGCTTAACTTCTCAATAGCTGCTTAGAGCCCACTTAACTGTGAAGGCCTGGATCATTGCTGCAATTGAGATGCTGAAAGTTTAGGCTGGTGCAGTGAATTCAGTATATAAAATGTCATTTTAATCCATATTCATTTTTAGGGTTTAGTTCTACTTTAAATCAACTTTACGTATGATGTAGGAATTGAAATTCTGAGACAATTTGCAATTGGTCTTCATGTTTTGTTTTTTTTCAGTTGTTTAGCCGAGTTTGGTATTTCAGCAGCTATCTGGTTGCTAGGGTCTTATGGCATATATAATATAGGAATATAACATACTAAAAGTTAAGTTAACTTAGTTGAACTACCCCTTTAAGGTTTCCATTTTAGTCTGCACAGCTCATGCTGTTTCATTACACAGAGTATGCATTTTACCGATTAGCTCTCACAGACGATAAACAGGAAATAACGTTTTTGTCCAAAATATAACGTGAGATTATCTGCAGGTTGTACTGTTAGTAGGGTTCTTTTATGTTATTTGGATTGCTTTAGTAAACCCTTACAATAGTAAGCAAAGGGTAGTTGGAAATGTTATCTTCTAGATGTATAAGACTGTCACATGATCTCAGTGCTGCACATAGGCAGTTTTTGGTCAACAAGGGTTATTTGTGCCTGTTTTGCAGCATGCTGTATTGGCATTTTACTGCCAGCAGAGAAAATTGCATTGCTTGATATTAGTCTTACAAGTGACATCAGTACAAAAATATATATATTTGGCCAGGGTATTGGCTTCTCTCAAGCTCATTGCCTGGGCATTTGTGTCACCTTGGGGGCTCAGTTTTGACAGATTATTCTGCAGCCCTAATGGATTGTAGTTGTCCAGTTCAGACTGAATTTCCTCTGCCAATGCATTGGCAAATAAGGAGTGGGAGGAGCCGCAGCTCATTTTTGCTTCCTACAAATGATACATTATCAGTTCATTCAGCCAAGGGCCAAATAGTTAATATTTTGAAGTTTGGCCAACTTAAATTAGCTTTTTGATTTCCTTAGCACTTTTCCGCCCTCTTCTTTCATGTATTTTACTAGCAGAAAGCAACGTGAAGGGGTTAAATATATATTATAAATCTTTTAGATTGGATTTAAAGGCCCTATCATTTAAAACTTATATTTATCTATAATACAAAGAAGGATTTTTCCAAATTTTAATAATTGTAAGCTATTGTGTATCTTATACATATTTTATTTACATCCATTCCAGAAATGAACTGCTTTATAAGGCTCGTCTCACACAGGGCAGATTTGGAAGGCCCCTTATGATCTATTGATCTCCTAGTAGCTAATGACTCTGAGCTGACTGGCAAACTTGAATTGCTTGGATTTTGCATGTGTCTGTGAATGTCTGTACAGAGGATTTCTGTGCACCCTACTTGTCTGGGGAGACCACTGCTTCACTATTGTTGGGAAGACACTTGTTGGGAAGTATGGCAACAGCCTGCCGAAGCCTGCTGTAAGCAACAGAGCTGCAAAGTATTAAGCAGGATTTTTATTTTAACTACTGTTACTTTTATTTCCTTTAGCAGACAGGGTGAATTTACTTTTAATTTACTTCTTACTCCTCAGCATATTGCATTGATATGTTTGGTTTAGGTCTGCCGTGTTTTCTTTGAAACAAAAAACTAAACTAAAGTTAAAGATTATTTTTCAGGCAGTTGCAATGACTATTTTGTGGGGATTATGGAAGCTACTGCAGTATATATCTATATATCAAATCTACAGAAACAAGTTCTACTTGGACTGCACTTAGTCTAAATTTTATCTGGTCATATACATGATTATCTTTGTTTAAAGGGGTGGTTCCCCTTTAACTTTTAATATGATGTAAACAATTGGTTTTATTTTTTGTTTTTTTTTTAATTATTTAGTTTTTTTGTTGAGCAGTTCTTCATTGTGGAATATAGTAACTTTATGGTTGCTAGGGTCCAGATCACCCTTGCAACTAAGACAGTGGTTTGAATAAGAGACTGCAGGATGAATAGGGAAAGGCTGGAATAGACCAATAAGGAATAAAAAGCAACAGTAGAATTGTAGCCTCATGGAGCAATAGTTTTTTGGCTGCTGGGGTCCGAGGCCCCCATCTTACTGCTGGAAACTAGCAGAAGACTAATAGTTTAAAAACAACAACAACAAAAAAATGAAGGCCAATTGAAAAGTTATTAAGAGTAGGTCATTCTGTAACATACTAAAAGTTATCTTAAAGGTGAACTACCCCTTTAACTGTGCCATCAAACAAGTGGACCCTTAGCACAGACCTGAATGTTCATTCTTAACCAGTGACTGGATGGTACATGGAGTCTGTGCAGCGCCACCGTGGAGCATGTACATTTGGTGCCATGACCGCCAGCAGGATATGATAGTTGGAAATCGAATCTCATTTTAGACCACAGAAAGTGTTACATGTGTGCACATTTGGGTGGAGAATACAAGGGGATATTACTTACTTACTTTTGTTGATCAGCAATTCCAACAAAGTGATAGTTACTGTGTTGAATAGCAATACTTTTAGCGCCATGAAAGTATTAACGTGCTGTAAAGTTTTGTTATTTTAAGAGCAAAATGGACAATAGTCATATCTATGTGTTTACATTGACTCTCGGCCTTTACAACCAACTGTACTGTTGTTCTGTTGTACATTTGCTAGCGCACACTATTGTCTTGTTTCCTGTGTGACAAGTACATGTAGAGAAATGGTTTGAAGCACAGATTGTAAATAATTAGGTGACTCTTTATAAATGTGTTTATGTATATATGATTTCAGTAACTTATATGATATGTATATATCTTTGAAAATTTCTATAGAAGTCAAAAGCACATGGGGGGGGGGGATAGTAGGCAATATATAGCAATCTGTCATCCTAAATACTCAATCAGTTTATATCTCCTTTCATCTGGAAAGGAGTTCAACTAATGTACTGCTCAGATTATATACACACGCACGAGCAGGCCAAATCATTTGTTCTTTACAGTACTAACAGATGACATCTTATTATGGTAACTGTGGGTAAATCAGCAAAGTGCTTAGCAGAGGTGCATCTGAAACAAAAGAACGGGCAGTTTCTGGGCTCAATACAGTCTTTTGTCAAGCAGATGAAACTATTTCACCATTCCTGGAAAGGTGATGAATCCAAATAAAAAGCTATTTTTAAAAGTGTGTGTTGCTATTGTTTATTTATCACTACAACTTTCGCTGCAGTAGTCAGCATGCGTCTGTGTGTGGGGGGGCAGTGTTTTAGGACACTTTCCAGGGCATGGTCAGTGCCAAGAACTATTTATCTGGATTGAGAGGTCTCTGTATGTGCCAGATAAGGAAATACTCTCAAATGTGTCAAAACCCTGCATCCAATCTGCTCTGGGAAAGCAGTCATGTATTTAAAGGAATACTGTCATGGGAAAAGATGATTTTTTTTTTAAACACATCAGTTAATAGAGCTTCTCCAGCAGAATTCTGCATTGAAATCCATTTTTCAAAACCGCACACATTTTTTTTATATTTTAATTTTGAAAGTTCACATGGGGCTAGTCATATTCTTCATTTCCCAGGGTGCCACAGCCATGTGACCTGTGCTCTGATAAACTTCAGTTACACTTTACTGCTGAGCTGTATATGTATTAAAGTTGGAGTGATATCACCCCCTCCAAGCAGCCAATCAGCAGAACAATGGGAAGGGAGCAAGATAGCAGCTCCCTGTAAGTATCAGAATAGCACTCAATAATAAGAAATCCAAGTCCGGCTTGGGACTCCCCCAGTTACATGGGAGTAGGAGAAACAATAGGTTAGCTGAAAGCAGTTCAAATGTGTAGCACTTGCTCCTTCTGAAAGCTCAGACTCAAGCACAATGCACTAAGATGGTGCCTACCGACCAATATTACAGCTAAAAATACACTTGTTGGTTCAGGAACCAAATTTAAATGGTAGTGAATTATTTATTTTCTTAACAGTGTTATTTAAAGCGTGTTAAAAAGTATTGGGGTGGATTTGCGCCTGAAATAGTAATGTTGTTTATTTACATACTGTAGATGCTAGTGCAGTTGCTTGTAGCAACCAATGAGATTGTTACTTACATTTTCTTATTTGTAGTAATCCTCTCAATATGAATTGGTAGCTGCACTGATAACAATTTAGCATCAGCCCTGGGAATACAGTGGAGGAAATAATTATTTGACCCCTCACTGATTTTGTAAGTTTGTCCAATGACAAAGAAATGAAAAGTCTCAGAACAGTATCATTTCAATGGTAGGTTTATTTTAACAGTGGCAGATAGCACATCAAAAGGAAAATCGAAAAAATAACTTTAAATAAAAGATAGCAACTGATTTGCATTTCATTGAGTGAAATAAGTTTTTGAACCCTCTAACAAAAAAAGACTTAATACTTAGTGGAAAAACCCTTGTTTGCAAGCACAGAGGTCAAACGTTTCTTGTAATTGATGACCAAGTTTGCGCACATTTTAGGAGGAATGTTGGTCCACTCCTCTTTGCAGATCATCTCTAAATCCCTAAGGTTTCGAGGCTGTCTCTGTGCAACTCTGAGCTTGAGCTCCCTCCATAGGTTTTCTATTGGATTAAGGTACGGAGACTGACTAGGCCACTCCATGACCTTAATGTGCTTCTTCTTGAGCCACTCCTTTGTTGCCTTTGCTGTATGTTTTGGGTCATTGTCGTGCTGGAACACCCATCCACGACCCATTTTCAGTTTCCTGGCAGAGGGAAGGAGGTTGTCGTTCAGGATTTCACGATACATGGCTCCGTCCATTTTCCCGTTAATGCGAATAAGTTGTCCTGTGCCCTTAGCAGAAAAACACCCCCAAAGCAAAATGTTTCCACCCCCATGCTTGACGGTGGGGACGGTGTTTTGGGGGTCATAGGCAGCATTTTTCTTCCTCCAAACACAGCGAGTTGAGTTAATGCCAAAGAGCTCTATTTTGGTCTCATCAGACCACAGCACCTTCTCCCAGTCACTCACAGAATCATTCAGGTGTTCATTGGCAAACTTCAGACAGGCCTGCACATGTGCCCTCTTGAGCAGGGGGACCTTGCGAGCCCTGCAGGATTTTAATCCATTGCGGTGTAATGTGTTTCCAATGGTTTTCTTGGTGACTGTGTTCCCTGCTAATTTGAGGTCATTAACTAACTCCTCCCGTGTAGTTCTAGGATGCTTTTTCACCTTTCTCAGAATCATTGACACCCCACGAGGTGAGATCTTGCGTGGAGCCCCAGAGCGAGGTCGATTGATGGTCATTTTGTGCTCCTTCCATTTTCGAACAATCGCACCAACAGTTGTCACCTTCTCTCCCAGCTTCTTGCTAATGGTTTTGTAGCCCATTCCAGCCTTGTGCAGGTCTACAATTTTGTCTCTGACATCCTTGGACAGCTCTTTGGTCTTTCCCATGTTGGAGAGTTTGGAGTCTGCTTGATTGATTGATTCTGTGGACAGGTGTCTTTTATACAGGTGACTAGTTAAGACAGGTGTCCTTAATGAGGTTGACTAATTGAGTAGAAGTGTCTAACCACTCTGTGGGAGCCAGAACTCTTAATGGTTGGTAGGGGTTCAAAAACTTATTTCACTCAATGAAATGCAAATCAGTTGCTATCTTTTATTTAAAGTTATTTTTTCGATTTTCCTTTTGATGTGCTATCTGCCACTGTTAAAATAAACCTACCATTGAAATGATACTGTTCTGAGACTTTTCATTTCTTTGTCATTGGACAAACTTACAAAATCAGTGAGGGGTCAAATAATTATTTCCTCCACTGTATATACCATCCCACTGTAACATTCCATTTCCTTGTGTAGCTGTGCTAGATTAGTTATCCAGTATTTACAGCTGTCAGGGACAAAAGTTCAGCTAAACTTCTCCAAACAGCTGTTAAGTGCAAGAGGTGCATAGAGTTATTATGCTGGCTGCTGATATGAGTGTATATGTATTCTCTCTATAGCTGGCATTCAAAGGTAGAAACAGCTAAGTATGGGCCCCAAATCAACCAGGAAGCCAGAAAAATATCCTATGGCAAAGGACAGACAGTCACAGATATTTATACCCCCTGCAGAGGCAGCAAAAGAGCCACTTATTGTACAGCGCTGCGGAATATGTTGGCACTTTATAAATAAATGTTAATAATGTTCAGGGCATAAGGGGTTGGTTAAAAATCACAAAGATTTGGTTTCTAGTCCGTGATGAGTCTGAAAGCACAATGATGCACCGTGAATGTGATGCTCACCCATGAGTGCTCATGGGATACAGCAGTGTACCTGGGTGTAAGACAGTTGGACTAGATCACACAATGGCACCATTGCTGGAAAGTGTGATATATATATATATATATATATATATAGTCAAGTCCTTGAATCTCTTATCTAGTCTCTACATAAAGCTGTAGTGTTATAGTAATAAATGGGCACAAGATATTACTGGGGAAGAGAGAAATTGTAACATAACACGCCTGACGGGATTGCGGTGTGAAAATAAATCAAAATACAAACTATAGAACTATAACATTTTCACATTTCCGATGTTATATTACGTTATTTTCATGAGAAAATATTTCTTGTTATAAGAAATATATCTTATAAAATGACATATAGAAAATAGTTCTACAAGAGCGACGCAGCATCCCAAACGCCTAATCACGTTCAGCTGGGCTACTTGCGATCACCCACAGCTTGCGTTTCTGGCCTCGCTTTGGAATGCGTAGCTTGCGAGGTAATGCGTGTGTTCCAGGCCTCTGTCGCGATGAATGGCTTGACAGGCGAAGATGTGGTATGGCTTCCGGAGGCTCCATCCACAGAATGTCCCTGCTTATAACGCTGACAGCTTTGCTTTTTCAGCTTTGTGCCGGACAGCCGCCGGAGTCTCCTGGCAGGATCGGTAAATGGAGAAGTTCTGCAGAACTCTGCTGTTACTTGTAGTGTAGCTGGGAAATGCCTTCATGAGGGATGCTGCGAACTGACAGCATGGGGCTCGCCCTGCCTTCATGTCTGGGGTGCTGCTAGGAGTTGTATTAAACCATAACAAAAACGCCAGAGGCTGTATTTGCATTGATGTTTATAAACAGAATGGCAATGACTAAACTTTTTTTTAAATAAACACGCCTGGCGCAGATGTGATGGCTTAATTTAAAAGTCTTTTATTAGAGAAATATAATTTAAGGTTCATAAGCTGGTGATGAACTACACCCCCCTTCTAGCACACACATCTGGTATCCAAATGGGTTTAATAGCTGTATGTGGCATTATCAGTGTGAGGACTGGCCTTCATATCATTGGGATCGTTCTTCCCTATTAATGACATTGGCAACTAAAATCCTATTTGTCTGTTTTGGCAGCAGAATACTAAGGGGCTGATTTACTAATCCACGAATCCGAATCCCAAATGGGAAAAAATCGCATTGGAAACTAACATTTTGCGACTTTTTCATATTTTTTGCATTTTTTTTCGTAGCCGTTACGACTTTTGCATAGCCATTATGACTTTCGTGAATTGTCGCAACTTTTTCATAGCCATTATGACTTTCGTGAATTGTCATGGCTTTTGCATAGCCATTGCGACTTTTTCGTATTGAGCGCTCGAAAAATTTGCGACAATTCGCGGAAAAGTCGCAAAATATCGATCATTAAAAAAAAAACGCATTCGGGCGCTTTTCGGACGTTCGTGGATTAGTAAATGGGCCCCTAAGTATTTGTCCCTTAGGTCACAGGTTGGATAACACTGGGGGCCCATTCTCAGGGTACTACCTGCTCCATGTGCCACATTCATTTTGATATATAAGTGACTGGAAGCAATCATTTTGGTGCTATTCATAGGTCAATCATTTTCCATCTTATTTAAGACAGGATACAGGTTGGGCCCATATGTATATGGGGTAATCATCCAATAGGAAACTGCAGTGCCTCTGTACTGGTGTCCTCTACTTGTGTTGCATAATATCTATAAAACATTCCCTGTGGGGGCAGCCATGCAAACAAGTTGCCAAATTTACAAGTGAGTTGCTTTACCAAACATGAACCTGCATAGCAGACTGCCCGCAGTATGTGAGAAGTTACCATGATGTCTATCACATTAAGGGCATGCACACACAATTGCTTCTAAGTGTATTAAAGGAGACATATCATATAAAAATTAGGTATTAATGTACCAGTGAATTATACTCCTAGATATAGAAGGATTGTTTTTGAGAAATTACACCAAAACCCTACTAGTCCCGCCCATCTGTTCCACTTTCTGCTGGCTGTATTCTCTGGACGTGCAGGGGGGCCGGGGGCACTCAGTACACTGCAGTGTAGGATAGGAACCAATCAGCAGCTAGGCTGACCTGATAGGGAACTGAAGCCTGTCTTTGCTTGTGTGAGTGCAGGGCTGTGATTGGCTATCCCCCTCCTACTGTGCTTCTGGCGGAGACCGTTAGGACACGCCCACCCCTCATTTGAAACACAGACAGAGAACGGATAGGATCTATAGGGAGCTCCAATAAAGGGGCCATTGTTACAGATAGGATTAATGTTTAGCCCAAAGGGAAACCAGCACTGTATATTATTCATAATTACCTACAAAATTAGGGGTTTTTCATTTATCCAATATGTATCCTTTAAAGCCAAAAAACCTGCCCCAATCAGGACACCAGGGGCAGTGTGCTGTATTTTCAGATCTGATAATTGAAACAGAATAAATGTAACTGCACCAGGCCATGCAAGAATTGCATGTCATATATATTTATAGTTTCTTTTGCGTACAAATAGCTTTGGACAATTTGAATTACAGAAACAAACATTCTATTCAGTATTGTTAGCGTCTCCTTTCTTTCTTCTAGCTGTGATAGGTGCTGGCATTGGGGGTTCCGCAGTCACACATTTCCTGCAACAGCAGTTTGGTGCCCAGGTGCAGATTGATGTATATGAGGCAGATAGAGTTGGGGGTCGTCTGGCAACAACAACAGTGAATAACCAGCAGTATGAATCAGGCAGCCCCGCTATCCATTCACTGAATCTCCACATGCAAGGCTTTGTCAAGCTTCTCGGTAAGTGTCAGCTTATACTGACTGCAAAAATTTTTAAGGGGAGTATATACCATGTTTATTAGAAGTATATCTAGTATTATCCTTTATTTATACACCCTAACATTAGCAGTACAGCATATATGGACATAAACCAATAAAGGTTTCATAAAAGATTCTTTCTTTGTATGGGTTCATAATGACATATTGCTTTTACTTGCATTCTCCACAAAATTCAGCAGAGCTGCCCCTCCTGCGGTTATACAAATAGAAATATACATAGCAGAGGAAAGGATATAGATTGCTGGAGACTTAAATTCCCTTATTTTCTTGGCATTGGCAATGGCAGTAGTTGTTGACACTGTGAACTTTGTGAAATGTTGTCAGGTTTGAGTAAATTGGGCATTTAGATTTCTACACTGTGCAACTGCTCTTTTTTCCTACCACCCAGGTCTTAAGCACAGGAAAGAGGTAGCTGGAAAAAATGCCATTTTCAGTGGAGAACATCTGGTTCTAGAAGAGACAGATTGGTACCTCCTTAACCTCTTCCGCCTTTGGTGGCATTATGGGATCAGTTTCCTGAGACTGCAGATGTGGGTGGAAGAAATCATGGAAAAATTTATGAGGTATTGAATATTTAGACACCTACCATTTGATCCATATCATTCAAGCTTCAGTGATCACACTTCCTGCAAGACTGTCCCTTCATCTTGCACTTAGGGGTTAGTCTATGCATTTCAGTTTTTTAGTCTCATATGCTCAGTGCATTAATGTAACTACATCCAGAGAGAATATGCCAACACAGGCCCCTAGAGAAACATAGGATTTCCCCACACTGCAAGACCAGCTATTAATGATAAAGGCTTAAGGGACCCTAATTTCATTGTGGCTGATGTACAAACTGAGGTATACAAATTCTTTGCAATGCTTAACCCATGTTTTTTGGAGTTTAGTTGCCCTTGAAATAAAAAAGTTAAAAACTAAAAGCAATAAAAGGTGAATATGATGGAAACTTTTGTTCTGAAAATTTTTGTATGGAATTGGAAGATGCTATTTGTATTACCAGTTACAGTTACGCTATTTTATTTTTCTTAATTATGCTATTAAAAAAGCATATTTGCATCATTACGTGTGTGTGTGAAGGATATTTAGATATATGTGTACATAGCACTACATTTCAAACCATTTTTTACTTCTTGTAGGATTTATAAATACCAAGCTCACGAATACGCCTTCTCTACTATGGAGGAGCTGCTGCGCTCTCTGGGAGGAGAGCATTTTGTAAACATGACCCAGAAGTCTGTGGCAGAATCTCTGCAAGGGATTGGTGTGTCGCAGAGATTTATTGATGAAGTTATAAGTGCGGTTATAAGAGCTAGCTATGGACAGTCAGTATCAATCCCTGCTCTTGTGGGTAAGTCATTATCAAGACAGCAAGAAATTCCGGGGGCGTTTTAGTTTGCATTGTTGTTTTAAGTAGCATTCATAGTACATCTTTATTATTCTTGTAGATTGTAAGCTCTTTTGGGCAGGGCCCTCTTCACCTCTTGTATCGGTTATTGATTGCTTTATATGTTACTCTGTATGTCCAATGTATGTAACCCACTTATTGTACAGCACTGCGGAATATGTTGGCGCTTTATAAATAAATGTTAATGTAATATTAACATATTTTCAGATAAAATCACAACAAAACATAGTAATTTTCCTACCACACATGGAGTTGAGGCCTCATTTACTTGGGCCTAAAGTTAATCTATATGGCACTATTGGATATTGCTCCAATTAGCAGCTAGCTACAATATCATGTGCATGTTTCCTTTACATTCCTCATAGTAATTGTTAGTTTTGCTGGTACTTGTCCTTTACTCACCCTGCATCTCTTTCACCAAACTTGTGGCCATACATGGTGATGAGCAAATCTTTCTCCCAATATGCCCACCTTGGGTGGGCAACATTGTGCTAGTGCTATCGTTTGGGGAGGAGGGCCCCATATACGAGCAGATAAGCTGCAGAGTTGGTATTAAGGATCCGAATCAGCAGTTGAAATCTGCCCATGTATGGGCACCTTTATACAGTAAGCTGTGCTAGGCTAATTAAAGTTATACTAATTTGAGCCACTAGAGTGTGCTACAGGCTAAAGAGCAAAATTAGTGCTAGATTTAGGCACTGAATGGTGCTGCAAGCTGAAGCACACAGTTCATATTTACCAAGGATCTCTCAGAGTAAATTGTAAATACCTTTTTAGGTTTTTGAAAGTGTTGTTTTCATAGACAGATTTACTAATACTCTGTAGGCAACGTCAGGTCAGGCTTTGCTGCTTGACTGTTATCTTGACATTGAATCTTAACATTTCTTAAGATTTAATGACCAAATGGCTTTACTGTTTTACTACAAATTTAAGTATTAAAGACATTTGCAAATGCCTCTCACAATAACAAAATGTCAGCTTTAACTAGCTGATCTCAGTTTACATAATGTTTGCAAATGCGTTGGGTTATAGGAATTAACAAAAATGTCAATACATCACTGTTTAGGCAACCCTTCAGTGGAAAGGATTTTGCTATGATAGCTTTAAACACAAAATGCTGTTATGACAGAAATCTGCCAGCTGAATTAGAGATTTTTAATGGCTTAATTGAACAGTATAGTCTGATCTTCTTACTCCAGATGCCCAAAGAAATTATGGAAAGTGTGCAGAATTTAGTTTTTCACTCAGCCATCAAAGATATCCCCACCAGCCCTTTTTATTAAGGTGCTAAAAAGGCTGTGTCCCTCCTGCAGTTGGTGAGCTGTAATAGTAGGAGCATGCTGGGCATTACAGATTATCACTGTTTGATTGCTCCCACTAAGAATTTGCAGGAAAAAAAGTCTGTATCAGATTCTTTGGTAATTTGGTATAATATTACATCCTCACTCAGAAGAATGCAATAGGATTTGTGCAATAGCTTTCAGCACCCAGTAGCTCTAGTATGTATGTAATTGTGGGCACCTACAATCTATTCAGGTAAACTAAAGCTTTGTAGAAAAATTTACATTTTATCTGTCCCTTTTTTTTTCTTCCTTCACCCACCAGGGGCCATGTCATTAGCAGGAACGCCAGGGAACATGTGGGCTGTAGAAGGAGGTAACAAGTTGGTGTGTTCAGGACTGCTAAAGATGACAAAAGCTAATGTGATCCATGGAAAGGTGGCAGCCATATCACTGCACAACACAGGTACAGTTTGTTTTTCTTCCCTGCTTTGCATTCTCTGTACACACTTTTACTTTTTAATAATTAATCCTTCCTCTCTAGCACAGTATGATGTCACATTATTGCATTTGTGTGTTACCAGAGGTAAATGTAGTATATTTTAGTATATTCTAAGTATAGTATATTAAGTATATTTGGGTTTGTCTCCCTGTGCAGCAAATGTTGGCTAAATGTTTGGTCTTGTATGTTTCCTAAAATAGTCTGAAACCGAAAAATTCACTTATCTTTAGCTGTGCCGGCCCAGTAATCACTACATTTCCTGGATTGGTCAGAAACACTTAAAACCCACAAATCTGCTGTCTCCCCTGAGACCTGGCAGGCAGTCTGACTACAATGCAGTCGCAGTCTAGTGGCTTTTTGGCTCCTTCCTAGTTCATGGCTGCCAGGTGCTTACATGCAAAGAGACATTTTCATTTTAGCCTTCTATTTTTAGATCTGCTGAAGACAGTAGAGTCGATGCACATTAATTGATTATGTTGGAGCTACTACTTTACTGCTGAGCATTATGCACCACTATCTCTCACTTCCTTTTAATGTACCAGGTAGTTCTCTCGACTGTCATTGCCAGTCTTTCATTAATTCCAACCTCCTCCTCCATAGCTTAGGAAGCAACAAAACTGTAATAAACCATACTAGTTCTTAATAACTTTAAATGAACTGTTACTGTTCCACTGAAGATAAATATGTAAATAATTAGATTTTAAAGGAATTTTATGAATGTAAAACATCATTGGTATCAAGAATGCTTTCAAAGCTGATGCATTGGTAGCTTTTTTTTGTACATTTACGACATGCATGCGTAGCAAGTGTGTTCTTACAACTTTCACAATAATAACATCTCCATGGGCGTGACCAAGAATGCATTTCCCATTCTGGGGTGAATGTGTGTACATACCTAATGAGGTTGAAGTGATTACTAGCAAAAGACTTGAAAACAGAAAAGAATGTTATATGTTTAATATATTCTTCTGGCCCTAATGAATAAATTCGCTTCCTTGTAGAAAAACGGCCACTGTATGAGGTACAGTACGAACAAGAGGGCTCGATGGGTTCAGAATTCTATGACCTGGTGATAATTGCTGCTCCCTTGCACAAGGCTGGATACCCAGTCTCTTTTCTGAACTTTCAGCCTCCTATTCAACAACCTAATGGCACCTACCATCGTGTGGTCTCCTCCATTGTCCATGGCTACCTGAATTGCTCCTATTTTGGTTTCCCAGATCCAAAGCTTTTCCCTTTTTCCAGTATCTTGTCAGTGGAGAGCCCAGACTCAACCTTCTACAGCCTAGAGAATCTTTGCCCAGTCAATGTGTCTGTTGGTTTCCGCCGCAAACCCCCACAAGAAGCTGCAGTATGGCGAGTGCTATCACCTCATCCTCTAGACAGAAAGGAGCTAAAGACCTTATTTAAGTCCTACTATTCTGTGCAGGTTGTAGAATGGCAGGCATTTCCAAGTTATGGATCCTCACGGTCCTTACCTCGAATAATAATGCATGATGGTCTGTATTACTTAAGTGGAGTAGAGTGGGCTGCCAGCTCTGTGGAGATGAGTGCTGTGGCTGCTAAGAATGTGGCCCTCTTAGCCTTTAATCGGTGGTATGAGCTCAATGAGAAAATAGACCAGCCTGAATTGATGCACAAACTGAAAACTGAACTGTAACCTTTTAATTCCACACACATTGACATTTTATTCTTTGTTATGCTGCAAACATTGCACTAATAATGGAACCCTGGACATGAGCGAGCATGAAACAAAGCCATTATTTGCCATACAAAGAAGGTGAAGATTTCAGGTGGTCAGTGGGATTGAAGCTGGATTGTCCCTAGGAAAACAGCTTGCCTTTTTTTGCACTTAAACAAGAAAGAAAACCTCTAAAGCAGCTATTTTAATATGGTTTGAAGTAATGTCATTAAAATGGCAGGACATGTGGACATTCCCAGATTGGATCAGTGAACAAAGAAACTAATGGTGGAGACTGTTACAGAAATATTTATGAAGTTTAGGTGCTATTTGTATCTCACAAAATGTTTCTCAGATGTCTGACTGCCTAAAGCTGGCCATACACGCACTGATAATATCGTACGAAACCTCGTTTCGTACGATATTCGGTGCATGTATGGCAAGTCGGCGAGTCGACCGGTATCGCAGGAGGCTGCTGATATCGGTCGACTCGCCGATTGGTCAGGTCAAAAGATTTTGATCGGGCCATAGAAGGTGCCTGAGCAAAATCTGCCGTCAGGGCTGAATCGGCAGAAGGAGGTAGAAATCCTATTGTTTCTACCTCCTTATCTGCCGTTTCAGCCCTGAAGGTTAGGGGCAGGTCTGATGATCGCAGATCGCCATGTGTGTGGCCACCTTAAGACATGTCATGGGAACACTGCACTTCCTATAGTTCAGTATTACCTATAATGTAACCACATGTTGCAACTCGCTGTTTATGATCCTCCGCAGAAACAAATGCTCTTTTAAATCATCCCTAAAGAATTTGACTTTGTCTGTCTTTTTGCATAAAACCTCTGTGCATGTTTCTAGGTACCAGGGCCAGACCTATGGGTATTCAGCAAAAGCATCTTCTAAGGGTGCAGCCATTTTTAGAAAAGTGTGGAGGTGGCAATTCAAAAAATATTTTTATAGTGGTTTATTACTCTTTTATTGTCCATATCCAATTAAATGTTAACAGCACCACTCAAAAAAGTGATATTCCATCTTTGGCCTTAAAAATGGGTCTTCCTGTCTGAAACTATGACTCTTAATGGGTGATATAAGTGCCAAGGGTTCACGGAACAGAGGCACATGTAAAAGCAGATGGAGCGTCCCAGCAGGGGACAGCAGTTACAGTGGTATACACAGCAGCACAATATCTGAGCAGCTTATCATTAGAACAGTGCCTTGCGATTCCTAGTCCGTGTCCACTCCAAACAGGAAAAAAGTGTGAGGTGGGGGTGCGTGCTGCTACCCTTGCCTTGGCTGCCAAATCTCCTTGACCAAGCTCAGTCAGGTGAATCACTTGAAGATAATAAAATTTCTCCTAATCTCTTGGATATTTATCTGGCATCTTCTCTGGTTGTCCTGGATGCTTACCGGTTACTATAAGATGCAAAGAGCCACTTTGAATAGGAATACCCCAATGGACATGTGCTTAAACACCAAGCAAAAGAATCTTCTGGCACTCACCCTTTGCTGCATGCTGCCCCCTATTGCTCATTTATTTGTGCCAGCAAACTTTATTTCACTGGTGAGGGGGAGTAAAATACTCGGACCCTGCAGTCCGAATCCCCACAGCAGCAGGGTGTGCTTGTAGTTACTCTAGTATTCAGGTAGCCATGGCTATAGCTCCTAAAATGGTATGTAATATCCACTGAAGGTTATAGCAAGATCTATTCTGTTTACCTAATTGCTTGTGTAACTTTTCTGTTAATGTTTAGGGTGTAATGTTCACAGAGTTTTTATGGTCTGACCCCTTTACATAGGTACATTTGATTGAGAGTATGCAGATATAGGAAAATATTGTCATAGCAATCCCTCTCTTGTAGTTCCAGGGATGTCCAAGATAGTACATAAGCATTTCACTCGGACAGGCTTATACGGGGGCTGGCCACACACTTTGCAGCCCACTGATTTAGGGGGAAATAAAATGTTGCAGTGGATACATCTGTCATACTACCATGTCTAGATGTCATCTCCTGATTGTATGATGTGATCACGACCCCCTAAAATCACCTGTACTTTATGTTTGTATTCATATGATTGGGAGCTGTCCTACCGGTCTCTTTGGGAATTATACTAAAACAAAATCTCATCCAAATAAGAAAAGCAAAACAACTAATGTCAAGGTCATAATAAATGTAAGATTGCTTTCTTTTACTTATTCATTGATAATCGAGGAACTGAGTGACCAAAGCCTCATATTCCTCTTGCGTTGATTTAATCTTTGGTAAAACCATAGGATCCTTTTGCAGATCTTTTTCTTCTTATTCCAAGCAGAGTCTGGGAATCATCAGTGGTTTACATTTCCTGTTTTATCCATTCATTTAAACACCGGAACAAATGCAGGAATATACTTCGCAGGAATATACGTCGCTGCCAACAGGCTTAGCACAAAAAAACAAATTCAATAGTAAAACTAAATGTTAAACATGCAGTGCTGTCTTCTGTTTTTCATGACTCCAGTTGGACAGATCAAGCTAGGTACCACAAACCCAGTACTTTTTGATTGTTAACATGTAAGATCAGAAAGGGCTGAAATACTGTGGTAAATTTTGTACGCTTTATAACTGAAATAATACATTCTGAAATTGCTGAATTAATAGCAAACACCCATGCTGTAAGATACACCTCCCTGTAGCCAAACTAAATGTAAGCTTTGGCTGGGTACAGTTAATGCCAATCTGCCTGTTGCAGTATCAGCCATTCAGCCATAGATCCAAGAATAATCTAGAACAGCAAAGTGTTCACCCCAAACCTTACTGTAACTGACCTTCTAATTGGACCTTTAAGGGGTATTTAGGAGAGCACTTAGGTAACATCCCAAAATGTAACTGTAACTGACTTTCAGGATTAGCGCCCCTGTTACTTCTGCAGTTTGCTACTGCCCAGATAGCAGAGCGTTGCCTAAAATAATTATTCCAAAAAGAGATACTACAGTCCTTTTCTGGGCCTGACACACGAGGTATAGACCCTTCTACGCCATGTGTGTATGTATAATATTCCCCACCCCAACTCTGACTAAACCAGCTGTGATGTGCTGTGTGCTTTGTGACACTTACCAACAGATCTTTGGCATTGTGCAATGTTCTACGCTGAGAAATATCTGCCACTTCTGAAGGAGCACAGATATCTCTGCGCCGTGACCATTGTGCATTGTGCCTGCAGAGAGTGCACCTCTAACTTCTGGGAATATGTGCATGCCTCCTAAAGGACAAGGAAACCCATAACAAGTCTGTCTTTTTGTTAACTTGTCTTTACAATGCTCTTATAGCACTTATAGTTTCTACTGAGCTCACTGTCCTACTTTTTATTGTGTAGTTTTCAAGACCTATTCATTCCACTAGGATGATTTCAGCGGATTCATCCAATTCTTCCCTCCCAGTGGCCGTGGCCAAGTTTATGCCTAGCCGAGTCTTGCCTCAGCCTGCACGTGCTCCTGAAAATACCCATTTTCTATCATTCAAAGATGACACAGAAGGGATATTTCACATTAGCTAACTAAATGCTACCAAAGTGTGCAGATACCTTACAAAGATGGCGGAGGTGTGTTGATTGCTGTGATGCCTAATTGAATCATGATTTACTGCTGTAGATAAGAACATTTGGAAAAATGGGCCTAGCAATTTGATATACCACAAAGATCTTTTATTTAGTGTTGGTAACTTTCATTCTCCTTGAAGTGGAAAACAAGACATAAAATGACAGTCCATAGAAGTGCTTTTTACCTGCATATTAAAGGACAAATAATGTCAAACTCTGCTGTTATGGTAACATCAGATTGGTTGCTATGGGTTTTTATACTTGGGCAACCTTTTGTGTCTATTACTACATTGCTCCCTATGGGCAAAGAGATCCTCTGATATCGACCTTAAGGGCTCTGGCACATGGGGGGGTTAGTTGCGCGCAACAAAACTCCCTGTTCGCGGGCGACTAATCTCCCCGAATTGCCATCCCACCGGCGACAATGTAAGTCGCCGGTGGGATGGCACACGCTGCGCAGGCGATTTCGTCAAATCGTGCCGCCGTGTGTGCCATCCCACCGGCCACTTACATTTTCGCCGGTGGGATGGCAACTGATGGCAACTCGGGGAGATTAGTCGCCCGCAAACAGGGAGATTTAGCCCTAAAGGCTAAATTAATTGGTCCTGTTTATTCCTGGAGTTTTGGTGATGATAAGCTAATGGAATTCCTCTGATTTCTTCTTTTTCTGCAAACAGAGCAGTTTAAACTCTATCCCCTCCAAAGTGATGTTACATAATAAGGTGTATTCAGCTAACCATTTCATTGAAAACAACAATAAAAGTCACTAAGTTTGCCCAGGATCAGTAATGAATAGCAACCAAGATGTTTGCTTTTAAACAGGTGACCAGTAAATGCTTCTTGCTGATTGGTTGCTATAGTTTACTGCTTCTGGGCAAACTTAAGGGTAAATTTATCATGCTGTGTAAGAAGTGGAGTGAAGCATTACCAGTGATGTTGTCTAAGGCAATCAATCAGCAATTAGATTTTAATAGTTTTGATTTTAACCAAAGCAAAACATCTGATTGGCTTTGGATTTGGTTTTACTCCACTTTTTACACAGCATGATAAATATACCCCTTAGTGTCTTTTATTACATAACCCCAATAGTAAGGTAATGTTGATAGCAATAAAAGTATCTTTTAACTTATTTATGTTGGAAGAAAAATCAAAGTTTGCACTCACAATCCAATGGTATATTTAAAGGTTTGCCCTAAAGCAGAGCTGTCCAACTTCTGTGGTACCAAGGGCCGGAATTTTTCCGACCTACGTGGTGGAGGGCCGATAATGGAAGCCAGTTTTGACCACTCCCCTTTTTGAAACTGCACCCACTTGAAGCCACACCCGTGTTATCATATGACCATACCCATATTAATGGTTGTAGTACAGCAAAAACCTGAGTGGAAAGGCCAGGGTGTGCTTGTGAGTGGATCAGCAAAAACCTGCCATACTCTGCCTATGTGTGCCATACTCTGCCTTCCCTACCCTGCCTGTGTGTGCCATACTCTGCTTGCCCTATGCTGTATGGCACACACAGGCAGCATACAGTGACTCAATGCTGGCACTGCTCCTACTGCTCCATAACTATATATCAAAAAACTTTTTAATTGCAGTACCACCTCACTATATGTTCTTTTTGTAGTGTGCAGGGATTATTTTGTGAGGTGTGAACAGGAGAACAATATGGATGATTACAGTCTGAGCCTGAGGTGTGAACACTGCAGGGGTTGAACAATGCAGAAACTAAAAGGTGTGAACAACACAGGGGATTACATGTTTAAACAATACAGAGGGTTTACAGCCTGAATCTGAGGTGTGAATCATGCAGGGGGCCAGTTAATCTCAGTACTGATACCATTTAAAGCTTACTCAAAGGTAAGCCATCAAAGCAGCCAGACAGGTGGGGGGCCACACAGAGGGGGGTCCCGGCCGACAGTTGGACAGCACTGCCCTAAAGAGTACATTTCTCTGAGTGTGTGTGGGATGGATCAGGGTGGTGGCTAGATGGAACTGGGCTCAGTGGATTGGGTGCCAAACTGAAAGGTTCCTGTTTCTAAATCTGGAATGTTGGGGGTGAATAGTAAAAGAGTAACAATGTTCTGTAAGAAACACAGATCATCAGTTTTCACTTGTAACTTGGTTTTATTGAATTAAGACTTTATTTTGGATGAAGGTGAATCATATATAACAGGCTTGATGCCAGTGGGAGGCTTTGCTAACACAAACATCTGTTACATTACAAACCTAAACTTTTGCTGGATGAAAGAAACAAAAACACAAAAGTAGCTCTAAGCAGACAAAGCAGCTTGTGGCCTGCTGCACAGGTGCCTCTGTGTATAAAACATGGCTAAGGGACACATTAAGTGGTGTAACTGTAGAGGAAGCAGACGGGGGCACAGACCACTGGGTCTGGCCAGATTTATGCGCACCCACTGCACAGGGTACGGCTGTATGTTAGAGCAAGTGGGGAGGGTAGTGGCAGCTAGGTACCTGCGTGCGCTTGGCCCCTCTGAAGATTTGTTTTGCTGGGGGGCCTGGCACGCTCTTGGTACATCACCAGGCATGTTTTAGAGAAAAAAGTTACTCTGTGCATTGGCACATGCCTGATGAAAGCCAAAGCTGTGCTTTCCTGGTTTATGTTGTGTGTATGTGCTGGACTGTGCCAGTGGCATCAAGTCTATTGTAGGAATGTGGGTGCTGTGTAATTCTGGTATAAAGAACTGTAGTGCAAATTCAAAAGAGAGAGAGAAGCTCTTAGAATATACAGGTGCAGCCCACAGCTATGTTCTCCATGACAGCCATGTACTCTTTGTGGCACTTCTTCCTTCTCCGCGCCCTGATTGGAGAGCTGCTACCCTCGCACAGTCGCCTCCGCACAGGGATCTTGCTGTAGATGGGTATACTCGTCATACTGAAATCCTCCTTCATGGTGAAAGGGTTAACACAGCCTGTGCATAGGCACCGTGCTTCTGGAATATCAATTGGAATGCGATTTTCATCGTGATTTATACTGAGGGAAAATAGAAACAGTGATGTTACTGTTAGAACCCATGGTGTTAATACAGATTCAGAGGGCTAATAGAGATAGGTGGGGGTAGAACACAAGTAGAGAGACTGAGTTGTGGGGGTGTTGTACTGTTGTGTCTACCAGTGTACACTAGAGTCTGCATTTGTGCAGTCGTTTCTGTTGCAATGCTGTAGCTGCTTGTTATTCTCCCTACAAAGATTATGCAAGCTATAGTAGCTTTAAATGGGACCTGTCACCCTAAGACATCATTCCGAATTCTTTTCTTTTGTGCTAGTCATGCAAAATAAACTTTATTTACACTTTATAAACTATATAAATCTTGGAGGGAGGGGGAATGTGAGGAGAGCAGAGACATTTAGGAAGTGCAGAATGGAAAGTGAAAGTGCCTGCCCCACCTCTATGCAGGCAATATATAATGGACAGCTGAGGTTTTAAAATACCTTTATAACAGGTATGGAAGTTTAAATTAAAAAAAAAATTGGGTTTCATGTTTAATTTAAAAAAGGATTTTTATTTTACAGCTTTTTATGTCTTCGTGACAGCTCCCCTTTAACTGTAAAAGTAAACGCACGGAGATGCCTGGCATAGTTGATATGGATAAATTCTACACTGCAACAAAAAATAGCCCCATGACTGCATATATTTGTCCCCCTCATTCTGCAACATCTGCACCACTTAAGGGAATTCTATTCCCTGCCTTCTCATAGTGGGTGAAAGAATACCCTTGCTGTTAAGTTTGGAGGGCTGATCCAGTAGAAAGGCACACAGGGGTATGTAAGCGTGACTTCGCTTTCTTATCAACTTGACACCAGCAGACCAATAAATCATTATTATCTTATGTTTATGACAACCATGTGGGCCTGTATGTCAGTGATCTTACCATTCCAAGTGCACCCCAAACAGAAGGCTGTGGCACTCCTACAAGAGGGGCTTACGAGGCTATTTGATGGGGCTGCAGCTGCCCAGGCTAATCCGCTCTCTAATTTAGGTGTCTTAAGCCCTGCTACTAAGTTACAAACTTTTCCCTCTAAACTTGATATTGAATTGCATTTTCTTTGATGTTTCCCTGGCATTAAGTGTTCTGATCTGATCCACTCTAATAATTAGGTCTCTAGCGCCTCCCTCGCAAGGAAGATCTACCCCTGCTAAGGGGATAGCTGGGAAAGGGGGCTTGCTTTGTTGTGATTATTTACTGATGTACTCATGCCAATTATAGAATTGTGAAAAACAGAAACCGCTATTATATAGTGAGCAAGGCCCTCTGATCCCATTTTGAGTCTGTAACCCTTGTTTGTTAAATGACTGTATATTAATATAAAGCACTGTGCAACTCTCTGCCCCGTTATACATTACTAATAAATCAGCTCCTGCAATTGGCCTGCCTGTTTTATAGTTTTTCAATTATTTGTTCAGCAGCTCTCCAGTTTGGTATTTCAGCAACTATCTAGTTGCTAGGGTCCTGTTTACCCTAGCAACCAGGCAGTGGGGTGAACAAGAGGCAGGAATATGAAAAGGAGAGGGCCTATATTAAAAAATATAAGTAATAAAAAGTAACAATAACAATAAAATTGTAGCCTCACAGGGAAATAGTTCTTGGCTGTTGGGGTCAGTGACCTCCATTTGAAAGGTGGAAAGAAGCATAAGATGAGGGAAAAAAAATAAAACTATAAAAAATGATTAATGTCAAATAATTGCAAAGTTGCTAGAAATAGGGCTTGCTATAAATAAATTAACTTGAAGTTGATCCACCCCTTTAATTTCTAACTGGGCAGTATGCTGAAGGGTGTCTGTGGCTGAACTATTTTCCTGCAAGGAAAGATGCTGGGCTTTACAAATGGATTTAAGAAACTCTGGATGGAGTGTGCAACATACTGCAGGGACTTTGGGTTGTGTCATTTGGGGACACTGGAGCACTGTCACTTATAATAATGATGTTAATTTCACACAACAGCTGCAACATGCTTAGACACCCTAAGTCCAGTGGCATAAACTATAGAGGAAGCAGACCCCATGGTTGTGGGGGTGGGGAACATGGGGGCTAGGACTGTGAGGTCTGCTTGCTCTATAGTTTGGGAAACTGTATTACCAGCTGCCCACATATATACATACATACATAACAAATACAGTATAAAAAGGACAACCTTCAAACAGAATTGCTCATAAGACACTTTTTAAGTTTCCTTGGCTTTGGTTTCCATTACTTAGATTCTTCTCCATGAAACTAACCTGTAGGCCCAGGGGGAAAGGCTTCTCCTGTTAGAAAGCCAAAGTCTCAGACTGACTTCGCAACGATTTGCAGATACATCAGAGTTGTTCCTCAGCTGGCTCACCATTTCCATGAGGCTCTGCTCATAATCCTCCACCAAACTATATAACTGTGATGGAGCAAAGGAGTTTCCTCCTAACACTGGATCAGGGGAAGCTTTGCCCTTTGCTCTGTCCTGAGCAGTTCCGTGAGTATTTTTTCCTTTCAAGTGACCTTTTTTTCTGCCTTTTGAAGGATTTGGAGTGTCTGAGCTGAGGGCGTGAGCCACAAGTAGGGAAGTTGCTATCAAAAGGAACTGAGAAGAAAGGCAATAATAAATGAGAAGATACTGCATCCAGACAACTAGCCAATCATGTACAGGTATGTAATGGTATTGCTTGTGTGCTCCAGCCACTGGTTCTGTTTTGATCTGTGCATTATACTTAAAGAAGAAGTAAAGATAAAAACTAAGTAAGCTTTATCAGAAAGGTCTATGTAAATACAGCCATAAGCACTCACAGTAATGCTGCACTGAGTCCTCTATCAAAATAAAACACAGGATTTCTTGTCTCCTTTTTTGGAAACATGTTGTTTGGGTGACTTCCTCTCTCAGACAAATCCTTAATTCCCTGGGCCAGAGTCTGCTCAGTTCTCTCATCTCTCCCCTCTCCTGCCCCCCCCCCCCCACAAGAATGCTAAAAACTCCCTTCCCCCTCCCTTAGGAATGTGTGATATGAACTATAAGGGCTAGAGCTGCTGCAGGAAGCTACTTAAAATGGCAGCTGCTGTCTTTAGAGCTGTTTACGCAGGTATGGTATTGCTTTCTGCATAATAAAGATACTGTTTTAGGTGGCACTAATGTGAATCTATTAGCAGTAAAATGCCAAAATGATTTTCCTTCTCCTTTAAGGAGCAAGCTGCATGTTGGGTATACACCTCATCATCCTCATCCATCACAACAGTAACAGTGTCAGAATGGTAAAATGTGTTTCACCCACCAGTACTGTAAAATGCCCTAAACCCTTGAAGATAAATAGGCCAATATTTGCTTTATCCAGGCCAACTGCTAAAGCCCCTCATTGACTACTGTACTCTCCATTGGCTCTGGGACGGTCAAGATAGCGATAATAAGATACTAAACTGTACTTTATCATCAGCACCATGGTCATGTTTTCCCAGTATCCGTAAATGGTATCAGGGGTGGAGAGGAGTTGTTTTAAAAACCTTTAAAACCATGAAAATCAGAATGTTGTTAAATGTGCCTCTATGTCTCCACTGACACAATAGGGAGCTCAGGGCCTGGGGTTTTCCGGATAAGGGATCTTTCCCTAATTTGGATCTCCATAACTTAAGTCTTCTAAAAATCATTTAAATATAAAATCAACCCAATAGGATTTTTTCTGCCTCCAATAAGGATTAATTATATCTTAGTTGGGATCAGGTACAAGGGACTGTTTTAATATGATAGTGAAAAAGGAAATCATTTTTAAAAATTAGAATTATTTGCTTATAATGGAGTCTATGGGAGATGGCCTTTCCGTAATTTGGAACTTTCTGGATAACAGGTTACCAGATACCTGTATACCTGTATAAGAAAGACTAGTTATTTCCTTTGGCCGGAACTGTAGAATTTCTAGGCTGGGATGTCCTTTTTAGTGCAGAAAGGAAGGTGCCACATGTAAGGGGGGAGACTGCCTATATTCCTGTTGGTATGTAGTCTTGACTTTTGTCTATAAAATAAACTAAATGGTCATGCTAGTTTGCACTAAGGATTATTACGATTTTCTCAGCCATGCATTTTGGGTTTATAAATTGCACAAGGTCATTCTGTGTAATATATTGGTCAATGTTATGAGGATAAAAATTGAATTGGTTGCAAAATAAACATAAGTATCTTAATAATTTGCTGATTATGTTTAGTACTTCAATCTCAGCATATCTTGCAGAATTTAACAAAAGCTCACATCAACTTCTGCTCCAGGCATGGGAAAGAGAAACCCAAACTTTATTACATGCATTTATTGCTTGGTTTCTCCCTAGGACTCAGGTGATCAGACATCAGAGCCAGAGAAAGGACAGAGCAGCAGACTTCTCTCTGCAGCACAAAATAAACTATGGAATGACATTTCCCATGTGCGAAGGGGCTCACATAAACATCCGACGGAGGGACATTTGGAATAGAAAGCAGCACACGCCACAACACCACACGTCCTGTCAGAAAGGACATCCTTTCCTATCATTTCCGCATAGGTGTAATATTAAAAGGAAAACAGGCTAGAACAGAAAGGCCATATATACACAAATTTATATATGATATATATATATATACACATATTCACATGGCAAAATATCACACCTATGTCAACAGAGTATCCCTAATACACTGTATACACTAATAAAAGCCAATGCAGTTATAATATACTGTGCATCCAAAAACTCTGTGCCAACACATAATTAGATACTATCAGAGAAGCAATGATAAATACTCACAAACATACAGCCGCATAGCTAATGCCCAGCAGTTCAAAATATAATGTAACCACTGGCAAATTATATATGCCCACTAAACACTAATTAAAGGCACTTTCAGCAGGCTATATATTATATATACTGTATATTATAGGTCTGCTGAAGTGAAAACTTACCAGTCTATGGGAGCCAAACATTGTGAAACCTGCAGGGCTTCCAAGCTCAAGGGAAGGCTTCTCCAGCTGCCACAAAATATATTCCCAGTGTGCGAGGGCATGAAATTCACCTTTAGAGAGTGCCTGTAATGGGGCAGGGCTGCATCCAATCACTTCTTTTGATTTTGTTTTATTTTAAAAGTACTGAATACAAAGGTAACAAAAGCCAGGTTGGTCCCTTCCTCCTATTGCTCTGCACCTCTGCGTTGTTTTTGTTGGCCCTGGCTGTAGGTGCAGGTAGTGTGTTTGCAGTGCACAGCGGCTCCGTTCTCACACTCTGCCTGATAGATAGGCTCTGTTTGTTTGCTTGTTTGGAAACCCAGTCGAGACTGGAATCTCCTAATTAATAGAGTTAGATGGCGAAATGTGAAATTGTAATATTACCAGCTGCAGCCCGGGCAAGGGGTATCCCTTTACACAATCTGTTCTGCTGCAGCTAAATTAGGAATAGCATGAAGATCATTGTCAGCAAGTAAATGCTGTTAGTGTGTGACTTAGCAATGGGCTTGTCCATGCAAGCAGGGCTTGGGAGAAGCTGGATGTCAGCAGAAGCAATAGCACAGTAGGGATTAGTCTGCCTATTCATGGTGTAGTATTATGTTATCTGTACGTTTATGGTGTGCGAGTTACCTCAGAGTGCATACTGTGCTGTAGCATTGGATTTATGGAGTATGTGAGTTATGTGCGCTCTAATGCTTATATATAGAGTAGGCTATGCGCACTTTGGCTTATTAAGTAAAGGATGTTTGAGCAATGGGCACTTCTTATAAAGCAGCAGCATAACAAAAGTGACTGAATTAACGTATTTTGCTGAATTTTAAAACTAAAGGTATTTAAATACAGGTATGGGATCTGTTATCTAGAAAGCTTTGAATTATGGGAAGACCATCTATCATAGAGTGCATCTTAAGCAAACAATTCTTTTTTCATTATTTATTTATTCTCTGCAATGATAAAACAATAACTTAACTTAATGGTGACTAAGCTGCATGAATCCATATTGGAGGCAAAAGAGTGCTATTGAGTTTATATAATGTTTAAAGGATTTTTAGCAGGTATGGTGAGGCAAATTATAAAAATATCCTTTATCTGGAAACCCCATGTCCCAAGCATTCCAGATAATAGATCCCATACTTGAATATTAAGTTGGAAAAGCAGCACAAAACAGCAGACGATTGCATAAAGATATGATGTACATATATATGTGTGTGACTTTTAGGGGCACATTTACTAACCCACGAACGGGCCGAATGCGTCCGATTGCGTTTTTTTCGTAATGATCGGTAATTTTGCGATTTTTTTCGTATTTTTTGCGATTTTTTCGGCGTCTTTACGATTTTTGCGAAAAAACGCGTGTTTTTCGTAGCCATTATGAAAGTTGCGCAAAGTCGCGTTTTTTTCGTAGCGTTAACACTTGCGCACAAAGTATCGCCTTTTTCGTAGCGTTAAAACTTAAAAGGCACGACGTTTCGCGCAAGTGTTAACGCTACGAAAAAATCGCGACTTTGCGCAACTTTCGTAATGGCTACGAAAAACTCGCGTTTTTTCGCAAAAATCGTAAAGACGCCGAAAAAATCGCAAAAAATACGAAAAAATCGCAAAATTACCAAAAAAGTCACAAAATGTTCGTTTCCAATCGGAATTTTTCCAATTCGGATTCGAAATCGTGTCTTAGTAAATCAGCCCCTTAGTAACACACATTTAGTTGACACAAGTTATTCTAATACTTAAAGCTTTTCCAAGACGTCTTATAGATTATATAAGCTCTTTTGTGCAAGGCCTTCTTCATCAGTTATTGGTTGGTTTGTATGTAATTCTGTATGTCTGTTGTATAAACCCACTTATTGTACAGCGCTTCGGAATATGTTGGTGCTTTATAAATACATGTTACTAATAATAAATAATAATGTCTTAAAAATGAAGAAAACATTTAGCTCCATAGCTTTGTCTGGTCAAACTTTTATTCTACAAACGTTCTTTCCAAGCACCAGTATCTGCTTTCCCAGAACATCCTGTATTGCTAACAAAGTGCTTTGTGTTTGAGACTGAGAGCTTCTCATCAGCACAGACCCGTACTCTCTGTATACAGTATGTAGCAGCAGGTGAGGACCATTCCAAACAGGTGTTAGTACTATAAACATGAACATAACCAGTTCATATGTCATCTTCTTCACAAAGTTATAAACACACACATTTTCCCAGAGATGACTTCCTTGTCTCCCTCTGCTCTGCATACACCTTAAAAACACAATAACAAGATTCACAGCCAAGAAAACTGGCATTTGTCAGCCAGAGTAGATTGTACAGTGTAATAAGCAACTTGTACCATTTCCTTGTCATTCATAATAAGCAGCTATTGTCCTTATTCCCAAAGAACATCAAAAGGTACTTCGTGGAGGATTGTTTAGAAATGGCCTTGATATAAGATAAACACAAAGTGATGAAATAAACCCGACTAATCAAGTCTTGTTCCTAAAGTCTTACCGATTTGCATTTTCCTGCTAATGACGGCCCAAATGACTGTGTACTTTGTATCCATTTGTATTTTGTGAATTCATGGAAAAGGTAAGGGCATTAATAGCCTGTGAATGTATGTATGTATGTTTCATTCATATGCAATCTATAGTGTTATATGGGAATAGCTACATTGTTGCCATATCAATGCAAAATATTCATACTACAAGTGGAGTAAGTGGGTGTGTTGTACAAGGGTTAAAGGGTTTTAAAATAGAAATTTAGAATGATTGCAAAAAGGTTTCAGAAGTCATGGGCAATAAAGTGTGTGTGTGTGCCTCAGCTGTATGGGATGGACAGCTGCTTCTTATTGCAGAAATGTTAGGGCCAAGATCTTGGCAGAAGAGAGTAGAGAAGCACAAATGGACAGTAGAATGGAAAGCAGAGGGGTCTCATATATAATTTGCCTCCTGAAGCCAAGTGTACTAGTGCAGGACAGTGAAGGTACCAATATAGTATGTAGCTGATTCTACTGATCAATAGAGATGTAGCGAACTGTTCGCCGGCTAACTTATTCGCACGAAAATCGGGTGTTCGCAAGTTCGTGAACTTTTAGCGATGTTCGCAATTTTGTGTTCGCCTTAGCTGGAGCCAAATTTTGACCTCTCACCCCAGAGCCAGCAGATACATGGCAGCCAATCAGGCAGCTCTCCCTCCTGGACCACCCCCGGACCACTCCCTTCCATATATAAACCGAAGCCCAGCAGCCATTTTACATTCTGCCTGTGTGTGCTTGTTGAGGTAGCATAGGGAGAGAGCTGTGCAGGGATATGAGGGACAGTTTAGGTAGCTTTGCCGACTAGTAATCTACTTTCTACTGCTCTGTATTAGCACATAGGGAGAGAGCTGTGCAGGGATTTGAGGGAGAGTTTAGGTAGCTTTGCTGACTAGTAATCTACTTTCTACTGCTCTGTATGTAGCTGCTGGGTACAGCTGTCCTGCTGATCTCATCTGCTGTAACCCAATAGTCCTTGTAAAAGCAGTTTATTACACAAGTTTAGAAATGTAGTGTGATTTCTGCCCTTTACAGCACAAAACGCAACGCTGTGTCAACAATGTATTTTTCAGAGAAATTTTTGCCCTTGATCCCCCTCTGGCATGCCACTGTCCAGGTCGTGGCACCCTTTAAACAACTTTAAAATCAGTTTTCTGGCCAGAAATGGCTTTTCTAGTTTTTAAAGTTCGCCTTCTCATTGAAGTCTATGGGGTTCGCAAAGTTCGCAAAAGTTCGCACTTTTTGGCAGAAGTTCGCGAACGGGTTCGCGAACTTTTTTTGTGTGGTTCGCTACATCTCTACTGATCAAATTGGGATAGGGAGAATGCTAGGGCTAAACGAAGAGAGCTAGAGAGGGACATGCATTTGCATTGTTGCTAAGAAAGAGATGGCATGTTTAGGTGTAGTATAGTGTGCCCCTGCCACACAGAGAGGGCATGTATAGCTAACTGCTGTGCTTTGTCCCAAAAATATGGATGGAACATATGGTTCATTCATAAACAAGCTCCTCTGTTTCTGCAGTCTAAACATCAGTGATAAGATTTTAGCCAATAAAATTTAGCAACGTGACTTTCTTTGAAAAAGCTCCATTTTTAGTTCATGTACTATCACTTTGGTGAATGGCCTGAACTATGTGTATACAGTGGGTACGAGAAAGGATGTCTCTGTTTTGGCCAGTGCATTGCACAGTTGCCCAGGGCTCTTGCTGGTGAGTTACAGGAGATGATGGATAGAACATTTAGGCCATCCAGGTACTGCTTTTTCAATAGTCCTGATTTTCCTTGGTTCACAGCCTACAGCCCAAGGCATAGGGATAAGCCCCTGTGTCTTATCTGGCCTCTTTAATTGTTGGCCAACAGAGATTTGACTAACCCAAAACACACATCATTAGCCATTTTAACATAAATTAGCATATTATTGTTAAAATTATTATTATAACAGTAATAATCATTATCATAATACTTTTATTAATACAGTGGTGTGAAAAACTATTTGCCCCCTTCCTGATTTCTTATTCTTTTGCATGTTTGTCACACTTAAATGTTTCTGCTCATCAAAAACCGTTAACTATTAGTCAAAGATAACATAATTGAACACAAAATGCAGTTTTTAAATGAAGGTTTACGTTATTAAGGGAGAAAAAAAACTCCAAATCTACATGGCCCTGTGTGAAAAAGTGATTGCCCCCCTTGTTAAAAAATAACTTAACTGTGGTTTATCAATTTCAATTTTCAATTTCAATATCAATTTCTGTAGTCACCCCCAGGCCTGATTACTGCCACATTTGTTTCAATCAAGAAATCACTTAAATAGGAGCTACCTGACACAGAGAAGTAGACCAAAAGCACCTCAAAAGCTAGACATCATGCCAAGATCCAAAGAAATTCAGGAACAAATGAGAACAAAAGTAATTGAGATCTATCAGTCTGGTAAAGGTTATAAAGCCATTTCTAAAGCTTTGTGACTCCAGCGAACCACAGTGAGAGCCATTATCCACAAATGGCAAAAACATGGAACAGTGGTGAACCTTCCCAGGAGTGGCCGGCCGACCAAAATTACCCCAAGAGCGCAGAGACAACTCATCCGAGAGGCCAAAAAAGACCCCAGGACAACATCTAAAGAACTGCAGGCCTCACTTGCCTCAATTAAGGTCAGTGTTCACGACTCCACCATAAGAAAGAGACTGGGCAAAAACGGCCTGCATGGCAGATTTCCAAGGCGCAAACCACTTTTAAGCAAAAAGAACATTATGGCTCATCTCAATTTTGCTAAAAAACATCTCAATGATTGCCAAGACTTTTGGAAAAATACCTTGTGGACCGACGAGACAAAAGTTGAACTTTTTGGAAGGTGCGTGTCTCGTTACATCTGGCGTAAAAGTAACACAGCATTTCAGAAAAAGAACATCATACCAACAGTAAAATATGGTGGTGGTAGTGTGATGGTCTGGGGTTGTTTTGCTGCTTCAGGACCTGGAAGGCTTGCTGTGATAGATGGAACCATGAATTCTACTGTCTACCAAAAAATCCTGAAGGAGAATGTCCGGCCATCTGTTCGTCAACTCAAGCTGAAGCGATCTTGGGTGCTGCAGCAGGACAATGACCCAAAACACACCAGCAAATCCACCTCTGAATGGCTGAAGAAAAACAAAATGAAGACTTTGGAGTGGCCTAGTCAAAGTCCTGACCTGAATCCTATTGAGATGTTGTGGCATGACCTTAAAAAGGCGGTTCATGCTAGAAAACCCTCAAATAAAGCTGAATTACAACAATTCTGCAAAGATGAGTGGGCCAAAATTCCTCCAGAGCGCTGTAAAAGACTCGTTGCAAGTTATCGCAAACGCTTGATTGCAGTTATTGCTGCTAAGGGTGGCCCAACCAGTTATTAGGTTCAGGGGGCAATTACTTTTTCACACAGGGCCATGTAGGTTTGGATTTTTTTTCTCCCTAAATAATAAAAACCCTCATTTAAAAACTGCATTTTGTGTTTACTTGTGTTATCTTTGACTAATAGTTATATGTGTTTGATGATCAGAAACATTTTGTGTGACAAACATGCAAAAGAATAAGAAATCAGGAAGGGGGCAAATAGTTTTTCACACCACTGTACCTTTGGATTTATAGCCCTTATATTGTACAGCACAGCAGGATATGCTGGTACAAATATACATTTATAATGGCAATAATAATTATAAGGCTTCATAAATTCAAACCTATGGCCTCCCAGATGCCGCCCAATCTATTGCCATGAAGCATGTATAGTGCATAATTCTGTGTATGTATAGTCTCAGTTTTCTCATCTGCGTGGCTAAGCGCACTTCCAGGTAATCATGTGCTTGGCAGCCACGTCATAAAAACCAATGTGTGGTCTAAACAAGATAAGTATAAAATCATTTTGTTTGCATTCAATTCCTTTTGAGATTTTTTTTTTGTTTTGCTTTTGGAACAGTGCCCTGTGTTTGAGAAAATAGAGAGACTTCCTTGTTCCCAAGAGTCTCCACCTAAATCCTGGTACAGGGAGCTTTACTTTAAATAAATGTCCAGCAACACAAATTGCAGATTAGGCAATGGAGTATGCAGTAATATTTTAAAAGTATGGGATCTTTTATCAGGAAAACTCATTATCCAGAAAGCTTGGGCATTTCCCATAGTATGCTATTTGTTTTTTATACTATATGTCTGTAGTAAGTCATTACATGGTGCTTCATGTTCACTAAGCTAGCTTAAATTTAGGCTCATGACTGCTGTTGGGTTTTTAACTTTTAGGGGCCCATTTATCAGTGTATGATTGAGTCCAAATACAAAAAATCTGTATTTTCTCTAAGTTTTAGAACTGTGCGTATTTTCTGCGATTTTTTCTTTAATGTCCACAACTTTTTTGTAGTTTGCGACAATTTGTGCATCAAAATTGTATTTGTCGCAACAAGTATGAAAGTTTTGGATTCATTCAAGCTTCGATATCGTGACTTTCCTTGGGCCAGGTTGGAGCTGCAGAGTGCCATTGAGTCCTATGGGAGACTTTCCTTGGGCCGGGTTGGAGCTGCAGAGTGCCATTGAGTCCTATGGGAGACTTTCCTTGGGCCAGGTTGGAGCTGCAGAGTGCCAGTGAGCCCTATGGGAGACTTTCCTTGGGCCAGGTTGGAGCTGCAGAGTGCCATTGAGCCCTATGGGAGACTTTCCTTGGGCCAGGTTGGAGCTGCAGAGTGCCATTGAGTCCTATGGGAGGCTTTCCTTGGGCTAGGTTGGAGCTGCAGAGTGCCATTGAGCCCTATGGGAGACTTTCCTTGGGCCGGGTTGGAGCTGCAGAGTGCCATTGAGCCCTATGGGAGACTTTCCTTGGGCCGGGTTGGAGCTGCAGAGTGCCATTGAGCCCTATGGGAGACTTTCCTTGGGCCATGTTGGAGCTGCAGAGTGCCATTGAGTCCTATGGGAGGCTTTCCTTGGGCCGGGTTGGAGCTGCAGAGTGCCATTGAGCCCTATGGGAGACTTTCCTTGGGCCAGGTTGGAGCTGCAGGGTGCCATTGAGCCCTATGGGAGACTTTCCTTGGGCCAGGTTGCAGCTGCAGAGTGCCATTGAGTCCTATGGGAGGCTTCCCTTGGGCCAGGTTGGAGCTGCAGAGTGCCATTGAGCCCTATGGGAGACTTTCCTTGGGCCGGGTTGGAGCTGCAGAGTGCCATTGAGCCCTATGGGAGACTTTCCTTGGGCCAAGTTGGAGCTGCAGAGTGCCATTGAGTCCTATGGGAGGCTTCCAAATCATGCACAGAAGGATCAAAGTCAGAAAGGTTTTCGTACTGTTTATGATCATTTGCATCCGAAAATTTTGTAACTTTTGGATTGTACCACAATATTTTCGTACAAGCACGAGGCGACTTTTTGCAAAATTAACGCATATCAGAAGTTTTTGTATTTAATGCGAATTGTCGCAAATTGTACTTGTAATTCGTACTTTAATGAATCGGCCCCATAGTAATCTAAAGCTAGCCTTACACCTTCAGATTTTAGTCTTCTTCCAACGAACCTTCGGATATTGATCGTACATATAAATGAAATAATGTAAAACCAACATTCAGACTGAATTTGTAGGATAAAAATAACAAATCAGAGGATGTTCCGAAGATGAAATAGTTGGCAGATAACGATTGTACGGAAGTGACGCCTTGGAAATGCATTGTGTTCATCAGATACGCAATACATGCACAGATTTTATGGTTATCTGACCAAACATGTCTAACCTGTCTACTAAACCTATCAACTAAACGACCGATCACCATGCTATGAAAATTATTGGGACAATAATTTGGAGGCCGACACACCATTGAAACAAAGTTTCATATGATTATATTGGTGCATATATTGGCATAATGTTTCTCATTATAGAAGGATCCCTTATCTGGCAAACCCCATGTCACAAGCATTTAAGGTTGCCACCGGGCCTGCATTTGACTGGCCTAGCAAGTAAATCACCAGCAGGGCCTATTTTGAATCCCAGTCCTGCACCCTTTCCTCACCTTCTCTGCTGCCTGATTCCCCTTATACAAACAGGCCCACCTCTGCTCTGCTCATTCCCCTGCCCAGGAGGTCCATTTCCCCAGCAGCCCAGTTCCCCTGCCCAGGAGGCTCATTTCTCCAGGAGCCCATTTCCCCCGCCCATCTGGCCATTTCCCCAGCAGCCCAGTTCCCCTGCCCAGGAGGCTCATTTCTCCAGGAGCCCATTTCCCCCGCCCATCTGGCCATTTCCCCAGCAGCCCAGTTCCCCTGCCCAGGAGGTCCATTTCCCCAGCAGCCCATTTCCCCCGCCCATCTGGCCATTTCCCCACCCCATGTCATTGTCATCTCCCCACCCCCCAAGTGCTGTCATTACTTTTCCCGCCCCAAAGCCTGTTATAATGCGGGCCAAATGTTGGCAACTCCAAACATTCCAGATAATAGATCCCATACTTGAACTTGTTGGTACTATTAAACTTTTTTTTTTTTATTTAGTTGATCATTTATTGAGCTTATGAGATATAGGTTATTTACAGTATTTAACAATGTGAATTTGCATGTATACAAGTAAATACAATGGGATCTATTATATCGTGTTTGCTGAAGAATTCTACATTGAAAACAACAGAAAATTTCCCTCATCGCAAATATACATATTTTGTTGATGGCAATCCTTCTACTGTAAAGTTAAGGTGAATGGAGTTGCAACAGTACTCTGCATGCTCCCATGACCAACCAGTTTCGCATCAGGAGCACTGATGGGGCATTGGGGCATATCATAGGGAAAATATACAGCACTGCACCAAGCATGCTTCATTACAAATACTATATTTGCAATACACACTGAGCCATGATTCCAAGAGCAAATCAGTCTCCCTTACCCCTGAAGGCAGGATGTGTAAAGATACAGGTAGGAGACCCTGCAGTGACTGTTTAGGCCACAAATATATATGAACTATAAGACATCATTTGTGCAAAATGATGAATAAAATGAGCAAATGATCTTGTCAGGGATTACTAGGTAACTTCCAGTGCCACCATGGACTGAAGGTGCTTGTCTAAGTAGGACATTCACAATTAAATACCAACCAACCATAATTCAGATCTGCAAGTACTATTCCAGAAACCATGATTTAAAAATCAAGAAAGAACTTTTGTCACATTAATGGCTTAATATACTGGAAAATATGTGTGTTTATGATTTCTATAAAGCAAAATGTACGATCTTTATTATTTCTGTAATCCTTGGAGTGCGGTTATAATTAGTGCTAATGTGTGCGGGCTCAGTCCCAGGGCTTGTGACTGTAGTATTTGGCAAGGGATGTGTGTAGGCGCTGTATGGTAGACAGCTGGGAATCCCTGGAGGTGCGTGCGTGGATACGGTGGCTTGGCAAGAGAGGCATGAGTTTGAAATGTTTCCAAACACTTCAACCCTTTCCTGCCCACGGTTACAATAAATGCTTCTACCAGCAGAGGATATTTCTCTTGTGTGATCGTACTAGTGCAGTGCTAGACTTTATAGCAAGCTGAAACACAGTAGCATAGTAAGTTAGGTTGAAAAAAGACACACGTCCAGTTCAACCTTAATGCCTATATATAACCTGCCTAACTGCTATTTGATCCAGACAAAGGCAAAAAAATCCAACTGAAGCCTCTCTAATTTGCCTCCGAGGGGGAAAAATTCCTTCCTGACTCCCAGATGGCACCAGTCCCTGGATCAACTTGTACTAAGAGCTAATTTCAATAACCCTGTTGAAGCTATCTAATGTATCTGCCAGTAGTACAACTGATTCAGGAAGAGAATTTCATAACTCTCGCTGTAAAGAACCCTTTCCAAATATTTAGAAGGAACCTTCTTTTTTCTATTCGGAATGGGTGCCCTCGTGTCCGTTGGAAGGACCTACTGGTAAATAAAGCATTAGAGAGGTTATTATATGATCCCCTTATATATTTATGCATAGATATCATATCCCCCCCTTATGTGCCTCTTATCCAGCATAAACAAATTGAGACTCTCCTTAACCTTTCTAATGTAATAATACCCCATTTGACCAAAGGAGACCAAAACTGCGTGACATATTCTAGATGGGTCCTTACCAGTGCTCTGTTGGGAACAAAATAATGTTGCACGCTATTCTGCAACTTTGTATTAGGAAGAAGTGTTTAGGGATATCACAAGTCCTTTAACCCAAATTATGACATTCTATCAGATGTTACAATGGTGAATGGCCCTTGATTAAAGTTCTGATCAAGTGAAATCGACATTTCTAAAGAGCTTCATATCACTAACTGAAAATTAAATGTTATAAATAGGTAGAAAGGTGATAAATCAGGCATGCACAAGCCATCTAGATGTTGCTGAACTCTGGGGCATACTGGGAGGTGTAGATCTCTAAAGTCGGGTGCCAACAAGTACACAGAAGAAAGTTGTCATGGGGGCGTGGCCTGACATGGTGAAGAGCGGACGTGTTCACTGAGAGCTCCGTGCACTGGGTGTACAAAATCCCCGATAAAAAGCATTCACACTAGCTTGATTGAAGAAATCGGGTTCACATTAACCACAGGAGAATATCTGCCGCAAAACAATGGTGAAACGGAAACCAAAAGAGCAACGGGTAACGATGTCTCCATACCTGCATAAATCCGGCCTAGCTGAAAGGCGCGCTCCAAGCCAAGATGGCGCCGACGATGGCGAAGCACAGGAGGACCCGTCTCCATCGCTCTCTCCAGCACCCTCACAACAAGGTGATGATTCCCCACAACAGAGCCCGCCAGGTCAGTCGACTCTAATATCACAGCCACTATACACCCAGGCATTCCAGACCACAGAAGCCCCTAGATCAACATGATAGAATCAGGCCACTGACTCAGAGTTGATTACGCTACATGCTCTCTCAACTCATCTGCTAGCATTGCAAGACAATCTTACGGCGGCCCTGACTAAAGCGGTCACTGAGGCAGTCTCTACAGCAGTAAAAGAACTGCAGAATGAGATCACCGAAATAGGCAACCGTACAGATAAACTAGAATCCATAGCAGACGATATCATACTAAGACAATCCTCTCTAGAGGAGGAAAACGCACTTCTCAAAGACAAACTCCAACGAAATTACCAATATGTGCGAAGATCTGGAAAATAGATCTAGGAGGCAAAACCTTAGAGTACGGGGAGTGCCTGAGGATATCACACCACAAGACATACCGAACTTCCTTAGCGGACTCTTCACCACGCTATGCCCTGATATACCTCCTGATCAATGGAGGTTCAACAGAGCACACCACTCCTTGGGCCAAAAACCCCCGCTAACTAAACCTCCTAGGGACATCATAATGTGCCTGCACTACTTTGAACAGAAAGAGCTGATTCTACCCAAAGCCCGCTCCTTCGCGGAAATTATCTACCTAAATCATAAAGTCCAAGTATTTGCTGACCTCTCACCCATCACTTTGGGCAAAAGAAGAGAGCTCAAACCAATTACACAACGCCTAAGGGACATGAAAATACCCTAACGCTGGGGATATCCCTTCAAGTTAATAGTACAGCAACATGGACAAACCTATATCCTGCAAAACCCGAATAGGGCACAGCATTTTCTGGCAGCGTTGGGTATACCAAACAAGGTACCCCCTAGCCCCAAGGATAACCGACAGAAACCAGCGCTTCGACCACAGTGGCAACAAGTAGGCAGACCCTCACCCCAACGCAGGCTACCATTGAACCTATCACCTTCCTCAGAGCGTCAAAGCGAATCCTCCAGACCAGGCTGAAAGAAAAACCACTACCAAATCTCCGGATGGAATCCACGCAGTGAGCACGCTTTGTTTCTCTACCAAGACCTACCTCTTTCCGCCTTTCAGACCGGACCCCCCTCGGAGAGCACGGTTTGCTCCCCAAAAACTCACACTAACTGAACTTTTGGGTTTGTTAACTTGTTAATAACACTTTATTAGTTGGTTCTTTTCTTGACTTTTTTCTATTCCAGGTTTTTTTTTCTTCTCCCTTTTTCCCCTTTTCTCTCCCTTTTTCCTCATGTTGAATCCCGAAAAGCACGTAAGACCCAGGATAGGGACCACGGGGACCACCAGCCTACCCCCACCGCAACACCAGTCGCCGGTTCCAGAACTCAGACTTGCTCCCAGGATGATCTCACCCAGACAGCACAACCCAAGCTACTTGGACCCAAAGGTGTATTAATACAAACTCTTGTTTCCACCCATTAGATGGTTACGTTCACAAGCCTTAACTGTAAAGGTCTTAATACAATTGTTAAACATTATTTAGCACTGAGAGAACTGAGACTCCATAAAACAGATATTGCACTGATCCAGGAGACTCATTTCTCTCAGGAGAAACCACATAAACTATACTCTAAGAACTACCCAACAGGTTTCTATGCCTCAACAAGTTCCACAAGAGCAGGGGTGGCCATTATTGTGCATAAAGACTGCCCACTACGGGTAACCCAAATAACCAGCGACCCAGACGGACGCTTTTTGATCCTAGAGGGAGAAATACTTAACACCCCGGTTCTTATAGCTAACATTTATGCTCCCAATAAAGGCCAAGTAAAGTTCCTTAAGAAGGTCCTTAACAAAATCTCAGCCTCCACGGCCCCCTATAAAATCGTTGGAGGGGACTTTAATGTACCGGTCTCCCAAATCCAGGATAGATCACACCCCTCTCCTGACAACAATGCCCACCTGTTATCCAGGGATCTTAGACAATTGCTCCACAGAACGGCCTTATATGATTCATGGCGCATTGACCACCCACTTGTTCGGCAATACACCTTTTACTCCCCTATGCATAAAGTCCACACCCGACTAGATTATTTATTCATCTCTCAACCATGCCTTAGACTACGCTTTATCACAGATATTGCAGCAATATCATGGTCAGACCATGCACCTGTCACAATGACCCTCGACCTACACACAGCCCCGCCTAAAAAACTACAGTGGAGGCTCAACGAAACTATACTGCACGACCCAGAAACCCTTAAGGAAATAGAGTGCCTGTTAAAAGAATACTTCACTATAAATACAAACACAGTCCAATTTCAAACTATTCTTTGGGAAGCCCACAAAGCCACCATGAGGGGGCACTTCATAGCCCTATCCTCCGCTAGGAAAAAGCAACAAAACCAAGCACAACAACAACTGTTATTACAACTAAAAAACTTAGATTCTATGTACAATAAAAACAAACTAGACACTACACTCAGGCAAATTATAGATGTGCGCAGTCAACTCCGACGCCACAAGGAAAAATTAGCGGAGAAAGCACTGATATGGACTAGGCAAACATATTACGAGAAGGGCGATAAACAGCACACCCTTTTAGCAAAGAAGCTGAGAGATCAAAAAACACACTCTGCTATCACAGCAATTAAGAATGACTCAGGTCTGCTGACCTATAACCCTGACCTTATAGCTGCCCAGTTCCATAAATACTATGCAACTCTATATAACTTGAAGCAAAACCAAACTATAGACTCCCCCAACAGAACCCACACATTGCAGAAATTTTTCCAACAGGCAAACCTACCAAATTTCAAGGAAACGACCTAAAACAATTAAATGCAGAAATCACCCAAGAGGAGATATCTGCAACTCTAAAAACCCTCCCTAATGGTAAGGCTACTTCAGGCAACTCTCCTCCCCCACCTTACTAAGTTATATAATAGCTACCTACAAGGAACACCGATTCCCCCAACAGACCTCGCATCATTCCTTACACTGATTCCCAAAGAGGGAAAAGACCCAACAATGTGCGCAAACTATAGGCCCATTGCCTTACTAAACACAGACCTAAAACTGTTCTCAAAAATCTTAGCTAACCGCCTAGCCCCCATCCTTACAAAAATGATCAATGCCGACCAAGTGGGTTTCATATTGGGCCGCCAAGCCGGAGACAATACGAGGAGGACAATAAACCTAATAGACATCCTGAATAGGCAGAAGAAGCAAGCTCTGATTCTAAGTCTAGATGCCGAAAAGGCGTTTGATCGCCTAGATTGGTCATACCTATTCGCTCTCCTCCAACACCTTAACCTACGAGGTCCCTACCTCCAGGCACTATATGCCCTATACAGCACCCCAACTACCACTCTCAAACTGCCAGGCCACTCCAATGCCCCCATACCTATATACAACGGCACGAGACAAGGGTGCCCACTCTCGCCCATTCTCTATGCCCTCAGCATAGAACCCCTGGCAGCCAATATCCGCAACCACCCAGACATCAAAGGGGTAGAAATGGGCACAGACCACTATAAAATTGCCCTTTTTGCGGAGGACGTACTTCTCACTCTCACAAATCCTCAGATTTCGCTCCCATCCCTACACAAACTGCTGGAATCATATAGCACCCTCTCTGGCTACAAAATTAATGTGACTAAAACAGAGGCACTCCCGCTACATATCCCTCCCCTAACACTGGAGGCCCTGAAATCTACTTTTAAGTACAACTGGAAGAAAGAATATATATCATACCTGGGAACACGCATCACTCCTAGATATGAAACTCTTTATAGCCAAAACTTTCTCCCCCTACTACATGAGGTGAAATCTAAGCTCCAAAAATGGGCAGAATACCCAATATCCTGGTTTGGCAAGATAGCCTCAATAAAAATGTCTATTCTCCCAAAATTTCTCTACCTTTTTGAAACTTTACCTGTTTGTGTCCCTCCTACGACCTTTAAAGCTACTCAAGCCATGCTCCATAACTTCATTTGGGGGAAAAAGAGGCATAGAATAAATAAAAAGACACTTACCTCCCCGACTAAGTTAGGCGGCCTGGGCATCCCAGACCTCCAGCAGTACTATAGAGCAGCCCAAATTCGCCAGATACTGGCATGGTCAAGGTGGTCCTCAGATATTGTATGGGCTAACATTGAAACAAACCAGTTCAAACCCTATCACCCTAACGCTTGGATATGGTCCACCTTAGGGAAGGATAAGCCAAAGATAGCAATGCTCAAATCTACAGAGCACACCTTAAAACTCTGGTGGAAACTTAGATTTAAATTTAAATTGGCATCACCTGCATCCATACTACTCTCCCATTTGGGAAACCCAAGGTTCCAACTAGCACTACCCTTGCAATATTTACAGAGATGGATAGATACCCCTTTTTTTGCCTTAAGAGACATGACAGACCACCTGGGAGGCAGATTTCTCTCACGAGAGACCCTGAACGATAAGCCCCCGGCCTTACTCTAGCCTGGTATGAGTACCTTCAGCTAAAACATTTCTTTAAGCCTATACTGTCAATCGGTAGAAGGGATCTCCTTCTACCTTTTCAACGCTTGGCGGTCCATGGCCTACCTCAAAGAGGCCTGATCTCCGCTATCTACAAAATGTTAGTCAATCCTTTCTCAGAGGAGAACTATAAGCACAACTATATGCACAAATGGGAGACTTGCATAGGTAGAGAACTTGAGGAAACTGAATGGGAATCCATATGGGACAATATGAAACGAGGCATTACGTGTGTAAAGCAACAAGAAACATTTATAAAATAGTTATGTTTTGGTACCATATGCCAGTCAAACTTCATGCACTATTCCCGGAAACAACACAAAACTGCTGGAGGGAATGCGGGCAACCCGGAGACTTACCCCACATCTTCTGGCACTGTCCCTTGATACAACCATACTGGGACAAAGTCCTGGCACTGCTACACCAGATCATGCTTGCACCTCTAGAAAAATACATTACCACCCTACTCCTGGGTAAGCCATACAAACAACTGTCAAAACATACACAGAAACTAGTCAACCAGATACTCTCGGTGGCCCGCATTTCCATTGCAGCCAAATGGAAAACAACCGCTATCCCCTCACTCTCAGAAGTAAAACAAAAAATAAATTACATCAAACAATTTGAATACAACCTAGCCCGGCTACAAAATAGAACCCCACTGTGTGTAAAAATATGGTCACCCTGGGACCTACTCACACAGCCAACACAAACTTAAATTTGAGTACCTCCCCCCTTTGCACCCATATATTTCCCATTCAGTGTCCTCTTCCTCTTTTTCTCCTTTTCCATTCACTTCAATACATGGCTGTAACAGACAACTGTATAATCAAGGATACAACATGTTTTACTATGCTCTGTCCACCTGTGGAAGTGAACTTGCTAACCCCCTCCCCTCTTCCTTTCTGTACCCCCCAAATTTCTTAATAAAAATTGTAAGTTACAAAAACAAAAGAAGAAAGTTGTCATGGGGGTCGTAATAGTTGAAGATACGCAAGTCTTGGGTTGCAGGGCTACTTGGTAATTGTACAAAACAGAACATTTTTGATCAACAGTGAGCTATCTCTGTTGCCTATATCTTTAGGCACTCTATGAGGAGAGCAGGGCTGGGTGAACTGTTCCAAACTAAATCATTGACACATGATATAAAAGGAGTATGAATTCATAACTTTCTTCTGTATGTTTACAAATAATTGTGCCACCTTATTTTTCTCTCTCCTGTGGCCCTTCAGTCTATATTTTTGCACAATAAGGGCTAAATTATATTAAGCGTTTGCTTCTTCATAGACTAATTGCTTACTACAATTTGAGGTTATTTGCTCGTTTGAGATAAAGAAACTGATATTAAAATCTAAACTAAAAGCTACACAAGAGATTTGCCATCCAACACAACCAATTGGAAGGAAGATCTGCATGCTGTGTTTTCATCTGACAACATAAAGTTGGATCGACTTTTATTTATGGCTGAAATACACTGACAAATTCAATCTCATCAGATTTTACATAACATGGAGGATGAGACATTTTTGGCATCCCACAACATATTGTTCTGCTACATGACCAGAATTTGTGGCACAGACTCCCATGTCTGCCATTGTAGTTCAGCGTAGTAACTCCATATTACTTCTGCTGAGTCCAAAAGCACCGTTTTTAAGCCATAACTTACAGGATATTGTAACTCTGTTTAATTGTGTTTTTTTTGGTGGGTTTAGCTGGGTATCCCAGTAGGGGACCATTAGCAGAGAGGGAAAGCACCCTATGTATTAGTCAGAGCACAAGTGTGGCAAGGGTTTTGTTTTGTTTTGCTTATGCTCCTGCCTGATACCAGAGTCTAATACTGCATGTAATAAATTGACTTTATTCACTTAAAGAACTGTCTGTATGTCTGATCTCGCTTATAATATATATATATATATCGGTACGTAGTTCAGCCATTTTAGAGCCTTTTCTGAATCCTCTTCCTTGACCTGGTTTTACTTGCTACCAGTGATATCTCTTTAAATCCATGTTCTATGGCACATATCCTCTTTCTTTCACCAGTCACAAAACTTCCCCTTTGTTCAAATTCTTTTTCAAATTTGTCCAATATAAACTTCAAATCTCAACGGGAACCAAACAAAACTAATCTTTCCATCTCTTGATCTTCTATCCACCTTAACCTGGTCCTGCTCTCCTTTTTATGAATACAGACAATGGATGCATACAAACACTGTCAATCCCTGTCGCTCTTTCCTTTGCAGTATTGCCAACATCTATCCCTTTGTCTCTCAAAAAATGACTAAAACACTCATCCATGCCATAATTTTATCTCCCGAACTGCTGCCAGAATCCTCCAGCTCTCCCCCCAAGAAAAAAGTCCACCAAGAAGTCGTATCAGTTCAACCAAGGATATTTATCATTAAGCTTTTCTTTCAAAGCTTCCTACTTCTCTGCACCTCACTGTTTTTATTCTGTGCCTCTATTTTTGTGGTTTTCCATTCTTCTCGGAATCAACACATTTTCACTTCACCCACTCAAGCCACAGGCTATGATAAAGAAACAAATAACAGAACCTAGTGCAATTTTGTTAACACTCCAGGGTGTTGCACAGATTTTTCTGTGTGTTGTTAATGCTGTTCTGATTTCTGCAAAGTGCTGTAGTGCTTTTTTCCAAAAATAAAATTAAATAAAACAAGGTGCTATACTTGTTTTTTGAAAATAAAACTCGGCACACAGATTTCCCCTCTTTAGTGGAATTAGCAATTTACAAGATTCCTAATTTTAACACAGCATATCAGTTCTAATTCCAGTGTTTCTTTTCTCTGTAAAGACAAAATTCACAGTAACTTTTTTCAAGACTTTTTTCAGTGAAGACATTAAATAGCAGGGACAGCGCCCATAGTGTAATTTGTCTTTATTTTTAAAAGGATTTAAACTTATTGCACTTACATAAGTCCCACTTCTGAGCGCATATCAGTCACTTTCTCCAGCGTTATGATGCAGATTGTGGAGGCTAACCTTTGCAATACAAAGAGATGCATTCTGCCGGCACCTCCCTCTCTCCACCTGTTCCTATAGCCCCTTCTCCATAAAGTTCATATGGGCACCAAGTTAAAAAGGCTGTTTGTATTGCAACTTGTTGTGCTTGCGTAAATTAAGACGCAGGTTCACTTTCAATTAGTGAATACATAAATCCCTTACAAAGCCTAAAGTGCAAATATTACATATTCAAATATTACAATATAACAATCCTCCAAACCTATGAGAATGAAAGTCTGCATGTCAGATATACATTTATATGCCACCTCCTTCATTACAATTACACCTTGCTTTCTTCCTGCTGCTTACCTTTCAAATTCCATCCCTGAATTCTTCTCTAAGGATCCCTCCCTCAGCCTGTTCCAATCTAAACAAAAGATCCTGAGCAAAGCCAGTATTAGTCCAGGGCTAGGAAGCTGAATGTGCAACTAATGGAACATTAGACCAAGCCTGAACCTGCAGAAAGTTAAAATTATACATGAAAGATCCCAGTTTGATTTAAGGGATTATTAAGGTATTATTCACCCTCATGTAACCTCCCTAACAGCTATGAAACAGAAGGATATTTTCAAAAGTTCTGGCAGTACATAGCGGCACCTTGTATGGTGTTACAGCCTCCTTTTTTGGTGAATAGTGTTATATTATACCAGTCAGCAACCCTATGGGAGCATCTCTTTCGTATGAAAGACAATGGTTTTAGTTAAGAGAAGCAATGCTGTAGGGCAGGGGTGCCCAGACTTTGGCACCCTGTGATCTACTCTTGCCACCTCGTCTCCGTCATGAGATCTACCACAGTTAAAAATGTGCAACATCTATCATTTGGCGCAATAAGCAAGAAAAAGTATCAATCAATGTTTAACAAAAACACATAGCAATATATAAATGCAGTGCCAAAATCACATTTAATGCCCACATAACATTATTCAAGTGCCAATTTCAAGTTTAATGTGAAAGGATTGTAGTAGTTTTTACTTCCCTTCGTCATGGCCCATTTTGTAGTCTGCACACAGAAACATATATATAAAGTGGGAACAAATATATACAGTGGCCCGGTGGGGATAATCTTCTGTACTGGAATGGAACGACAAAGACGGATGGCTTGAGCAGCTGCTCTCAAAAGCTCCAGTATGCTGGGGGGGGGGGGGGGGGGGGGAAGAAGTGGCGGGTTTATGTCATATAAATTACAGGTATGGGAGCTGTTATCCAGAATGCTCAGGACCTAGAATTTTCTGGATAAGGGGCCTTTCCATAAGTTGGATCTCCATACCTAAAGTCTACTAAAAAGTAATTTAAACATTAAATAACCCCCATAGGATTATTTTGCATCCAATAATCAAGTACAGGTACTGTTTTATTATTACAGAGAAAAAGAAAATTATTTAAAAAAAATGAATATATGATTAAAATGGAGTATATGAAAGATGACCCTCCCGCAATTTAGAGCTTTTTGGATTTTCTTTGCTGCATTTTACCTTCCCTGTTTGTACTTGTAGTGCTACAGAGTCAAACACTCTTGAAAGTTCAGTACTTAAAGGTAAATGTGTTCCATTGGAGAGCATATTACTTCTTGATCAGCTGTTTTTGCACTTATCAAGGCTGTAACACCCCTTGTCTGCTATAGCGTTTGATCTAAACTTTAATCCCATATTAGATATCCCCCCTTGCATGTTTATTTTTGGTATAGTCTTGTGCCTGTTCTTACCTCTTTATTTTTCTGACTTTGCCAGCAGGGAGCGCTGTTCTCTGCATTACTAACTGCTGTTTCACTAACTGCAGCTCAGGGAGACAGATACTTTCCATGTGTGGGTATGCAGTGGGATCAAATGAAATACCTATTGTGTTGCTGCTACCGATGCCTCCATTAAGAAACACAAAAAATCAGCTTACCCTAAATAGTATTTTGACCTGCTTTTTGCAGCTGCATTTTCCGTGGCATAGGGACATTACACAGCCGTTAGGAATATGCAGGAAAAATTATGTGAACCCACAGGGACTGAAAGCACTGCAGTCTGGCGTGCCATAGGGTAGTGGCACATGGGGCATTTGTGTCACTCATGTAAAATTACCTTTTAGGTGGGCAACAAATTAATATTGACTTAGTGTGGGCGGGAGCTAGTTGTCTACACACAATGTAAATTTCTTAACAGAATATCAGGGCCAAATACCTAGAACTACAGCAAACTTTTTTCAACCCCTTGAATATCGTGCTCAGGATAAAGCTAGCCAGACATTTATGGATACACTTACTTGGCAGAGTTGCAAAACAAACAATTCTTTGCCCAAACTGGCAACTCATATGCTGGGTCAAATCAGCCTGATATAATGGTTTGGCCCTCTGAAAAGGAATGCGTTGCCAGGCCAATTCAGTCCTTGACCGATGGCATTTCCTTGACTGTTCTCAGTGGATGGTAATTAAGAGGTTAAAACATAAAGGAATACTGTCATGGCAAAACATGTTTTTTTTTTCAAAACACATCAGTCAATAGAGCTTTTCCAGCAGAATCCTGCATTGAAATCTGTTTTTTTATATTTCATTTTGAAATTTCACATGGGGCTAGCCATATTCTTCATTTCCCAGGGTGCCACAATCATGTGACTTGTGCTCTGATAAACTTCAGTCACACTTTACTGCTAAACTGCAAGTTGGAGCAGCCGATCAGCAGAACAATGGTTAGGGAGCAGCCCCCAGTAAATATCAGAATAGCACTCAATAGTAAGAAAACCAAGTCTGGCTTGGGACTAGGAGAAACAATAGGTACCTGAAAGCAGTTCTAATAGCGCTGGCTCCGTCTGAAAGCTCAGACTCCGGCACAATGCACTGAGATGGCACCTATACACCAATATTACAGCAAAAAAAATGTGTTGGTTCAAGAATAAAATTTAAAACATGACAGAATCTCTTTAACCTCATGCTGCGTTGCCAGATTTGTACATGAAAGGAAGAAGTACAAATCAAAAAGCAAAAGAAAGTGCTCACAATTATTTATCCAGCAGTTCATACCACATTCAAGTGTAAAAATCACCAGTGATCTCGTTTCAATGATCCCTGTACATATATTATCTATTACACAATGGATCATGCATAGATAAGGGAGATATTAAATATTATTATAGCTTATAATTCAAGGATGCACATGTAGGTTACAAACATATGGTAGTGTATCAGTATACATCGGTGATCCCCAACCAGAGGCTCAGGAGGAACATGTTGCTCCCCAACCCCTTGGATGTTGTTCCCAGGGGCCTCAAGCAGGGGCTTATTTTTGAATTCCTGGCTTGGAGGCAAATTTTGGTTTCATAAATACCAGTTGTACTGCCAAACAGAGCCTCATTTAGGCTGCCAGTCCATATAGGGGCTACCAAATAGCCAATCACAGCCCTAAAACAGTACAGGTATCGGACCCCTTATCCGGAAACCCATTATCCAGAAAGTTCTGAATTACGGAAAGGCCATCTCCCATAGACTCCATTTTAATCAAATAATTCACATTTTTAAAAATGATTTCCTTTTTCTCTGTAATAATAAAACAGTACCTTGTGCTTGATCCCAATTAAGATCTAATTAATCCTTATTGGAGGCAAAACAATCCTATTGGGTTTATTTACTGTTTAAATAATGTTTTTAGCAGACTTTAGGTAGAAGATCCAAATTACGGAAAGACCCCTTATCCGGAAAACCCCAGGTCCCGAGCATTCTGGATAATGGGTCCCATACCTGTACTTCGTATATTAGTACAGAACTTTGGATTTCATTATATAAGTATTTTACAATACTTTTTAACAACATAAAATGAACATTCCCCCTTTCCAACTACTCCCAGGCATATAGTACAACACCGCACCTTTGTTAACTTACTTTAAAACCGAAGCAGCAGCAGCATACCACTGGGGTTCGCAGCTGAGTGCTTTAGTATGTTGTTTGTGATTTTCTGACCTACCTGGTTAGATTTTCAGGCAGATATTGGTCAGGCAGGTGACTGGAAAGTCTGTATACACAGACCAATAATGTACCAATTTGGTGTGAAGAAGCCAAACCGACAGGTTTCATTGGTCCATCTATGGCAGGGATCGCCAACCTTTTATACCTATTTATACATATTCAAATGGAAAAAGTGTTGGGGAGCAACATGGAAAAAGTTCCTGGGATGCAAATAAGAGCTATAATTGGCTATTTGGTAGCTCCTATGTGGACTGGCAGCCTATAGAAGGCTCTGTTTGGCTTTACACTGGTTTTTATGCAATCAAAACTTGCCTCCAAGCCAGGAATTCAAAAATAAGCACCTGCTTTGAGGCCACTGGGAGCAACATCCAAGGGGTTGGTGAGCAACATGTTGCTCCTGGGCCAGTGGTTGGGGATCACTGATCTGTGGCCTGTATAAGCCTGTTCAGCACACAGAGATCATCATCTGGCAAGTAACAGGTCTAACAATGAGGAAACCTATCATACAGTGGTATTGTTTAGAAAGGAAAAAGCAGGTTCGACCCCATCACTTTTATCTTTGTTGCCAAACAACACACTGTGTTTTGTGGGAGCTGCCCCTTTGTCAGTTGTCAGCCCTCAAAATATAGGGTGTTGTTTAGGAATTTAAGGAACATTCTGGGGTGAATCTATTTAGCCTACATGAACAGTGCTGTTGTTTTGTGCGATTGTTTGGCTCATTGAGGAGCTGAGTGATAAGCAACTGCATGCGGGGATGGATATTTTTACTACAGGTACCACAGATCCTTTTAGACTACCATGGCCGTGAAAACGCCTTGTGTCCCAGAATCCTATGTTCTGGCACAATAAAATCTCATTTCATTTTTTTACAAGTGTCCCTTTAACTCAGGTCTTTCAAGGGCTAATAGGATTACATGCTATCTTCATTATGGACTTGGCACTCTTACCACACTTCATGCTACGGAAGCGAATGTTTATGATTCGTAACAATATATTCTATTTCCAAGAATAGCTTCCATTTCTCTGTGGTCATGAACATTTTACTGTGTGATAATCTGAGCTGATATATTATTAAATGTGGTTCATGACTTTTATAGTTATGTTATCATCTATACTGGGGCTTTGTAAATTAGGGTTTGTCCAAATCGGCATCCTGCAAAAAGTACCCAGGCTACAAGCCAACTCCCAACCTGAATCCTGGATTCACTAGGAAATCAATACATTTCTAGAATATAGTGAAATATGACTTCTCTCTCTTTTAACACTTACCCCTGTATCTATAAAATGTAAATATTTTATTGTTTCTTCTAGCTCTGATATTGCCAATTATGAAGCTGCCAAATGTGGGGGTCCAAAGGAATGGATTACATTTTTGTCTGTAGATAACCATCTTATTAGTGTCCTAAAATTCTAGGCGGATATCCACAACAAGTTAAAATAATTAATTACTAATTTGTTCAATTAATGCTCATAATCCAGAAGCCTCCAACTGCTGTTGAGAGAATACTGTAACTACTACTAAGTAACTACTGTTGCCTCTTTAACGCTATTATGCGCTTACAGATTCAGCCTTGCAAAAACTTGTTTTCTAGCTTGCCTACACAGGTTTTTTATCTTCTTCCAAAGTGGGATTATGGCCATTGGAATGGCCTGAAGTCCACTGACACATGGCTACATTAGTGATATGTGTATTAAATCCCCCTGTACAAAACACAATTCAGCAAGAACACCCATTTAAGTGCTTACACCCACTTTTACTGGACAAATTATAGCTTGTCATCTCATGCACAGTTTAAATCAGGGGTTTCAAACTCGCGGCCCGTGGGCCATTTGCGGCCCTCGGTACAGTATTTTGTGGCCCGCACCAACGCCTTCTCAAAAGTAATGAATGGATCACGATTTTTATTGCGATTCAAGGGATAATGCAAGGCACGGCGGGTTATTATGGGAAGACGTTCTGTGTGCACAATTAGCTGCTAAGGAGCTAATTGTGCACACAGAACGTCTTCCCATAATAACTGTTATGATGGCATAACGTCATTTCCGCAATCAGTAGCTCCCGCCCGCCGTGCCTTGCATTATGCCTTGAAAGCCAATTTTTTGTGAAATCCCTTTTGCGGCCCAGCCTCATCCTGACTTTGCCTCCTGTGGCCCCCAGGTAAATTGAGTTTGAGCCCCCTGGTTTAAATATCTGCACATGAAAAAAACCCATCTTTGACTATGAACTCCTAGAGAATATAGGGTAAAGAGAAGATTGGATGCAGCCATACCTACTTGCACACCAATCCACATATTAGCTAAAGTGCCCAAGGATAGCTGATAACATAACTAGAGAATACATGAACCACATTTAGTAATAAATCAGCCTAGGTAATCACACAGTAAAAAGGTTGATGATCACAGATGAATTGAGCTATTCTTGGAAACAGTATATATTTCCATGGATCACAAACATTAGGTTCTGTAGCATGGAATGTAATAAAAACAGCAAGCCCATAATAAAGATAGCACGTAATCCTATTGGCCCTTGTAAGACACAAGATCAAGAAAATCTTCACCCAAAACTGTTTATTTTGCACAATGAAATCAAATGTAATTCAACACAACTTCCCAGTATTGAAAACATGCATTGGTTTTAGAGTTATTTGTTATTTATTGTAAGGTGTGCCATTTATAGAACATCACGTTTAACAGAAAGGTTTAATCCAATGCAATTTGCCCTATTTATGAGAAACTTGGATTACCTTTTCATCCAATATAACCTGATGAAATCCTGTTCTGTCTGTTGAAAGCTGTGTGAGAAGTCAGATTTGGCCAAATCCTAGAACTTTTTGCAGACTTGGACAACCTGAACCCTGAACCTTTACCTGAATACTTTTTTTTTTTTAATTTTGCAGCTGATGTAATTTTTTAAATATTTGAATGTATTTTATTATTATTTGTAATTATAAACTGATATAGGGACCAAAGTAAATATTACTCTAACCGGTTCACTGCCATAGATAATGAACTCTACAGAACTCAAGAACCATAGTGTTTTTGGTTTCCATTCTAGACATTGCTAGATGGGACTAGTCAGTAGGTAAGGAGCTAAAACAAGGGCCCCTGCGAAATTGTTTCTTCTCATTTTATTCAGCTAGGTGAATTTTTGCACCCCAAAATCAATGTGCTAATGTAGCACTAGGACAGAAGACTTACTCCATAGCACTCATTACATATCTCACACACAGCATGACCCCTACAGAGAACTTTACACAACATATTTAGAGCTGTGCTTGGTCAGCAGAATGAAGATCAGACCAATGTGTAACATGAAAATAAGAACCATATGAAGCATAAGACATATGTACTATAGCTATAAAGTGTATGAGCTCAACATATTGTCCAAATAATATTAATCTCTTACAGAGTGGAACTGTCTGGATTTCTCATGCCAGAAATCTTCATCCTGTCCAGCTGTTGTTGAACTACACAACTTCTTTATCAACAACAACTTAAGCATTAGCTTTGCAGCAGTTGGAGTGGCACAAACACTGGGAATACACAACTGTGTGAATGTCTAATAAAACTCTTTCACAAATAGTCTTTATTGCATTTCATGATAGGCACAATATGCTCCCACTTTGCTCCATCATGAAACAGTTGGTCCCCTCCACTCTCCCTTTAATTGTTTTGATCTTTATATATAGGCACCCAAGGGGTGCTCTCCCTAAAATTACCTAGGCATGGGCTCCTGGTTGCCTATATAAAGCCCTGACTGTGCCACAAAACCTGTAACCTGGTCTAACACTCCACACTGATTCCAGCATGAATTCTAAAGAATCCTTGCCTTCCAAGCAGTGTAACTTTGCAGTTGGGATTGCACTAAACAACCTTTTATATGTATGTAAAAAAACTATAAAAACAAGTAGTAAAATATGAATATCAACGAGATGTAGTAGACATCAGCCACAGGTATTGGGCGCAAGCTTGTAACTATGATGGTTCCCTTTAAGATTGTAGAAATACTGTGTAAAGTTTCTCAATGAAAGTTATGGCCCTGTCAGAAGAAGTCACAACTAAATGGTTGTGCTTAAAAGGCAGGATATAGGCATGTGTGTGTGTGTATATATATATATATATATATATATATATATATATATATTGAGAATGGACTCTGCAGAGACTGAAACGTTAGTTTAATAAATTACCAGTTTTTTCACTTTGCAAGACCTGCGAGTGCAGTCTTATATGATGCTATATATATTTATATAGGCACTGCAGTTTATAAGATGCAGGTACAGACTCTTTTTAAACATCAAGTGGAGTCTGTGCGCCCCCTCTAGCCGGCCTGCTTTGGATGGTTCCCCTGGCCTGCTGCCTCTCTTATATCAACATTTGGAAGCAATGTTTAGACACGAGGGGAAGGAAAGATAGTCTGCGGCCACCACCAATTACAAGGTTTTGATCTTTTTTGGTGAGATGGAAACTTAGCCTCTCAAACACTGCCAAATTCGATAAGCCCCAAGGAAGGAGAAAGGGAGGGTGGGGGGGGGGAAGTCGGAGAGGAATGCTACAAGGGGGTGAAGGGAGGAAAGATTCATATAAACTTTCTGCAGACTCTGGCCCTGTGTTTTCATCCTGCTGAAGGAAGTGAACAAGCAAATAAAAATGAGGAGCAGTACAGGAAATAAGCATTGGCTTTGGATGGGGAGACCCAGAGAAATATAAATAAGCTTTATGGCAGTGATACATCATACACCCCCAGAATCCATTGGGCTAGGGACACCAGCTCAGTAAATTGCTGTGGCACTGCCTATAACATACATGTTCCCACTATGCTCTGTCAGTCATGTAAACCCCATTCATAGTGGGCAAGGTCGAGTTGTTCATAGAGCGTGACTGAGGGAAGGGGAGATATTTGCAGACATCTTCTTAGCCACTTGTAGTTTGTGTGAATAATAGAATGTGAGTTACACAAATCCAAGAATATGTAGCGTACTCCCATTAAGTTACACACTCTACGCAACGTTCATTTTAATTGTTTTTATTCACTGAATGGGATGAACAGCGTTCTTTTCTTCTTCATTTTTTGGGTGTAACAATAAAAGTTTTGTTTTAATTTTCAAATTAGCCAGTGCCATATACAAAAATACTGCTATAACTGTCCATTGCTCCCTCATTTTTGTTGTGATAGACAAATAAATAAGTTTGATCATTAAGTAACTAGCACAGCCATACAGGGGATGCAGTTTAGCTCTAAGTTCCTTTGGGTGCCCATGTGAGTTCTAATTAGGCTCTATAGATTGCGACTTGGAATGCTGGGAAATAGGCACCAACGGGCCCTGTAGTCACATAGAAACAGCTCATTTACTAACATAGGTGTGTTATTCCAACTGCATCATAGAGACAACACTACATGAACCTATCTTATTAAATAATCAATAAAAGTTGATTTACAAAAGTGACTATTAATAATGAAGAACCTATGCATAAGGTTTTAGGATCCTATGAGAAGCAAGAATCTACAATAATAATGAGGGGGAGAGCAATATTCCTATTCACATCAGATTTCCATTTTTAAGGTTCTTTTTCACAGGGCTCCTTCCGGACCAAGAGGTTTCCCATAGCCAACCCACCTCCTGCTTAAAGTCTCTAAAAACTGAAGGTGATGTCAGTAGTGGGCAAATTCCTAGATCAAATTGCTTGGAATTCACCAAACATACCAATGTGAGTATAGAGACATCAGTGTTTTCTGGCAATCTAATTGTTACAAACATGAGGTGTTAGTTCCACACTCTGGGCAAATATGTACGCTTACATGTCAGGGACTGTCACTGTACTGTAGGCTGTGCTCCAGCAATCATTCTCCTTCTCTGTGTGCGAATCATTATTGTTTCTAGCAGCTGGTCAACCCAAGAGTGTAGTTTAGGCTGAGTGCTTGCATATGGGTGCTTCTAACAACTGGTCAATGCTACAGCATGAATTAAGGCAAGCGCTGGCCATTTCTTTCTTTGTTTCATCTAATTTATTAGGTGGCTGTCTGCAGATTAAGGTGCTATAAGTTTTCCAAATGTCTCATCTCCTGTGTATCCACAAGGACACGCCACATTGCTAAACAAAAGAGAAGGAACAATGAATAAACCTTTAAATGTTACGTTAAGTCAGCATTTTTTTAAAGAATACATAGTGTTAGTAATAGGAATACATTTCTGCTCCCTGGCGCAATGCTAAACTATGCAGGGGATGGGGGTATATATATTTTGAAGTGTTATTATCTACGCTAGAGAACAAAATCCAAATTTGGGCACAAACGTTCCTTTTGGACGTCTGGAGGTCTGTGAGGAAAACATTAGGCAGCATGAGCGGGGGCTAGGACAACTAGATTTAGATTTTTGTCTCGAGTAGAGACCCAGATCTCAGCTGTGCGACTAAACAGTGTTTTTTATTATACACACAATCATACTGATAGAAATCTTCTGCCCCCATGTCACAGCAGGCAACACTACACAACGCCAACTTTTGCTTTACGTTTACTGTACGGCAGTAATTTTGGGCTGCAAAATGTTTTGTTTTTCTCTGTTTTTGTCCCGTAAATCTGAGTCCAAGCATTCTCATGTCAAAGAACTGAGACTCCTGGCAAGAGACCAAGGGAAGATTTACTAAGTGATGAGAAAATACCCAGCCAAGTGAGCGATCCCCCTCCAATTGATTATTTCAGTGCTGTTTTTTCTGGTCGCAGGCAGATTTTTCCCATATAATACATGTCCAGAGACTAGAATATTTTTAAGTAATTACATCATATGGAGAAGTCTATGGAGTTTATAGGCAGATTAGGCAATTATAAAAATAATTGAGGGCCCATGGGCCCCCAGTTGTACATCCCTGGTTGCATTCTTCAAAAGAGAAGCTTGGCAGGGGCCAGTGCTGTGTATACCAGTAGTGCCCTATAGATAAAAATATACATACGTAACATAGCAAAGAGTTGTCTTTATTCTAACTGGGCTTTACTTATTGGCTACGGATGTGTGCTTTATTCTACAAGAAATTTAACACAAAAAGTCTACCATATGCTGTTCATATTATAGTTTACCTTATCAAAACCTTATATATATATATAATTCATCACTAATTCCTCTCACCACATATAAAAGCACCAAAAAATACCCTAATTGACATAAATCAATAACAAAGACCATTTGCAAGTAAAAGGCCCTTTACTATAAACAGATATGGGATCTGTTATCCAGAAACCCTTTATCAAGAAAGTTTTGAATTACAGGTCATCTCGCATAGACTCCATTTTAATCAAATAATTTTAAAACATATTTCCTTTTTCTCTGTAATAATAAAACAGTACCTTGTACTGGATCCCAACTAAGATACTGTTACTCCTTACTGGATTCAAAACAATCATATTGGTTTTATTTATTGATTAAATTATTTTTTGTAGACTTCTAAAGATCTTTTATCCGAAAAAAAGCCAGGTCCTGAGCATTCTGGATAATAGATCCTATACCTGTAATAAGAGCTCTGCAATGATAAGTCATTATATTCTCTGCTTAAGTGATTTTCAGGCTAGTGGGCATGACATTGCCATAGTGGGCATGATATCGCCATAGTGGGCATGACATCGCCATAGTGGGCCTAATATCACCATAGTGGGCATGATATCGCCATAGTGGGCATGACATTGCCATAGTGGGCATGATATCGCCATAGTGGGCATGACATCGCCATAGTGGGCCTAACATCACCATAGTGGGCATGATATCGCCATAGTGGGCATGACATTGCCATAGTGGGCATGACATTACCATAGTGGGCATGACATCACCATAGTGGGCATGACATTGCCATAGTGGGCATGACATTTCCATAGTGGGCATGACATCGCCATAGTGGGCATGACATTGCCATAGTGGGCATGACATTTCCATAGTGGGCATGACTTATATGACCATTGTGGCCATGAGCCCAGGGTCTCTGTATGATATTCCTCTCAAACTTTTTGAACATTTCTGTAGGGCAAAATGATATTTAAATGCACTAATAACACTGGTGAAGGAAGGTAAGTGTGCTTAATTAACGGGGGATCTTTGCAGGCATTAACTTAGCAGAAAAATGCCATGGGGGATGTATTGCATTACAGCAGTAATAATGCTTAATGTGTTCTTGCTGTTGTCCTAAGCAGGGCAGATCTTTATTACAGCAGAGAGAAGTGGATCTGGCAGGGATTTTCTCACACTCTCTCTCCTGCTCAGATCTATATTCTCCTGGGATGATCATTTTTCCCATCCCTGTGTTTCTCTCCAAGCCATATTTGCACAAACCCACAAGCTTGGGCCGGGGTCAGCCAGAAAATGCATTTTAAGTCTCTTGAACTCAATGCACAAGCTGCTTTGCAGGAGGAAATGTGAACCTCTGAGTCATCAAAGCCAAAGAAAACAAGAGAAAATTTCACCCTTTCCCGCACAGTGCTCATTATTACAAATCATTAACAACCATGTGGTGCCTGCGGTGAGCTCCACTCGAATCACTTTCAGCTCTCACTGCAGCCTAGCGATACCCCATAGCTTCCTACATTGTGCTTCTCTCTTGTAGAGTAAGCTTTACAGTGTAAGCTTATTGTGGTTCTGGATGTTCTTTTTTTTATAGTAACAGTGTTATAAGCTGAGGATGACCCAGACCAAATGCTGGACCACAAAGGGAAGTCTATAGAACTCCATCAATGCAGCATCAAAATGAGGAGGACCCACCAAAGACCTCCCTCCAGTTCACTTAACTTTTACTATTCATCACTTACCCTTCTCTCCATTCTCTTCTCCGATTCTTTCTCTTCTGGTAACTCTAAAGTTTATGTCTCTCTTATATAGCATATTTCTGTTCAACATATTTTATTACCTATCTGCATCATGTTCACTTTACACTTCCCAGCTTGCTTCCTCCATGTATCCAATGTTCACTTATTCTAGCCTTTTCTATTTTCTCCCTGTCTCTTACTCTGTGGACCAATCACATGGCATTTACATCCACGAAAAATTACAAATGAAGACTAATTGCAAGAACAGGCTTAAGTTGGCCATACACGGTCTGATTTCAGCTGCCGATACTGGTCCTTTAGACCAATCCAGCAGCTTATCTCGCCGTGTATGGACATTACTCGCGTGCCTCCCTGAACAATATCTGGCCTGAAATTGGCCAGACCTCGATCAGGCTGGTTTGATTTTTCAGTCGGATCAATGAGCCGATGTGGTCCCCAAACCGACTGTGCCTATGCCCGCCATTTTAATTTGCCCCAGGGCCAAGCGATCAAATAAGCCCGACATTGCCTACCTGTAGGTGGACATATTGGGAGAAGATCTGCATACAAGCAGATCTTACAGTGTATGGCCACCTTTAGAATACTGATGTCTACAATATACCAAGTTAATTTTAAGGTGATGTACTCCTTTAAACTAGGTATGCACTGAATCATCATTTTGGTATTTGGCCAAATACTGAACCCTCCAAAAAGATTTGGCTGAATAACAACCCTAAGTTGCGTATAGACATTTGGGAGATATACAAAAATTGCATAAATCCTGAACAAAAAATCCAAAGCTGATTTTGAGGGTTCAGATTTGATTTGACTTAATTCCTAGGATTCCATAATTCAGCTGAATGCTTTGTAGGACTTGGATTGGGCCACATACTAACTTTAAACCTTTTCATGGTTATCAAACACACGTTGGCCTAATTATAAATGCATATGTTCTTACTGGTGTGTACTGAATTTTTTCATTCATATCTCTAAATATACAGAATTTTCCCACAAACATTTAAATGCCATTCTTCCTGTGTCTGTTTTCTTATATACACTTCATGCACTTTTATCTTCCAACATAAAGTGCCCTAAATATTTACTGTCCCAGTATTACCTTCTATTTGCGCTTTTGTTTCTTCACATTGAGCCTCACATTGTTATACTATCTGCTCAGTGTTTATTCCACAGTTTTCAAGAGGGTTTTAGTAGGTGACAACCTCCTCCCTTTGCACAGTGTGTACACGGCTTTATAAGGATTACAATTTTATGCCTAAAAATAGAATTGTAGATGTGGTGGCAGATATGGTCTCTTGGCCACCTACATGGCTCACTTTCCTAAAGCTTAAAACTAAAGATTCTCAACTTACACTTTTATATAATAACCCTGTTATTTCTATACCATTCTGGTGCCAGTTCTCTCACTGGCAAAGCTTTTTTAAAGGGCCGCACAATCTACATGGTATACAGGTATATAAACTGTTATCCAGAATGCCTGGGACCTGGGGGTTTTTTTGTATCTCCATACCTTAAGTCTACTAAAAACAAATATTTAAACTTGAATTTAAACCCATTATAATTGTTTTGCATCCAAAATGGATTATATCTTATATCAATTACAAGGTACAGTTTTATTATTACAGAGAAAAAGGAAATCAGTTTTAAAAATCTGAATTATTTTATTAAAATTGAGTTTATGGGGGATGACCCTTGTGTAACTTGGAGCTTTCTGGATAACGGATCCCATATTTTTTTGTCTGGCATAAATGATCCTAAACGATGTATCATGGATACATGAAAATTTGGTCTGGTATAAAGGAGCAGTAATATCAGTATATATATATTTTCAGTTTTACAATGACAATAAAATTATTCTTTTCTTTCTACCGTCCAGTCATGTGATTTTAAGCTCTGCACAACCCAGCATGGCAATATATTGTTCAAAATCTATGTGATCTTGAGTTTGAAAATCGGGTTTTAGATTCAATTCAGTATTTGGTTAAATGATTGCAAGCTCTTTTAGGCAAGGCTCTCTTCACCTCTTGTATCGGTTATTGGTTGTTTATATGTTACTCTGTATGTCCAATGTATGAAACCCACTTATTGTACAGCGCTGCGGAATATGTTGGCGCTTTATAAGCAAATGTCAATAATAATAATAATGTTTAGCGGAGAATTCAATATTTGCCTGAGAAACATAGATTCCGGGCATCCCTAGTTGTGAAGAAGTTAACATGACTTTTCTGCACAAGCCAGTTTGCTTTTTATCAGTCAGATTCCTGCACAGTCTCACTGAAAAAATTAGCCAGCAGCCATATAAATCACAAGACTGCAAACCTGGTTTGTTTATACAAAGAAAGAGGAGATGAGAAAAAGTAAACAAATTCCTTTAGGGCTCTGGCACACGGGGAGATTAGTCGCCCGCGACAAAACTCCCTGTTCGCGGGCGACTAATCTCCCCGAGTTGCCATCACCTGCCATCCCACCGGCGAAAGTGTAAGTCGCCGGTGGGATGGCACACGCGACGACACAATTTCAGCAAATCTCCGAAAAAGCCTCGCGAGGCAACTTCGCCGATTTGCTGAAATCGCGCCGCTGCGTGTGCCATCCCGCCGGTGACTTACATTTTCGCCGGTGGGATGGCAGGTGATGGCAACTCGGGGAGATTAGTCGCCCGCGAACAGGGAGTTTTGTCGCGGGCGACTAATCTCCCCATGTGCCAGAGCCCTGAAAATAAAATGAATGAATTGTGCAGCTAACAGAAATCTGCATATCACTATTCAAATATGTAGAAAACGGTAAACACAGTTTGTTTTGTAAATGTTTCCTTACGCTGCAAGGTTGCAAGGTCCATTGGATATCTCAATAGGATTGTTTTGCCTCCAGTAAGGATTAACTCTATCTTAGGGCCAAGTACAACGTACTGTTTTATTATTAAATAGAAAAAGGAAATCAGTTTTAAAATGTTATATTATTTGATAAAAATTAAATTGATTTGCTTAATTAAAATGGAGTTTATGGGAGATGGCCTTCCTGTAATTCAGAGATTTCTGGATAACGAGTTTCCAGATAACAGATGCCATACCTGTATACGGATGAAGAAACTGTGTGTTGGCCGGGTTACATTATTCCTTCCATGGAGGATATTCCAGGAGCCACATCTGGTTTCACATGTGGCTGCCCCTTTCCGATCTGCGGCCATGATGACATCATGGGGTAATATGAGTTCTGTTCCAGCTCTTTCATGCCATGCAAAACCGTATAGCTTAGGGATATAGGTTTCTCCAAACAAACAAAATCCTCAACAAATCGCAGGAAATGAATTTAAATGTTAACATTTTATTGTTGCCTGACTTCCCTAATAAATTCACGCATGTGCTTAGAGTTTGCAGCAAGTAAGGTTAAGTATGCGTTTGCCCTAACAATGCTTCTTTTTTAAGCCCAAGTACCTTATCCTAACCCCTGTCAGCTTTTATATAAACTCATTTGTTAATCAGCCTATATTTCGATTGCCCCTATGGCATATCTTGTCTGCCTTTATGTATTTATTGCTGACAATTCTTCCCTCTGTGTATGTCAGTCCCCCGCCTTCCTGTGCCTCTGTCATGCTTGGAAGTTAGAGGGGTTTTTTCCACTGAGAGATTGCCTGTTAATATTTGTTAAAGTAAATAATGTTTCTGTTTAGAGAGGAAGATTTGGCTTGTTTCTGAGGGGGATAGAGGTAGCGCTCAAGCCACGAGCAAAAATGCACTGCATGAGAGGTTAAATCAGATTCAAACATGAGCAGGATTCTGTGGTTTGTGGTCAGTTTGGGTTAACGTTTATGAATTACACAAAAAGTAATTGTGTAAAAGCTATTCAGATAAAAATAAGTATATCCTTGTTTCAGCAAGAACAAACCAAGCTCAGTGGAGGATTATAATAATAAGGATAGATGGTTACAACTCAACAAATACAACCGTTGGCCACCCTTCAATGGCCAGTTGCTGTTGATTATTCCTTCTGTCTATTGTCTCTGCTCTCACTTGGTTAGTATAGTATTTAGTATCTAAGTGATCTGTGAAGTCTATTGTGATGCAGACCCGTTCCACACCCTATAACAGTCCATTAGGTAATGCAAGGTAGGATTGAATGGGCTGGGTTCCTAGTAGTCATAATCTGCCACTAGTTTTTGGATCACTAGAATAGCGGTTTTGACATTGATCCAATTTCAACAATTTCTTCATCAAGTTTTAATAATTAAATGAAGTTATGTTTAGCTTTTTGTGTTTCCAGTAATGTACACAGGAGCAACCTCCACCCCCCTCAATATTTATTTATTTGCATGGGTAATTCTGTAAGGATCAAGAATGCTAAAGAATACAAATGTACACTCTTAAATATCCACCAAAGTGTCCACATTATTACTTGGTTGTTTAGGTTTAGGCTACCAAGAGCCACCAGTTTTAGGACAGTGACATGAGGTAAGATTTGTTGCAGCCACGGTTATATCTGTGCTACCGCAGGTAACAAATCCCCCGACAATAACATGCCATAGCATAACATTAAGATCACCACTAGTAAGACATATTACTTATGTCGATCTGGCTTCATCGGATTCATTTGTATTTTCCTGCGATGAAGCCAGATTGCAACGAGTAATATGTTTTACTTATGGCAATCCTAATGTTATGTTATGGCAAGTCATTGTCAGGAGATTTGTTGCCCTCAGTAGTGGGCCATATGCCATTGCCCTTAAGCTCACAGGATCAAGTGATTAGGCATGCACCAAATATCAAAATCCCCACAATAGATATGGCTGGTTTGCATGTTTAGATTTGAGATAAACCCAATAATTGTCACATTCACTTGTCCAGAGCTTTAATGTCACATGACTAAGGGGGTGATTTATCCATGTTCGAATTTAATTTTTTCTGACGATTAGTTTGCACTAAAACTCCCAAAATTCAAATTATGGTTCAAAAGCTTGAATTTCCAATATTTATTTGCATTAAGTGCAAAAAAACAAAACCTTGAATGTATAACTTTGGCATCTAAAAGCTTGTGAGTGTATGTCAAGTCAATAGGAGAGGTCCTAGGCAAAGTCAAGTCATATTTTCTATTTGAGATTTCACAATTTGAGATTTTTTTTATTCAAATGATACAAAAGCATTGGGATTTATCTGAATGCTGGATTGTCTGTATCCCTTTTTTGTGGTTTCTATGTTTCTATTTGCCAATGTATGCTAGCAAGTAATATCTATATATTGGCCATGTATTTATTTGTTTGTATTAATAATATCAGCTCTACCGCACTCATGTCATTCTAATGCAAACAGTTTCTTGACTCTCACCTCAAATCATTCAGTCAATCATTCAGTCCCCTAATGTTCCTAAGCCAGGCTATGTCCCTTTTTCTCTTTTCTTATATATGATTCACACAATGTACCAATGGCTCAACCAGACTGTGAGTCTGGAGTGTCAGTATGTTGATTATTCATATGTTAACAAGAATTTCTATAGAAACAGCAACAAAATGTGTGACCTTTACAAATATATATACACTGTATAATTTTAAGTTTCTAAAGAATTTAGCCTTGAGAACATATGACCTAGCAAATGGCCAGCGTACTATACAAAAAGTACAACGTTGCTACAGAATCCAGATAACAATGTAATTAATAATATACATAAAAAAGCCTACACATTTATCTTTGTGAACTTTAAGTTTAACCTTAGTCCAGCTGGAATATGTTCCATTTATAACAAATCTCTGAATACAAACCTTTTGCCCAAGTCCCCTACTACACTTGTTTCATGAAAAAGATCTTTAATGTCCAACAGAATCTAAATATATCAACTGATCAGTCTTGCCCTACTCCAGTTTCCTACTTAACTCTTCATAGCAGCTTAACTAATTAGTTTGGGGGAGTGATCCTTTATAAACCATCTGTAATTGGTTAGCGATATAAGTCCCAAATGCTTCTCTTAAATTCCCCTTGAAAAGTTATTGTTCTAGGAACAGTGAGCGTGTCTGACTCAAGCTTCTGCATTGCAGGATGAAAAGGAAGAGTTGATCCCTATGGGTCAGAAACTTTTCTTTGTTCAAAATACAAATGACCTGTTATTGCATTATTTTAATAGTAACAGCAGACATTTAGGGAGAAATGTAAGAGTGCTTATTAATTTACTACAGGTATGTTACCGGTTATACAGAATGCTGGGCACCTGGGGTTTTCTGGACATGGGGTCTTTCCATAGTTTGGATCGTCATACTTTTTTTACTATAAAATAATTTAAACATTAAATAAACCCAATAGGGTTGTTTTGCCTCCAATAAGGATTAATTATATCTTAGTTGGGATCAAGTACAAAGTATTATTTTATTATTACAGAAAAACAGTGTAAAAAGCCGTGGAAAATCAATGGCGAATTTATCAAGGTGTTTTTTATTTTACACTGTCCAAACGGCAGATTTGATGCCGTTATTTCCAGTGGAAATTGCTTTAAGAAATACCCGTCAAATAATTATGCTGTTTTTTAAGCGGCGAATCCCGATGATGTGTGGTGAATTGTTTTGTTGTTTCTTACACTGTATAATAAATCTGGCCCTTAAGGTCCCCATACACCATAAGATCCGCTCGTTTGGCGATGTTGCCAAGCAGCGGATCTTCTCCCAATATCCCCCACCTACGTGTGGGCGATATCGGAAGAATCCAGGGTAATCCGATCGTTTGGCACTGGGGTCAAACGATCGAATTATAACGGCAGGTATAGGAAAAGTCGGTCCGGGGACCGCACCAACGAGCCGTTGTGGTCCCCGATCCAACTAGATTTTCTAACCTGCACGATCGAGATCTGGCCGATTTGAGGCCAGAAATTGGTCGGGCAGGCCCGTCGGGAGTGCCCATACACGGGCTGATTAGTTGCCGAATCGGTCCAAGGGACCCAGTATAATTAACCTTAAGAGTGTAGGTAGAATCTGCAAATTTGCCCCAAGTTTATGGCATTTAAATGAGGGCAATTATATGCCCCTTTTTGTAAATTTGTAAATTTAGTTGTATGCAACACATTCTGTAGACCTTAACAAAGAACAGTCATAGGACAAGCGGGGGTCATGTAATTTCCCCACCACCCTCCATCTATAAACTCGAACAATACTTCTGGAATAGTTTAAATCTGCTGTTGAAAAGCAAAGTTCATTGCAAGTGTTTATGTGACAGGACAGGAGCGGAGAAGCTGGGTTCCATCTAAACATTGCCTTATTAAGCCTGTTCTGGAAGGTAGGGTCACGCCCGTTGGGTCATGAAACATGATTTTACCATCCCAAGAACAAACACAGGCTGACATTAGGATTTTCATCTTGTAAAGTCTAGCTCTCTATTTATAGGAGTATATTTGGAAGACAAGAAGGAATTTCAGATTGAAAAAAAAAAATCTTTGTGTATTAATGAATTCACCTTTTTGTATATAAATATTTGAGATTATATGAACACTTGAGGTTTTGTCTCTGGACACTAAGAAAATTGTGTACAGTGACAGCTTTTATAGACGCAAGCAACTAAAAAGCTCAGGTAATTAAATCTTTTATACATTATGGTTCCCTTTCATTGACTGCAATAAATAAACTGTATTGTGTACACAAAATACTTTATCTTCAACACTTCCATGTAGAGAAGAATAAAGAAAAAGTAATATTCTTGTCCCAGAAAAAGGTCTACAGTACGCATATAGGCTGAAAGTAACAGTTTTATCGATTTTAACATTGCCTGGAATGTCAGTCAATAAAGTTTTTAGGGAGTGTAAAGAGTAGTAAATACTTAAATAGACTTTTCAACACATTCATTGTCCTGTAATCTAGTCACATAGATTGCCTATGAGATTTTCAGTTGTATCCTTATTTTCAATATCTCATGTATATAAGCACTGACATGTTCAACACTACAGAGATTATACAGCATTCACATCAGTGCCTGCCCCAGTGGAGCTTATAGTGCAAGGTCCCTATAACATTCATACACGCTATGGTTAATTATATCAGGAGTCAGTTAACCTGCCTGTATGCTTTATAAAGTGTGGGAAAAATTGAACCTAGAACCCCAGTGTAGAAAAGTAATAGTTCTAACCACTGTGCCACCCATCGAATTGGTTTAGGATTTGGGACAATAAGCCCACCAGTGACTCTGTATTTACTTGAATGTATATAGGCAGAGCTATCTTAAGTAGGCTCTAACCAGGGACTGATACCTTGGGTGCAATAGAGCCATGAAAAGTAGAAGGTGTAGAGGAAACCTTAAGAATAATGTCCCACGGGGATATTTAGTCGCTGCGATTTTTAAAAAGCGAGTTCAGTGACAAGTCGCTTGTTTTGTCTCTACATAGAGACGAATATAATCGCCTAAACCGATGATACAACTTCAAATCGCTTATTGCTCTGAATTACTATGAGACCCTGTTTCGAGCGATTTTACAAAGAAAGCATTGTCATTCAAAACTATTGGAATCGCTGAAAGTAAAACCCACTGGGTGGGAAGTCACTGCGATTTCCTCATTGCACTGAATGGAATTTCTAATTGTGGGCAGGGAATATAACACCTGGATTTGTGGGAAATAGAATCTCTCTGTTGGAATCTCTAATAATTGCTTGTTAGGAAAAGATGAGCAACTTGTCGCTTGAACTCACTTTTTAAAAATCGCAGCGAGGGACATTAGCCTAATACCCCATGACATTCAATACATGTTTGTAAAGGCAGTGAGCAGTGGCAGTTGGAAGAGTAAGACCCCACCAAGCATGGTTTGGTATTATCATTATGCATTGTCCCTTAAATTGTTATTTTTCACATTTTGACCCACTTTCCTCTTCATAAAACTACCGTGGGAATGTGAAGTTAGCCTTGTTACCCTCATCGACCAAACACTTTCACGTACATGTCCCTGAATGTCTATGAAGATAATCTCTAGTAAGTTCAGACCAGGGTCAATCACATTCCTGTTTCACAGACTTCTCTTTTTAGTGAGTCGCAACAACTAGGTTAATATTGCATGAGATACTTCCAAAGAATTACAAATGTTGTTAGCTGATGGACCCATTAACAATGTCAATATTTGCACTAGATCTTTTCCAAAAGGATATTTGTGTTATGAATATGCGGATTACTAAAAGTGGTATTAAACTCCTTGCTTGCTAAAGATAAAGGTGTGTGTGTGCAGTACAATGTGGGACACCGGAACAATGACTTGGATGTGTATATAGCAATAGCAGACTGGTAAAGCCAATAAGGTTGCAGGCACCAGGTTTCTTCCCCCAGCCTGCACCCAATCCAATATATATGCCCAGAGGGGGCTAGGATGTGTGGGGATCACTGATCTGGCACATGGAGGGTAAAGCACTTTATTTCAAATTGGGGTTGAGGGAAGAAAACATGCAATATTATTATTATTTTTTTATCGGTAATGCTTCTGTTGGAAAGATAACATTTGCTTAGTTTCAGTCAGCTGGGATTTTTCCTTGAACAATTAATGCTATACTTAATACTTCATATTGGTTTTGCCTGGATTATTAGAACATGGATAAGTAGTAAGAAACCCTCTTAATATGACAGACTTGCTATTTAAAGCAAAATAACCATAAAATGCCAAGGTGTTGGTACAGGCTTATAGCCCTGCACCCATGAAAGGGTGCGCCTGCAATGCAAATGCTAAGGTTTAGCTCCATACCATGGTCATTAAATGCTTTTTTAGTATGTTATAGGATCTCGTATTCTTAGCAACTTTTCAATTGGTTGTTATTTATATTTTTTGTTATAATTTTTAACAATTATTTGCATCCTTCTTCTGCTAAAAGTAACCAAAAACCAATTGGCCTGTGAGGCTACTATCAGGCTTACCAGAGGGATTCAGTGTACAAGCTGACCAATTCTGTAGAAGCAGGGGAAATTTTGGCTTCCATGTGTCCTGAGATAGCCTTCTCAATGCAGAAAATGCAATTGCACTCTCTGCACTAGAAGAGGCAATGTTCCAGTAAAAAAAATGAATTTCATTGAATTTTATTTCTTAAAATAATCAGGAGTTCTTTTTGGCACCCCTGGTAACCTGTTGGGCACTGCCATCTGATTCAAGTTTCCTGCCAGAACACAGAACCCACCTGAGGATGTTACAAGGGACTAGCTGATGAGACTAGGCCAAAAAGTGAGGTATCCAAGGAGGAGAAATGAGTGTCAACAAGTCCAGATCGAGGCAGGCAGAAAGGATGAAAGTTCAGGCCAGAGTCAGGGCAGGCGAAGATAGCAGAGTCAGTATTTAGGCAAAGCCAACCAGAGGCACAAACCAGAAAACAAGGCTAGGGTTCCTAGGATAGACCAAGCTTAAGAGGCAAAGGGCTAAGTTTGTCAGTGTCTTTACCTGCCATTGTGGCAGAAGAAATGTGAGCACATGCACCTTAAGACTGGGAGGTCCAAAGATGTCGCCAAGTGTTCTTATAGATTGTAAGCTCTATGGGGCAGGGAGCTCCATCTTCTTGTGTCTTTGACTCTTATCTTATTGCAACTATATATTTTATTTATTTGTATTTATTGTAATACTTTGTATTTATCTATTATTATCTGTATTCTACTGTACAGCGCTGCGTACATAAGTAGCACTTTATAAATAAAGATATACATACAAAAGATATACATATGATATCTTATTATTATTCTTCTGTTCAGGTCTTCTAATATTCATCTTCCAGTCCATCTCTCATTCAAACCCCTGCATGGTTACAAAGGTAAATTAAAATATCACTGCCAACCTCATATTAAAATGTAATTAAAAGGTAAGCTATCCCTTTAAGAGCACAATATCATCTGAAAAAAAAAATTAAAAAAAAAAAAAATATATATATATAGAAAATAATCATCTGTGGCCAGCACACCCTTCAATGTTTCATCAAAATTTTTTTTTTAAATATATTGTTAAAACCAACGTTTCGGTCCTTATTAGGACCTTTCTCAAGGATTTTATCCTTGAGAAAGGTCCTAATAAGGACCGAAACGTTGGTTTTAACAATAAATTTAAAATAAAACATTTTTTGATGAAACATTGAAGGGTGTGCTGGCCACAGATGATTATTTTCTATACAGACATAATTTTGGCTAGCACCCCGCAGAATATTGAGCCTTGGAGTGCGGACACCATTTGGATTTATATATATATATATATATATATATATATATATAAGCCTGAAAACAATGTGTAATGCTTAGCTGAATAAATGTTGAAAAAACAAAGGAATACCAGACCACAGACTATTTTTAGGTGAGACTGGAAGAAAGTAGACTAGAAAATAGTTATAGCTTTATCTCTCATGGATCCATATTTGTTTTGTATGTTTTTGTGCATTGATGAATAGCTTCCTTCTGTTTCTCCCAGACTTACAATGGCCTGTCAGTCAAGTATAAGAGGATCACCTTGTGGGCCAAGGCCCTAGTAGTCCCTGTCTGGTAAACTCCCATTAACCCTTTTTATTTCTGCCACAAGCCTGTATAATCTCTATATCATTTGGGGCTGTATCCATCTAAATATTGTGAGAGTGGGCCCTTGATGTCAGGTTCTTTGGTGGGACCTAAGAGGCCAACTCTGAAACTAGCTCCTTCTTAAAGTAAACGATTCCAGTTAAACAATAGCATCCATCTGCCCAATGGTAATGGCCATTCTAGGGATATATATAGGGATACTGGTTTTAGAATACAAAGAAATCTAAAAACTGCACTGGCCCAGGGTACTACTGTATAGGCATCGCTGTGCCATCTTATTTCTGTTAGTGGATGCTCCATGCAGCCTTGGGCCAGGTGTGAATTCTCAGTAGAGGGAAAAGCCAGTGTTTTGCTTCTAGATTGGCTTTTCACTCTACTGTTCATGCTCACCCCGAGGGTCCTTCACAGAGGGACCAGGGAGAAAAATAAGATGGTGATATTGTGTTTCTACGGTAACTCTACAGATTCTATGTTCCTACAACTGGAACTAAAAGCTTAAATAAATGAGATAAATTGCACATCATGCAGACATTCCCTTTGGTAGCAGACTGATTGAAGCTAATTATTGGTTGGTTGCTATAGGCAATCATTATAGTAACCTTGAATAACCCTGCCACTTTAAATTATATAAAATTATATAATTTCTTGAGAGCAGGGCCTTACAGTTTCAGTTTTCATTTATTCATACAAAGTATAAAATGGTGATGATAACAAAAGGGTGTACTAACTGTATGTGATGGCTATATTCCTTTAACTTTGTGAGTACTTTTCAGCACAGTCCATCACATCTTTTAACACTGATTTGCTCATCAAGTAATTATATTTTTCATAGATCCATTAATCCCTTGACGTTAAAAAACACGGGCATATTTTATTCAATGCCACTCCAGTGAATATAGAAATGTAAGATCTGATAATATTGAGCTTTAAAAGTATGTTTTGTTCAAGCCCATGTATAAAGTGTTGCTAGTTGTACAGAAGCAGTAGCCATTTGTACCCAACCAATCAGCCTGCAGGTAGAATGGATAGATATTACACAAACAATTGGAATTGTTTTTCTTTTGCGAACCAATGGAATTTTTTAGTCCTTGCTCCACAAGGATTGCAGAATTATCCGTTGAAACAGCTTGTAACTTGCCAAAAATGCACAGATGGTTGTGCAGTGTGTTCTAAATTGGCAAATCTGCCCAGCCAAACCTGAGCATATATGGGCATCTCCAGCTGTACATAATTGTTTAGGCAAATGGAGGGTGTAATTGTGTAATAGCTCTTTCAGTAAACACAAGGGGACACATATTAAATCTGGAATCAACTTCCCAACACAAAAAAAATGGTTTAATACCTGGTATGGACATTGTATGAATTACCATTTTCCACTATAGAAAGACATTTTTAGGTAATTAATCATGGATACCCAATGTAAACAGCATGGGGACCCAGAGGTTATGAACCCCCGGTTTCAACCTCTTATGGAAGCGTCACCTTTTTCTGCTTCCTGTCTAAATCTGTATGTAGCTGACAAGGAACACCTGCACTGAGCAGGAGGAGGAGGAGGAGGAGGAGAACTTTTGTGAATAAGGGGGTGAGAAGGGGGTAGAACAATATAATGTTATTTCTTAGGACAATGGACTGGGAGGTCAATGCTACAGCACACTGCCTTGCCCACTGAGCTATTCCTTGCTAAAATACCATAAGCCGCATTTAGTATTTATAAATTAGTAGGCTGGCCATCAGAGCGCAAATATATAGTGTAAATAATATGTGAGAATATATTACATTTGTATTCTTACAGTTAGTTATGGTATATTTTCAGAAACAACATTGGTGGTACAATTTTGTCATTGCGTTCCACCCTAGAACAAAGCTATTTGTGGGGAATCGAGGTTTCCCTGCTGACAAGCCATTAGAGAAAGAAAGCAGTATAACAATTGCATTATGTCATATACATTGTATTGCTGTAACAGGACTTGGAAATAATTATGAGAAGACAACACATTCCAGATCACTGTATTTGACGTCATTCTAATGGCAACAAGGGTAGGCTGGAAGCCCAATAAATAGAAGACGCACAGGGCTGTTCCAACATCAATAGACAGAAATAAATGTCCTTATCTGAAATGCACTGACATGGAGCACATGCAGATTCTACCAAATGACAGACTGCTGGGAAAACTGTCAGTACTGAAGAAGAATCCCCCTTTACTTTGTACTGCAATGGCCTCAAGGTCTTAGGCCTCAAGGTTATAGGGAGAGATTTGAGGAGAATGAATCCCCTTGGGGATCTGAATCTATTTTTATTTAAGATGAAGGATGGGGGGAAAGGGCCTTGTTTTGATGCAGCCCCCGTGCCTTTTTCTCAAGCACACTAAGAGCAGATTCCCACACTCCCTTGGAAAATAAACAGGAAATCATCAAAATGTGCAGTTAGGGGGTAGAAGTGAAAGGGTTAACAGTGCTAGGACCCTGTGAGGGTGCTGCCTTAGAGTTCCCAGACAATGTAATGGCAGAATGACTAGTCTCACTCTGTTTCTCTGAGTTTTGTCCCTCCTCTGCTCAGCCTCCCCCCCTTCTCCCACTCTTAATGATTCCCACATGGTTCTTGGCATCTCAGCCAAGCCTCCTAGCATTGTCTGAAAACTCCAAATTTAGAAGAAATATGAAAATTGTCAAACAGTCAGTCCTTAGTGGGTAAAACAGAAAACCTCCTAAACTGTCACAGGTCAAGGCAAGGAAAGGAGGGGGTGTCACGTGACTGTACCCCTAGCCAATGGCGTCCCACCATGCCTGACAGATGTGCCTTATAACAGGCTGGTCTCTCTTCCCTCCAGCTCATATAAGGTAAAAGAAAAAAGGTCTTTCCTCCCAGATGGTAGCAGGGAAGCCCCTTGTCACAGAAGCTGCACATACTAAAGGAAGTGCTTATCCAAGGCAAGAGTCCCTCTCTGCTCTTCTCTTCAGTCAAGGGTTAAATGTGTGGCCCCAAGTTTGCTCCTGGTATGAAAATTCTCTCTGGACAACGGGTAAGTGCTCTGTTCTTTTCTTGTTAACCACGTAAGTTATCCATACGCGCCATTACCTTACCCTCCAGCACTACCAACAAGAAACATATTATAGTGCACATCATGTCTGTTGAATGTGATGATGGCTTAGTAAGCATGAAATAACACCCTCTCTCTTATACACTCCATTCTGTCATATACTTTAGCCATACACAATGCAGGTAATCAAATGAGTAAAATACTCAGATATTTTAAAATGTAAAAATGTTTTAAAGCACCTTTAAGAACGCTACTCCCGTGTAAATCTTTATTATCTCATTATTTGCTGCCTATGCATCTGCAGCAGTTTGTGCCTAAGAAGTTCAGCGACTGCAATGTGTTTGCTGTTATCAGTGCATATGAGCAATATGTTATAAGATTATGTCATGCCATTCCTCCCTGAGGCCTACCTTCTGCTATCAGATTTCTGCCTTCTGTTTTCCATATTAATATCTCCAGGTTCTCATTCTTATGTGTTTCTCCCTGTCTCGCTCTCTTTCTCTTCCTACACAGACAAAACCATCTTCTCTCATCTTTGCCATGCATAGTCTAGACGCTTTCTGTTCCAAAAGCCAGGACCGGCACGGCCCTTCATTTCCAGCTGTCTGGAATGCTTCAAACCCTTTGTTTATATCTGCAGGTTTTAAGCACAATAAATTTGAATTTTAGAGTCCAAAACACCTTAGAGAAAGGCAATGGTATATATTTGAGGCATATAACTTTTTCTTATAAGAGCCATGCTTAATATCATAACTTGCCATGTGCCCTAGAATTCCTAAGTGGTGTTTGGGGAGCTTTAAAACACCATGTTAGCTCTGTGGGTTAGAAAAGAATAATCAGTACTATATTCCCCAATGCATTATCATGCAAGCAGTCATGGGCATTTTAATGCAAAATTATTCTAACAGGGAAGAAAGATAGAAAGATAGATAGTGGACTGATGGACGGAGAGACAGACAGATAGATAAATAGTGGACGGTTGGACAGAGAGACAGATTGGTAGATAGATACACAGATGGACAATGGACGGATAGACGGAGAGACAGATAGATAGATAGATAGATAGATAGATAGATAGGGAGCTGCAGAACAATGAAACAGAACAGATAAGAAAATCTTGAAAACATAGGAATGCTCTTTTTTAGATCAATATTTTTTTTTAAACCTTGATTCCCCCGATTGTTGGTAGAATGCAATCACCAGCATCCTTCAATAAAGAATCAGTCAGAACCAAAGATTTGCAATTCAACCACATATAGTTCATACAAGTTTAAGAAATATTAAATTATATCTACATCACAACATCTGTATCTCACTTAAACATGTTTGTAAAGAAAACTTCCCCTATAATGGCTGGCAGAGATTTCATTCACATTGATTTAATAGATTTAAGTTATGAAATCCCAGTGTAAAATGCATGTACTGTTCTGGCTGACAAAGGGTACAGTTAATGTAGGAGGGGGGCGCCATTGGAACAAGAGTCCAGAATTCATTTCCTGACTTGCTTATTATGAAATTCTGGAGATTGTACTTCTCAGTAGAGAGAGTAACAAGTGAGCGTTGCTCAGCACGAGTGTAGTCTCTCAGAGTGAGTGTGGCCTGGTAGTTCTGCCAAACCTCACAGCTACTTCCTGTCAGAGTGGGAAAGGCTTTGGCAGCGGAACACTGAGCCAGATGTGGCCCCTCTAACCACTGGAAAAGCCCTGAGGCGCTTTCTGCCATGCTCAGGCTATGACTAGTGGGTTTAGAGATTTCCCTTCATGCTTTAGATGATTCGCTCCAATCCTTCTGGCAATGGGGCACGGGTTTGTACAGAGGTTTATAGGATTTGTGCATATTAGTGGCATTTGTGTTTTGTAAGTCTGTATTGTATAATAAACTAAAATTAGCAGCATGACAAACATACAAATATGTTAAATATAATCTCTACTATCAGGATAATTTTTAACTATATTATAATGAAGTAAAATTATATTTTAAACAGCTTTTAAATGTATATTAATTGCACATTTTCAGCGGTTTTAAAGTTAGTTGTAAATGCAATTGCTTTTGGAAGCAGCATTTGTCTTTCTGTTAATATCCCCTGTACTTCTGGTTCTGACTCCTAAAGCCATCTGATTAACAGAACTGGAGGACAACTGACTTCTGCTACATTGTTTCAGGAGTCAGAACCAGAAAATAAAGAAATAAACAAGCACTGCTCTCAATGTCAATTACACTCACAAACAATTTCAAAACCAGTTTTATGTAATTAACGTGTATTGGAAAGTTGGTTAAAATTACATTTTCCTTCATTATGCAAAAATGGGTGGATATCCCCTTTAAAGGTGTTGTTCAACCTGAAATTAACTTTAAGTATGACATAATCATTGACATTCTGAAACAATTTACAATTGTTTTTTATTTTTGTTATTGTTTTTTAGGATACTCAGTAGAAATGTCAGCAGCTATCTAGTTGCTAGGGTCTTGTTTACCTTAGCAACCAGGCAGGCTGTAATATGAGAGCGGAATTGAATAGAAAATAAGACGTAACAATAATAATAAAATCCTAAGCTTACATAGCAGTAGTTTTTTGCCTGGGGTCAGTGACCCCAGTTGGAAAGCTGAAAAGATGTAGAAGAGGAAAGATAGAAAAAATAGAAAACTACATAAATCATGAAGACCAATTGCAAAGTTGCTAGGAATAGGACATTATAAAACATACTAAAATGTGACTATTTATCAAGATTTGCTATTCCATATAAAGTTCACACTAGTGTTGTGCTGTTTAGCAGCCATGAATAAAAAAGTGCACTGACAAATACTTGTGTAGGGTTTTGGGGTACTACACTGTAGATATCATACACATAGCACATGGTCCCTGGCAGTTACAGGGTCTGTGCCCCCATAGTTATGCTATTGCATACCAATATGATTCAGGTGATTTCAACCAGCATTACAGAGCCAAGGTGAGTGAATGAAGCCAAAGCAATAACCGGCTATACCAAGCACAACTGAGACTCCCAGGGAAAGGTCGTCAGAGGAGAAAATATACACAATGCCAACAATTCTTCTTTTGTGTAAGGTTTATTCCACTTTCAGACAGGTCTTAAAAATGCCTTAAGCACAGTTACTATTCTCAGTGTAATAACTCTCTAAGTAGGTGTATTACACTGCATGTTTTTGCATGTTGTATTCTGTTAAAGACTTTTACTACTTTTCCCCCATACTGTATATGACACTCTGTTGTCCTAAGTACACTAGCTATTCATTTAGATGATCTGATTTCCCACACAAACAACAGGCCCTTGCCAACTGTGAAAGAGTCACAAAAAGGTGTTTATTTCAGGTATTTATTTTCTCCTAAAAAAACTTGTTATCCAGAATGCATGGAACCTAGGGTTTTCCAAATAAGGAGACTTTCCATAATCTGGATTTCCATACTTTAAAATCATTTGAACATTAAATATGATGAATAGTATTTCCTGGCCATCCCTCTTGTGGCATCTAAACACTTAGGTAGCATTCCCCTCAGCTCTCAAACACCCAAGTGTTCAGATGCTACTATGGGTGATGGGTAGGAAAATAAAATTACGGTAAGTATGGCAACAATTTTTTTATTTTTTGTCCCCAATATGGATTCATGCAGCTTAGTCACCATCAAGTACAAGGTACTGTTTTATTATTACAGAGAAAAAGGAAATTGTTTTTAAAATATGGAAATATTGATTAAAATAGAATCTGTGGGAGATGACCAACCCATAATTTTGAACTTTCTGGATAGCAGGTTTCTTGATAAGAGATCCTATACCAGTTATGTGCACAGAACAAATTTCCTTAGTAATATTCATATATACCAGTGGCAGGCCAAGCCAGGCACGGAAGGCAACTTTGTCTGCCCCAGAGAGCAACTTCCCCCCCTCCTCGGCACAGGGGCACTAGGAGTAGGTGAAAGAAAAGGTACATGCCTAGCACCCCCCACCACTGCGCCCTAGGAACGTGCCTCTCCTGCTTACTCCTAGTTCTGGCCCTGATTTATACAAATGTGGTGGTGCTGCCATAGTGCTTGACATCCATAAACATTCAACAGAGTATCTAGAAATGCCCACTTGATGATGTTACTTAATTGTAGCCTACAAATAATCCCTATGCCGAGGGCATACCACAAGGCAGCTAGGTTACCATTAATACAGATGGATATAAATACTCTGAAAAGGAATGCACACAATGCATATAGCATTGCCTAAGTAAATGAAAGACAAACCCTCCTTAGTCTGTAAACAATGCAGCTTTAAATAAAACACTATATGGTGTATCTGTCTGCAGGGGGATAAGAAAAGTACTAAAATGGTTTAACTCGCATTATGAAAGAATGATATAAATGCACTCAGTTGACTACACAAACACTTCATTACACACTGAATGTACTTCTTGGAACTGATGGAATACATTCTACACCGAGCCGAACCAATGAAAAGGCAGCACATTAAATGCCTGGGGAAGATTTGGCCTACCAATCTGTCTCATTCCCAGCACTGTACTGTATAACCATACATGGCAAGATTCCTCTTTAAAGAGAGACTTATGAAATATTCTTAATGTGCGGTTTCATAGGTTATAGCAAGCGGAAATTTGGCACGTATGAATTTTTTACTGATAAAGGCAAGAAGAAAGTAAAAGTGTATCGCTAGAGACAGTCACACAAATGCTGATGGCCCTAAGTCAGGCACAGTTAACTTGCTTTTCCTCACACTTGCTCACAGCTGCACATTCATCTGTGAAGTTTTAATCCATTTACTCTTGCTTGAGAGTAACTGTAATATTAAGAATTCATTTCTCCCCCCCCCCCACTCTAAAATATTACAAGTCACTAAGACTTACCAAGACCTTATAAAGGCATGAGAACACAGGGTGTGTGCCAACACTGATGGGGGATCTTTTGCTAACAAAATATAACTGGTGCCCCCACTAGTATTAAAGGGGTAATTCATCTTTACAAAACAAATTAAAAAAGTATACCATAAATATCAATATTTTTCACTTGCTTTCTGTTTACTACATTTTGGAATAAAAACAATGAATATTTCATTTTACATTAGTTGGTGCATTTTTAGCTGCATTAGAGCAATGCCAATAACTAATGGATTGTTTTCTCTGTTAAAGAATTAATTAAAACATGTATGCTCAGTAGGAGCTGCAATTCTGCTTCTGAGATCTGATCAACCATTTAGAACTGTGGCTCTGTTACAGGGTGCAGTGGAGCACAGGGAGCATGCTCAGTAGGAACTGAAGCTTCTGCCACTGCTACAAAATGTACCAACTAAAGCATGAATCTTGTAACAGTTTATAGAGCGACCAACTTTACTCATCTGGCACTTAAAAACATGAGATTGAAAATAAAGAATCAATTTTATTTTTAAAACCTAGAAAAGTGGGAAATAAAAAACTGTAACTGTCTTTTTACGTGGTGTACTAAAATTATATGTTTTGTACAGTTAAACCATCCCTTTTGGTAGTTTAAGTAGCAGGCACTCACAGATCTCATAGACAGGCCATGTAAAGGAAAGATCAAACTTTATACGAGCAAACATAAGACTAAAATTCAATCATAGCTTTATATTTGCTTAAATAAAGTTTGCCGTTTTCCATTGCCGGAACTAGGGGTAGACAGAAGAGGCACCTGCCTAGGGCGCAACAGTGAGGGGAAGGGGGGCGCTAGGCTGGTAGCTCTTCTGCCTACCCCATGTCTGGGATCACTTACCCATGGCGTTGCTTTTCACCACACTCCCCCCTCCATCTGCAATGTCAATGCACTTGCGTGTACCTCTGCCACACACGCACGTGTTTGTGGGGGGAGGCATGGTGGCCAGCTACTTTGGCCAGTCTCTGCTGTTTTCTCTACTTGGCCTGCCCATGGGATCTGTGAGTGCCTGGGAGGTCTGGGGCATGGTCACCCAGATTCCATTGAGTCACTTGTGAGCTAATCCACCTGCTTGAGGTGTCACATTTTTTATATATTGTATGTCATTAGGGTAAAATCAGGTATGGTGACTTGCTTTAGCTTTTCAAGGGAAAAAACGAATGGTCATAGATAACTTCTATTAGTAATCAGTAGGAATAAGCTGCTAGTTTGGCACATAATTTATGACATGAAGTCATGTGATATAATTCTTCATGAGCATGTTGCAGTAAGTCACAAACAAGCTTACATGTAGTCTCTATGGCACAATCACACAAAGCCTATTCAGTGCAGCTAAGAGAATTATGATTTATCATGTGATTTTGCAAGATATATCAGTGCCTAGAAAACTCAAGAATCTCTGGGGATGACATCAGTTGAGATTGCCTTTTAAGCCTTTGTTTACCATAAATGATAATTCAGTTTTCTAGTGATAATAGCAGGTGTTACTGGAGCTAGAATATCAGCAAGTTGATGTGCTAGACAGTAAGAAAAGCTCTGTATTTGGCACACAAATCCTTTTCTTTCATTCTAAATACATGTGTATTTTTCCATATGTCATTCAACTAAAATAGTCCCTGTAGCAGAGTCTGCCAAATACAGAATCCTCAAAAGACATCACCCAGGAGGGTCAACCATTCAGCCTCTGGCTGGGCATGCTGGGAAATGTAGTTGCCAACAGCTGGGAGACTGAAAGCTTGACTTCCCTTCCTTAGTAGTTAAATAATGGATGTGAAAGAATTTTCCACCATGGTGATAAATCTAGCTTCTACTGCCCAGTTGCTTTCTACACATCACAGAAGATACATTGCAAGATAGTCTTGGGGATCAGACTACGCAGTTCATAATCTCCTGCTTATAAAGCCAAGTATGAGTCCATTGTGCAACTGGAGCTGAAGATCAGGAAAAAACAGTTATGCAATCATTCCTGACAGACAGCTTTATGGCTTCAGTGAAAACAATGCTAAGTATATTCCAGCACTACCATAAGCACACATTTACTTGCAATAGTGTAGGATGCTTGTGGGTGAATGATACAAACACTAGAACAAAATGGGGAGCCAAAAGGCAAGCAAGATGTAATGCGATGAATAGGATCATAAAACACAGAGGACTGCAGAGCAATGCTTGAGACTGGCAAACACAGTCCTGATAGGAGGACTTATTATGCATATTAACTAGGGATGATAGAACAAGCAAAAACAATGCAGTTTTGAACCAGAGCCCATGTGTACCAACCAATGCCCATGGGTATATATCCAGAAGCCAGTAGCAGGGTGCTGGAAATGGAATTCCATCCCTGCATTTACGCAAGGGCTCATGGATAAGCATACAGGTTGTTTATATAAAAATGAGAGAGTGGTGTTGCACCTAAATGTTCTCTACTAGCTACTAAGTGCAGTCTGAAACCATTTAGCAGCTTCCCTTTAAGCCTAATTACTTCCCAGACAGGAAGGCATGGGTTGTTCTCCACAGTTCTTCGGAGAATGTATAGTAACTTTAATATAGGGATATCTTCTTATCTTTATCTCTTTTATTCCTTATACAGATGTAGGGCTGAAAGCTTTCCCATGTAGAACAATATACCCTGTGTGTGCTCTTCATTTATATAGAACTACTTGTATATGCAGCACTGTACGTTTTTATAATACAGTAAAAGTACAAACAGGAAGACAAACATTGCACTAAATAAATATAAATGGTCAGAAATCTGTAATTAGTGCAGTGTGCTAAGAGACACAGAAGGAAGCCTTTTGCCCATACAGCTCACAATTTACTCAAACACCCAAACTGTGTTTCTTCAGTTGTTGTTTAACATAAAATCTCAGCATAAACAGCTGGTGGAAGAAGTCACACAGTACCGATAGCCCCAGAAAGTGGCACAGTAAGTAGCATTGCTATCGGGCAGCACTGGGGTTTTTAGTTTGATTCCAGCCAGGACACTATCTGCAAGTTGTATGTTCTCCCTGTATATGAGTGGGTTTCCTCCCTCACTGTTAATTGGACCATAGTGTGTGTGATAAGAACCTTAAATTGTAAGCTCTGCTGGAACAGGAGATGCTGTATATTCTTTCTAAAGTGATGCAGAATATGTTGTAGCTGTCTTAACATGTAGGCTGATAATGCATTAAAGGTGCATAATGTGGTTCTGTTACATTCGTACTGCAAACAATTGCTTTTCTATATAGTGCTGCTAACAATGTGGGGCCACAAAAGACTCTGAATATCACATTGCAAGGAGAGAGGCCTCATTACACAGCCTGCAGGTTGCTCTGTACTGCCAGGAAGGAATAACAGGGCTCTTTTTGGAACCCCAGTTCCTCATTGCTGTCCCATTTGGATGTCACTGGTCACTGTTTCATTCCGCTACAAATGGAGTGTGCCTTTCACATGCTCCCTGACCCCCCCCCCCCCACATGACTATCCAGTTGTTTTCATACAATCAAGAATGTTAAACATAAACAGAGCAGCAACTCACACGCTCCCCACTTCCTGCAACAATCAACCATTTCGTGACAGGCCAGTACTCAGTCTGGGAATCCTTAGGCTCAATGCTGCAGGGAAAACAAATGCATATACAAACAAGCTAACCTATAACACAGCTACAGAGCATTCTGGCTGCCAAGGTATACTGGGAGCTGTATTCCAGTAAGCTGCAGAGCCACAGTTTTGGCCTGGTAGAAATTGGTCTGCATCCCTAATATCAAAAAGACTCCTTAGCAAGGGAAAAAAGTAGTTCAAACTATAAGATATATTATCTTGTGTATAAGTTCTTGTGTTCTCCAGATTCTGTTGAGCTGCAGGGTTGCACATTGGACATCCCATCCAGATTTATCTGAAATGTTTTGCCCCAACTCTGGGCCCCTACCACTTCTTCATTGGCAGCTGGCACTTGCTCCGGCCTTGGATATTGCCATATGGCTATAGGTAGATGGCTAGTTAAACATATTAAACTGGGGTGCCACATTATCCTACAAGAAAAAAACTTAGATTCATGGTGTGCCACTATCATTGCCAAAAGGTGCATGCATAGCCATTCCCCATGCAAGTAATTCTCCTTATTTCTATACAAAACAGCAGGAATCCTTATGAGCATTAGCTTTGAGGATATTCCATGAAAATGAAAAACTCACAAGCTAAACTTGCATTTCTTCCCACGGGTCCCTGCTTTTTTTGCTACCACAGACACCCACATTGGAGCAAACCTACAGAAATCATGCAATGTATTTAAAGCAGTTCAGAATACCAATAACAATGCTAGTCAGCAAAGCTAACCATTGTGCCACCATCATATCACCCAATAATGCATCGCCATTCCACCCTCTCCATACTCTTTCTACATGCAAACAATTTGCTGAATTAGAACATTTGAAAGCTGAAGAAATGGAAAGTAAAGTCAATGGATGAGCAATGGAAATAATATAATAAAGGGTATTATGCCCATCATGGCTTTAGCTTACAGTGGAACCAGTATTAATAACACCTTGGTTTGCCTAAAAGTCTTCAATTCTAATGTAAGCCACAAAGACAAATAGTACATGCCCCTAGCAGATTGGCTGACTGCCGCAGGACTGGGGGTGGGGAGTTGAGCTGTTTGAAGTCGCAGCAATCTGCCTCTGACCATAAAAGGAAGAGACATTTTTCCTGAGTCCGGATCATGGAAAAAAAAGCTATTTTTAGTTGGAAGTTTGGCTGCCTGGGAGCAAAGCTGCAGAGTGTGATAGTGATCTATACGCCTGACGCAGTCCAACTCTGCCGTATACAATAAGTCACTGCTGTCTGTGTGCCAGGCTAAAGCCATTTAAGGTAGAATAATATCTTGTGATGTTCATGTTGGGTGACAGGTATGGCGGAATACACCACTCACAAGAGTATTTTTTTTCCTTCTTTTTTTCCTTCTTTTAACTATTCCTAATTTACACACAGTGCCACAGCATGGCTGGAGCTTCAGGAGCTCTGAGGAATTTTATATTAGCTCATATTGGTACAATCCTTTCATACACAAACAGTCACAAAGGTCATAACTACAAAGAGCTGTGACTCTAGCCTGCTAAACCATTTCCTGCTCACATTGTGCCTCCCAAATCCTTGCCAAATATGAATTGCTTGTGAGCAGATGTTTGTTTCACTCCTAGGCCCACTATTATCTTACCCCTCGCTGACCTTGCTCAGGCTACAGTGGGGTCATGCTGAGGTAACTTTCTCCAAAGTATGGCCGAGGGGCCCAAGCAAGGGCTGCTGGGCCACATGCGTTGCTTATAGATATAACCACAAATCTTATATATTTTGAACACAATACAGGCATATTGGCCACCCACACAAGAGCACCAATCAGTCTGATGTACATCAATCCCAGACAGCAGGAAAAAATCATTTTGTCTACAGCAGAACTGTAAACCCAACATGCTGGATATGGTGGGCTATCACCTGACTGGTAATAATAACTAAGCACCTTAGCTTGTAAGTAGCTGTCCATGTTTCAGTGAGTGGAGATTTTAAAAACTTTGCACAGATTTGGGGCTCTGTATGTTAAGTAGCTCCCTAACTGCTTAAAATAGGGAAAATTTGTGTATTTTTTAGTCACTTGCGGTAAACAATACGCTATAAAATTGACAGTTCTGATAACTGTCTCTACGTGTGTTTTAGCAGAGACAATTCTTAGTATTGTCGATGGCAAAGTATTTTCTGGCTTTTTGTAGCCATGACAAGTATCTGGCTACAGGTATCACTGTATGTCAGCCCTTAAGGCTATGACACACAAAGCTGCTTGTAGCCAGCTACTTGTCGGGGCTACAAAAATCTCTTCATTTTACATATATTCTATATTCATTTGTGGGAGGCTACTGGCCCTTGCAGGAGTGCTGAGTTTAGGTGGTCACGTTGCTTTATGGCAAAAGCCAGTGTAGGACTTCCCTACTTGTAGCCCAATAAACACAATACTGTGTACATGCAGGTTTTTGTGCTCTGCCTGAGGTGCATAATAGTTCAAGGGATGTGTGTGCCAAATGCATACTCAAACATTCTGAAGCTCTGGTGGAACGAAAAAGCAAATCCGGCACATACTGACTACCTAATTATACATGTTAGGGTATATTATTCCTTAGGTTAGTGATTTATATCTAGCCACATTTATACAGAAATTACAGACCATTACAGGCCTGCACAGTATAAAAGCAGATCCTTGGGTGCAGAGATAATAACTGTACTTGATGGAGATATTTATTCCACATGTTAAATGACAACTCAGCTGTTTCCCATCTGTTCATTCAAAAACATCAAAATTAAAAAAAAAAATCCACAACTACTCCTTCTCAAAAATAAAGCAGTGTTCATAGTTCAGGAAGCCACTCTTGCTGGGACACGTGCTGGAAGTTTTCCATATGCCAGCAGGTACTAGTAAATAACGCAACCTGATCACCTCCGATGAATACCAGCCATAGAATGGCAGTCATAATACAGTTAATTCCGCAATGCCTGGAAAGCCTGTTAACTGAGCACATCCAATGCCAGTGGCTCCTGTAAATCTCATTTTACAACTGTACTAGCTCATATTTGTCCGAGACAAAACACATCACAGTACTGACAGTCTGAAAGGTCCATCTCATTATGGAGGGGAAGCTATCCCAAGAGCCTATTTTAGTGCATCTCAATGACAAACAAATGGAAGGAGAGTATTGCCAAATGTGCTCACAGCCGTTAATGGCACAACATTGTATAGGGGTCAAAAATTAACACATTATAAATCAGAAAGCAACATTTGCTAACCTCTCCCACAGAAATGGACATAGCTGAGATATTTCAAAGCATAGTTCAATCTGGAACATTTCAGCAATGAAACAAATATGAGCCCTTCCTGTGACAAGTATATCAGTTTATAAGTATGTGTTCTCAGGCTCTTAGTGAGATTTTTTTTTTCAGTGATCTAGTATTTTTCCTTTTAAATTATCTAAAATCCACATACTATTTTTTAACTGGCTAGGTAGTGGAAACAGTTTTTGTTTGCAGCAAAGTTTTAAACAATGTTAAAACATAGGAGTCCTGATATATATATATATATATTATATATATTATACATTATGCATATCCTATTATACATAGGAGTCCTGATATATATATATATATATTGGCCAACACATTTAAATGGGGGCTTGTACAGTATTATCTCATTGCCAAATGGTCACTGAGTGCCCTGGGCAGTGAGTGTGGAAAAAGTTGTTAAGTTGGCCATACACAGGCTTATAAAAGGTTATCAACCTGTGTATGGGGCCCTCCGATGGGCATACCTGACCAATATCTGGCAGAAAATCAGCCAGACCTGGCAGATCTTTCAGTGTATGGCCAGCTTAAGTCACTTTTCCATTACTTGTGCGAGTATATAACAGACTTCCATGGTGTCCCATTTGTATTTGTTTTGCATTTTCAATTACATGAACCATAAGTATACATGAGCCCCATATTTTTTTCTTGCAGGGCGTTCCTCCCTACTGTGATGGAGTTACCAGCCCAACATTTTCCGTGCCCCAGTGAAGAAGATCTATCCCAGAAAGCAGCAAGGCAACATGTGAGACATAAGGGAGAGCAGGTGAGAGGCGGAGGGCCTGCGTGGAGTTATTTTTCCTATACTTGTGAAGGGTTCTCTAATGTTTTTGTCCAAACTTCCAAATAACAGCTGGAAGCAGAGGAAATTGCGAGCACACTTGTGTATACAAGGGCTGTCACAAAAAGCAGCCGCTTTTCCTCACAATTAGCACCCCACGCCAAATAAATCAGCTATGGAGGAATTTGAATTTGCACAATTTGCAGCTTGACTGGGTCAGGTTGAGCACTTTAGGGTTTAATTATCCTTACAAATGACTGGTTTTGTTGTTGGATTTTTTCCTTAGACCATATGAAAAATTTCTAGCAAATACACATAGAGGCAGCTTTTAATTCCATTAAGCTGACCTAAAGTAACTCTAGATGTACAATGTTACTTGTATTATCTGGTTTGTTATATTCTGTGTTCAAGACTTCATTATCTTCTTTGCTGATGATGATACAGATGGACCTAACGGCAGACACCCACTGTCTCCCAGCCCAAGGTGCAGTGCTGCATCTCTGGTCAGTTGTGAGTCTGAGATGAAGCACTGTAGCTCGGGAAGGGGGAATAACACAGCAACTCAGAAGAGGACCGGAATCAGTAGTCAGAAACATCTCCAAGATGGCAGCAGGACAAGCTATGTGCAAATACATACTAGGCTAAAATGTAATGAAATGTGAGATACAGAGGCTTTTCATCAGCATAAGGAAATGCAACAGAGTAAAGCTGCCCACACATGCCCAGATTTGGTCAGAAAGTCTGGCTGATTTCAACCATACTGTGTGAACATTGGGCATATATGTCAGCTCAGGGGTGCGTTTTGACAGATTAGCAGTTCTGTTGCATGTCAATTAAACAACTGTCGATTCATGTGTATTGCCAGTCTTGCAGTAGTCGCCTTTAGGTTAGATAATTGAACACATTTAACTTCTACCAAAATTCTCACAATGTATCTAAAAGCCATAGGTTTTGATACACAACTAGTATTAGATAAGACATGCGCATGGACCTCTTTGCATAAAACTTTCTGTAACACTTTCCAGTGACCTGAAAGATATGGGAGAGCAATCCATAATGGCTGGGCCTGGACCAGCAATCCAGAGCAACTGACCTAGAGTAATGTTTCCACTAATATTGTATAGTCTGGATGCACAAAAATCTTGACAATTGCCACATTATTTGTGTATATAACATTTTAATTGTGCTCCATAAGACAATCTTTGTACTGTGTCATAACCTGGGTGCATGAGCATGTCTTGAGGGAACATTAATGCTAGTTTTTGGGTACTATAGCTTTCTGTCTTCCCCTGAAATTGAAAGGACAAATGAAAGAGCAGTGTTTCCTTGTGTATTACAATTATGCCACTTTATCCAAATGCAGGTAATGCTTTTCAGGGCAAGATATCGTTGCCTCTTCGACATCCACAAATGCTCACAGTCATATGTGACCTATTCCTCAAGGTCCAGTTTTCCCAGGAATCCCTTGGGTGCTGTGGTGGGGATTCCTGGAAATACTGTTCTTGGGGTGTAGGCGTGGCAACTGGAACTCTCTACAATTTCATGTTGTACATACATTGGATTCCTGGCACTTTGTGTAGAATTTCTCTTTAGCAACAGCTTTTGAGGGAAGACTGGGTAATTTTATTATTATAATTGAATGTTGGGCCAGCTGTCTAAATTTACTGTAGCAGTCACAGTAACACATAAATATATTTGTATCAACGTTTTATGACCACAGAGTCCCTGTCCTGTAAGGTTTGCAATTTAATTTCACTGCATGTGCTAAAGGGAAAATGCAATAACATGTGCACTCCAGAACATGCTGCCTGCTCATTGGTGACCACAGGGGATCTAGTACTAAAGCAGACTTCCTTCCCTCATTATGTTGCCTGTAAATATCTTATCTAATTAAGAGTGGAAAATGAACCCAGGCTTTGCTCCCTAAATCCAAGACTTGGAAGGTAAATGGGTTTTGTATGCAAAGAATGAGACAGTGACACCAACAATGCAGGAAAAACAATGCTTTGGCTTTAATTGTTCACTCAAAAACATTAACAAGGTATTTGTCTTCATATGGAATCATAACAAGAGATGGCAATCTTCCTGATTACCCAAGGGCCTTTCCCAGACCACCACAAGGTTAGCACCATCTTACTCGCAGTTCAGAGATAACTCCTCTCTAAAAGCCAGGTTCACACAGCCTACTTCCAAGTCAGCTTCTCTGCCTTCTCCAGGCACCATTGCCTTGTTCCAGGCACAGTCACAGGCCCCTTGGTCTATATCAGTCTATATCCTGCACCTGAAATGCACACTTTCCTGTTCATTTTTAGGCTAATGTCTCTGCGATTTTTAAAAAGCGAGTTCCAGTGACTAATTGTTCAATTTTCCTAATAAGCAATTGCTAGAGATTTCAACAACAAAGCGATTCTGTTTCCCACAAGTGAGTGTCACATTCTCTAGCATTTCTAATGGGGAAATTTGCAAACAATTGCAGCGACTTCCCACCCAATGGGTTTTTCTTTAAGCAATTCCAATAGTTTTGAATGACAATGCTTTCTTTGTAAAATCACTCAAAAAAGGGTCTTGGAGCGTTTAGAAGCGATATGTGATTCGAAGTAGTATCGTTGGTTTAGGTACTGGAGATTCATATTGTTCTTTATGTAGAGACCAAACAAGCGACTAGTCCCGCAGGGCTAATGTCCCACCTTAGGCAAGACAAATGTGTTTTCTAAACACAACATAACAATATATATATACATATATATATATATATATATATATATATATATATATATAGTTGCCATTTTTAATATAAATTAATTTCAGTATTCTGCTTTTTTCAACACACTGCTACCAAACTCACCTTTACAAAAGGTTTCTTTTTGTTTTTCTTTTTGCAGATCTCAACTGGAATTGTTATCTAATTTTAAGCGAAAATGAGTAATGGCATCTCTAAACTTGTAATTAATTATTTAATATTTTAAAGCATCCAGTGACCAGGTGACTAATTCCAGCTCCTTGTATGGTTATCCAGCTGGCTCAGAATGTAAGAGCTGTAGGATACTGAAGTACTCCTGGCATCAGTTGCCTGCTTCACTGTTCCAAATGATGCTATATTGTGATCAGAGATCGGAACTACACAGTGAGGGGTAATCTTGCCACAAAGAAATATATATATATATAGTTCCAGCAAAGGTAGCACACCACCTAAAAAGGGGTCACTGCCTGGGTGCTAATGCAAACAAAATAACAAGATACAATTGCAATAAAGGATAGCACTCACAGGACTTTAGTCAATGTATATCAAAAATAAAACAAACAAACAAAAAATTTAAGCTTACATGGTTTTATTAATATGTGGCAGGCAATAAACAATTTGTCAGCAAAGCTGTACATCTGCTCCCACCATAACTATCTGATTTACATTCTGTGTAAAACCTGCATGGCTTGCATTTGTTCTGCTCTGATAAAGGATGCCCGTCAGTTTCTTGTCTGTATCTGACATATGAAAGTATAATCAGTTTCCTGACCTAGAAACCATAACAAGCCTTAGGGGCTGATTTACTAACCCACGAATCCGACCCGAATTGGAAAAATTCCGACTTGAAAACGAACATTTTGCGACTTTTTCGTATGTTTTGCGATTTTTTCGGATTCTGTACGAATTTTTCGTTACCAATACGATTTTTGCGTAAAAACGCGAGTTTTTCGTATCCATTACGAAAGTTGCGTAAAAAGTTGCGCATTTTGCGTAGCGTTAAAACTTACGCGAAAAGTTGCGCATTTTTCGCGTAAGTTTTAACGCTACGCAAAATGCGCAACTTTTTACGCAACTTTCTTATGGATAGGAAAACTCGCGTTTTTACGCAAAAATCGTATTGGATCCGAAAAATTCGTAAAGAATCCGAAAAAATCGCAAAACATACGAAAAAATCGCAAAGTACCGATCATTACGAAAAAAACGCAATCGGACTCCATTCGACCCGTTCGTGGGTAAGTAAATCAGCCCCTTAGACTTGGGCCCCTTAGCAGTGTCCAGTCATGGCAATAAGAGGAAACCCCATAGTTTATCTTGTTAGAATCCAATGCACCTATGCATAGGGGCATTTATATCCCCTACCAGTAGGACTACTAGACATAATTATTAAACCCAGGCTTCCATATGAATCTTTCATAAGATTCTTCCTTTCATTAAGATAAGCTAGTGTTTGATTGAGATGTCCCCAAAAAGAGTCAGGTATCAGATCAATGTGTCTGCCATAGTACTAGACCAACCTAAACCTAATCTTTTATACCTCAACATGGCAGAGCACTCCCTTGCCAGTGTATGGTAGCATGCTGCACTTCTCCCAGTTCAACATTCTAGCCTTTCTGTAGCATTTTTACATTACTAGACCTCTAACGGTCCAGCATTGGCCAACCTATTTTTCAGTTCATCATAAAGAGCAAGGTAAGTGCATGGTAACTATACAATATAATATATATGTACTTTAATATATACAATATATAATATAATTATACATGCTATATACACCATTACTATATGGCAGCTCCTATTCCAATAGAAGAATCAAATTATTTTAAAATAATAATTTAGGATTAATTTCTTTTTATACAGCTGATCTCAAGTATGTTATTTCTACTTTACATTTGGTCTGTTATATATATTTTTCTTAGAATCGCTTAAGAAATAGAAGAACTGTAATTTTACCCCTGTATCCTCAAAAATGCATCTAGAAATAATAGCATTAAACTTTTGCATTCATAGTCTTGCATAGTGGTGTTGTTTCAACATGGACCATCTGATTACCCAATTCATTGAGGATGATGGTAGTTTTAGTTCAAAACAGCTAGATGGCCACAAGTCTCCACCATTGCTCTTTTACACAGTGTTTAATGCAGTTAGCTCAAATGCCTTATAAAGCACTTATACAGCAGAGACCGCATCCGTCTGCATCCTAACACATATGCTTACTATGGAAATGTACATAAATAATGCATGTTGATTGAGAAGTGTTCCCTTTTAACCTTCTGTCTCTAGGCAATGTTTATCATCAACTGGCCTGCTGAGTGCCATCAATTATTAAGGCAATGAGTTCAGATTTTAACTATTTCATTTTGGAATTACCCTTCAGTGCTGCAACCCCTGCAGCATTAAAAATCATAAAACCCATACATAGCAAATGGGGTTGCAAAGAAGGAAAAAAATCAAGTCAAATCCATATGAAACCTTCCTTACTGCCCCCTGATCCAGAGGAAGGCTAAATGAAATCTGAAGCTTCTTCACTTTGCCTCAAACTGTAAAAAATTACTTCCTGACTCCAAGAGGGGATTTATACCAGTGCCTGTATCAACATTGTGCATTTAATTACAATAACTTGTTAAAAAGGCAACCCTGACTGGCATTTCTTTCTAAAGGTATTATCTAAAGGTTCTTTCCCATCAAAGATTCCCCATCCTAATCCCAGTAAGGGGTATAAGTACCCTGTATATTTTTTAAATTCCAGGTGCAGAGCATTACAGTTTTCACCAGTGAATCTCATCTGCCCCCAAGATCGCCAGTTTGTCCAGATCCCCTCTGCTAAGGACACACACTTCATAGCAAATGTCAGATTAGGGTATGAAGCAGCCAAATATTAACATTCTACAGTCTAGCTGGTACAAAAAGTTAAAATGTTTTTGAAAAATACAGTGTGTGAAGTTAAGACATGATTAGGGCATGAATTCATATCTCCAGCCCAGGGGGAGGAAATATCCTTTTTTACAAAGTGGTAAGCACATGTAAACTCCTGCACTGCATTTTGTGTGGGTGCCCAATTGTACTAACTGTCAGCTCAGTAAGCGTTCATCATGACTATAGGGCACCAGCTAATCTAATCCTAGGAATTTGATAACCATCATTCCTACTTCTCTGATTTGGAATTGCCAAGACCCACCCTTGTAGGATTATTTAAAAAAAAAATGAGAACCAGCCTGGATTTACCATGGTGATATTTGCTGCATGTACAGTATATTTTGGTTTCAGAACTGTGAGATTGCAGAATGGCTATTCCATCTGAGTTACTCCTACAGCAGGTGGCTCTTTCTTGTATTTTGGCAAAACTGAACCAAATATCAAAAACTGATTGCTTTGTTTCCTATCATGCCATTTGTGTTTCACTTCCTTGTAGCATATCTATCTCAGCTATGATCAATAAAGCACTTTTAACTGTCTGTTATTGTTTTTGTCTACCACAAATATATGGCAAATACATATACACATCAATCTGCACATACAGTGGAAAATGTGGTTGGGCAGTTTGTGCAGTTTGTGTGAAGCCCCCTCAGCTGGCTGGTCATATGATCCCATTACAGTCTGTCTATCTGGTCTACCCATCATCTGGGTGAGCCAAGAGGCATACCTTCTCCAGGGCCCTTTGCCTGTCCAAACAGAATTTAAGATATTTGGCTTGCTTATATAGAGACATTCACTCTGTACAGGTTCATGCAGCTTGGTCACATCAGAGTCTAGGTAATAAAATAAAAAACTCAACACACTTTCAAAGAGATCAGTTGGATTTTTGCACTGGAATACTGAGATGAGTCAATGAATTAGGCCTAAAGGTCCCTTAGACTGATTCGGCAGCTAATCGGGCCGTGTATGGGCACTACCGACAGGCCTGCCTGACATCTGGCCTGAAATTGGCCAGATCTCGATCGGGCAGGTTAGAAAATGTAGTAGGATCAGGGACCGCATCGGCTCGTTGATGCGGTCCCACGGACCGACTTTTCCTATGCCCGCCGTTATAATTCGATCGTTTGGCCCCAGGGCCACCTACGAGTGGAATAACCTGAGTGACCTGCTCAGAACCCCACCCTTAAACCTATTTAGCTCCTGTGGGATTAATTGGAAAACTATGGGCTGGTTGTGATCCCCAACATCACTGTCCATATAAATGGAAGCAAATTCCACCAACCAGACATGTTGGCTCACCCATGCATTTTTTTAGGAGTCACTCCAATTTAACCCCCTCTCACCAGGTCACCCACAATAACAAGTATTAGTGAGGTAAGGGTAAGGCACACATGATGTTTTCTCAGACAACATAAATGAAGACGGAGAATTCACTCCCATCTGCCCTGTGTTGCAGCAACACTAAAAGGCATAGCCCCCCACCTGCCAGGGTGCACACAGGGAGGATTTGGGGGCAAAAATTTAGTTTCTCACTTTCACACAGAAATGAACTTGGAGGATGGTGCTATGCCTGTCTGTGCCGCTGCAACATGAAGCAGATTACAGATTGGAATCACTAGGATGAGTCAAAATATTTTGCCGCCCCCTGCTGTCTGTTTTTAAAATGGCAGCTATAATATATTTAGTGCTTTTTATCTCTGAAGCAATGCCCTCCATGGGTTGTAGTATGGCCCCTAAACATACAGAGACAGAAAATTGTGTCAGGGCCCTGGAATCTACATCACCAAACATATGTTAATGGATTCCTACGCACCAAACTTGTGTCAACAGCATATCACTATATCTATATGCTAACACATTATTAGGGCTCTGTCTGATATTGACCAGGAACCTGGAAAGTCCTTTTGGCTGATGAGAGGATGGGTTTTAGGTGCAGCCCACAACTGGCAGCTACTGGTCTCAGTGGGATCCAGGATCAGTAAAACCACATTATTCCCTTTACATGTTTGCCTTCTATCATTTAAGATCAAGGAGACCCTTGGGAGAGCAGGATATTTGGGAGTGGGTGATTAAAAGTGCATTAAGCGTTTCTATAAGAACAAGGAATATGTTAAAAGAAGGAATACAGGATTTTAACCATTACCCAAGCATTTGCCCAGATTTGGTAGCGTAAAATGCAATAGCAGCTGCACCATGTCACATGGCGAACAGCAGGTGGCGCACTGTGTCCCTCCAACCAAATTATCTACAAGACTGGCTGATGGTACAGTGGACATTTTGGTTGCCCTGGCCCTTTCAATCAGTAGTGAGTGTGGCTTTGAAAATGCCATTGTCTGCCAAACAGTCACTTTCCATCCTTTTGGTTGGGAAACACTCAGAGCTAACATCTGACAGAGCCAACACAGGCAGCATGTTCTCTATTTAAACGAATGGGACGCAGTTGCTGGTGGGAAAAGGGATCACCGAGGTTCTACTAAAAAGTAATGAAATGAAAATCATCTATTTTTCGATCAGCAATAGGGCAGGGCAAAATGGCAAACTTTGTTGCCCAGCTTGGCCCTGTCTGATGTAGCTAGCTAGTTAAGGCAGACTAGCTCAGTTAGCACATCTTTACATTGAAGCATGTTTAAATCTTGTATAGGTTATTGTTTTTTTTGTATTTTAATCTGTATGTTCAATTTATACACCCATTTAATGTACAGCAATGCAGGAATATGTACGTAATAAATACATAGTAGTTCAGGTGCTGAGGGAGGGCAGGGGAGGTAAGTCCCTGTTGTTTATTGGCAGAGCAATTGGGCTTCATTTTTTCTTTTTTTATAGTTTTTGGGTTATTTCTGCATTCAAATGGGGGTCACTGACCCCATCTAAAAGTCAAATGCTCTGTAAGGCTACAAATGTATTGTTATTGCGAGTTTTTATTGCTCATCTTTCTACTCAGGCGATCTCCTATTCATATTCCAGTATCTTATTCAAATCAATGCATGGTTGCTAGGGTAACATGGACCCTAGCAACCAGATTGCAAAAACTGAAGAGCTGCTGAATAAAAAGCTTAATAACTGAAAACCCGCAAACAATAAAAAATTAAAACCAATTGCAAATTGTCTTATAATACCACTCTCTACATCATAATAAAAGTTAATTTTAAGGTGAACAACCCCTTGAGGTCCAGTAGCCCGGAAAAGCGAGCCTGGGACAGGTAGAGCGGCACGAGGCCATGACAGTGGGGGTGAATAGGAACCCAGGAAGTTAGTGGATTGGATGATGGGAGTTGTAGTGCAGAAAGAGCAAGTGGGAGGAGAGAGAGGCAGCATAAATAAAAGAGACAGGAAGAAAGGGGGATCACTACCTCGTGGCAGCTGAAGAGTGAGGACAGCGTTCCCGCCCTCCCGCCCTAGAGTAAGGGACTTTGGGGGTAGGCGATAATGGGGTAACAGTTAGTAGTCGCAGCTGTAGGCGTGGTGGGGCTGCCCTAGGGGGAGCCAAAAAGGGGATAAAAAGATGAAGGTACAGGTGTTTTTCTGGAGGGGCAGGCCTGGGGGCTAGGCTTTGGGGGGAAAACAGGCATAGTAGGCACAGGAGGTAGGAAAGTTTGGATGCGGAGGCCTAGTCACAGGCTTAAAAGGGTCCTGCAAATGTTTAAGGTTAATTTAAGGTTACTTAATGGTAACAATTGTAATGCAGCCTTCAGCGGCTAAATGTTATGTTTATGTTATGTTTATGTAATTGGTGAAAAGTGTATTGTAAGTAAACATTGATTACAGTTCTGTGATGTTATTTAATAAAATAAGCTGCGGCCTTTCCACCCAAAGAAATGTAAGTCTGTGTTTGGTGTTGCGGGCTAAGTGGAAAAGGGGGGGGGGGGTTAAAGGGAAGGGGACCGCTATTGCAACCTCCCCATGTCAAGGGTTCTCACAGCAGCCTGCATTAGTACTCACAGCACACTTATTCCTAAAGAATCCTGAACACACTTCATTTTGACAATTGCTGCATGCCTTTTGGGTAGGCAATGACCACATAGTTACATAGTTACATAGTTACATAGGGTTGAAAAAAGACCAGTGTCCATCAAGTTCAACCCATCCAAGTAAACCCAGCACACTTAACCCACACCTACCAATCTATACACTCACATACATACACTATATATACAACCACTAGTACTAACTGTAGATATTAGTATCACAATAGCCTTGGATATTCTGATTGATCAAGAACTCATCCAGGCCCCTCTTAAAGGCATTGAGAGGAAGCTGAACCATTCTATGCTCCATATCAACTTCTGAAGTTGTGAAAGCATCTCATATCTATCTTGGTGGAAAGAAGAAGTTATTGGTAATTTGTTGAAGCTTTCTACTTTACCTCTGGAGGGCTTAACCCTTAGTGCCCTCCATATAATCAATTCTTTTAACCCCCCTTATTGCACAATAAAATTGCCAGTTCAGTTTACGGGATTTTTAAGAGCCCTGTTTGCAGCACAGGGAAGCTTTCTCTTATAGTTCAACTGGCTTCCCAGGGCTGTTTGGGTTTCTGAAAGCAGCGCTGGGTGGATCTTGTAGAAAACCGGGCGGCAGTTGCCTGTTATCCAATTTCCCTCCTTTATTTAAGCCTTTAAATAACGCTGCAGCAGTTACAGATTCAAATTGTGACTACGCCTGTTTCTACTATGTGGAATTACATGGATTGTTGGAGAACCAGCTATACCAGAATTTATTTTCCTTTGTAAGGAAGGAAAATTCCTTGGTAAAGTTACGAGTTGCCATGTTAAGCCTTCTTAATGCCGTAGAATTCTAAAACTAAATACATTATTTAAATTTACAAGTTTGAAACAAAATCCTTACTACATTCACAGTTAAACAGCATGTCAGAATGCTCAGTAACAGCCTATAAATCCTCAGCGCTGAAGTAGGCAAAGAAAGCCATAAAACTGCTATTTAAAACGGCTACCAATTACACGTCTAGACCAACCCAGACCGAGAGACAGCAGAAGGAATGTATCATATGCATGATATTATATGCAAAGCATAAGTGTTGTTTAATGCAGCCAATTGGCAAATAGCATTTACTGGTGAGTTGTTTGAAAGCACAAATCTGATTGGTTGCCACAGGCTACTAGACTAGCAAACACTGAACCTGTTATTATATTATCAGTTGGTCAGGAATCCCAAAAGACAATGTTTTTTCAAGCGGTACATCTTGGTATTTTGTTTACCTACCATTATTTTTCTATAATACAGAAGATCCATGAATATCCTGTAAATTCTTATTATAAAGAGTGCTTAGTGATGTCATCAGTTATAATCGGTGCTTAGTGATGCCATTTGTGTCACATGACACAATGACTTGTGTATTATAATAAATAGCGTACCCCCTGTTGAAAATATGAAGATAGTAGAAAAAATTGCGCACGCAATTTGTAGCGGCACCGAGACTGAGCTCTATGGACTGAGCTGCAACTGAATTAATTAAAAGTCGCTGCAACTAATCACCCCGTGTCTTCACCCTAAACCAAAGTAGCAAAACAGCTGCCTAGTCTGTAAAGTGCCCTTGTAGATCTGTTAGGGGTATCTGAATTGCTGGCCCAGACATATGTGCCCAATTCTACAGGAGACACCCTCATTTGCTACCTTAATATTTCACCACTGCTACAGAATTGCTTATAAAATTTGCCTGGCATCAGAGGGTATATGTGGCATTATATGTTACTGGCCCCACAGTTTAGGGCCCCTAAACATTTGTAAATGTACCTACTCTATGGAGATATACTCGAATTGCTCAATTATTCAGGGCCTCCTTGGGCCCTCTAGTCCCCTTGGCCCCCAACATACACGGGGTCTGCTTCTTCTGTAGTTCCACTCCTGGTGAGTGACTTGTGAAGCCCTGTATTTAATGCTCGGGTACGGCTGCCATTGCAGTTCATATGCAGTTTTCATTTTGTTCCTAAATTGAAATTCCCCCTACACTGCCCAGTTCCACCATTGAGGTTGCCTGTGTTTGACTTCAGACAATGGCACATTGTCTACTGCACTACAGCAACCACCTGAAAGTTCTCATGCAATGTTCTTATCTGGTGATGGGTTGCTTGGAAATGTGGCAGTCCATGTTTCCAAGCAACAAACTGCCTAACAAGCACTAGATTTTAGGCTTTTTAGGCAATGGTAAGGTAACAGCAGTCAGTGAAGCAATGTCAGGATTTGCCATAACTCACATCCAACTAGGAATAACCCTCCGTGCCATTGCCCTTAGCAGGTCTGCCATCAGAAGTGTACAGTGGTATGCCTGCCCAAGGAAGTGGAAGATGTAATGTGCAGTTTGTGGGTCACAAAGTGGGCCAGTGCCGGGCCAAGTCGGCTGGGCGCCCCGGGCAACCTGGTTGGCTTGGCCCCCCCGTGTGCAGGCGCGCATGTGCAAGCGAGTGCATGATGCGTGCACACATGGCAGCCCGCTAGCAGGGGGTACTGCATTAGGGGGAAAGAACCGGAAATAGTAGTAGGTAAAAAAAGAGGTATCTGCCTGGCGCCCCCCCCACCGTTGCGCCCTAGGCAGGTGCCTCTTCTGCCTTCCCCTACTTCCGGCCTGGAAGAGGGCAGTACTTGCAAGGAGTGAATGGGGTTTCGGCAGATCATGGAAAGGGCTCTGTTTTAATTGGGGTATGGCCTGGGTGGCTGCTAACCAACCAGGGGGTAAGCTAATAATTGGGGCAACTTGCTCACTTTTTAGGGCCAGTTACTCACTTATCAGTATGGGTCCCATGATTGCTAGTGGGAGCCTTGGCCCTCAGGGTGATATTTACATTCATGAATTACAATCACCATTAAAAATATAACATAATATTGTTATCAGAATGTAAGCCGCTGATATAGCATGCAAGCTTTCATCCTGAATCCCATTAAGCACAAAGGAGAGAATTATATATTTATTTGAGCAAATATGATGGATGTACATTATATGATTATGGAGTTGACCTGATCTTTTAAATCTTGCTTTACAGAGTCACACTTTTGGTAATGCTTAATTTCAAAAACAACAAATGGATTTAAAGTAGAAAGGTATGTAAATGTTTAACGCGTGACAAAAGGGCGTGCACTTTAAATGTCTCTTTCCTCAAACTGAATGTTCCAAAAGCAAACGTGAAAAATGCGGATGAACAAGCATGCAGCATCCCAGAATATTCACTGACACAGCAGGATTACTCTAGAGCTCTGCCTAGATCCTTTCCACACATGTATTAAACATTTGTGATTCACTTAGAGTCCACCCAGTCTCTACTTAGCCTAATATTGCATGCAGTCATTGCAGGAATTTGAGAGATGCCATTCATAGAGTGGGTGCAACAGCACGCCCACCCAGCTGGCTGGATATATGACAGCTACATCCATCAGTAATATCTGTGAGCTGGACACATGACATATTTGTCGCACATATGCAAAATCCATATTTGGCTCTTTAAAACTTTCTAATTTGGGGGTAGGCAACCCTTGGCACTTCAGCTATTAGTGAAATACTACCCCTATCATCCTTTGCTGCCATTCAGATCTGGACAGGGATTCAAAATAGGCCCTGGCATTTTAAGTAGACGGAATTCCAAACAGACCCCACCAGCCCAATCAATATTAATTGTCTATGGCACCTTACAGCAGCCCAGTCCGGGCCTGCTGCCCTTAGCACTGGGAGTTGCAGTTCTGAAACAAATATGTCTGTTACCCAGAGAAAAGCTACTAAATCCTTAGTTTGACCTTATCCTTAGGCCTATGACACACAGGGGCATTTTGTGCACCACGGTGCTCTAGTACCAAGACAGTCAAAGCATCCAAAACTATCTGTTATAACAAAGCATGGGGAACAATCTGCCTACGGCAGACACAACCAGTGGCCAGCTTACATCTGCATTTCTCAGTGGGGCCCACTTGTCTGTGCTAAAGCAGGCCATACACCTTAGATTTGTAAGTTCCTTGTAACCTAACCCAGATATAGATGCATACATTTTGTCATTTTTATCAAGAGATTAAAGATGTTAGAATGGCAATTTAATTGGTCATGTAACACTAGGTGCAAAATTTGCCCCACTTCGAATGCCCCGTCACAACCAATAAAAAGGTAATATTTATTTCCTGATTGGCTATACAGGTATAGGACCCCTTATCCAGAATGCTTGGGACCAAGGGTATTCTGGATAAGGGGTCTTTCTCTAATTTGGATCTCCATAACGTATGGATACTAAAAAATCAATAAAATTAACTAAACCCAATAGGTTTGTTTTGCCTCCAGTAGGAATTCATTATATCTTAGTTGGGGACAAATAAAAGGTACTGTTTTATTACTACTGAGAAAAAGGAAATCAATTTTAAAAATCTGAATTATTTGATTTAAATGGAGTCCATGGGAAAAAGGCTTTATGTAATTCAGAGCTTTCTGGATAATGGGTTTCCAGATAACAGAATATATATAAATATAACCTCTAACAGGAAGTTCAGCAGATTGGATACCCTTACTAATGAACTGTCTCTATGTAATGATTGTTAAACTAAAAAGAAATGCAGGTTAAATATATAAATGTGCCTTTGTTATTGCTATGTAATCATTCAAATGAGCCCAGCAGGGGGCAGAAGATATCTCCTTGAAGGGATCTGTGAAGTCAATGGCATGTGTGTGTGGAAGGTGGGGCAGAGATAAAGTGAAACCTCAGTGACTCATGCGGAAGCCTCTCTGATTTTCCCAACTTTGGGATGACATATTCCTTCCCTTCTCTGCTAAATCAATAATGATGCAATTAACCTTTGCCTGTCTCCAGAGTCTCTCGTCTCCTTGATATTTCTCATGTTCAGTCCCAGTGACTACTGGTTTAATGAAACATCAACATAACCCTTTCCTATTGTCCTCCTTTGTAATTTAATATTTATTCAGCATGTTCTACTTAGCCTAGTCTAAGGTATTTATCAGGTTAGATCAGTGCTGTGCAACTGGCGGCCCGCGGCCCCCTCCGTGTGGGCCCCCCCACCTGTCTGGCTGTTGTGACTGCTTACCCCTTTTGTAAGCTTTAAATGGGATCAGTACTGAGATTAACTGCCCCCCTACATTGCTCACACCTCAGATTCAGGCTGTAAACCTCTTTATTGTAATCCCCTGTACACACCTCAGGCAGACTGTAGTAGCAGTGCCAGAATTGTGTCACTGTATGTACTGTCTGCCCTATGCTGCCTGTGTGTATAGGACAGGCATAGCATGACACACATAGGCAGGGTAGGGCAGGGCAAGTAGGGCACACACAGGCAGGGTAGGGCAGGCATAGTATGGCTCACACAGGCAGCATAGGGCAGGCATAGTATGACACACATAGGCAGGCAGGGTCGGACTAGGCATCTGGGACACCGGGAAAAATCCCGGTGGGCCTCAGCAGCCCAGACCCGACTCTTGCAGTGTTCCCCCTGCCTGACCTCTCCTCCCCTGATGCGTTAAATTTACGCACTTGGGGTAGGACGTCGGGTGGGGGGCCCTGTGGAGGGGGGTTAGGGGGCCTTCAAGGGACCCTGCAGGTGTCCCCTAACACCCCCCGTGCAGGGCCCCTGGGCCCTTCACCCCCCAGTCCGACCATATAGGCAGGGTAGGGCAGGGCGAGTATGGAACACACAGGCAGGGTAGGGTATGCAGAGTATGGCACACACAGCAGTACTCTGCCTGCGCTAATCTGCCTTTGTGTGCCATACTCTGCCTGCCCTAGGCTGCCTGTGTGTGCCATACTCTGCCTGCCCTATGCTGCCTGTGTGTGCCATACTCTGCCTGCCCTATGCTGCCTGTGTGTGCCATACTCTGCCTGCCCTAGGCTGCATGTGTGTGCCATACTCTGTCTGCCTTATGCTGCCTGTGTGTGCCATACTATGCCTGCCTTATGCTGCCTATGTGTGCCATAGTCTGCCTGCCCTATGCTGCCTGTGTGTGCCATACTATGCCTGCCCTATGCTGCCTGTGTGTGCCATATTCTGCCTGCCCTATGCTGCCTGTGTGTGCCATACTCTGCCTGCCCTATTCTGCCTGTATAAGGTGAACCTGGCAGAGGTTTGTTCTGGAAGTTTGTCAGCATTTGGAAATAGTCATAAGGTGTGTAATTATATGCTGGGGGTTGCTGTACTATCCACAAGGGAGGAGGAGGCATATGAATTTAAGGGTATTTCTTAATACAACATTATATTTTTCTTCACATGTGAATGAAGGGTGATAACCCTTCAGTGAGCACCAACCATTGGGGTTTTGCTGTGCTACCACCATTAATGTGGGTATGGTCTTAAAGCTCTTGTGATAACATGGGGGCAGTTTGAAGTTGGTGTGGTTTTAAAAGGGGGAGTGGTCAAAACTGACTTCCATTATCAGCCCTCCACCATGTAGGCCAGAAAAATTCTGGGCCTCGGTACCATAGAAGTTGGATGCTATACAAGTCATGCTCTGATTATTGTTGCTATTCACTACACACAGTTCATATATTGGAAGGCCCCAAATATTTCTGTAACTGATGTTGCAAGTAAAGGGATGTCTTATTAAAACATAAAGGGGACCTGTAGTTAGAATATTCATGATTTAAAATCTAGAGCACAATCAAAACCTATGGGCTGAGTTATTCACAGTGCAGCCAGTGTAGCAACACTAGGTTCCAGAAGGGCTGCGGGTAAACTGATGCTCAAATGGCAATGTTATTTATAGAGTAGAAAGACAAAAATATAGGAAGGCTGATAGCCTTTTCCAGAAAAGGTGGTAACTCCAGGATCCAGAAGAGTTAGCTGTTCAGAAGTAAAAGCGATTATTAATGGACTAAGTAGTAGTGATGTGCTGGTCAACAAAAGTCAACCTGCAGCAAACCCTAACCCTTGTGCTCCCAACCTATGCCCAAACCGACCCAGCAATCTACCTCTATTTATAGACCCACACCCGACTGGCCTCATATCTGATGCCACATAGTAACTTCAACCTTAATGCCCATATACAGTATAACCTGCCTAACTGCTAGTTGATCCAGAGGAAGGCAAAAAACCCCATCTGAAGCAGAGGGGGAATAATTCCTTCTTGACTCCAAGATGGCAATCAGACCAGTCCCTGAATCAACTTGTACTAAGAGCTATCTCCCATAACCCTGTATTCCCTCACTTGTACTGAGAGCTATCTCCCATACCCCTGTATTCCCTCACTTGTACTAAGAGCTATCTCCCATAACCCTGTATTCCCTCACTTGTACTGAGAGCTATCTCCCATACCCCTGTATTCCCTCACTTGTACTAAGAGCTATCTCCCATAACCCTGTATTCCCTCACTTGTACTAAGAGCTATCTCCCCTACCCCTGTATTCCCTCACTTGTACTAAGAGCTATCTCCCCTACCCCTGTATTCCCTCACTTGTACTAAGAGCTATCTCCCATAACCCTGTATTCCCTCACTTACTAAAAAGCCACTCAGCCCCTTCTTGAAGTTATATAATGTATCAGCCAGCACGACTGATTCGGGGAGGGAATTCCACAACTTCACAGCTCTCACAGTAAAAAATCCTTTCCAAATATTAAAATGGAACCTCCTTTCTTTCTCCTCCTTCATGTCTGCTGGAAGGACCTACTGGTAAATAAAGCATTAGAGAGATTATTATATGACCCCCTTATATATTTATACATAGTTATCACCTTTTAAACAACCCTATCTTGGCGAGTCTTTCTTCATAACTGAGACCTCCCGTGCCCTTTACCTGCTTAGTTGCCCTTCTGTTTGAGCACTGGAGACCAAAACTGAACAGCATATTCTAGATGGGGCCTTACCAGCGCTCTGTAAAGGGGAAGAATAACCCCCTCCTCCCGTGAATCTATGCCCCTTTTAATACAGCTCAAACATTGTTTGCCCTTGCAGCTGCTGCCTGGCATTGCTTGCTACAGCCAAGTTTATTATCTACAAGGACTCCAAGGTCTTTCTCCATTATGGATTTGCCTAGTGCATTCCCATTTAGGGTATAAGTAGCTTGCATATTCTTACATCCCAGGTGCATGACCCCTTACATTTATCCACATTAAATCTCACCTGCCACTTAGCCGCCCAGATTGCCAGTTTGTCAAGATCCTGCTGCAAGGATGCCACATCCTGGATAGAATTGACTGGTCTGCAGAGTTTTGTGTCAACTGCAAACCCTGTTACATTACTTATAATACCCTCCCCTAAGTCATTTATGAACAAATTAAACATAAGTGGCCCCAGTACAAAACCCTACGGGACTTCACTGAGAACCTTACTCCAAGTAGAGAATGTACCATTAACAACCACCCTCTGTACCCAATCCTGTAGCCAGTTTCCTATCCATGTGGAAAGAACTTCACTAAGACCAATAGGCCTTGGTTTAGAAAGAAGTCATTTGTGGGACACGGAATCAAATGCTTTGGAAAAATCTAAATAGATCTACTGCACCCCCACTGTCCAGCTTTTAGCTAACCTCATCATAAACAGGCCCGGATTTGTGGAGAGGCCACAAAGGCCCGGGCCTAGGGCGGCAGAAGTTTAGGGGCGGCATGCCGCCCCGCCGCAACAAAATTTTTACATTTGGCTCCCATACGGAGCAGTCGGGACCTCTCCCCACTGCTCCGTATGGGAGTTTAAAGGTTTGCGCATGCGCACTCGCACCCGCGCACGGGGGTGTGTCGCGCGTTCGCGCATGCGCACAGGGGGCGGGGCGGGGCGACCAACGGGGGCGGCCTCGGGGCGACCTGAAGATAAATCCGGCCCTGATCATAAACAGCAATTAAATTAGTCTGACATGACCTGTCCTTCATAAAGCCATGCTGATTACTGCTCATAATGCCATTCTCCAGAACATAACTTTGAATGTGATCCCTTAACAAGCCTTCAAATAACTTGCCAGACATGGATGTCAAACTGAGATCGCAATCCCTTTTATTGGAATGACATTCGCCTTCTTCCAATCCATAGGTACCATACCTGATGAAAGTGAGTCTGAGAATATCAGAAATAGAGGCCACTGTAAATCTGACCCTAGCTCTCTCAGTACCCAAGGGTGTATTCCATCTGGCCCAGGTGCCTTGTTTACATTAATCTTGAGTAACCCTAACCAGTAACACAATATCCTGTGTCAACCACTGACTAGATTGAGCTTAGCCAACAGTGCAGCTATTGGGTGGGTCACGAAAAAGGTGTGGCTTGACAGAACAGGTACTGTTGGAGGTGGAAGCAAGGCATAGTAAGGTTGTGGGTGGGGAGGGTGGAAGGAAGAGCTTAGCCTGAACCCATCCGTGACCCACAAATCTTGTTAGGATGTTAGCCTGAACCTGACGAACTGTGGGCAAACCCGGGTCCCTGTATGTTTTGGGCTGACCCGCAGATCACTACTGAGGAAGCAGGGCCCAGTTGATTTTCTTGCACAGGCTGCACTCTAGGGTTCTGTATTAAAAACAGTGTGAGACATTTTTCATCAGAATTTAAAAGTGATTATACCAACTACTTAAAACTACTTATTTTGGGCACCCACGGAGGTGATGTTACTACATGCTGAAAATAAGAAAAGTGCACTGAGCCTCATAAGGAGAGATGATGTCAATAACAATATACAAGATATATCCTTATATACAGTGCCTCGGTGATGTCATAGTTATAATCAGTAATTTAACTAAAACACTACAGGACATGGTGCACCGCCCCTATCCCCCTTACCAATAATGCAGCTCACAGCATGCTATGAACTATCACTGCGGGTTATTATTGATGCTTAATGATGTCACTTGTTTCACATGACATCTTTAAAACTTGTGAATTACAAATAAATAATCATCATTGTAAATTATTAGGATCCTAGGATCCTGTATAACAGCGCTCAGCCTGAGACTTTGTATTCATGCAACTCTGTGATTTTCATTGCATGGGTATACTCTATATAAATTAGCACATAAATTGGTCACAAAACATGCCTAGTTTAATCCCAAATCCAACAGAAAAGTAAGGCCGAACAAAATGCAGCATGAAACAACAGCCGCGTTATGTGTACCAGTAACTGCAATTTCCTGGAAGGCCGGGAACACAGTGCGCTGCTTTAATCTCTCCCAGTAATTTCCTGGTTTTGAATTACAGTCAGCCTTACAGTAAAACAATAAAAGGCTGGGGGAAGTTTCCTTTTCAGCACAGTCAGCATCATCAGTAGTTACATATTTGTGGGTGTATGTTCAACTTACAATATGAAAGAATATTTTCTTCTCTTATTTGTGTCTGTAAGTTACCCTCCCATTTAGATTGTAAGCTCTACGCGGCAGGGACCTCCATCCTCTGGTCTCTTTGATTCTTAACTTATTGCAACTGTACCTTGTATTTATTTGTATTTATTGTCATAATTTGTATTTATCTATTATTTTAATAACCCCCTGTTGTGTTAATCTATTGTTGCACTGTACAGCGCTGCGTACATAAGAGCCTCTTTATAAATAAAGATATAAATACATATTTTGTTTATTACTTTATACCAATATTTTTTCTTTCAAGAGTTTATGTTATATAATATATTTTACAAGATGGACATTTACAATCAACCATCTTCGCAAAGCTTTATCGTGCCCACAGTAGTACCTGGCTCTCAGCATTGCAATGGCCATAGCTCTTATAGAGCACACATTTCAGCACAAAATTGCTACAGGTGCCAGTCTCTTGGCATCCACATTATTTGTCTGTAAAGAGACAGCAGTTTAGCATCAGGGAAGGGACACAATGACTGTTATTATAGTGCAGGGAAAGAAAAAAAATGAAGATTCGGGGGTTGAATGAGAATGTTGTTGGGTAAGAAAAACAGGTTGATGAAGGATGCTGGGTCATAGCATGGCAGCACCTTATTTCCTTCAATGCAGAGCAGTGTCCACAACAAAGGCAGGTCTGATGTTACCAAATACCCACTAATGCTAATGTATATCTAGGTACAGGGCAAGGTCGCACTAGCATTGACATTGCCTAGCTATACATTGGTTTTAGTACTCAACATTGATAATCAGGGGTCAAATGATAATCATGGCTCTCTACATGATTACTACATCTATCTTTTGCTGCCAAAATATCTTTCATTTATAGATAATGGACAAATGACATCATTTGTATATTGTATACACAGTATATATGTATATACAGTATTTTGAGGGTTTTGGTGTATCTGGCCCAGTATCATCAAGCAATATAAATAGGTAATTTGCATTCAGATACTTTAATTAATTATATATCACATATTCTAGAGGAGAAAACTTGAAGACATGTTTATGCTGTGTGTTTCTGTATGTAGGCCTGAATGTGCCCAGCACACAGTAATGTTACATACAGTGGTGCTTGAACTATCATTACACTCAACAGTTGCACGGTGGTTTAGACTACATTCCTAACAAATTCCTAATTAGAGGAACACCCAGAGCCAACTTTACTGCTTCTGAATAGCAGGGTTGTTGACAGGATTAGAAACCCAGGACATGGGCCCCAAATCTCCACCAATCTCCCAGGTCTTAGCCAAAATCAAAAGGTTTATTTTAAGAACATTTTCTGGAGTCATGAGTCAAGCCAACCTTATCTGTAGCGCCCCCTGTTTCCTGGTTCAAGTTCTGGGAGTCTACCTCAAGAAGCATCCTGGTCTGGAAGATGGTTAACCTTAAACTAGCCTCCCCCCCCCCCCCCACCCAGTGGTGGTTTACCTTAAGGTTAACTTTTAATATGTTATAGAGTGGCCCTTTCTTAGAAACTTTTCAGCTGGGCAATTTTTATTTTTTAAATGATATTCCTTCCAGTTTTTTCACTGACCCAGCAGACTAAAAACTATTGCTTTGTGAGGCTATCATTTTATTGTTACTTTTTATTATCTTTCTATTTAAGTCCTTCTCTATTCATAACCCTGTCCTCTTTCAAACCACTGACTGGTTGCTAGTTTAAATTGGACCATAGTAACCAGATAGTGGCTAAAATATCAAACTGGAAAGTTGCTGAAGATGATGAATGAAATAATTCCAAAGCCTCAGTCTCAGAATAGCGCTCTCCACATCATACTAGTTAATTTAAAGATGAAGTTCTGACCACTAATTCCTTTAGCAGAGGTTTCAGTAGGATTGCTGTCCCCTAGCTGCTAAAGGGGAAAAGTTTAATTAGCAGAGTGTTATTCCATAATCTCCATGGTTTACACTTTCCATGGATAGAACACTTGCACATTATATGAGATACCCTAACCTAATAGGGTGCAAGTAGGAAATGAATAAAGTGAGAGGCAGGCATATATTTACATCCACCTGTCACTTTCCCAGAAATAGGAGATGCCTTTCTGTGAGTGGCAGAACTAGAAATCTAAATGAGTCCTTTAGTCCTAAGGACCCACACAGTAGTTCTTTGTTTTTGAAGTGGTTCTAGGGCTTCTTAACCAAAAATGTTGCTTATATAAAGTGTCATTTTTATACAAGACATAAGGTGAGAGGTCCTTGCCTCAGGCAGAACTTTGCCCCCACCAAGTAACTTTAACAGTTGAATTTCCTGTTGTTTAACTGGAAATTCTGCTTTAATGCCTAGAGCACAATTACACTCTTTGCACAAGCCCCAGTGTCATTCCGTGTGCCAGTGGGCCAGCAGTACATCTTCTCTTTCATGCAGAGCGGGCCCAGGACTGCCCCTGAAGTCATGTCAACAAGGTCAAAGGTGCCTGGCAAGGCAGGTGTTAAAAGTTGCAGTATCCTTTCTCACTCTTTTCCATAGTTCTGCAATAATAAAGTGCCTGTGCGGTTGGCAGTCCCTAATACACTGGGGGCCTCAGTTACCAATTGCTGGGGCACAAACCACCATGCTTTTTGCATATTTGCACCCTGCCCCACATTGTACAACAGTCTTTGGACGGTTCCCACCAATGTATTACAAGGTGTATTGTCAGCGCTGTGCCATGAAGGATGGGTTAAGGGACACGTTGGTGTGCCCCATCCCGCTCCTAACTTGCGCATCATTCAGACGCAGAAATTAGGAAGTGCCCACCCCATAGGGAATATGCACTAAGGGCCATGCACCTTAGTACTCTTTCAGGTCTCCTACTGGCCTCTTAATTACTGGGGCCATATCACCTTCTAGATCTGCAGTCTTCAGTGTTTAGTATCATGGTATTAAAAAAGGATATTCATAATGGTTCTTATTCATATTGTGACATATGTTGCATGCCAGTGACAGCCATGAATGTTATTCTTCTACTTTATATTTTGCAGCACCCTATTGTCAGAGAGAAATTGTCATAATTTATACAATATTTTTGGATTTAATATACAAATATCTGTCTGCTAGACTGGCTCATGGACCAAGTTATATGTAAAAATGTATATGTTCTGCTGCGAGAACTACTATAAAGCAGGGATTATACGACAGGAATAGCACCAAGAGCCCTGGGTAAACAAAGAAGTCAAATTCTGCTTGACAGTTGCTGTGACAAACCCAAGTTTTTGGCTCTAATGCCAAAGACTAGCCTGAGAAAACAATCAGCATAATGTGTAATAAAGGCATTTATAGGGGTAGTAACAGGTGGAACACCAGTGACTCAAGCCTCAAGGACAGATTGTAATCTTTTTAAAAACATTTTTTATAGAAGCAAAGCTCAAGAAATAATTAGGGTGGAAAAGCTACATCTGTTGGTATAGCTACCGTACCAACTAAACCTCTGTAGCATACCTCCCAACATTTTGAAAACGAATAGACGGACAAAAATAAATGCCGCGTGCAGGGCGGCAAATTTTTTTGACCATGCCCACTTTTGTGACCACAACCCCTAAATACCACTCCCATTTGACTAACTTTGGCGGGTTATTTAAAGTTTGAACACATTTCCAGGGGTCTTGTTTTATGTGTTATGACAGTTTTGCTGAAAAAGGTGAAATTGCCCTTTAAGCTGCAAGTCTCAGTTCCCCCAAGAGACCTGTTTAGCTTATTAGTTACAATTGTATCTCAGTGCAGGGGAGGCTTTTTCAGTAAGAATCCGGGACTGCGGGCTGAGCTGTTAAAAGAGGGACTATCCTGCGAAAATTGGGACAGTTGGGAGGTATGCTGTAGCAGTAATTATCTGTGCCACCAAAGTAATAAAACCAAGACTGGCCTAGCCTACCAGTGTACCAGGGAAAATCCTGGTGGGTCCAAGTCCTATTGGAGCTTGGGCTGGTCTGATAGACCCTATATCCCCTGAGATCTGCCTGAACCCCATTTGTTTCCAGATCTGCGCGGAGAGGCTGGGTGAGGTGGGCACCACAACTTACCACCTGAGATTCTAGTGTGCATCTTTCTGGGCTGCATTCTGACACCTTTGAATGGAGGGAGAGGAGCATTAGGAGCAGAAGAGGGTAGGAGATCATCAAAATACCCAATGGCCGTCTGGTTCTAGTTGCTGTTCACTGGTGAGAAAGCTTTTTACTAGGGGTTAGGTATGTAGTGGTGCTTGGCAAAATGGGAGATAAATATTTTCTCTTTCTACAGTTCCAGTGACTCAAATGAAAAACAAAAGAATCTTCCGATGTAAACCCCACCTGATCTGTGTAAAACTGTCTTTGTGTTATTTGCCCTTGTAACTGTAGCTTTAGACACAGCTTCTCTTTCACAGAACATCTAAACAGCAAAATGTCCTCCCTCCATAGATCATATTACTATGTAGTATCATGATGTCAGCAAAGCTGTCAACCCCCTTCCCCCTTTCTATTTTTTCAGGAGTTTCCCAATTTTGGTTTCTCTCCCCTGGTCTCCTGTTGTCCAATAGCATTCTCCAGATTTTTTATTCCCCCAATTCCGAGTGCACAGTGCAAGTAGAGCGCAGTACACATCATCCACGTCCAACTACGTGTGACATCACTTCCAGATATCGCACCACAGTTTCCCCCTGTTACCGATGCTTAAAAGGTGACAGCTCTGTGTCAGGGCTGTTCAATAATATCCATAAGTAAGATATCAAGATGGTATCTCACATTCATGGTAAGCTGCCTTCTCATTGGTGAATTCTCTTGCATCTGTAAATAGGTTTTTGGTTATCAACTTTACAGAACTAGGGTAGAAGATATAGGTCAGGCCCAGACTGGCAATCTGTGGACTCAAAAACTAGAGGGTTGCTGTAAGATGCCATAGATAGTCACTATTTATTGGGCCTGTGGGGGGTTGTGTGGGCTTTGTGTACTTGAAATGCCAGGGTCTATTTTGTATCCTGGTCCAGACCTGGTATAGGTCCTTTATTTTAGCTTGTAGTCAAGTGACTGGAGCACCTGCCAGGTTATTTGACACTAGGCCACAAAAAAAAAAAAGTTCTGATACTTTTACTTACCTAATGTTTAGCACTATGCCCCCCCACACTACCAGGAAAATGTTTCAATATACATCTATATACAGTATGTGTATCTATATGGATCACAATGTTTGTGCAAAATATATATTACTACTGTGAGTTGGGAGGTTGTAAGGCTGCACCTTATCTATCTCATTCAAAATTAAAATGTATATGCTTAAAAATGTAAGCCAGCCAACCGGATGATCCTAATACTTTCATAAGAACCACCTGTTGAAAGGAAGATCTAGTTTCCCGATACAGCTACACAATTACACAGTCTTCCTTCATAATAATCCCATTTACCTGGTGTTTGCTTTGTCCTAACATGCCAGAAAGTGAGCACACCTTAGGTGTAACCTTACATAAATTCCCCTCCCACAGGATATGTGCCTCTTCTCATAATTATAGTTTGAACACTCATTATATTGTATTAATGGATTTGCTGTTAGCATTCACATATTGGAAAAGTCAAATTGTTTCTTCTTGAGAGCATACGTCTAGACTTTATATACATCCCTTGGTACAGCCAAAAAGTTCAGACAGCTGGGTTGCATTAATTTGTGACCCCACACAGTGTCCAATTGGGCCCCATTAGAGAACCTGACATAGTGGGCCTACTCTCATAACAATTGGATGCAGATAGTGCTAAATATATATGCCAATGATGAAATTTATGCTTGACTGGGACCCTCCGGGAGATCCCTGGTAGCCCCATGTATCTTATTGTAGTGGCAGCAACAGCAGAAAGTGGAACATTGCTAAAGTACTCTAAATTCCAGCACCTGGAACTTTCTGGAAATACTTTAGGAATGGTGTCAATGGGCATCTCTGGAACTGAATAACCGGAGAAGACAATTTCCAGTGATTCCTGTTTTACAGCCAGTGATTCACACTGACACCAAAGCTAAGGTATTTTCAGGAGATTTGTTGCCTGCAGGTAGCCTAGATTTCCTGTGGGCGACAAATCTTCCTGTGTGCCATAGCCTTAAAGGGTACAGTGGTCATTTGTGGTCACAAGGGCACATGTACGTCTGCAAGTGCAGTGAGCACAGTGCAATTTTCCCCAGAATTCTAGTGTAATTACGGTCACAAAGAGGTGATGCTCTTAATGCAATTGCACTGTGCTTACTGCAATTGTGTTCAATTTGCCAAAATTTTGATGTCTACCTGAAGTCATTTCTGGTGTGCAAACTGAGAGAGTCACCTCAGGTAGCAGCCTTTCAGCTCGTAAATTTACCAGGGGTGGCAAAAAGTTAATCCTGGTAACTTTAAGAGACAAAATTCCAATTTTCAAATTGAAATTTCAGCTCTGCTAGTGCAAAGTGCGCAAGTATGATTTCTGCACTAGTGACGCAGCCCCCCATCTCACTTCTGTGAGTCGGGGGGTGGAATCGCCCCTGCTTCCTGTGTGGCAGCGCAGGGGTTACCCTGCATCAATAGCTAAAGCAGCTCTGAATTTTAATACTATTAGTGAGAAAGAATTAGTTATACAGCCATTAAGTGTGCATTTACTTAAATGTACATTTCTCTAAATGCCAAATAAATTCCTGTCCTACTGATTCCCATAGAACTGGAGATTCTTTTAGGTGGTCCACCTATCTATGTTTTCTGCACTTCCGCATACTGTTCCTCCAAATGATTTTTAAATTGTTAAGCCACAAAAAAAGGCAGAGATTCGCTTGAAAAGTAACAAGTAGGTGAGGCTTCTAGAGCTAGACAAATTCCATTTACAAAATGCCTGAAGCATAAAACTGCTGTGGTGGTTAAAATGACTGATTGTTTAATCAAGTGCATGGGTGCAGCTGGAGAGGAGATGAAACGCAGAAAAACCTGTGATAAGTATTGAGCCTTGAAGGAGAATATCTGAGTTGTGACATGATGTATTGTCATACCGTTGAATCAGGTTCATAGGCTCAAAGGCAGTTATGCATTCAAAAAGGCATTATTTTGTCTGCGATGTACAGTAATAGGTAAGCAAGTCATGGAGACAAAAGGATTACCAAGGAGTGGTGCAGTGTGACGACAATAAAAGACAAATACAAGGCAATATTTAGAATGTGCTGAAATGCAATATGGACACTAACTCAGCAAACCCATTCATACCATTTTCCTCAATTATAAAGCCATTTAGTCTACTCTGTAACTTTTTATGGTTTCATGTACAGTATGGAACCTGTTATCCAGAATGCTCGGAACCTGGGGTTTTCCGGATTTCTTTCCGTAATTTGGATCTCCATACTTTAAATCTACTAAAAAATAATTTAAACATTAATTAAACACAATAGGATTGTTTTGCCTTCAATAAGGATTAATTTCATCTTAGGTGGGATCAAGTACAAGGTACTGATATAATTATAACAGAAAAAAGGAAATCATAGCAGTGCCTCCTGCAGGCCACCAGTCTACATGGGACTACTAAATAGCCAATCACAATCCTTATTTGGCACCCCCAAAGAACTTTTTTCAAGCTTGTGTGGCTCACCAACACTTTTTACATCTGAGTGTGGCTCATGAGTAAAAAAGGTTGGGGATCCCTGCTGCACAATAAAGAATAGAAATGAAACCTTGGTGACAAGTTTGCAGAGTGCACTGTTGGGGTGTAAAGCTTTGCTTTCAGAGCAAGTTTGTTGTTGGGAGTCATCAAACGCATCTTATACTACATAATTACACTGGGCTTCTACTGCATAATTACACTGGGCTTAAACTGCATAATTATAATAAGCCTTCTCTGTAGAGTGCAGCACTATTTGCACTGTGGAAAAGTATATCATTAGCGTAACGTAGCTATATATAATGTGTGGTGCTTTAAGGAGTATCAGGATGCCAGGAATTTAGTTTAATTAACTGGATTACATAGCAGAACCGCTGGCATCCTAAATATACTGAGTGCATTTTTAAAGGGTTTTGGAAAGGTTAGACTCAGCAGATACATGTGTTTTTAACCTTTGTTACTATGTTACTGTGTTGCTATAATGTCCTAAACTTTGGTAAAATAGGCCATGTATTGATGTGCTTGTCCACTTTTTAATTTGTTTGAGGGCTTCTCTTAAACAAAAAGTGAAAATCCAGTTTGCCAGTGACTCCAGCACATATTTATGGGATTTAATGGTCAACCTGAAAGTAAAGGGGTCTACTGTCACATACAATCTCATACGACTTTTCAAGCTGGAATCTCTGTTCAGGATAGCCATAACTGAACACCTGACAAGCCAATAATTACTGTTTGTACCAGAAAATTGCACTTGTAGCTTGTTATTAATACAATTAATTGTTTTCTGTTGGGTGCACTGTTTAGTAGCCCCTGTAGTAAACAATGAGCCCAACTTATAGCCAGTTACAGTGGCAATAGATCACCCAGAAGTGACATAGACCTTAGGGCCCAAACATATTGATATCTCCCAGGGTGACTTGTCAAACAAACACAAGTTCTGTTCCAGATGAGGCAATCTATGTCAAAAATCTTCTCAGATTGTTGGATCACATGGGAAGTATATGCAAACCAGGACACAGAGAGCCCTGGCCAACAGGATTTTTCACTCAACCCAACTGATACAGTATATTAATGTGTCCTGTTCAGGCATTAGTGGGAAAGGTGGTTGTTTTGGTGCCGTACATGAGAATAATAGCCTCCATATGAAGCTTTTATCAGAAAGAGATACCAAAGACCAGGGATGGTTTCTAAGCTGCATTCTCCTGACCTGACAAAGCTGTTCCATTTCTGAGATAATCAGCATTGCTGACAGAGAATGTGCCTATTTATCTCCAGTAAAACACTTGCTGTTTTACCTTTACTACATTTTAGGGTGAAGACACACAGAGCTACTAGTAGCTACTTGTCGTGGCTACTAAAATAGACAATACTGATCATTTACTGATAACAGACTCTATGGGGCTGATTTACTAACCCACGAATCCGACCCGAATTGGAAAAGTTCCGACTTGAAAACGAACATTTTGCGACTTTTTCGTAGGTTTTGCGATTTTTTCGGATTCTGTACGAATTTTTCGTTACCAATACGATTTTTGCGTAAAAACGCGAGTTTTTCGTATCCATTACGAAAGTTGCGTAAAAAGTTGCGCATTTTTCGTAGCGTTAAAACTTACGCGAAGAGTTGCGCATTTTTCGTAGCGTTAAAACTTAACGCTACGAAAAATGCGCAACTTTTCGCGTAAGTTTTAACGCTACGCAAAATGCGCAACTTTTTACGCAACTTTCGTAATGGATAGGAAAACTCGCGTTTTTACGCAAAAATCGTATTGGTAACGAAAAATTCGTAAAGAATCCGAAAAAATCGCAAAACATACGATATCAACATTTTTTCTTTAGTACTGCTCAGAAAGAGAAGCACAATTTTATTGCTGCCCCTAGAAAGTAATTGCATGTTACAGAACACAAGAAAGATACATTTTTTTATTTTCAGGCTACCCTTTTACAGGTCTGTATCCTGGAGGGGCAGAATCCCATGAACAGTATGTAAGGTTATTCAATGTTAATTTGGTGTGACATCTTATGTAGTTATGGGTAATTAGATATACTTAGTGACACACTAACCCAATTAATATATAATTATATTGCTGTTGCAGTGCTACAATATGCATCCATAAAGGTATTTTTCAGATTCTTCTTTTGTCTTAGATTCCATTGTTTTCTCCCTTACAAGATGCTTTGAAGAATGACTAAAGGTGGCCATACACGGGCCAATTGTCGGCAGCTTATCGGCCCATGTAGGGGAGACAACAACTGGCCTGCCCAACCGATATCTGGCCTGAAATTGGCCAGATATTGATCGGGCAGGTTGAAAAATTCAGTCGGATCGGGGACCACATCGGCTCATAGATGCAGTCCCCAAACCGACTGCGCCTATTCCAGTCGTTTTAATTCGATCGTTTGGCCCCAGGGCCAAACAACTGAATTAGCCTAAATTCCCGTAGGTGAGGATATCGGGAGAAGATCTGCTCACTTGGCGACCTCGCCAGGCGAGCAGATCTTTACATGTACGACCACCTTTAGTGTATGTGTATATGCTGGTCTAAGATGAATGGAAATGACCAGAAGAAGCAGCAGAGAACAGGTCTAGGGAAGATAGAGCATCTACCCAAACATAGTCAAACTGTATTGAATATGCATTCCTTTGTACCATAGCTACAGTTCTCAAATTTATATTGCAGGAGTGTTGGTTTAAAGGCCATACATAGGTAGATTTGGGTCCTTTAGACTGACTCGGAAGCTTATCTGCCCATGTATGGGGCCCTCCAACAGGCCTCTCCAACCGATATCTGGCCAAAATTGTATCAGACAGGATTGATTTTTCATCTCATTGATGCAGTTCTCGCTCCTACTTTTCCTATCCTCTTCATTGCAATGCAATCATTCGGCCCTAGCACAATGTCACCCACCCATGGTGGGCATATCAGGGGGAAAGATTTGCTTATTCGATGTTCCATATTCTAGAATAATCAAAAACAGGAGACACACACACAAACTGCAATAGGGAGAACGAGCCTCTTCTATCTATTGTGAAGTTTTCCAGTTTTTGTCTGTGACTCCAATGTTTAACTATTCTGGAATAGTTGAACAGAATGAAGGTAAATATGTAGAAATGCCTCCATTATATTTTTGAAGACCCCATTTCTTTGCCCGCATGTCTCATGGATTTGCATTGGGTTCTGGAGGGACCTTAAATGTTTTAATGTACCCTGTGTCAGATCACTGACAAGAATGCTATACTAACACTGGAATGGTTTGGAGGTGGTGGTGGGAGTGCTGGGCTTGGGTCTGTTATTCCTCTCTCCCTCCTGAGTCAGGCTGTAAGGGCATGGTGGATGCTTCTAATTGGTGGGAAGACTTCTGAATAGGGATTAACCCTCAAACAACCCCCCCCCCGTACAGCAATCTCTCAAGTCTCTTGAGCCTAGTAGCACTAGAAGTAGCTAACAGGATCTAGTAGTATCTAGGCAAGAATGAGCTTGCATGAATGATGATGTTGGTGGATCCAAAATGGCTACCACTAATATGAAGGAAAGATTGATTCTGTAAAGGATTGATGTATTAAAAGTAAGCGTTTACAAGCAAGGCAAATATAGCATTTCACTAAGGGCAACAGTGTACTGCATGGCAAAATATCATTTGTGGGTCTTTCCTTTTAACTAATTTGTTTTTTAAACTGTAGGTCATGAACACAATAGTACTAACTGGGAAAAAATGGATTTGCTTGTTTATTATTAACACAGATTAAAGAAACATACTTCATGTGACTGATATGCAATGGTTATATATTACACGACACTGACTCTTATGAAATATTCAAGAAGTTGCTGTTGCCAAAATAAAAAATTAATGTTTAACTGACAACTGAATAGACCTACAAGATTAATTCTTAACAGATAATATTGCAGCCATATATAGAGTATTTCCTCTAGACAGCCTGGATGGTTATTGTACTGGTTAGTAATACTGAGCTTGTGGCAACCCTGAGAAGGTAAAACATCTTAGGTTAGTGTAATAAGGTATTACCCTATAAGTGAGGTGGCTGAGCTACAGGATTGTGTCTACAGCCAAAATATAGGTTGTTTCTCATTGGATAATTGGAAAGTTCTGCTGCACCTTTTGACACAGTACACTGAGAGAACTCTGAAATTACTGCCACAATCAAGGCCCTTGCTTGTGATTCATCAGATAGACTTGGCACAAATGTGTAGAAGGGAGCGAATCATGTTTGAACGCAAGTACCTTTAATTAATAGTGTCAATTTGCACAACAGTTGTGTCTATTTTAGTGCAACTTGTTACTATACTTGCAAAGGGCCCTGTTATGGTCAGTGTATGATGAAAAGGACAGATTTGATTCTGCCATGGAAAATATCCTAAACCCATTCACCTTTCTGTGAACACATACCGTACTAAAATAGGTGGTCCAGGTCGATTATGGAGGATCCACATAAACAACATGTAGAAAATGCTTGGAATCAAAAAGAAAAAATAAAGAGCAAATAAAAAAAAGTACCTTAAAATTGCTTGGGCGTAAGCAATTTTACATTTGTTAATCATAACTTATACTAATTATTAATCATATTTGTAAGCAAAAGTCTGGATAACCCCTTTATTTATGGCACACAAGTGACAACAATCACAGGCACCATCATAGTAAAAACAGATAGTAAAAACAGACTGTCTACATAGCTCTATACTGAAATCACATGAATCACCATAACGGTAATGGCACAAGGGGCATTATGTCACTATTTTCCCAGATGAGGAAACATATGTGGCGCAAAGTTACCCAAAGTTTCCTTGCGAGAAAACTTTAGGCTATAACAGAAAGCTGAAGTGTGTCTATGTTTCGCCACAAGCTAATTGCAATTTAGCTGGTAGGAAAGAACCAAAGGGCAAATAAGGGACATTTTGTTGCCTGTGGTTGCAAAGATTTATTGCAGGCCACAAAATGTCCCATGTGCCATTACCCTATCCACTGATTTTACTTTCACTTCATACCAGTCAATGCTTTGTCTTGAGTGCACATATGGGCAGAGCAATAAAAAGCAAAAAGTTTGTTTTTTTTGCGTCTAGTAACCTATGGGTTAATACATTTTCATTTGGCTGGCATGGATTATTAGATATAGAACAGACTGTGCTCTCCTAAATAAGTGTAGTGTGGCACCAGGAAACTGACTTGTCCAAACATCACAAGGAACATTAGTTACTTTTTAATTCTACTCGGTATGGAACTAATTCAAAAACTCTGGGTACATACCTGCGCTGACACGTGCAACCCAAGCTTAGTCTGTGTTCATATACTGACTAATAAAGGTGGTTCTTGGCAACATAACTAGGAATGAGATTTGACCAAAAGCTCAAGATCCAGTGTCAGCATTCTCAGAAACAAAGCAAATAACATTCAGCCTAACTCTTTACTAATCCTATGACTTGATAAATAATGCAGTGAAAATGTTACATCCATCACTTATAAAAAAAAAAAAGGGGGGGGGTGGAATGCCTGGTCAGTAAGCAGCTGATAAAAAGCCCTGAATGAAAGGTGAGGGAAAGCCATAATTGGTCATTAGGCAGGAGGGAAGGAGAAAAAAGGAGAGTCAGGTGGGAAAAGAAGGAGTTAATAGGATAGTTAGTCAAGGAGAGGTTGGATTTCCCTTCAGTATATACAGGGCAAATGCCCCAGCCAGTCCAGAACTGACAAAATTCAAAACAGGGAAATAATCATTACAACATATGGGTTTCCCCTTTTTGATTTTTGTTCAAATTAGGAAACTCTGTATGGGCGGCCTCATTGGGAAAAGCACCTCACAGTTCTTAGGGTGTGCACTTTCCCCTTTAGCCCAGGACTGGCAATCTGTAGATTCTGGCCAATGGCAGAGAAGCTGCTGTAAAATGCCATAGACATTCACTATTTATTGGGCTTGTGTGGGGGGAAGAATTTGAACCTCTGTGTACTTAAATTCCAGGGCTTATTTTAAATCTCAGTCTGAACCAGTGCCCCATCCTAACACTAGGAATGCCATTAAGAGTTGGACCCTTTGAGGTCACTACCCTTACATCTGGTGCACCCAATGAAGAGTACCATCATTAACATAATTACTAACATATATGCAATAATTCTACCTTCCCTGCCTAAGAAAAACACCCTTACAGATGATAACAGGTGATTTATGCCTCTGAGTCACAGCTTTTTATGATTCAAGCCGAGTCATATGTGCTGAATTTCCCCATGACGCCTCAGATCTGGATTGATTCCACCAATTCTGTCATGTAATCATTTTGCATTTAGAAATACCAGGAAAACACTGTATATAATAATTTTATATATATATTTAAATCATTCTTACAGATGGCTGCATTAGAAAATCTATTCCAGCAGCTATTTGTCTCTGAGGCGATTCCTCACACGGAACTTGCTCTGAAATAGGTAATCTGTGAAATGTGAAAATGGTTTCATTATAACTCTCCTATAGTGTTTAATGCATTCCTTTCATTAATTATAGTTTGTATAGTACAATGAACCCCTGCCCATTGCTCTCAGGACATTGCAACGCCTTTGATAGATATGAGGAAATCACAAAACTCATGTCAATTGTCCCACCTGATCACCAGGCCATTTATTTGTATGGGACACAAGATTTTTGATGGTGACCCTGCCTTTAATACAGGTATAGGATCCCTTATTCAGAAATCTCTTATTCTATTAACCCTTACACTAACTACAAGTTGCAATTAAGAATTTGGTCAATCATTTCAGCAAGGAAAATAAATTGTTAAATATGAAACCTGTTAACTTATTAACTATATTACAGGGTGGTAATACCATCCTTATTAGTAAATCAGTCCCTACAAAATGCCCACCATTGTCCTTTCATTTAAAAGAAGTGTATGTTTTTTGTGGGGCAATGAGGGGCAATGTGGAGCAATTTTAGGCATTGAAGGCACTTTTTTTTAGCAAAGAAAACTATTCGACAGCCAAATGATTGAAATTGCTCCACGTAATCAGAGCATCAGAGATGCCAACCCAGATCCTTAGTGATCCATGGGCATCTCGGACATGACTGCCACACACTTGGCCCCACTCCTGTTCTATTTCGGCCTCATTCAGCCCCTGCCCCATCCCTGGTCACACTCACTGCTTGAGACAATAGTCTATGAATTTCAATAAGGCGGGTAAGTTAGGTTTCAGGTGCAAACTACAGAAGACCTGTTATCTAGTTACTTTGGGTGAGTAGGTAAGAGGCTTAAATGAGGGAGACTCCCAATGATACAATAAGTTGACGGGTCTTAAATACTGCCCTTAAGCTGGCTATACACATACTGATATTATCTTCTGAAACAAGGTTTTGTACAATATTTAATGCGTGTATGGTGAGCGAAGAGGTGACCAATATCGGCACAAGCCTTGCATATTGGTCTTCTCGCTGATTCAATAGGATGAAACATTTTTATCCGGTGCCTTTGAAGGCTCCAAAATATTGGCAAAACGTTAATGCTGAATTGTCAGATAGATGTAGAATTCTTTTGCTTCTACCTCCATTTCTAACGATTCAGCTCTCAACATTATCAGTGGTCACAGGAAAGATAATTGTATGCATAATTGTAACATGCATGGCCTCCTTAAGGGCTCTGGCACACGGGGAGATTAGTCGCCCAGGACAAATCTCCCTAGTCACGGGCGACTAATCTCCCCGAACTACCATCCCACTGGCGAAAATGTAAGTCGCCGGTGGGATGGTACACGCTGCGCAGGCGATTTTGGCAAATGGGCACCTTAACGCACAAGGTGCACAAGTAAGGTAAGCGGCCAGACTCAGAACTAGGTAACTTAGTATGACATAGCATCTTCCTGCAAGTACATTCTGTCTCACTTGTAATAAATAATAACTACCAGTAAAGTTCATGCAGTTTCATCATCTATTTTTATACAGCAAATCATTCTCCTGTCCCATAGTGATACTGATTCTTCTATATAGGTCAACCCAAAACTAAATATTCCCTATAGTCACTCAGCAGGAACGTCAGGATCTGCCACCTAATTAGACAAATTCCAAGGGCAGGTGGAACCTCCATTAAAGTGAGGGAACCAGCTTGAACTCTCAATATATATATTAAATATATGAATATATAGCAGAGAAGATTCTGTTATATTCTGCCTATTTGTAATCATGTGTATTTAGAACGGAATTTTATTATGCCTGAAAAGCATTCATAAGACAATAGAATAGAGGATTGCATTTCAAAATGCACTTAGTTGCTTAGATGCCTTCAGATTACTTCCGATCCAGGATGGCATCTCTGCTTCACTTGTATTAAGGTGGCCATACACGTTCAGAGTCTTCTTCTGACGAACGTTCAGATATTGATCGTGCAATGATTTAAAACTAACATGCAGGCTGAAATCATAGATAAAAATAAAAAGGAGGATGTTTTGAACATGAAATGTTTGGCAGATGAAAGTGACTTCCTGTAAATGCATTGTAGGTCCCCCAAGAATATGGTCAGATACCCAATAGATGCGCAGATTTTAACGTTATCTGACTGAAATTTTCTAACCTGTCCAATTGACTAAATGACCAATTGCCATGGTATAAAAATTATTGGGATGATCATTTGGAGCCCCCACATGTTCCGAAAATTATACAAAACTTATTTCATTAGAGCCTTAGCAGAATCCAACAGCATTGCCAGGAAAGCAAACACCACAAGCTCGCTCTCCAAACTATTTTTTTCTCCTCACTTATCTTTTTTATTCTCATAGTCTCCTTTCTTATTTCTAGATATTATCATTTCTCCTTCACTTTATTTTGCCTTTAAAGGGATACTGTCATGATTTTTACGGTGTACTAAATTACGCTGTTTACATTGTAAATCTACCATTTAAAATTTTATTCTTGAACCAACAAATGTATTTTTTTAGCTGTAATATTGGTGTGTAGGCGCCATCTCAGTGGCTTGTGCCTGAGTCTGAGCTTTCAGAAGCCAACGCTACACATTAGAACTGCCTTCAGTTAACCTATTGTTTCTCCTACTCCCATGTAACTGGAGGAGTCCCAAGCCAGACTTGGATTTATAACTATTGAGTGCTATCTGATATCTACTGGGAGCTGCTATCTTGCTACCTTCCCATTATCCCATTGGATATCACTCCAACTTGCAGCACCGCAGTAAAGGGTAACTGAAGTTTATCAGAGCACAGGTCACGTGGTTGTGGGAAATGAAGAACATGTTTAGCCAAATGTGAAATTTCAAAATTAAATATAAAAAATCTGTTTGTGTTTTTGAAAAACAAATTTCAGTGCAGAGTTCTGCTGGAGAAGCTCTATTAATTCGGGTTTGGTGTTTTTTCATGAATTGAAAAAAAACACAGCGAAAAAATGCAAACGTGAATATACTCAAGAATATTCTTAAGAACCACAAACAGTCAGTATTTATTAAAGAAAGAAAAAAAACGCTTTACAAGTCACCAGAAAAAACTTGGCAGGTTAAACCTGGTTCAATAGAAGTCAATGGGGGTTAAGTAATATCATAGTAGCTATGCTACTATCACCTATAGCAACCAATCAGCAGGTAACATTTACTGGTCACCTGATTAAATGAAAGCATTCTATTGTTTGCTATGGGTTACTACTCCTGGGCAACATCTGCGCCTTTTATTACATATGGGAGATTGAAAATGGTCTCTAATAACGTTATTAATAAATTTATTTATTTTCCCAGTTTTTTGGCCTCAACAATATGATTCTCATCAGGTGTCACATGTGTGACTTTTTTCTGAGACAAAACACACGTGGGAATATTCTGTTGTGTTGTTTTTTTTTAATAAGCTAGTATTCGAGAAGAGAAGTTTGTTGCGTTATTTTTTTCATGTCTGCATTTTTTTTTACAAACTCAAACATTGATAAATCTGCCCCTAGATCTTTGGATGAGGTTACCTCATCAGAATCATCATGGCTGCTTACTTTCAGATAATTAAGGTTACCTTGCAGATATAACAATCTATGCCATAATTAGTGTTACTAAACGCCCACAGAAAATAAAATAAACGTAAACCCTGTAAATTGTATATTGTCCATTGAAGTACTCAGATCCATGTAACATGTGTTAAAATCTTCTGGTTGTGCTGTATAATGTGTGTGTGTTTGTGTTGTTCTGCTGCCTGTCAGGTCTGCATGAGAAAAATGTGTGGCGTCAGTGCACTCAGGGGAAGCAGAGCTGCTGAAATCAATGGCATCGGCAGCAAGATTACACTCTTAGGAAAATAAGCCCCTCCTCCATGTTTTGGAAATGGACTTATTACATTATACTTATTTATAGAACACTATGCTTCCCCTGGCGAATCACGTGTAGAAACCACCACTGCTCTGCAAACCATAAACCTACTCTCTATGACGGAACATGGATCACCCCAACTATGACGGTCAAAACATTCATTTCCTATACGGAAATAAGAAAAGCTGTAAAAATCCTGGTAGAGGGAGTATAGCAGTCAATCTGTAAATCTGAGTTTTACATTTAATGCTGGTTCCACTTCAGTCTACCTCTGGCCTGATCTAACCAATCACTGCATGAGCGGACCTTCAAATTCTAGTCATGGTACTTTTCAAAGAAGTGCATGACAATAGTACAGATATCGGTAGATTTTTTTTTATAGACTCAGCTTCTTTACCAGGGACGACACCCATATTATTATTAACCTGTATTTATAAAGCACCAACATATTCCTCAGCGCTGTACAATAATTAGGTTTATACAATGGACATACCTTACATACAAAGCAACCAAGTAACAATTGGGCCCTTCTCAATAGAGCTTACAGTCAATAAGGATAGGGGGTTGAGACCCATACTGTAATACAGTGCTGTCCAACTTCTACGGTGCCGAGGGCTGGAATTTCTCTAGCATACATAGTGGAGGGCCGCTAATGGAAGCCAGTTTTGACCACTCCCCTTTTTGAAACCACACCCACTTCAAACCACACCTATTTTATCACAATGGTGGTAGCACAGCAAAATCCCAAATGCTTGGTCCTTACTGTGGGGATATCAACCATCATTCATATGTGAAAGAATTATGTCATATTAAGATATACCCTTAAATTCCATATGCCTCCTCCTCCCCTGTGGATAGCAGAGCAACCCCCAGTACATAATTACACACCTTTGGGACCATTTAATGGCTATTTCCAACTGCTAACAAACTCCTACAACAAACCCCTGCCAGGTTCACCTCCCACAAGCAGCATAGGGCAGGCAGAGTATGGCACACACAGGCAGCACTCTGCCTGTCCTATGCTGTCTGTGTGTGCCATACTCTGCCTGTCCTACCCTGCCTGTGTGTGCCATACTCTGCCTGCCCTACCCTGACTGTGTGTGCCATACTCTGCCTGCCCTACCCTTCCTGTGTGTGCCATACCCTCCCTGCCCTATGCTGGCTGTATGTGCCATACTCTGCCTACAGTACCTATGTCTGAGGTGTGAAGAAGTGAACAATGGGAGTGATTACAGTCTGAGCCTGAGGTGTGAACACTGTAGGGGGTGAACAATGCAGGTATTCAAAGGTGTGAAAAACACAGGGGATTACATTTTTAAACAATACAGACGGATTACAGCCTGAATCTGAGGTGAGAACCATGCAGGGGGCCAGTTAATCTCAGTACTGATACCATTTAAAGCTTACTCAAAGGTAAGCCATCAAAGCAGCCAGACAGGTGGGGGGCCACACAGAGGGGGGTCGCGGGCCGCCAGTTGGACAGCACTGCTGTAATAGGTTTATGGTATATCTTTGCAGAGACTGTGAGCAGCCTAGGGTGTTGCCCTATTGAATGCACACCCCACCTTCTGGACTGTTAGGCTACATCCCCTAGTTTGAGTAGTTTTGAAAGAGGTTCTAACATAGGGGGCAATGATAATGAAATCTTGTGACTATCCTGCCAGAGAGACAATGGCATCTTAAGCTGGCCATACACGTAGCGATCTGACGATGTTTCGTGCGACCATCGGTCGCACGAAACATCGTCAGTTCCGCCACACACCGTCAGGGCTGAAACAGCAGATAACAATAGGATTTCTACCTCCTTCTGCCGATTCAGCGCTGACGGCAGATTTTGGTCAGGCGCCTTCTATGGCGCCCGATCAAAATTTTCTAACCTGGCCGATCGGCGAGTCGACTGATATCAGCAGCTTCCAGCGATATTGGTCGACTTGCCGGCATGCCATACATGCACCGAATATCGTACGAAACGAGGTTTCTTACGATAGTATCGGTGCGTGTATGGCCAGCTTTAGACAAATCTAAACCTGCAAACTGAGTCATTAAAGCCTTGAAAGATTCCTGGGGAAATAATGCAAAAGGAAAACATTCATACATTCAGCTTTGAATTCTATTAGACAAGGCATAAGGAAAACAAAAGTCAGTTGCTGTTTAAAGGGCTGTCCCTTTAATAGCTGTGCTGCTCAATGGCACAGCACATAGCAGCAGTTGAACTGCATGGAGAAGCAAGAGATGACCTTCACACGCCAGGGCACAAACTGAACAACAAAGGGGATTATGGGCTTTCCCTTGTCTCAGCATTTCAGTAAAACAGAGAGCAGAGGGAACGATCGGCTGCTTTTGCCATTTGTTTCTACCAGCCATTTGGACAATGCAATGTACGCTGACAACAGAAAAAAGATCCATAAAACAATCCATAATCATCAAGCTGCACTTACTCTGGATTTTAACTCACTGCATACTGGAGATGGCAGATCCCATGTAACTTACTGTGTGTGGTTATCAAAATAGGCACTAAACACTTATTTGAAATTTAGGCAACAAGGAATATTTTTCTAATGTAACAATTATTTATTTGTTTTCGTTTTTGTGCTGTGATGGTTCAGTCATATCTCTGCCTTCTCACTCTAGTCACTGCCTATTCGCTATTAGGCATCCATACACACTAACCAATCACAATCCTGCCTGTCAGCTTCATGTAAAACTACACAAGCCCACTGTGTGACTGCAGGGCCACAAGCAAATTGTGTGACTTTCTTCTCTATCTTATAATATGCACAAGTGCTAAACTTTATTTGAACTTATCTCTCCCCGTGTTATTCTAAATCCAATGTATGTTACATAAATTTAGGGAGAGTAACCATTCACATGAGTAGCTCTGTATGTCATCTGTATGTTATCTGTAAGGGCTCATAATCACGGGTGTTTATTCCTGCGCTCCCCTGTGGTGGCGTTCTTTGCAGGGGAGCACAGGTAGAAATGCATCCTTTTCTTCCTTATGAAGCTGTACAGGTATGGGACCCATTATCTTTCCGTAATTTGGATCTCCTACCTTAAGTCTACTAAGAAAATAACAGTATTTAAACCCGATAGTATTGTTTTGGCTCTAATAAGGATTAATTATAGCTTAGTTGGGATCAAGTATAAGGTACTGTTTTATTATTACAGAGAAAGAGGAAACCATTTTTAAAAATGTGAATTATATTATTAAAATGGAGTCTATGTGAGATGTGCTTTCCATAATTCGGAACTTTCTGGATAATGGGTTTTCGGATAAGGGGTCCAATACCTGTACTAACAAAGGCGCATGTAAGCCCCAAACGCAGGTGGAATGCAGCATGCGCGGCTGGCTACATAGCCCAGTGCTGCAAAATGTATGTTTTTTTTACTGCAGTAAATGTTCAGCTCCCCATTGATATAGGAGGACACAACATCCTTCTATACTGTTTATCCTATGAACAGCCTGCCAGGCATGGGGGTGGGTGGAGGCCTGTGTGTAACACAAACATGTCAGTCACCGTGCAGTACTGCACACCAGTGATATATGATACAGATTTCAAAGCAGCCAATGGAAAGGGTGGAGCTGATACGCGACAATTCTGAATGTCTTTACCTTAGTTTGTTAGGAAACACAAGAGTTAACAACAAGCACTGCTTTCATAATGGCTCTGCAAACCTGCTTAGCAGGTAAAAGCTTAAATAGAAGTATCTCTGGGTGGGGCTCATACGCTCTGGCAAAGCAAAGCTGAACTGTAGCCGTTTCAGCCAGCAGCATCTTTCACCTGAATGATGACACCAAGCTCCCAATATGGTGGTGGGGGGAGGGGAACTTACTTCCTTGCATGATGTGATCACTTTTCCTCTCTGCATTGCAGGCCTGCCCTTGCCAATACAGCTTTACCCTGAATTCAGTCTCTCCTTCTCTGTTCCTACATTTCATTTCCCTCCCTACAGTATGCAAATGTAATGTGACCCATGCCCTGTAGCATTCCAAAGTAAAGAAACATAACCATAATCATGGGGGCTAAAGGGTGTTGGGGCAAATTAGGGCTAATGCTGGTGCTAACCTTTTTATATTATGTTTGTCCAGCCAACGGGACCAAATTTTTGAGAACTTATTGGGTCAACCTCTCTTAGAGCAAGGGCACACTTAGCGGTGTTTCCACCTACCTTTTGTACACAGACGCAGGGAATTGGATCTGCTTTTATGTGCTTACCCCTGTAGCTCCACAACAACAAGGTGGAGGAAAGCAGACAATTCGCTGTGTGCCATTGCCCTTATAGGAGCATATACTTGGGCACTGCTTGGTTTATCTGGTTTTCCTAAAACTTGGTTGGGGTGGTTTGCGGCTTCCATTTCAATGTAATAGACTTTCCTGCATATGCAAACAGGAAAGAACTGAACTCTTTTAAATATTGTTGGGGCTAGATCAGTGACTTCATTCAGAAACATCCCTAAAGGGTTTTGCCTTTATATGGGTATTAAAGGAACAGTAACACCAAAAAATAAAAGAGCTTTAAAGTAATAAAAATATAATGCACTGTTGCCCTGCACTGGTAAAACTGGTGTGTTTGCTACAGTAACACTACTATAATTTATATACTAAGCTGCTGTGTAGCCATGGGGGCAGCCATTCAAGCTGGAAAAAAGGAGAAAAGGCACAGGGTACATAGCAGATAACAGACAAGTTCTGTAGAATACAATAGTGTTTTATCTGTTATCTGCTATGTGCCTGTGCCTTTTCTCCTTCGAATGGCTGCCCCCATACTACACAGCAGCTTATTTATATAAATTATAGTAGACTTTCTGAAGTAAACACACAACTTTTACCTGCGCAGGGCAGCAGCACATTATATTTTAGTTACTTTTATACACTTTCATTTTTTGGTGTTACTGTTCCTTTAAGGTGGCCATACATGGGTCGATTCTAGCTGCCGATATTGGTCCCTATATCGGCCAGATATCGATCGGGCAGGTTAAAAGATTTAGTCGGATCGGGGACCACATCGGCTCGTTAATGCAGTTCCCGAACCGACTACGTCTATTACCGTCGTTCTAATACAAACTAGCCTGAATTTGCCCGATATCGCCCACCCGTAGGTGCGAAAAAGTAAAAAGCATGGCTGGGATTAGAAAGTTGAAAAGTTTAGCATTTTTAGAAAATTACTTTTATATAACACACAACTGGTGTTGTTCTGGTAACAAAGAGGTCCTATATAGAGGAATTATATAACAAAGACATCAAGGCTAGAACTGTGAGAATTTACTAACACCATTTTGGGGATTTAGTTAAAGTGTGAAAGTTAGTGAAATAAGAATAATTATAAAGGGACGACATTTGACACCTAACCACCTGCTGAACAAACAAAAGAACGGAGAACGTACATGTAGAACATACAGTGTCAGCATGCAACCATGGGACAACCTGCTTCTCCAAAATAAGTATCTATTAGGGCCCTGGCCTCTCTGCCTCTAGAGGAAACTTTTTACATTTTTACATTTTCGCCGGTGGGATGGCATCTCGGGGAGATTAGTCGCCCGCGAACAGGGAGATTTGTCGCGGGCGGCACTGTAGAATATGAACCAAGCAGCAGCTAGGCTGACCTGATAGGGAACTGAGTCCTGTCTTTGCTTGTGTGACTGCAGGGCTGTGATTGGCTATCCCCCTCCTACTGTGCATCTGGCAGGAAATATTAGGACACGCCCACCCCTCATTTGAAACTTGGGCAGGGACCCGAGAGGATCTATAGAGAGTTTTTATAGATAGTATTAATTTGTTGACCAAAGTGAAACCAGCACCGTATATTATTCATAATTGGCTACAAGAGTAGTGTTTTCTTCATTAATCCCATATGTCTCCTTTAAAACATATCTTAATTAGTTCTCACTAAAGGAGAACCAAAGGTATAATCAATAGGGCATGCCAAAATGTTAAGCACCCCCAATGATTATAATGTCTCACTTGATACCCTGAGCTGGTGCACCTGCCCCAGTGTAGGCTATTTCTCTATAAAGCTTCTTTCTTCTCTTGTTCTGGTGTGAGCAAGCAGAGAGAAAAGCAAACTTATACACAAAAAGACAGCTTTTTCACACATCACTCTACTTGTGCAAGGAAGAAGCGGAAAATAATTTCGGTGAATGAAAAAATACATCCCAGGTTCTGTAGCTAATGGACCCATTCCTCATGTCTCCCGTCTCCCTGTTTCAAGCAAAGGATAACATACAAAATCCATGTGATAAACTGCATATCCCCTCCCTCTTCCTCTCTTCATTTGTCTCTTCTTATGTTTCTGGTTCTGTCCTCCATTTCTCTCAAAGCCATCATTCCCACTACCATCTCCCACCTTCAGCCTTTCTCTGTTGCTGCTCCCGACATCTATGAATTTTTCCATAACTTCCCCAGCCTCTTCAAAACTAAATTCAGATCTCACCTTGTGGATCCTTGGCACAGTGTCTGATTTAGCCTTGGCACCTAGGGGAAACTCCCCAAACATTGTGAATATTTTTACCAATGTCACCCATCTGTGTATGCCAGACACCCATATAAATAATGTGCTGTTGTGTTTGACCTTTACCCCTTCAATATATCTTATATATTATGTATATTTTAGTTCTGCAATAATGCAATAATTCTGTCATCCCTTATCTCATAGAACATTTAGATCCCATAAAACGATCTTTATGCTTCCTCTTTTTTAGCTCTATTATGTTTAAGAACAATTATAGCACTATCAATAACAACCTTGAACTTGGGCAAAGAAGACTGGGAATTAACATTTAAAATGCTGCAGTCCAACATTCTAAACCTGTAGAGTCTGAAAATTACTGGTTTTTACATATCAAGGCTTCACAAACTTTTGTTAGTGATATTCACTAGTGTTACATAGTTACATAGGGTTGAAAAAAGACCATTGTCCATCAAGTTCAACCCATCCGAGTAAACCCAGCACACAACCTATACTAACCAATCTATACACTCACATACATAAAATATATATATACAACCAGTAATACTAACTGTAGATATTAGTATCACAAAAGCCTTGGATATTCTGCTTGTTCAAAAACTCATCCAGGCCCCTCTTAAAGGCATTAACAGAGTCTGCCATTACCACATCACTAGGAAGGCCATTCCACAGCCTCACTGCCCTCACCGTGAAAAACCACCTACGCTGCTTCAAATGGAAGCTCTGTTCCTCTAATCTATAGGGGTGACCTCTGGTGCGCTGATTGTTTTTATGGGAAAAAAGAACATCCCCCAACTGCCTATAATCCCCTCTAATGTACTTGTACAGAGTAATCATGTCCCCTCGCATGCGCCTCTTTTCCAGAGAAAACAACCCCAACCTCGACAGTCTCACCTCATAGTTTAACCCTTCCATCCCCTTTACCAGTTTAGTTGCATGTCTCTGCACTCTCTCCAGCTCATTAATATCCTTCTTAAGGACTGGAGCCCAAAACTGCACTGCATACTCAAGGTGAGGCCTTACCAGGGACCTATAAAGCGGCAAAAATATGTCCTCATCCCTTGAGTCAATGCCCTTTTTTATACATGACAGCACTTTATTTGCTTTAGTAGCCACAGAATGACACTGCCTGGAATTAGACAACTTGTTATCTACAAAAACCCCTAGATCCTTCTCCAATAAGGATGCCCCCAACACACTACCATTCAGTAGATAGTTTGCGTTTATATTATTTCTACCAAAGTGCATAACTTTGCACTTGTCAACATTGAACCTCATTTTCCAGTTTGCTGCCCAGTTTTCCAATTTTGTCAAATCGCTCTGCAAAGCGGCAGCATCCTGCATGGAACTTATAGTTTTGCACAATTTAGTGTCATCAGCAAAAATAGAAACAGTACTCTCTATGCCCACCTCCAGGTCATTAATAAACAAGTTAAAAAGCAAAGGACCAAGGACTGACCCCTGCGGTACTCCACTAACCACACTGGTCCAATTAGAAAATGTTCCATTTACCACCACTCTTTGTACTCTATCCTTCAGCCAGTTTTCTATCCAATTACAAATATTATGTTCTAGGCCAATATTCCTCAATTTGATCATTAACCTTCTGTGAGGTAGTGTATCAAACGCTTTAGCAAAGTCCAAGTAGATGACATCAACTGCCATTCCAGCATCAAGGTTCCTGCTCACCTCCTCATAAAAGGCAACTAAATTAGTCTGGCAAGATCTGTTATGCATAAAACCATGCTGGCACAAACTAATAGTATTGTGAACTGCAATGTATTCAACTATCCTATCCCTTATTACCCCTTCCAGAAGCTTTCCTACTACTGATGTCAGACTAACAGGCCTATAGTTTTCAGTCTGAGAACGAGATCCCTTTTTAAATAACGGCACCACATTAGCAATTCGCCAGTCTCTCGGCACCATGCCAGACCTCAACGAATCTTGAAAAATTATGTGAAGAGGCTTGGCAATCACAGCGCTCAGCTCATTTAATACCCTGGGATGAATCCCATCCGGTCCTGGACCTTTGTTTACCTTTACATGTTCAAGTCTCTTGAATTTCCTCCTGAGTGACCCACGCGTCAGTAGCTAAATTACTAGCACTGGGTATATTAAAAGGGAAGCCTTCATTATCTGGCTCCTCAGATGTATAGACAGATGAAAAATAAGAGTTAAAAATTTCTGCTTTTTCCCCGTTCTCATCAACCAACGTAACGTGTAAATATATAAACATGTACATAACATGTATAATACATGTTTGGTCAGAACAGTTATTATGCAGGGCTCTTTGGAATAACTGCTAGTCTACATAATGGCCAGCAGTGCTTGTTGGGCAGAACAACTAAAAATATGATAACTACTCTGCTTTCCTTCTAGTCTGGTGGTCTACTCCATCTATTCTCACTGCAGTATGGCTGGAACAGCAGGACCTTAAGAAAATCTAAACATGCCTCCTATTATTCCTGACTGGAATATCAGTTACATGCTCCTATGAACCCTAATTCCAGAAGCCTGACTAAACAGAGGTATGTGTGCCAAGTAATGGATTTGTAGTGCAAGGCAGAAACTGCAAAGCCCATAATGTCTTTAGAGGATCCCTTTAACAAATATAATTTGAATTAAAGATTGACTTTTATTGTCTTTTTTTTTGACTAATGTGATATCATACTAATCCAAATAATGGCAGGTGGTTTTGTCTCTAGGAGGGGTCAATGGCTCTGCACAGAATGCTAGTAATAATGTGAATTCATCTCAAAGACATGCTCGAATAAAATGGGTTTAGACTTCAGATCCTGAGTAGGTTTTTTTTCTTAACTATAACTGAGAATAGCGTGACTGGGCATGTTAAACTTGTTCTCTACCTGGGGGGAAAGCTCTAAAATCATAATTGAGGTGAAGTCAGCTGATAACTTGAAAATGTCAGCACATTTCAGGATGTGATCTGCATCTCTCAGCTTCAGGCCTTTAACTGTTTATAAACATTTGTGGCACAAAAGGAAACTGCCATTGAGAATGTATGGGGAGTAGACAGTCAGTAGCCATTTACTGCAAAATGTTTAATGCACACTGGGTTTCTGAGCCCCATAGGTAGCTTCTAATTGCGCTGGCAATCTGTTTGTCCCAGAGAGGAGCGTAACTATAAAAAAAATTCTGCAACTGCTTGAGAGCTAAGTTGGGGGACTGACTATCAGTTTTAGCAAATGTTTATAAAAATATTTTATTCCTGCTTTAGGAAACCCAAAAGAATTCTTCTGTGGGGCCTAGTAACTTTGTAATAAGCTACTCCCTGGCCTTGGGCAAAATGTTGTAGGGCTAGGGTTGCCAGCTGGCCTGTATTTTACGGGCTTGGCTGGTAAAATTATCCTTGATGTCAATGTTATTAATAAGGGGAAAAAAGATGGCATAGGATGCCCGTTATTTTTTTCTAGAAAAAGGTGACAACCCTATACAGGGCCTACAAACATGTAAACTAGCCTGTATTTAAGCCCCCTCTCATAATCACCTGCAGTAGCAGGACCTTCACTCATTTTTAGTTACTTGCACCCTAACTTATCTGCCCCATTGAAATTCATAGAATCATCACCAAAAGTCTTTTGATATTGTCTGAAGCAGTAAGCAAAGAGCATCGCAAGGAAATGGGGGCCAGGGTGGCATGGGGCATAACAAAGATACAACTGGATCACTATGGATCCAGGTTGGCATCTCAGGGCCCTGATTTTAAGCCAGAATAGACAGGAATTAAGTACAGGGCTTTAGTGTGGATATGGAAACTACACCCCTCTCACCTGCATGAATATGTAAACAAATTCACTAACTGCAAAGAGAAACACCATAGTACTATTGGCCCATGTCATGTAGCCCTAAATGTAATTACAATAAGGGTGAAGACACACAGAGCTACTAGTAGCAGCTACATGTCGCAGCTACTAAAATAGACAATGGTGATCATTTGCTGATAATTGTCTCTATGTGTGTTTTAGCAGAGGCAATTCTCAGTATTATCTATGGCAGGGTATTTTCTGGAGTTTAGTTGCCTTGAAAAGGTAGCTGCTACTAGTAGCCCAGTGCGTCTTCACCCTAATTATCACCTGACAAGTAGCCCTAAATGTAATTACGTATATAAGATAAACATCAACTGATCCTGCCATGTGTCTTCTGAGGCTATAGCTCTGCCCTGAAATTAATATACTTCCATATACAGCTTTCTAGTGGGTAATCCAGGTTATTCATTTGGGGCCACTCCTGCCATGAGGCAAAGTGAGAACCTTCCCTCAGGTGGCAGTGTGCGGCATGTAATTATAGAAACTGAATTTTCAATTTTTCAAATTGAAATTCTGCTTTTCCAGTGCTAGGCAGCAGCCATACCTTCACAAATGTAGTCCAAATCTTTGGGGGACCTACAATGCATTTCCAGGAAGACATTTTGTACAATTGGTGTCTGCCAATTATTTCATGTTCAGAGCATCCTGATTTGGTTTTTTTAGGGCTTTATCCTCAATAAGTTTCTGACTGCACAGCGAGTTTGGGAGCTGCTAGCGAGTGTTGCATGTAATTTAAAGTGTTGCATGTAGATTAAGTGTATAGTAGGCGTAAAAAAATAAAAAAGGAGTTGGAAACTTAAAAGGCACTATACAAGGGATTGCACTCGGGAGACTGTAAGTACCCAGTGGCAATATGAGTTGCAGTATGATTGCTGGTGTTACTCAGTGTGCATCTTGCCGCATGTATGTGGTCCTGGAGCAGCAGTTCCATGCAGCATTTACTTGTGAGAGATGCAGGTGGGTTTTCCTCTTGGAATCTGAGGTGCAGAATCTAAGGGGGGAACTGGCAGCACTGAGGGCAGCTGCAAGCATGGGGGAGAACAGGAGGCTCACTGAGCAACCACTGGCAGGGGCCGGTATAGTGGGGGGTGGAGAAGGGACAGTGGAGGTTAATAAGGGAGACAAATTTGTAACAGTTAAGAGGGGAAGTAGGGGACACAAGGGTAGGGGGGCTGGTTCACAGCTTGTACAATCCAACAGATTTGCCACTTTAGGTGAAGATGCTGGGGAAGACAGCTCTGAGCTGGCATGTATGGAGCGGGCTGACTCTCAGAGCACCCTGGGAGCCGGCACCTCTAATACAGGTGGGGGGAATAGTGCTAGGAAGGGAAGGCAGGCTATAGTTGTAGGGGATTCAATTATTAGAAAGGTGGATAGGGTAATTTGTCGCAAAGACCCTACATGCCGAACTGTGTGTTGCTTGCCTGGTGCTAGGGTTCGGCATGTGGTGGAACGAGTGGACAGATTGTTGGGAGGGGCTGGGGAAGACCCGGCGGTCTTGGTACACATAGGTACCAATGACAAAGTTAGAGGAGGGGGGGAAGTCCTCAAGAACGATTTTAAAAAGCTAGGTGCGAAGTTGAGGGCGAGGACTTCCAAGGTAATTTTCTCAGAGATATTACCTGTGCCACGAGCAACATTAAGAAGGCAGCGGGAGCTCAGGGAGATTAATGCGTGGCTGAGAGATTGGTGCAGGGAGGAGGGCTTTGGGTTTCTCCAGAACTGGGCTGATTTCTCAATCAGCTACAAGCTCTTTGCCAGGGATGGGCTGCACCTCAATGATGATGGGGCAGCTGCTTTGGGGGAAAAGATGGCTAGAGGGTTGGAGGAGATTTTAAACTAGGAGTGGGGGGGGAGGGTGCAGAGGGAAATTCTGTGGTAGACAGGATAGATGAGGTAGTGGGCATAGTAAGGGAAAATGGGGGAGGAGAATTGCTTCGGGATACTGATAATGGCAGGGAGGCCCATAAGTTGTTTACACGTCATTCTCACGCCGGAACCAGTATTAAATGTATGTTTACCAATGCAAGGAGTCTGACTGGTAAAATGGGAGAGCTGGAGGTACTGGCGTTGGAGCGGAAATATGATGTGATTGGAGTTGCTGAAACTTGGTTGAATGAGTCTCATGACTGGGCAGTTAATATTGGGGGGTATACATTGTTTCGGAGGGACAGGGGCAATAGAAAAGGAGGAGGAGTGTGTCTGTTCATTAAGCAGAAATTAAAAGCAAATATTAGGGAGGAAGTGATGGGGGTAACAGAGGGAGCTGAATCCTTATGGGTTGAGCTTCTCACAGATAGTAAAGAATCTACCAAACTAATTTGTAGGGGTATGCTATAGACCCCCTAATGTAAGCGAAGAGGAGGAGGCCCAGCTCCTGTTGCAAATAGAAAAGGCTGCTAGTTTGGGGCAAGTGATAATAATGGGGGATTTTAATTACCCTGATATTGACTGGGGCAATAGTACTGCCAGGACAGTAAATGGGAACAAGTTTATAAACTTGCTGCATGACAACTTTATGTCACAAGTTGTTGAGGAGCCAACCAGGAACCATACTATACTAGATCTAGTGATCTCTAATGACCCAGAACGTATAGCAAATGTGCAAGTGGTTGAACCCCTGGGTAATAGTGACCATAATGTTATTTCATTTGATGTTTGGTGCAGGAAACAAATTTACACGGGGGCAACAAAGACAATGAATTTTAGGAAGGCAAATTTTAGCTCCTTAAGGGCAGCGCTTCAGGGCATAGATTGGGGCATTATGTTTTCTGATAAAAACACAGAGCAGAAATGGTTGTCATTTAAAATGATATTAAATCATTACTGTTCTCAATTTATTCCATTAATAAGAAAAAGTAGAAGTGTTAAGAATCACCCTATGTGGCTTAACTCTGAGGTAAAGAAGTTAATAGGGAGAAAAAGGAAAGTTTTTAAGAAATATAAGTCAGAGGGGACAGTAGATGCGTTTAATGATTATAAACACTATAACAAGTGTTGTAAAACAGCAATCCGGAAGGCAAAGATAGAAAATGAGGAGCGCATCGCGGCCGAGGCCAAGACTAACCCCAAAAAGTTTTTTAAGTATATTAATAGTAAAAAGATGCAGGTTGAGGGTGTGGCCCCATTGAGTTATAATAACAATATGGTTACAGCGGATACAGAAAAGGCAGATGTGCTTAACCAGTTCTTTTCTTCTGTGTATACAGTAGAGGAGCCAGTGGGCCAAGTCACACCCAATAGCTGCACTGTTGCCTCAGCTCCAACTACACAGTGGTTGGCACTGGATATGGCGCTTAAAGGGTTACACACGATAAATGTAAACAAGGCACCTGGGCCAGATGGAATACACCCTCGGGTACTGAGAGAGCTAGGGGCAGAATTGCAGTGGCCCTTGTTTCTGATATTCTCAGACTCTCTTTCATCAGGTATGGTACCTAGGGATTGGAAGAAGGCGAATGTCATTCCCATATTTAAAAAGGGAGTAAGATCTCAGCCTGGCAATTATAGGCCTGTAAGTTTGACATCCATGGTGGGCAAGTTATTTGAAGGCTTGTTAAGGGATCACATTCAAAATTATGTAGTGGAGAATGCCATTATGAGCAGTAATCAGCATGGCTTTATGAAGGACAGGTCATGTCAGACCAATTTAATTGCTTTTTATGATGAGGTAAGTAAGAAGCTGGACAGTGGGGATGCAGTAGATATCATCTATTTGGATTTTGCCAAAGCATTTGATACCGTTCCCACTTTCTAAGCTAAGGTCTATTGGTCTTAGTGAAGCCGTTTGCACATGGATAGAAAACTGGCTACAGGATCGGGTACAGAGGGTGGTTGTTAATGGCACATTCTCTACTTGGAATAAGGTTCTCAGTGGGGTCCCTCAGGGTTCTGTACTGGGTCCACTTTTGTTTAATTTGTTCATAAATGATTTAGGGGAGGGTATTATGAGTAATGTATCAGTGTTTGCAGATGACACAAAACTCTGCAGACCAGTCAATTCTATCCAGGATGTGACATCCCTGCAGCAGGATCTTGACCAACTGGCAATCTGGGCAGCTAAGTGGCAGATGAGATTTAATGTGGATAAATGTAAGGTCATGCACCTGGGATGTAAAAATATGCAAGCCCCGTATACCCTTAATGGGACTGCACTAGGCAAATCCATAATGGAGAAGGACCTTGGAGTCCTTGTAGATAATAAACTTGGCTGTAGCAAGCAATGCCAGGCAGCAGCTGCAAGGGCAAACAAGGTTTTGAGCTGTATTAAAAGGGGTATAGATTCACGGGAGGAGGGGGTTATTCTTCCCCTTTACAGAGCGCTGGTAAGGCCCCATCTAGAATATGCTGTTCAGTTTTGGTCTCCAGTGCTCAAACGGGACATTACTGAGTTAGAGAGGGTCCAGAGAAGGGCAACTAAGCTGGTAAAGGGTATGGAAAGTCTCAGTTATGAAGAAAGACTGGCCAAGTTGGGTCTGTTTACACTGGAGAAGAGGCGCTTAAGAGTTGACATGATAACTATGTATAAATATATAAAGGGATCATATAATAACCTTTCTAATGTTTTATTTACCAGTAGGTCCTTCCAACGGACACGAGGGCACCCACTCCGTTTAGAAGAAGGGAGGTTCCATTTAAACATTCGGAAAGGATTTTTTACAGTGAGAGCTGTGAAGTTCTGGAATTCCCTCCCCAAATCAGGTGTGCTGGCTGATACATTATATAGCTTTAAGAAGGGGCTGGATGGATTCTTAGCAAGTGAGGGAATAAAGGGTTATGGGAGATAGCTCTTAGTACTAGTTGATCCAGGGACTGGTCCGATTGCCATCTTGGAGTCAGGAAGGAATTTTTTTCCCCTCTGTGGCAAATTAGAGAGGCTTCAGATGGGGTTTTTTGCCTTCCTCTGGATCAACTAGTAGTTAGGCAGGTTATATATAGGCATTATGGCTGAACTTGATGGACGTATGTCTTTTTTCAACCCAACTTACTATGTTACTATGTTACTATGTTACCCTACAATTTTACTGAATTTTGTTTTTGGATCGTTGCATTTTGGTTACACAGCCCTTGGTGGAGGAATGAGCCCTACAGTTTCTAATTCCAGCCCTGTCCCACAGAAGGGCAGCTCCATGCTAATCACTGGTTCTGTTTAACAGCAAAGCAGTTTTGTTTGTTTTTATACATACAGTAATAAACAAGATAACATTATTCTTTTAACTGTCAAATCTATTTTGAACCGTGTCCCTTCCCCTCCCCACACAATACCTACTATTGACTTTTGATGTACATTCCACTTTATCAGGTAAACACCATTAGTCGCCTGCGACAAATCTCCCTGTTTGCGGGCGACTAATCTCCCCGATTGCACCATATCACATCAGCGGTGCATCATTTGGGATATCTAGGCCATTTGGACACACCTATAGAGCTACGTATTGTATACCCAACTTATTTCACACACTAATTAAAAGATTTGTTTCAAGTTAACCATAAGCCAGTCCATAACCCAATACAGACTTTATTCCCATGGTACATTGGTATATTAAATCACTGCAGCGCTCTCAATGAGAAAAAATATAATGACAACCGCTTCCTATTCAAGGGGATATGTGCTTTCTATTTAGTTTGAGGTGGAGTCACATTTTTAAATTGTTGGGGTGTTAAATTAATAATTATACATTTACCTGCTCTCCTTTATCTATGGGACAAAAATCAGAAAGATATCAATTAGACAGGTTTGAAAATCAATGCAATGAATTGTGGGTTATGTAGTTCCTGAATGCTGTGGGGAAGTTGTTACAATTTGTAACATCAATGTTTTAGTCCCTCCTTCCCTTCCAGAATTTCAAATGATGCAGAAGGGGAAGAACAGTTTGCAGCTGGATTTCAGCATATAAGGGCTCTGGCACACGGGGAGATTAGTCGCCCGCGACAAACCTCCCTGTTCGCGGGCGACTAATCTCCCCAAATTGCCATCCCACTGGCGACAATGTAAGTCGCCGGTGGGATGGCACAAGCTGCGCGGGCGATTTCAGCAAATCGCCGAAGTTGCCTCGCGAGGCATTTTCGGCTATTTGCCGAAATCGCGCCGCCACGTGTGCCATCCCACCAGCGACTTACATTGTCGCCAGTGGGATGGCAACTGATGGCAACTCGGAGAGATTAGTCGCCCGCGAACAGGGAGATTTGTCGCAGGTGACTAATCTCCCTGTGTGCCAGAGCCCTAAGGGCTCTGGCACATGGGGAGATTAGTCACCCGCGGCAAAACTCCCTGTTCGCGGGCGACTAATCTCCCCATGTGCCAGAGCCCTAAAAAGGGTATTTGTTCGTACTTCTTGAAGGAACAGATTACAGTGATAGTTATAGTAGGTGTTCCTGTTAGAACCTTCAAACCTTCAAGTTAGAACCTACTAATTTGCACTTTCCATGTTTACTGAGGTTATTTATTTTCCCATAAATGCTGGGTCTATGAACTTGTTTATGCTTGAAGCCACGCAAGAAAGGGATCATGGGATGCTTGGAAGAACACAATAATTAAACTGCCTAATTGTGTTAGTCATGAATGCTAAACTCAAATAGACCGGGTATGGGGATGAGTGGTTCAGCACATAAAGAGTCAGCTGGGGGAGCAGCCGTCCTATCTTCCAGCTATCAAAGTAGTTTTAATGACTTTTAATGTGGTTCTCAAAAAAATCTTTACCCATGCATAAAATACCCAGATAAGAAGGGATTTGCTATGCAATATAGCAAACTTAAACCTTTGATAACAAACATTCATTTTGATGCAAAAACAGTGTGCAATAAAACAAAGCTAGCCTACCACCAAGGGTTTTCTAAAACTACATTATATAACATGCACAGGGTGATAGCTGTAGACTCCAAGAGAAGTCACTGTCCTGTACAACATTCACTTCTATACATGCATTCCAGAGCTTGCAAATACGATTGAACAGGTCCAATAGGAACTGCAGGCAGGCTACATGACAATGAAATTATCCCCCCATGGATAGTTATAGAATGGTAATGTTGGGGATAGGAACAAAAAGCACTGACTAGTCATTCAGCAGACAGTACTTTCTATATGATGTATTTGGTGTAAAACATGCTGGCATAGTGCACCTTCTAGCTGAATTTAGTAACAGTTCCTTACAAGATAGAGCATCTTGGATACACATTTTGCATTATGTAACGGCCAAAAGGAAAGACATTTTCAATGTAAGGAATCTAACACCACAGAAAGCCAGGTATTCAGAGGTAAACAACACTAACAATACTGTTGTCTAAAAAAAAAACTGTACCTCTAGTTCTAAGGCCCATCAGTGTTGACCAGTGCAGAGGTTTGTTGTTTTAGAGCACAAAGTGAAATCCCTGGTAAAAACCTGCTGTAAGGAACTCAGTGATACCATAAACAGAGGAATGCAGCAAGTGAAATGTGTGCCAGGGCTTATAATAAAGTCTCAATGTTACAAGCTTTTTGGCTGCCATGACGATTTTGGTTGTTTGTGGGGCAATTTCCTTGTTGTGCCAGAGGCTGGCCTCAAGAGCCATTACATCAAATAGAACAGGGGTCCCCAACCTTTTTTAATCATCAGCAACATTTAAACATAAAAAACACTGGGGAGCAGCAAGCATGAAAAAAGTACCTAGAGGGTGCCCAAAAGGGGCCGTGTTTGGTTATTTTGTAGCCCAATGTGGACTGGCAGACTACAGGAGGCTCTGTTTGGCAGTTCACACGGTTTTATGCCTCCAGGCCAGGGGAGCATAGATCCAAGGGGATTGTGAGCAACATGTTGCTTGGGAGCCACTGGTTGGGGATCACTGAATTAGAGCATGGCTAGGTTGCTGTGCTTGACTAGTGCCAGAGTAAGAAGGTGCAGGTAGGCACCATGGTCTGATTATTGACATTAGGATGAGGTCTGCATACTTAGGACCTGTTTGGCAAAACTGAGAGTGGGTCTTTACCATTAGTGGATGAGATTTCACACACATTAAACATACTATTGTGACTGGAGGTAGATGTGGTCCACTCTATAGTACCTAGATTTACCAGACAGAAATAATAGGATATATATCATGCTGGAAAGATTAGCATACAAAATCAGAGTCCAGAACAAGACAACGTCAATGAGAATTCAGGGGCTGTTTATCTAGTATAAATAATTCTAAAGCAACTGGACTTGTTAAGTAATCATTGAAGACGTTTCACTCCACAGCATTCACACCTCTCTGAAGAGTTACAATGTGCCATTGTGATTGGATTAGTGGAAGAGTATATATGCCGAGGACTTCCCATACCAGTCAGTTGAACTGAAGAAGCTGCTTGGATGAGTAATGAAACGTCTTCAATGATTACTAAACAAGTCCAGTTGCTTTAAATTTATTTATACTAGATATACCATGACCTGGATGAATAAAAATATTCATAGTCAGAGGCTGTTTTTGCACATAAAACATAAAAATACTATTAGTATAACTGATCAAATATACAGTAAATTGGACTAGGTTAGAGCTTACAGTCTGATCTATACATTTGCAACACTGAAACTAGAATCATTTTTTTTCTCTTAAAGTCAGAATCCAGCAAAACACAAAAAAAAGAATTGCAAGAGGGCAGAAAACACTACGGGTAAGGGTTTGAAGGATCAGCACTACTTATCTCATCCTACAGGCTTAACTGAAATTGTGCCACACCCTTCCTGTCTATTGCAAGTAATGGCACTAAGAACTGGCAGCAAAAAAGCTGTTTTAGTCCTACATTCCCTCACCTAAAAAGACCCAATCATTGCAGCCATGCATGCTTACAGTAATTTTTATTACAGCGAGATTATGGGTGCTAATGTATATTATATATCTTTTTTTTGCCAAGATTAGGCCAAATCCCAAACTGAATTCTGGATTTGGTGCATCCCTACCAACAAGTTACACCGCTCTTTACAATAATTAACTTAGATGTTACAGAACAAAACACAAGGATTAGAGTTCACTACAGATAAGGTTGTCCAATAGTTTATTATTTCCTTCTTACCCAGATTTGTATCTTCTATAAAAGTGTTATTCACTGCACAGATACATTCAACTTTGCATAGGACTAAGTTGTCATCCTCTGTAGGAGAAACTTCTCTGGCCAAAGTCCTTCTATAGTGTTATAATGCTGGCAGCAAGGAGTGGCACTTAAAGTAAATGAGGACATGGCCAGTAGAAAGTAGCCAATTATGGAAAATTATGGGCACAGTAGCTTTAGTGAGAGGCACCATAAAACAATGTCAGAGGTGTTCCTTTGTACTAATATTAACTCATCAGGAAATGTTTAACAGGGTGCAGCAGCCTTAAAATGATGATTAAATAAAAAAAAAAAGCTGCAGCGTCTTTTATCTAGCTAGAGTTTTGTTTATTGCATCTTTATCATAGAGATAAACGACTGTTTCTGCCCAGGTAAAATGGTCATTATATAAAAAAATAAAAACATTCAAAACTGCACATTAAAATGATATCATCAGTATACCAAGGTACCATTAAAACAATGTGTAATAGTGTACAAGTTAGTTCCGTTATGCTTAAGCTGGCTCATGTATGATGCTCTCAAAAAGTCCTGCCAGAATGTGTGGCTGGAAACGTTGCAGTTATCAATCGGACAGGTTAGAAACTCCCATGGGACGATAACTCCATCAGTGTTGGTGTGGTCATCTCTGCATAGTCCTCCATTATGAAACTATTGTTGGCCAGGAGGCCAAACAATCTGATCATCCCAAGTAGGCCCAACGCACTGGTGGCCAAATCAGTTAGGTTCTACTTTACTAAATTAGTTGATATTACCATGTATACCTAGTTTTAAAATCTATGATAATGATGTTGCTATTTCAATATCCTTTCTCGTTGACAAAAGAATGTCACAGAAATGGCAGTTTTTTTATGCAGAAATGTAAGTCGTGTGTACACTGGGCCCCATAACCCTTACACCAAATATTACTCTGATATTTAGCACTGTTACCATCAAATTATATAGGCATAGGAGCCATCGGACTGAGGAATGCATTAATGAGCCGATGCTGTCCCTAATCAGAAAGGAAAATCAAACCTGCCGGAAGGACACCTGGCCAATTTTCAGCCAGATATCAATCTGGGAGGCCTGCCGGAGGGCACCATACACAGGTAGATAATCTGCCCAATCTAAAGGACTCCAATCAGCAGCTTGAATCTGCCCGTGTATGGCCACTTTAGTCAAAAAGGATGGAAAGCAGTATATATCCCCATATAACATACTGGTATACACAGAACAAATTGGATTAACTTTCACCTACAGCAGTGCTGTCCAACTTCTGCGGTGCCGAGGGACAGAATTTCTCTAGCATACATGGTGGAGGGCCGCTAATGGAAGCCAGTTTTGACCCCTCTCCCTTTTTTAAACCACACCTACTTCAAACCACACCTATTTTATCACAATGGTGGTAGTGCAGCAAAAACCCAAATGCTTGGTGCTTACTGTGGGGATATCAACTGTCATTCTTATGTGAAAGAATTATATTATGTCATATTAAGATATACCCTTATGCCTTCTCCTCCCCTGTGGATAGCACAGCAACCCAGCCCAGAATATAATAAAGCATATAATAAAACACTTTAGGGACCATTTTATGGCTATTTCCAACTGCTTACAAACACCCAGAACAAGCCCCTGCCAGGTTCACCTACCACAGGCAGCAAAGGGCAGGCAGAGTATGGCACACACAGGCAGCACTCTGCCTGTCCTATGCTGCCTGTGTGTGCCATACTCTGCCTGCCCTACCCTGCCTGTGTGTGTGTGTGTGCGCCATACTCTGCCTGCCCTAGGCTGCCGTGTGTGCACCATACTCTGCCTGCCCTAAGCTGCCCGTGTGTGCACCATACTCTGCCTGCCCTAGGCTGCCCGTGTGTACCATACTCTGCCTGCCCTAGGCTGCCCGTGTGTGCCATAATCTGCCTACCCTATGCTCCCTGTGTGTGCCATACACACAGGCAACATAGTCCAGGCAGTACCTACAATGTCTGAGGTGTTTACAGGTGAACAATGCGGGTGATTACAGCCTGAGGTGTGAACACTGCAGAGTATGAACAATGCAGGGATTAAAAGGTGTGAACATAACAGGGGATTACATTTTTTTTTTTCACCTAAATCTGAGGTGAGAACCATGCAGGGGGCCAGTTAAACTGGCCATACACGCACCGATAATATCGTACGAAACCTTGTCTCGTACGATATTCGGTGCGTGTATGGCAAGTCGACAGATATCGCAGGAGGCTGCTGAGATCGGTCGACTCGCCGATCGGGCGGGTTAAAAGATTTTGATCGGGCGCCATAAAAGGCACCTGAGCAAAATCTGCCTTCAGGGCTGAATCGGCAGAAGGAGGTAGAAATCCTATTGTTTCTACCTCCTTATCTGCCGTTTCAGCCCTGAACGTTAGTGGCAGATTGAACGATCTTTCGTGCGACCACCTTTAATCAGTACTGATACCATTTAAAGCTTACTCAAAAGGTAAGCCATCAAAGCAGCCAGACAGGAGGGGAGCCACGGGCCGCCAGTTGGACAGCACTGATCTACAGGTATCCTTACGCAATATTTACATTTTCTAAATTGGTGAATACAATCATAAAAAGGCAGGAAAACAAAGTCATAATACATTTATATTATTGGTACTATCAACAAATAAGGTACATTTGATTTTAAAACAACACATTTAAAATGCAGTATAGAACAACGTAACATGGGGATAATAAGACATTACATATTTTTGATAGACACTTATTAACTGGCTAAGGGCATCTAGGCTTGCCACTCAATCAAAAAATAAATACCCATATCTAGTGTATACAGAATGGGATAACATACTCTTAGCCAACCAGATTTCATATTGGCATGCAGAAAAAATTAACTTTGGTATTTTTGTTCTATTTTGAGCAGAGAAAAGATAGAAAATCTCCATATTGCTCCTTGGGTAGAAGAATGTGCACAAGGGCCCATTGTAGTGTCCAGTACTAAGCTGGCTTGATAAACAGGTCTGAAATAATTGCATGCAATGTTAGCACACGTTGGCTCAACTTGGTATGCTCCAATCACATATTTTAAGGACCAGAAAAAAAAAAATGTACATAACTCCATTGGGATACCAACTATTGCCATTCAGTTTGTTTATATGACCCAGAATCCTGATGGGATGTCCTTTTTAGCACATTTGTTTTGATGAGTAATCACCCCATCCACCACCACATCCAGCCATTGACAGTCATGAACTAGATCAGAGATGCCAAATGTGTTTTATTTTAACATAGTGAAAACAGGCGGAAAATAAATGATGCCAAAATATAGGTAATACATGGATATGAAGGTTATTTTTATGCTAATGGAACTTCAAGCAATTCCATCATGGCAAGTGAAACTGAAAAATATCTACTGAGTAGTCCTAGAGAGGAATTCCATTTAATAGGTACATTCCATGCTTTTATTTTGCTTTAAACCACCATGGGGTGTGAGGGATAGCAGGATAAAGAAAGCATTCTCGCTCCATCTTTACCTTTGCAGTAAAGAGTAGGAATTTGCAAAAAATGAGCGATGGAAAAGAGCTGTAACTGGGCCATCAATATGCTTTACACTTCCATACAGCAGAACAGTACATTAACAGGGTACAAAATAAGATTCAAATAGACCATGTGTAAACAAATCAATATGGCAGGAGTGCTTGCATCTGTATGTTGTATTTCCAACATTTTTTTAAATAAGCCTAAATAGTGAGACAAAATAATTTCAAGAAAGTGGATTAAATTTTAGTTTTTAATGAACATGTAAACAAACAAAAATGTTCAAAATAAAAACAAAGGTATCCCAGATCATGTTTACAGTGATTACATTTCCTAAGCCACTTAAACAAGCTTTAGTTGTAAGATGTTATCTAGATTGTGAACAATATGCTGCAGTTTTTCCTTTTACAACATGAACAGTTAAATTCCATTCTCTAAAGAAAAGCAAGCTAAGCTGTGTCTTATGTCTGCACCCTAACTTATCCTTTAAAAAAAGAAAAACAAAAAACACAGTCATATGGTTTGCCTAAAAACTGTAATCTTTGGTTAAATTAAGGAGACAAGATGGTTTCAGACTACCAAGATCTGGCAAAGATAATTTATTTTCTATTACACTGTTTAGGAGACAAGCTCCTAAACATGAGCTGCAGTGCCACAAGGTCCAAATAATCCGAAACCATGCGGTCACCATAATAACCATAAGGTGGCAAAAGGAAAAACAAAAAATGATTTAACTCATTCACTGAAGGTGCACCTCTACCAGACTGTAGATATTTTAAACAGTGAAACAGTTAAGAATGTTTTAAGTGTACAATTAAAAAAAGGTGATAACGAGTGAAGAAAAGAGAAATGCGGAAACAATGAGAGTTTTGTTTCTTTTATACAATGGCCTTTAGGAAACCAGCTCATGCCTTTCTTCTCAAGTAGTAGAAGTCTTAAGCAGTGTAAGGATCAGGAGGTTAACCATAGTAAAACGAAAAAAAAAACCAAAAAAAATTGGCATATGCACAATTTCTTCCACAAGTCTGCCAACACTTAATATCTGAACCACCTGTCCCACGCTTTCGGGGAGGGGGGAGGGAACGCAATAGAAAACTGGACACCATGTTTCACTAATCTTAGTGATATTCACAATTATTAACAGCGGCTACTTTCGGCATATTGGACACAGCAGGTAGCCAGTTTATACGGAAATTAAGTTCAGCTTTACACCAAGTAAATGGTCTCCGACGACAACTGGCAAGTGTACATATGAACTAAAAATCTCTAGGTTTCAGGGGAGTGACAGGTCCAGCTCCAGCTCCAGCCTGGTCTGTGATGACTGCTCCTTTTGTGTTCAAAACCCTGTAGAAAAGAGGGGAGGGGGGAAAGAGGTGGAGCAGGTGTTATTAACCCATTGTGATCACCTGATTTGTTTAGCTGATGAAAAATCGCAACACCAGAGTTAGGAAGGGGTAGAAAACGTATCTGTAACCAGAGCAATGTCTATAAACTAAAGGTCAAAGAAAGTTGGAAAATGTTGTCATTTTTTCAGTTATTTATATTTAGTAAAATTACAAGATAACTGCTATACCAGATACCTTACCAACAGGCCTGACTAACCAAGCGACTTCTAGAAAATGCTATTCCAGCTACGTTCAACACAAGTCCTACATGCAAGCTACTTTTTAAAGGAACAGTAACACCAAAAAATGAAAGCTTTAAAGTAATAAAAATATAATGTACTGTTGCCCTGCACTGGTAAAACTGGTGTGTTTGCTACAGTAACACTACTATAATTTATATAATAAGCTGCTGTGTAGCCCCGGGGGCAGCCATTCAAGCTGGAAAAAAGGAGAAAAGGCACAGGTTACATAGCAGATAACAGATAAATTCTGTAGAGTACAATAGTGTTTTATCTGTTATCTGCTATGTGCCTGTGCCTTTTCTCCTTTGAATGGCTGCCTCCATGGCTACACAGCAGCTCATTTATATAAATTATAGTAGACTTTCTGAAGTAAACACACAACTTTTACCAGTGCAGGGCAGCAGCACATTATATTTTAGTTACTTTTACACACTTTCATTTTTTGGTGTTACTGTTCCTTTAAGAATAAAATGGTCTTATTTTTTTAAAGCAATCCCAGCTTTGTGACGAAGAGGGTATGATAGGCCCCCTCACATGCCAAGAGCAAGGAGGGATGGACAGCACCAGCCTCCACTTCTGTGGTGATTGGGCTTTTCATTACTGGTGGGGCTTAAAGCAGTGGCAAAAGGGGTGCAGCCTGAAGGCCAATTAAGGGGAGCCTATATTCCTTCCTAGAAACACCTTAACACCCAGCCAGAAAGCCAACTGGAGGGAAAACATTTTGGTATCCTAGATATTCTTGGCACTATGGCTGAAAGACATTTTCCTATATCTGGAACCTTGTTATGACAAACACACCACAGTTAACACCACATGCAGTGGTAGTGGAGATGACCATTATCACCCATGGAGACTGCCATTGGTTTGAATGACACTCGCCTTTACTGCTATTAGAGATGAGGCTGAAATCCTCCTCTGTGGGCAGTTATCAAATGGTTGCAATTCAAGTCATTGGTAGTTTATATGGCAAGTACAGGTATTTCTCTGCCAATACCCAAATACTAATGGCTTTTCTTTTTTAACTCACTATTATGCAATACTTATCTAGACTTAAAGGAGAATGCAAGCCAAAATTTAAAAAGCATACTGCCCAATAGTCGTCCTATTGTTTAGTAAAAACGCCACACTTTTGGCTCACCTAATCAAATATTTACTCAGTCACACTTACTTCACATTTTCTAGAACAGGCAGCCATCTCTAAAAAGGTATTCTCCCTTTCTTTCCCTCCTTGTTCATACTGCACATGTTTCATTCCCTCCCCCCCCTCTGCGCCAGATCTGCTTCTGACTGGCTGGTGGGCATGTGTAGCTCAGAACAGGAGACAGGATCAAGTTACACACATGCTCCCTGTAGATTGTAAGCTCTTTTGGGCAGGGCCATCTTCACCTCTTGTATTGGTTATTGATTGCTTTATATGTTACTCTGTATGTCCAATGTATGAAACCCACTTATTGTACAGCGCTGCGGAATATGTTGGCGCTTTATAAATAAATGTTAATAATAATGCTCAGAGAATAGGAAGGCTGCGCTGGCAGCATACAGGAAGGACAGAGAGATTTCAGTGATGTCACTGTAGTCTTCACACTGCTGTAGGCTGCCAGCACCATATCTCAGAGAAGCAAGCAGGGATCTGGGAATTTAGATATGCAGTAAGTACTTAAAAAGAATGCCTTTAGACTTTACTTTTAATTTATATGAACCTTTGTCCTTTAATACTTACAGAGATTGTTCATCAGTCCCTTTAGTGCTTACTACCAGGATCACTAGGCAGTCTGGGGCCAAATAACCTACCTGCACAGAGAACTTAAGATGGCCATAACCAGGCCAATCTAGTATGATCTCCAACCAATCTACCCATAGGCTCTGTATGGTGCCTTACTATACTTCTTATCGTTCGTGGAGTATATGCAAACAACTGGAAAAGCATGAATTCAAGGAGCTGCGGCTGACTAAATTCTCTAACCAGTTCAATATCAGGACCATCTACAATGGATATAGTTATCCATAGGAAAGGAATACGGTCATGGAAAAACCTTTTTTTACAAATGCATTAGTTAATAGAGATTCTCCAGCAGAATTCTGCATTGAAATCTGTTTTTCAAAAACAGGAGTTTTATTTATATTTAATTTTGAAATAACACATGGGGCTAGCCATATTCTTTATTTCCCAGGATGCCACAGCCATGTGGCCTGTGCTCTGAAACTTCAGTTACACTTTATTGCTAAACTGCAAGTTGGAGTGATATCACCCCCCTCCCAGCAGCTGAGCAGAACAATGGGAAGGGAGCAAGATAGCAGCTCCCAGTAGATATCAGAATAGCACTCAATAGTAAGAAATCCAAGTCCGGCTTGGGACTCCTCCAGTTACATGAGAGTAGGAGAAACAATAGGTTATCTGAAAGCAGTTCTAATGTGTAGCACTTGCTCCTTCTGAAAGCTCAGACTCAGGCACAAGGTACTGAGATGGCTGCCTACACACCAATATTACAGCTAAAAAAAATACATTTGTTGGTCCCAGAATCAAATTTTAAATGGTAAAGTCAATTATTTGCTATGTAAGCAGTGTAATTTAGAAAAAAAAAATATCAAAAAATCACGACAGTATCCCTTTAACCTTAAGTTAAAGTCTTAGTATTACCATTAAAAACACTAATCTAATCTGGTATAGATTGAATTTGCAAACAATTTTCACAAAAGCAGCAAGAGAAGCAGTGTTTCAATAATGCAAAAGAACAATGGTATGCACCCATGGACACAAGTGCCAACAAACAATGTATCTAGGATACAGGATACTGTGTTTAAAGACAAGGAAATGTGGTTTCACTGGGGGATGCTTAAATCTTAGGAACACTCAATGAATCCAGTTGCTAAGTTCTTTCCCAGGGTTGGTGCTAGAGTAAATGCTCAGAGAAGCATTAAAATAAAAGGGAAGGTAAACTTCAGATTTCATGATCACCAAGTCAGTCATGAGTGTTCTCTAGATGTTACAGAACTAGAGACAATTAACTTTAGTTCTTTGCCATTTTTATGAAAAAGCTCTTTAAGGAGTTTAACAGCCTATCAAATATTATAAGGGCAGTGTCAGATCAAAGACTTAAAGCTGATCACACATGGAAAGATCTGCTTATCTGGCAAGGTCACCAAATGAGTGAATCTTTCTCTGAAACACCCACCTCGAAGTGGGCAATATAAGATCACACTGATGGGGATGCAGGTCGTCGGGGAGAGGACTGCATCAATGAGCCAAAACTCCTTGTCCCGATGGGAATTTTAGACCTGCCCAATTGACACATCTTCGATTTATGGCAAGGTATCGATCAGGCAGGCCTGTCTGAGGGCCCATACACAAGCAGACAGCAGCTTTTAACTGCCTGTACATGGCTATTAGATAGGGCTGCTCTGGAAGACATAGTTGCCAGGGTAGGGAATGACTAAAAGAAATTTCTAATAACAGAACAGCAAGCTGTAGTTTCACAACACATTAAAAGCATCCATTTAAAGGAGAAGGAAAGGCAAAGACACTTGGGGGTGCCAAAATGTTAGGCACCCCCAAGTGACTTGAATTGCTTACCTTGTACCCCGGGCTGGTGCCCCTGTTCGGAGAGAACAGCACCAGCCCGGGGTACCTGTAGCGCTTCCTCCTTCCTGTATCGCTCGCGTGCGCATGCACAGTAGAGTGAAAAGCCGATCGTTAACAGAGAAGTCGGCTTCTCACTCTACTGCGCCTTGTGACTTAGCCTTTCCTTCTCCTTTAAAACACTCCATATTCCTCTCCAAAGCATCAAAGATAAAAATCAAGGGGTATCAGTTTCAGAAATGCCAGTGACATTCTCTCAGCAACATCTTCCACTAAGTCTACATTTACTCACGGCAAAACTAGATCAAGAACCTGTCCAACAAGCACCAATTAAGGCTTCCACATGCTTAAAATGTATTTACTAACCAACTGAACCTAAAATTTTCTCAGGCTGATACGACACGATATTTAACCCAAGCCTTTATTCTTCAAATAAACATGAATCTGCACGTTGCATCAGACCTTTACTTACAGTAGCTCCAATTAGTGATATACAAAGGTGTTTTTCCCCCTTTAACAATCTTATAAGCCCTAGAAGATAAATTGCTCTAAAAATATTCATTAAAAAGAAAAACGGTGTATACTAAGAAATCAACTGGTTCATGTGACTGCGCATTAAATCTAAATCAGTTCTTTAGAGTATCCTCTTTTCTAAAACCCGGTGACTGGCATTTGCCCCTTCACCTGCTGACCAAAGTTTTGCCTTATGCCCAGCCCTGGACAGCTTTCCACATCCTCCCATTGCGCAGAAAGATCCGCTGTACTTCACCGTCACAGCAGGAGACCTGTGGACAGCCAACATGTTTAATAAAGGCATCCCAGCTAATCATGATCCTCATCTGTGGACTAACCAAGCCATAAAAGCAAAGACAAGTCTAAAGGGAATGTAAAGAGGGAGCATAAAACTGGCCTTGCATTAGACAATTCAAATATCTTCAAAGGATGCACAAACATTAATAACATACATATCATAAAATATATATATATATATATATATATATATATATATATATATATATATATATATATTTATTTATTTATTTATTTTTTTTAAATATATACACAAATCACATATTATACATATATTGGAAGTACTGATCAAATTCAAAAGCAGCCAAAGGGCACCAAAGGGAAAAATGTGACAAAAGTATTTTGTATTTAAAGTACCACAATTCCTATTCAGAGCTATAAAAACAGTCTTGAAGGAACCTAAAACATGCTACTTTGTAAGGTAGTCTGTTTCTATATATAAAAATGTCACAGTTTTCCCATTGGTTTTGAGAAGGAAAAAACAAAAAAAGGAAAACCCACACCATTAGCACTCAGTTGCCAAAGGGACCTGCTATAAGTAACAGTTCCCTTCTGCAGCAGAAGTACTTTAAAAGAAAACAGTCAGTGTTAATTACCGTCATAAAACAAGAAGGCTGACCCCCCCCATAATCCATGAAGTGTTAGGTCCAGGAATGTGAGCCAAGAAAAGCTTCCACATTCACTTCACCAAAACTGTTTCCCAGATTTGAAAGAGGGAGTTAATGCATGAGAAAGATGTAGCTGTTAAGATGACCCAACATCCCAAAAAGATGATATTGCTATAAATATACAAGGAAGTTTCAAATTAAAGTTAGTAGTCAAATTTTCCAAGGACGTATTTTCTTTTTTTTTTCTTTTAAATTTAAGCCAAATTTAACCACCTCCTTGATCTAACTCTCTTTAAAGGCTATATCGAATTTGTTTAGTGCTTTCTTAGAATTTTGTTTTCCCTGCAACGTCCCTTGGGTTGTTGGCTACTAACCTTTCATGTTACTCTTGGATTTGTCAGTTTGCTTGCCTGTGGGGGTTTGGGCTTGCTGGCCCTGCCCACTGGAGGAGGCTGCTTGCTGAGCTGCCTTCTGCTTTAACATTGTCCAGTCAAACGTGTAGTCATATTGGTGGTTCAAAGTTCTGGAAAAGAAGGGATTTTCACTTAGTACAGAAAATGAAAATAGAAAAATATCAAAAAACTTTGCGTGTGTTAAAATCTGTAATGCGTATTGTTACCAATAAAATAAACCTATAGGTCACTATGCATAATGTGGTGGTGCAGAGACAAGGGAATGAGCTGTAAGGACAATGAAACGGGTGTGGGCTGTATGAGGGTTGGGGAAGAAGCAACTATTAATACGATTAACACTTAATTGCATCATAACCCATCAGACAACAAAGCGTATCCCATGTGGTCTCACCTTAAATGATGTAGTGGTAAGCAATATTGCAAACAATCAATTAAGAATTATTGTAAAGTGCCTTTAACTAAGATATTATGAGGTAAGTAACTTGAGAAAATCATGCTATTGCAGTCATAGTTGTGGATTCTAACCTGAACAGAATACGGAATAGTTGTCGCAGATACATGTAGTCTGGTGCCTCTTCAAATCGTAAGCCGCGGCAGTAGTTCAGATACATTGCAAATTCTGCAGGAAACCCCTAAAAGTCCATTGTGAAAACAGTTTAAATCTAAAGCAAAACGTCAACAAAAAACAAATATGCAGAACAGAAATCATCCCATACTATTTATTGGCTGTATCCAAAACTTCCTCTTGGTTTCATAACATGCTCATTACCTTGCAACAAATTTTAAGGCGCTTACAAATTCAACTGTTGCCAGATAAGAACAGGATAATATTATGCTTTAATAATTCCACGGAGAGCAAAGGTTCTGAGCCTGAAAATGTGTGGATATTGGGCTGAGCTGAGGAGTACTTTCATTTGTACATGACAGACAAAGCAATGCTACTATAAAAAGACATGAAACAGAACAGATAGCAGCTGCATTAGTAGATTAAATAGAACAAAATGTCTCAGAAGATATCCCCAACCAAAATCGCCAACCTACCTTACACAATACCTCAACTGGAGTGGACATCTTCTTTTCACTTATCTTTTCATACTTTTGCTTCTTTGTAGCTGCCTGCGGAACATGTGGTTCACAATATAAAAATGTTGTGCAATACCAGACTAAACCGGAGGATACAAGAAAATTATGCAATCAAAACTATTCATTTTCTATAGAAAGTAACTGTATGCAGAGGTTCACATAAATAACTTGTCACAAAGAATGACTCCAATATACTGTTTGGCCAACCTGTACCACAGTAAACAACTGTTTCTAATGATATACTACATATAATATAAAACCATAAAAAAATGCAGACATCTCTTGCTTTGGCTCTATGGTTTGTTTAAAAGCTGCAAACAGGAAACGCATATGTCTTCCCACCGACAATTCACTTCACTGCCATTGGGAAGGCATTCTGTGGCTAATCTTCCTGTGGGCCATTGCCCTTAGGCACAGTGAGCTACTTTTTCTGTAAGCAAGCAACTTAAGATGACCAAACAAAGCCAGCTTGGCTATGAGCTAAGCCAAATCAAGCCGATTCAACTGTTGGCCCCTGGATCAATAAATGGTACATATCGTGGGCCTGCAGAAACATATCTCCTCTGAATGCTCTCCTACTGGTGGCAATGTAAATCACCGGTAGGAAAATGTGTGTCGCTTTGGCTTTATAGTTTATATGTTTCTTTTGCTGCATTTACCTTGGGGGGGGCTTCACTGTCAGTGTTTTACTGCGGTGTACTAGAATGCAGTAAAAATGGAGCAGAGTGCTGAGGGTGCACTGTTCTCTAGTCTGAGAAACCTCATAAGATGTCACTGTCCATTTAAAGCTCTGAAAACAATTTCACGGCAGTCACAATGCCAAATGGAATTTTCTTTTTGTCATTTACACTGGTCATCCTACAAATAAGTCTATTTGTAGTCAGTCTGGACATTTAAAAGAAGCATGCCCAAAGACCAGTACGGACCAGCGTCACTAGACCTCTCCTACCTTTATAAAAAAAACATATGGATGCAGAAAAAAAATAAAGAAAACTATATAAGCAGCATCTCAGCAATGGTGTCCCTGTGCAATGATCTGAGAGGCCTGATGCTTTGAAAACTACTGACTGAGTGCAGGACTTACCTTTAATCCCTGCCATGGAAGGCTGGTTCTGTTGAAATACATTAGCACGTACCCTAGAGACTCCATATCATCACGGCGACTGCAAAACAACAAACACCTCTGTCAGTCTTCAGATTGCACATCGAATTGCATATACTTTCATGCCGATATAGTCTTTATGGCCTGGTATTTCCAGCCAACAAATATCCATGTTACATATTAACACAGTAGTCATGGTTCAAAAATGGCACACATTGCCAGAAGTTCAATAAATCATACAGTTATAATATATAACCTGCGTACTATGGTGCATAGGCGCACAGACTTGCTTCCCATTTTCTACAGTGGAAACAGAAGGAATTAGACTACACTTATTTCCAGAGAACTTGCTAGTCTACATTTTAAGACAGTCTTTGCAGGCCACAGCTACTTGTGACTTTTCCGATTATTGTCAAGTGGGAGCAAAAACAATTTCCACTGTTTTATTGTATCATGTCCTTGTGCCCTGTGACATGTAATGGCAAAGTTCCATGTGCCACAACCCTAGAAGGTATTATCTATATTTAAAAATCTTATGGTCTCCTTCAGGGTTCAAATTTACCACTGCAGTTGTCAGTGCATTCCTGAATCTTAACCTTATGCAGAGGTTAGTAGTAAATCCAAGTAGAGTAGTCCATAGTGGCTACGTGGATCCAGCTTAAGCTACAAACAATAGAAAACTTTGCTGTTCCTCTATTAAAAAAAAAAAAAAAAAAAATCGGCTTTAGGGTGAATAGTCTAAAAGGTAATACTAAACATGCAAGAATCCTACTCTACATTGGTCAGACAAGGCCTTAATGGACATAGCTAGCTGTAGTTATTAGCTAGGTACCAATAGTGCAGCATTTTCAGCTTCTAGATCAAAGAAAGTAGAATACAGGTGACCTGTACAAAAAGGCATTTTAAGTAGCAGCTGTTAACAATGGTCACCAAAATAAAGGTAGATACATGTAGCTGCTCAAACTGACTGTGATCCAGACCACAAACTGATGTGGCCATAACCTATTCCTGGATATCTGATGATCCATACATCTGTCAACTGGGGGAGATAGGGTTAGTGATTGATAGTCTTCAGCTATCCAGGTTCTCTCCAATCTGACCATGTGCCCCACACATGGAAAACTAATACAAATGCATGTATGAGCAAGCCAGTGACCAACTTTAGTAACATTATAAGGGTGCTGCTTTACATAAAGCGATTTAATTGCATCTTTACCTTTGCTCAATTCCTAGGTGAGCATTTATACTAGCATAGCGAGCCGTGCCAGTAAGATTTTTGTCTTCTCTGTAAGGTATGTGCTGCCTCGTCCTGTTGTCTCTGTACTTTTTGGCCAAACCAAAGTCTATAAGGAATAACTTGGCAAAAAAGAAATAAAGTTTAAGATATGGGCAAACAACAACAAGTCAACTTCAGCGTCAATTTAAACAGATTGCAAGAAAAATGCTAAACACGACTGCATGCATAGATGTGGTTCAGCATGTTCAAAAATAACTAGATTATATAAAAACCTAAAATAAGCATTCACAAAATAAAGCTCTAAAGACAGCATCCTTTAAACCCAAAACACATGGCTTTTATGACACAGACACACACAAAAGCAGACAACTATATTTCTCAATTACAATCCATGGGGACAATATCTTGCAAGGAGAATATTTGAGCAAGATCCACTTCTTAAGGGCCAGTAGGTTACATACTTTAATATTTTCATTCTAAATCTTAGTTCATACAGACTAATATCCACACTCTTAAGATGGCCACAAATGGGCCACATTAGCACCTGGCTCACCCTTCATGCCCAATTCAGCAGAGAATTGATACATGTATAGCACTGTCTTCATTTACTTGTTTTTGGCTATGCGCAAAAATAAATTTGCGAATACTTCTGAAAGCGTCCTTAATGTTTTCCATAGTCCCTCAAGTAATGCTCTAATTCATGTACTAAAACACCAAGAGTGGTTAACCTGACCAAGGAACACAACTGGCTGAAAATAGTAATTGAAAGCTTCAGGCATAAACCATGTACTAGAAACCTTGTGGCACAGAGGTTCACGGCACCCAAGCCATGTACAGAAGGATCTATTTTACGTATAGTGGCATTTGGGATTTTCTTCAGATTTAGCAAAAAGGTAGACATCTGGCATTTTATTACTGGATGACCCATAATACTAAAAAAAAAAAAAAAAAAAAAAAAAAAAGGGGGGGGGGGGGGGAATAGATCTGTCCTGAGCTTATGTCTGACCTTTTCCAAAAGTCTCAAACAAACAAAACCCAGAATACAGAGAAGCTCACAAATACTTGAAAAACAAGTAAAATACCAAGATCTGCTTCATTTATATGAACTGCAGTATGGACAACAGTTACATTACAGGCCATGTTCACCTCCAAATTACATTCAAAGGGTTCTTCAGCAAAGACTGCCTCCAGGTAAGCAGGGACTGAAACTGAAAGGGCTGCTGCCCACAAAATGTAGGTGTGGGGGGGTTTAAATAACTAACAGCAGAAATTCCAAACTGGAACAGCTATCTGGTTGCTAGGATCCAATTTACTTAACTTAGAAAGTTAAACTACCTATTAAAAGGCAAATAAAATAACTGGTAGTAAGGGCTATAGCAGTCTATTGAAGCAATACAAACCAAGATAACCTCTCAAATGCCTTTACCACATAACCATTACATAAACATTGTGTTTATTGGTTATATGTTAAGAGGTTGAGACCAGCATTTTAAGGGCTCTGGCACACTGGGAAATTAGTCGCCCGCGACAAAACTCCCTGTTCGCGGGCGACTAATCTCCCCAAGTTGCCATGACCCGCCATCCCACCGGCGAACATGTAAGTCGCCGGCGGGATGGCACACGCGGCGGCACGATTTCCCGATGGGCGTGTGCCATCCCGCCGGCGACTTACATGTTCGCCGGTGGGATGGCGGGTCATGGCAACTCGTGGAGATTAGTCGCCCGCGAACAGGGAGTTTTGTCGCGGGCGACTAATTTCCCCGTGTGCCAGAGCCCTAATACTCCTTGTGGTTTGACACAACGGTTACTAGCCACAGACTGAAAAACTTGCATATTTAACTAGTTTACAGAAAAACTAGAATAAAAAAAAAAAAAAAGTAATAATTCAGTCATAGATAAGTGTCCTAAATGGAGAGTGTTCCACCAAGAGACTCAGAGCCCAAAACTGACCATACATGTGGAGATCCATTAGTCTGACTAGGTTGCCAAACAAGTGATTGTGAGCCCTCATCAGCTCATGCTGCAGGTATGGGGATTTGTCAGATGAGAATCATGTTGTCATGCCAATGCAGTCCTCTCTGATAAGATTTTCAAGCCGGTCTGATACAGTCAGACAGGCTGTCCCACACACATATTACATGGCCTGATAAGTTGCTGACACGCTCTGGAGGGGCAGTGTTAACTTTTATTGGCCCAGGTTCAGCTACATATCCCTGGTAAACAGTCTTCAAAAGGAATCACAGCACTCAATTTCACAGACACAGAAGTAAAGGTGGCCATACACAGGCAGATTCTAGCTGCAGATATCGGTCCCTTAAGGTCCCCCATACACATTGAGATTCACACGCTTGGCGAGATCTTCAAGCAAGCGGATCTTCACCAGATATCCCCACCTACGGGTGGGCGGTATCTGGGAATGTGTAGGTAAAAAAAAAAGTCGGGCCAAGGGACAGATATCGGCAGCTACAATCGGCCCGTGTATGGGGACCTTTAGACCGATTCGGCAGCTTATCGGCCCACGTATGGGCACTAACGACGGGCCTGCCCAGCCTGAAATCAGCCAGATCTGGATCGGGCAAGTTTAAAGATTTAGTCTGATTGGGGATCGCAGTGGCTCATTGATGCAGTCCCCGACCGACGGACGCCTATACCAGTCGTTCTAACCAGTCAAATTAGCCCGATATCACCCACCTGTAGGTTGGGAATGACGGGAGAAGCATTTATGGCCACCTTAAGATTTCAAAATTAAGGTCTGAGGACAGACACCTTTCAGTACCTGCTGATGGCCTGAGCACTCTAATATGGTGCAATATTTGGGAGTGAATGACTCTACAAACAAGTAACATATTTTAGATCAAGCTATTTCTTATCTTGAAAAGCTATAGGTGTGGTAGTATAGTATAATCTTCCCTAAATACTTATTCTGGTTTAATCAAATTCAAAACTCTTAGGGCTCTGGCACATGGGGAGATTAGTCGCCCGCGACAAATCTCCCATGTCGCAGGCGACTAATCTCCCCGAACTACCATCCCACCGGCGAAAATGTAAGTCGCCGGTGGGATGGCACACGCTGCGCAGGCGATTTAGGCAAATCGCCGAAGGTACCTCGTGAAGCATTTTCGGCGATTTACCGAAATCGCCTGCGCAGCGTGTCATCCCACCGGCAACTTACATTTTCGCCGGTGGGATGGCAATCCGGGGAGATTAGTCGCGGGCGACTAATCTCCCCGTGTGCCAGAGCCCTTACATGTTAAAGGGGCAGTATATTTTCTTCAACAGGAGCTGAATGAATAGGGATACTGCTTAACATACCCTTTGCCTGTTTTTGATAAAAAAAAAAAAAAAAAAAAAAAAACAGCCCAACAGGACAAATGACCCTGCCCCCAAGCAAAACAGTGACAAAGGAGGGAGGGGGCTGTATACTGGCGATATAATTTCTTACTTTCAAGCTTCAGCTTCTTTGTTTAGCTCAAGCAATGACAAAATCCCAGATTTTTAAATGACTAAAAAAGCAAAAAAGTATATTGAGCACAAGCCCTATTCATTAACCAAGCAGGAAAATCGGTCCCTTGAAGCCTGCCATAGTTTTTAAGAGTTTTCTCTCTAAATTTTTGTATTGGCTATGTTATTGTCCAATATTTAAGTATCATTATATTCCACAAATGTTTCCATTGAAGAGACACAGCAAACACAAACAGTGACAAATGCAGTACAGGGCTGTTTTAAAGTAATTATAATGTAATGTTGTCCTGCTCTGTTAACAGTTGTGCGTTTGCTTCAGAGATACTACTATAGTTGATATAAATAAGTCACGGGGGCAGCTATCTAAGATGGGAAAAAAAGGCTCTGGTTACATAGCAGATATGTTTTACAGAATATAATGGTGTTTTATCTGTTAATCTGTTATCTGCTATGTAACCTGTGCCTTTTCTCCAGCTTTAATGGCTGCCCCAATGGCTACACAGCAGGGTATTTATATGAACTATAGTAGGGTTTCTGAGACAAACACACCAGTTGTACCAGTGCAGGGCAACAGTATATTATACTGTAATTCCTTTTACACACATTTTTTGGTGTTACTGTTCCTTTAACTCCACATTCAGTAAACTGGGTTTGTGTAGAAAAAGTGTTAACGTGCTTTCAGTGAATAGCAAACCTATCACGCCAGTGTGCACCCTACTTCCGTAACCTTTGTAGTGTATTCCAGCTTGGCCGGCTGAAGAACCAGGGCCAGTAACAAGTGCAAACAAAGAAAAATTGTGTTTGCGTTTTTTGGTTATTTACAAAGAACCCCATCTTCTATTCGACCTAAACTTGAGGCGTTTACTCTCAGATGAGTCACAGAAACCCTATATCATGTGACTTAAAACAATACACATTAAAATGCATAATGGCTGTATATCATTTCAATGTTTTGTGTAGTTCAAACCTAGTGGGATTACATGGGTTAGTTTCCTAATCTCTGAAGCATGCTTTTAAGCAAGCTGGACAAAAAAAAATTATGCATTCAGAATTAACAAGCAAGAAGCTAAAAGGGAAATTATCTTAGTAATGTTACATGTTTGCCAAGTATGTCTGAATAATGCCAACATAAGAGGTGCTTGTGCAAGGCCTGAATTGATCGTTAAACAGAAATATAGAAAGTGTAAAATGAAACCAAGGATTAAATTGGAGGATTAAAAGCGCAGATGAGATTGGGGTGGAGGCTGGAATAGGAGACAGTTGTTCAGACCTGGTTTAATCCTGAGAAAGATGGGTCCTGAGAGGTACTAACAGTCATGCTTCTTTTCCTCTTCCCCACTGGAGATTCTAAACACTGAACAGACAATAGAGGGTGGCAGTGCATCAAACAGTATCGCTTACATTGCAACAATGGCTGGAGCAGACAGGCAACACCGAGGCGCTAAAGAACAGGAGTCAAATGCCATCCTCCTTCCACCAAGCAGCTATGGGCAATAAAATATGAAATATATATCCCCTCCAAAACTCCCTCCCTCCAACAATTAATTTGAAATTTTCTTAATGGCCCTTTGAGAGTACGACACTGCCCACACTTTAGCAGCTGGAAAAAGTTTAGCGTTTTAAATCTGTACGGGGAATGCAATGATCCATTCCATAATGTGTGAGCAGAAACATGGGAGTTACCAGCTCAGCAGTTATGGAATCAAATCATTTAACATTATGCCCTTTCTAGGTCATCCCACAGATTAGAATATATATCATTAAAAATCTTCAGTAAGGAAGAGGTGCAAGGCATTTAGTCACCTGATTATAGAGAGATAAGCATGCAGGGCTTGTTACTAGAGGAGCAGAAACCCTGGTATTGACATATTCCACCTTTAAGGGCAGATTATTAGGGACACAAAAATGCATCTTAACGCTACTGGAACAAGATTACCAGTAATCCATAACAGAGCAAAACGATTTTGCATGGTATGGACCATATCACTACACCAACATGGAACACATCAGCAAACTTTAAGAGGCTACAGTCAGCTATAAACCAGAACTAAAAATTACTACTACAAATATTGTTCTATACATAATTATCTAGCCTAATACTATATGTATCCATTTCGGATTAAAGGGGGTAGTGCGTATTTAATCAAAATATAGAAGCACTTTTCTGAACATTTCTGCAGGGGTAGAGAAGAGTAAATACCTGGAAAACAAGGTGAAACTTACAAACTTAGATAAGGTTGCATTATTTTCAATGCAATCAGTCATTGCATGAGCTGACCACATGTTATAAGATTTTGCATAAAATATTGCTCCTTGCACTTGCATTTCTTGATGCCAGTGGCAACATGTCCCGCCAATCTGTTTGAATGAATAGCACAAATGCAACAATTAGCCCTGGAGACCCTTGAATCTACTGCTAAGTCTAAGAAATCACTGTCACTGGAGACTTTACTCCCCCTTCAATTGAAACTTTTCTTGCCACAAACTACCAACTGCTCAGATCTACTCATGGAGCAATTAGTTGGACAACTGTCTGTGTATATTATTAGACCTAACAAACTTATTGAACCAAGCCATTTTTCAAGACTGTCCAATCAATAATACAATAACTGATCCTTATTTATTGTACCAGGATCACAAGCCACAAAGAGCAAAGACATCACATAGATATCCTTTCCAGCCACTGTACCAATTCTAAGGGCTGTATAAACAAACATGTTACCAGTTACACATAATAAATGTGTGTGGCCTGACTGGCCTATGGTATACTGAAATACTGACTAGCATGGTGGTCCCATGGATAACCATGACAGCCAAAACACTCTCTACCTTTAGCCGATTCCCATTTAAACAAATGAAGACTTTGCCTAGTATTATGCTGTATACTGTTGTCCTTTTGCCATCTGAACATATAACAGCTCTATAAAAAGGGCAACAAGATGCCTGTATTGCTTTATATTTCAACAGAAATCCCCACAGACCCACAATATCCCTCGCAGGCAATTGGAAATATGGCAGTGTTTCTATATAAAAATATAAAATTTTTCGAAAAGGAAAACTTATTTTTCCAACTTTCGTTGAATGAGCTTTAAAATGTTTTAAAGCACACAGTTGTACTAAACTCTACAGTGTCAATGCAGCAGCCACATCAAGACTAAACCTAGTGGCCTTGAGTTGGCCATACACCTCAAAGAACAGTCACACTAAAACATGTATTAAAGTAGTTAAAATATAATAACGGTTGCCCTGCACTTAAGGTACCTGATGTTTTAGCTTCAGGAAGACTATAGTTTATATAAAATGCCACTATGAAGCCAGGGGACAGCCAAAGGATTTGACTTGTGCAATTTAGCCCTATTTCAATTGCCCCCATTGCTACACAGCAGCTTGTTTATATAAACTATAGTAGGATTTTTAAAGCAAACAGTTGAGTTTTACCAGTGCAGGCCCTCGTCCCAATGGGACAGATATCAGTTCGATTTTTAGACAAAAATCCATATGACCAATAAACAAGCAAATAAGCTGGTGATTTAGTCTGAAGGGGCAGAATTGGCAGATTAAATCTACCCATGTATAGCCATCTTAAGGCTTAAAAGCAAGAAGAGTTGCTTCTAAGAACCTTTTAATGTACACTCCCAGAAAATCTGCTTCAAACTCACTTACCAAAAGTACTTGGAAAAGAGGGAATCATTCCCAAAGTCATTCTGTTAAGGAGAAGCTACCAATCTAAAAACAATTAAAATGCACCTTGCTAGTGGCAACAATACAAAGAAGTTTTTTTTAATCCAATGCTTCATCTAAACTCTTGTCAAAGGATGAGTGGTTGATGTTAGCTGGAGGTGGGGAAGGCTGACCTGTGGAATGTGAATAACTATCCTTAGACACAGTGTTGCAATGTGCTCCGCTTAAAATTCACAATTATGACAAGGGTTTTATAGAGGGCTTATTTTACCAAATAAAAGCCAGCCCAATGTTTTTAGTAAGTGAAGTGCTTCTCAGAAACATGAAGGAAAAAATATATGTATAAGGGTTTCTATTTTGTTCTGCTTGAACAATCAGAACAGCAAGAAGCAAAGAGAAGCTGGGACTCTTCCTCGGCTAATACACCATATACACTGGCTAACATGCAATATAAATGTTGTTCAGGACTGTCCAGCCAACGTAAAAAAAAATAAATTATCAGCATGTGTATTGCAAGTTTACCTTTTCAAATGTAGCCATAAAAATTATACAGCTTACTTCAAGTCCATACTGGAATAGCATTCCAGTATCAGAGCAATGTTTGTTATGAAGCAAAGCATAATCTTGGATATATGCAAATTCTAAAAAGTGCTACTACAGAGTATATAAGGTTCAAGAGGGAGGGAAAGAGAATCAAATGCTACAAGAGAGACTTCTCCCAAGCAAACAGCCCCAAAGGAAAGAATGAAATGGAAAAAAGGTATTTCCATAAAGGTCTGGATTTATATACCAGCACAGAGCTGAGGAGGAGTTGAGAAGGGCCACAAAATAAAATTAAACAAAAAAAAACACAAAGGAAAACACTGACTATGCCTTCATGGTGGACAAAGCACCTTGGTCGGAACCCAGTTAACATGTTCTGGCCTTGAGTTGGCATTCATACAGGCAAACAAAGGTAAACATTGGCTACAAAGAAAAAAATGATAGAAATGCACAATTGGCAATCTTGCTTCCAATAAGGTGATGTACATTTGTCCCCCTATTAGGATATTTCTACTGAAAAATATCTGCTTGGAGTGTGCCCATGTTGAAATTACACTGGAGAAGTTAATGTAATGCACAGCATGCTTATTGATTTGCCAATTGCTGCCTGTCTGCCCAAATTTAACATAGTAACTGTCAAAAAGTCATGTAGTGTTAGCTCAGTAAGGTTCATGGCACATGTAGCGTTTTCACTGCTGGCGTATTTCCTATGCAGACAAATGCCTGTCACTGTCCCGGCAGCCATCCGCAAATTTGAGTGCTGTATGACTATCACAGCAGAGTCCAGCCTATTTAGGGCCGAAACTAACATTGCTGGTTAAGCCAATGGTAGGCAGCTCAGGTATTGGAGTTTCTCTACTATTGCAAATACACTAGTGGTGAAATCACAGTATGCCACAAGCCTTAAAGTGCTGCTACTGTAACGCTCAAATTACTGAAATCATGCATCACTAGCAACCTAATGAAATCCAGACCTGTCATTTCCTAAAACATAATTATAATTAAAGGAGGTCTGCAGTACGTTAGTCTTGTATGTACGGTCTTGCTATAAGGTAAAATAACAACTTTTTAAATATATTTTACTTGAGTTTATTGTGTGACGCATGACCTCTTTTAATCACATTTCATCTTAATAAATTTGTAATCAAGAAACTCTTCTCAATTAGGTAGCTGCACAATATACATTTGTATATCCTTTACAATGGTACGCCAAAATGAAAAGCAGTCTAGTAGACCAGATTATTTTAATATAGGGCAGCTTTTTCAATGATTAGTTTAGATGTTAATGCAGTATAGTTGTGAGCATTGATAAGTGACAACAAGCAGGCAGAACATTCATTCAAAAATTCAGGGCAAACAAATTTAAACACTAACCTTATTACAGTGACGTCCGATGCCCATTAGGAAGTTGTCTGGTTTAATGTCTCTGTGTATAAAATTCTTTGTGTGTACATATTCAATTCTACTTATCATCTGTGGTGGAAAGAAAAAAAAAAAAAGTTTTTCACAAAGCACTGAGAAATTTTTTTTTTTTTTTTGATTTTCAACTTCATCACGTAAGAGTATAGGGGAACTTGACCGAATGCACAGAGACAAATAATTGCGTTATCAGTGCACTCAAATATATAGAAACAGCCTTTCCTATATAAGTATTGTACCCTTATATGGAATGCTTGCCGTGGAATGGGAGCAAGCTGCTGCCCCCTTCACTTACTGCTATGGAACTGGAAAGAAACAAGTGGGAGTCTTGGACTAATGTCCCAGAGTGATTTAGATGCCCATGATAGATCTCTGCTACCACACATGACCAATCGCTCCAAAAAGCCTTTCCACTGGCAACAAAGTAAATCGCTGGTGGAAAGACCTTCCTGAAGTGGCGTGAAGTTCTCTAGCAGGCAACTTTGTGTGTCTTCAGAAAACCAAAGTGATGCATAGACCTTTCCACTGGCGATTTCCTTTGCTGCTGGTGGAAAGGCATTTCGGAACAATTAATCACCAGCGGTAACAGAGGTCTATTGGGGGTGAATAAATTGCTCTGTGGGACATTATTCTTAACTGCTACCAGATTGCCAAGTGCTAGTTAGATTACTTAGATGAGAGAGGTTGCTGGGAATGGTAATCTAAGTATATACCTCTCAAGGACCAAATATGGAGTAGGTTAAATTTACCTTATTTGCCCTGTTTAACTGATGAAACAAACAAATCTGCATAATATCAAAATTTAGGCCTTTATGTCAAATATAAATTAAAGGACATGTAAAGCCTACATATACCTACAATGTATATCAGTTGAGCACGTCTCCCCCACCCAAATGGCATTATTTGTACTGCATATATCCACTCTGTTTTCCTAAAGCAAATAGCAGCTTTCACCCGGTGGCCATTTTTCCTCTAATACATAATCAGATACATTTAAATCTGCAAACAGCATACACACACACAGACCCTTATTCAGTATACATTTCAAGAATGCAGGCTCACACAGGCAGAACTGTCTTTGATAAAAGTTCTTTGAGATGAGCTAAGGAGACAAGGTTAGAAGAAAACTGAAGCAGACAGCTAGAGCTGAGTTTCTCTGGGAACCAGCAATGCCATCTCTTCACTGGCTGCTAGACTGGGGGGCGTGTTAAGTAATCTGAGCTTCGAATAACTGAGCATGCCCACAAGCCAAAGCAAATTCCTGAAGGAGGGGGCCGAGTGGGTTAGTGGCAGAGAAGGAAATCTAAGTGACAAAGGAGACACTGCAGCCTTACTATTAACCTCTGGACAACCAGTGTGGCAGGTATTGAAACATTTCAAAGAGGCTGTTCACTGATTACATTTCTGTGTGTGGGGTTTACATGTCCTTTAAACATTCTAAACAAAGTACTTCAGAAATAAAAGTAACCCTTCCAATGTCAGATGAGATTTCTAATTTCTCAAAAAGGAACCCAATAGCATGGAATCTGGAAACAAAATCCAAGGTTCTGATAGTCAAGTGCCTGACAGTCAGTGCTGCAGATTTTAAAATCTACAACAGATTATTTAATAACTAACATTTAACATACTGCCAACAATATTTATTAGATGTCTTTATGCCATAATTATAATACATAAATGCTGGTTGTCAAGTGCAGGCAGCCCCTTTTGAACCTTTCTGCTTGCTAAGGTCCCATGTCCTTGGTAACAGTTAATACACGGTGTTGCATGGCAGAATGCCTTTTCCCATCCCCTGACCTACTTTTTCCATTCAACTATAACAACCAGGGTACATGCAAAATAAGACTGGACTTCCACTGCATTCAGGCTTTAAGGGACTCCTCTCCCATGTGCAGATTCTTCATCAGTTGTACATTAATGCTTTTACCTAGTTACTGGAAACTGTAACACTGCCTGATAATGTCCTTATATGACAGATGGTTTTATTAAGCATTACAGGCACCATTTAATTTCTGACTACTGTTTAAACCCCACACTAACCGACCAAAAAGATTAAATTTTGGGATTCTGAAAATAAATTGCATACCTGATCCGCTAACATAAGTACTGTCTTCATTGTGAACCTACGCGAGCAAAAATTGAAGAGATCCTCAAGACTGGGTCCAAGCAGGTCCATAACTAGAACATTATAATCCTTTTCTTGTCCATACCACCTGAAAAGAAGAAAAGCAGTAAGTGTGAAAAATATATACCATACCATATTAGCTCAGACAATGTGCATAAACTATTTTAATTTTGCAGTGACAAAATGCAGTAATGTTAACCTTTCTAAACTCTTATGTATGCCTCTAGATTTTCTTTCTGGTATAAATGTGATCCCCTCTTTGAACAACTGTCAATAAGTTTGACAGACCAAGCAGTCTTACTGTAAAGCCTGTTTAACAAACACCCCATCTCCCAAGCCAAAGCCTGTGGCATTTTTTAGCTAAAGAAGAGCTCATTACACAGTGGGCTGCTGGTTTGACTTTGCTCTTTGGGATCAGGAAGAGGAAGGTGGCTTTTGTTATATTGTAATATTTTGCCCTGTTTACTGCACAAAACATAAATTTTGCCACTTGTTTTAATTAGAAAATATTTAAGTTTAGTATGAGCCCTGCTCATTGAATCACTGTTAAATAAGGGGGTATATGGTGCCTTTCATAAATGCAGCACAACATATGGGTGTGACATGTCTAGTAAAAGCAGCCGGTTTTACCAGCTTTGAAAGAGCGACATTGATTCTATAGAATTTATTACAGAGAGCACCTCTCCTCTTGATCACACCCATGCTGTTTTAGCAAGAAAGGCATGTAGCAAATCTAGCCATCTTTCTTGCTCAGCATGGTGCTACGATTAAGAGAGTTGTAAATTTCTCTCAGAATTGGCAAGTGCAGTTCCACAGAACACACATTACCAGATATGCAAGGGACTTCTTTTGTATGTATGCCCTTGCAGCTGCCAAGTCCTAGCCTTCTCACAAGAGGAACCTGAATAGCAACCCAGTGCAGACTGAGCAAGTAAAGTGGGGCTGGCATGCAAAAGATGGCCTAGCATGTCCAGGATAGGGAGCTGCTGTGAGCAACTTTAATAGAAATAAACATTACTGACCTTTGGACTGGTACAGCATGTTCAGTATATAAAATAAAGAGTATTTATAGCTGTAATCGTGTTTAAGCTCTAGCTTAAACTTTCTTACCAGATTATTACAGAGGGGGGAAAGGAAAAACAGTAACAGCAAATATAAAACCATAATCATTAGCACTATATAATGGAAAAGTTTTTTTTAAAAAAAAATCTGTATATATATCTTTAACACAAAACCTAATAATTTGGCTCATGATGAACAAAGGATAAAACTCACAGCACATCGAGAGTTTCCCTTTATACATATTTCAGTACAAGTACCCCAAGCAAAGTTTTTCTGTTTCCAAATTAAGTCCTTTCATTTTGTTTCTGTACATTAATATGCATTTGAAATTCAAAGTAATTCCCTTATTGACAAGGATCCCTATACTGACAGACAGGTTGGAACCACTTCCTGCTTGCCCTGTGAAAACCTTAAAGGGACAGTAATACCAAAAAATTAAAGTAATTTAAATATTATGTACTGTTGCCCGGCACTGGTAAAATTTGTGAGTTTGATTTAAAAACACTGATAGTTTGCATAAACAAAGCTGCTGTGTGGGCATTTAAATTGAAAAAGGGCTAAAAGGCAATGGGTTACATAGCAGATACCATAAGCTCTATAGAATACAATGGTGTTTCACAAAGATTATGTTATCTGCTAAGTAACCTTGCTTTTACTTTTCCCTGTGTCTACACAGCAGCTTATTTATATAAACTATAGTAATTATTTTGAAGCAAACAAAACTTTTACCAGTGCAAGGCAACAGTACATTCTCTTTTTTATTATCTTAATTAGACATCATAAATTTAATAATCCAGTTGTCATGATTAATCGCCATCTCTAAAAGTCAAGGCGACTTTTATAATTTACACGGAGGTTAGTCATCGCAACTGGGGTTTTCTTAAAAGTCACAACAACTAATTGCCCCATCTGTCTTTGCCCTTTGTTACTGTTCCTCTAAAAGGTATCAGTACTTAGATTAACTGGCCCTACATACCCTGCCTGCCCTATGCTGCCTGTGGGAGATAAGCCTAGGGGCTAGCAGCATTCTTTTTTTGTGTGCTACCACCATTAAGTGGAATAGTTCTTGTGATTAAAAAACGGCAAGGTCTATTTTAATAAAAGCTGTGCTTTGAAAATTGTCAATTGTATTTATTTTTTATTTCTTGCAGTAAATGCACCATGCGCCATAGACCCTAGTGTCATTTAAAAAGAATTGTATTTACAACAAAATAATGCATCTTTACATTACATTAGATGATTAGTGCAGCAAATACTACAGACTGCTTCCCACTATGGCGCAACTCTGCAATTACTGATAAACACCATTGCTGCTCATGTTGAAGTGATTATTTTGCAGGATCCACAAATACTGCTTATAGATACATGCACAGCAAGAGCCTAAAGAGTCCAGTAGTCTAAGGAAAGAATGTATGGTTATAACAGAGGTTGTTTCTTACCGGATATGAGGGATTCCAACACCTCCTTGAAGTATCTTGTACAATTTGCTTTCATACAACAACTGGGGGTGGCGAGCTTTCTGTGATTCCAGCTTTACAGCTACTTCCTACCGCAATAAAAATATATGTTAAATATCAAACAAGAAAAGAATACTTTTTTTAAAAACAATAAAAAATAAAGCAATATTTGCAGATCAAGTACAGATAAATAAATGGGAAAGCAATTTTGGAAATTAGGCAAATATTATAAAAAAAAAAAGCAGAAGCCAGGATAAGGGACTTATATATTTAACCATGCATAGCACTTTTAATTAATTTGTATTTGGCTAGTGTATTTGTATATTAAATGGCAATTCTTTTAGTGTTTTTCCTGTTTGCAATGTGAGCATTTTTGGCAACACTGGCTTATTTTATAAAATTTCAAAGCAGCACATTACTTGTCACTTCATTATTTATATGTGCAGCATTAATCATATTGGCTAGCAGTACAATTCATACTAAGCAAATCAATAAGGAAGCTGTGGGACATGCACAGTAGCTCTTGAAGCTTATATTGCCCTGACTCTTTCTGAAAAATTACTGTCAAACTGCGCCCAAGGCAGATGAGGAGGAGGGTAAGCAATTTCCCACTCCAGGATCTTCTAAGCCATCACTTAAATGTAAATTAAATGCAAATTAATTATTAGCAGATCCAGGAGTTCTGTGCTGTCCCAAAAATTCTTATTTAAGAAGGTATTAATGTCATTTTAGACACTTTGGACGCTTCTCCACCAAAGCAAATCCCACACAAATTGCATTTGAAGCACAATTGGGATGGCAGTAGGGCAATTTCTGGTATTTTTCAGTTTCACTGGTGAGAAAAAAAAAAACCAGCAGGGGAACACCTAGCTTATCCTCCATGTGTGCCTTGCCACAGATATTAGTTACAACAACCATCATTTAATACAAGTTTTACACAAAAGCCAGCTGAGTAACAGACCTTATTACCTATTGTGTGTGATAAAATGTTATTGGAGGAATGCAAAGGAAGAATTGGTTCAGATTCTGCACTTGTACCATTAGCTGTAATAAAATTTAAACCCCAAGTTCAGGGTAAGAGAACAATGTTTGTGTGTGGTGAACTTATTTTTTCAGCTTCCTGGTTCTTTGTAATTTGTTCTTAAATACAATGTATAGTGTATATAAAAAATTCTTAAAAGCTATTCTTTGACCTTTCTAGGTGAAGTAAAACTGTTCCAAAAGGCTGCTTTGCTGTTATGGCTGTGATTGTGGCATGACAGAACATTGTATCACACTGGAAATACATTGTTTACATCACTGCAGGAGTCTGAGCCGAGACAAAAGCTTGTCAACGCAGAGGAAAAATCAACAGTAGTGCTATTATATAAAACTTTGAAAAACAAACAAAAAAAAGACTAAATATTTTAATAAAACTGCCCAGCACTAGTAAGTAAGTCTGCCTATTTGCATTCAAGTGCCATAGACTTAGGTACACATGGAATTTTAACTGCCACAATGCTCTCAGAGAAAGCCAGAGCTATCAAATCTTCCTTAACTGCCTGTCAACACTTCCACAGCAGAGACTGGCAGAGGCATGTGGGTACCACTCACTAATGACCACTTAAGCAAAATTAGGAGTTAAAATGAATAAAGAGAACACTAAAAATAATCAATGAGGCCCCCTTTAAAGGAGAAGGAAAGGCTAAGTCGCTTACCTTTTACCCCGGGCTGGTGCCCCTGTACGGAGAGAACAGCACGAGCCCGGGGTAGCAGCGAGCGCTTCCTCCTTCCTTTTCGCTTGCGCGCACATGCGCAGTAGAGTGAAAAGCCGAACTTAAATAAGAAAGTTGGCTTTTCACTCTACTGTGCATGTGCCGGCCGACGGATTTCGCCGGCAGAAGAAAAAGGAAGGAGGAAGCGCTCGCTATAGGTACCCTGGGCTGGTGCATTTTTCTCCTAAAAGGGGCACCAGCCCAGGGTACAAGGTAAGCGATCTAAGTCACTTGGGGGTGCCTAACATTTTGGCACCCCCAAGTGACTTAGCCTTTCCTTCCCCTTTAAGAAAATAGCCCACTTTCTACTATTACTTACCACCACTCCAAACAGCACAGTCTAAACCTGAGCATACGCTAAGTGCTGCCCATTTAATGAATTAGACCCAGGGATCCCCAACCTTTTTTACCCATGAGCCACATTCAAATGTAAAAAGAGTTGAAGAGCAACACGAGCATGAAAAATGTTCCTGGGGTTACAAATAAGGGCTCTGAGTCCCTTTATGGACTGACAACCTGCATGAGGCTGTTTGCCAGTACACCTGGTCTTATGCAACCAAAACTTGCCTATAAGCCAGGGATTCAAAAATAAGCCCCTGCTTTGAGGCCACTGGGAAAATCATCCAAGGGGTTGGGGAGCAACATATTGCTCCTGAGCCACTGGTTGAGGATCACTGAATTAGAGAGACCTCTCGAGGACTATATCAACACAATGCATTAACCTCATCCGATGGAATTTCTAAACCTGCCCTATAGGCTCTTGCATGGTTACCTTTATTGACCAAAACCATAATTATAGATTGTAGTGTAGAGGGTTTTCTATATGTGCAGACACAAGAGTTATTTAAGCGTAGGGGCAGATTCACTGCCTACATTTATCTGCAAGTCAAGTGTGGCACCAGCCTTAAAGGGGCGGTTCGCCTTTAATATGTTATAGAAAACCCAGATCCAAGCAACTTTTCAATTAGTCTTCATTATTCTTTATAGTGTTGATTTATTTGCCTTCAAACACTTTCAAATAGGGGTCACTGACCACCACAGCCAAAAAACTATGTAAAGCTATAGTTTAATTGTTATTTACTTTATATTACTTTTTTATTCAGGTCCTCTCCTATTCATACTCTTTTCGTCAAACTGCACCCTGTTTACTAAGGTAAGTAAATCCTAGCAACCAAATAGATGCTGAACCATCAAACTGGAGAGCTGCTGAACAAAAACTGAATTACAAATAAAAAAATAGACCAATTGCAAACTGTCTCAGAATATTTCTCCCTACATCATACTAAAAGTTAACGCAAAGGTGAACAACCCCTTTAAGCTGGCAAGAATCTGTCCCATGTGGCATCAGCCTTGGATACTCAGTAACCAGGAGCTGCCACCTCAAAGAGGGTCTGCAATACAGTAGTTAACAGGCACTATTATGCCTTTCCTTAAATAAAATCAGTATTAAATAATTTTGCTTTTACATTTGAAACAGAGCTCCATATGTGATCAGTGTGCCATAAGCCTAATGCCCTGGTCACGCGGAGCATTTCCCTCTGCTTCTCTCTGCCTGTGGATTGTCAATACAGCTGCAGGGTGATGCAAATTACAGTGGATTTGCTTCTCTCTGCCTGACTAAAAACCACTGGCAGCGAGAAGCGAAGGAAAACACTCCATGTGACCAGGGCCTAAGGGAACACTCAACTGGAACTTCAGTGTCTGGCAGTCAATAGAACACAATTTTACTAAGCATGGCCAATTTTTTTTAAAAGCACAGACACATCATATGGGAACAAAGGTAGCCTTATTTATCAATAAACAAATGTGTGTTTTTTTTAATTAATGTAAAGTTGAATTTTTGCTTATTTATGAAAAAAAAAAAACTAAATTGAGCAAAACTATCAAACTCATTTTCTACTTAACATTTTCAAAAATTTGAATTGAAGGAAAAAAAAAAAACAACATTTTCCTATGGCAACTCCCATTGCCTTCTATAAAAATTAGCAAGCTTTTAGAAAACAAAGTCTTACATTTGTGTTTTTTGTTAAATGTTTTCACTTATTTCAAATTATTTTTTAACTTGAATGTTCGATATTTATTTGAATATTATGTTATTATGAGTTTTGACAAAAATGTAATTCATGTTAATATGAATACGGACGTTGATAAATCAGCCCCTGGGTAATAGTCCGAGGTCACTGTACAGACAGAGAAACATAGATAAGGTAACTTGATGCAACTTATTTAAAGCAGATTTAAAAAAAACAAACTACTGATAAAATGCTTATATTCATGAAGACTGCTTAATGATTTTTTAGTTCTAGAAAGGTGAACCACCCCATTAAATACTATTGTGCCTCTGGCTCTTATGATGCACTGTGCTTACACACAAGCTAGGTTGCACCAACCAATCAAGGAACAGAGCTCTGTCTTTTACTGCCATAGGCTTTCCTTGTTTAGTTGAATATATTTTTACATGTCAAAAAGTGAGCACTGGTTTAAAAGCAATATTTCTTGAAATGTAGATGCCTATTCTATAAAATTCCCTTGATAGGTCACTTAAAAGGATATTTATTGTCTGCTGGTTATCAGAAAAGTAACAATAACATTTTTCAAGTAAAAAATCTATTCTACCCCGCTCCAATAATTAATTATTTCAAGTGCTTTATTAGAAAATACCTTGTAAAACGTTGCATCCGGTCATTTCAAACACAAAGATCCAGAATCCACTATGCGCCGATCGACATCTTCTCCTAGTCCGGAGTGGGACTAGGAGGAGATGTTGATCTTTGCATAATGGATTCTGCATCTTCTGGATTGCCGTATTTGAAATGACCGGATGCAGCGTTTTACAAGGTATTTTCTAATAAAGCATTTAAAACAATAAACGTTGGGAAGGCTAGGTCAATTATTGGAGGAGGGTAGAATAGATTTTTTACTTAAAAAAATGTTAGTGTTACTTTTCCTTTAAGCTTGCTTTCAGACATTAGTTTCCCTTTAAGGAGCACTGTTTTTTTTTTTTTTTTTTTTTTTTAATGGGGCTACATTTAGCTTTTTTTTTTTGCTCAATGTTCAATGCACTGGCTTGTACAGAACATATTGTTTCAATCACAAAAATGGTTGTTTGTTGAGCTAAACGGACAGAGCCTCCTGCATGTTTGGTTCTTGAAATATAGAAAATTATATTCCCAGTACACAACTCATTAAACAAGGTTATATTGCCCCTTCACGTTCTTTGTTCTGAAATAGGGTAAAGTATTCCCAGTCAATGTTTCCAAACGTGCAAAAAATTTCTGGGCTCATTTAACTTTAGGAGTTTTAAGTGACAATCACTGCTGCATTTATAAAAAAAAAAAAAAAAAATTGTCAATCTGTTTTGGGTGTCACTTACAAGGTTAAATTAAGTAACGCCAGAGTAAGTGTTTACTTGAATCCCTTTACTTTTTCCCTACTTGTCTTTATAGGCAGACCTTCCCTTTTTTATTCTTTCATTTCAATATTTAAACCACTACCTAGTGGCTAAGATAAATAACTACAGCTGCTTGGAATTTAATTTTAGGTTTTGTTGAGAATATTCAATTCAACCCTTGACAAATACACTAAAGGGATATATTTAAGGAAAACTGTCACTTTAATGACAACAACAGCAATGTTAACTTAGAAGAGTCTCTGCAATAACTTTTCATAACCAATAAAGGGGATCAATGATCAGTATGGCACTGGGGTGAGGTTTTAACAGTGCTGATAAAAAGCCACTACAACTTTGAATTTTTTTCCCCGTGTTACCAGTTTTCCAAAACTACCTCACCCCAAAAACATTCAGGCAGGTTAAGTGGCTTTTGACAAAATTGACCATAGTGCGTGTATGTAAATGGGATAAGGATGTTAGGTTGTAAGCTACTCCGGGGCAGGGACTGATGATGCAAATGATGTAAAATCTCAGTAAAGCGCTGTGGAAATGTGTCGCCGCTACATACATACCAGGAAATAAATTAATGAAAAAGCAAAGTGTTTTGTTGACCCACCGGTGTGGGTTAGGTGTGCTGGGTTTACTTGGATGGGTTGAACTTGATGGACATTGGTCTTTTTTCTACCCTATGTAACTATTCAAAGGTAGGAATGTAACCAAAGCCATTTCCTAACTGGAAACCCACTTGAGGAGCCATTCCCTCATACCTTAAGCCTGTATGATTGATCATTATTGTCCATATATTAATATACACAGAATAAGTTGCACTTGTGTCACCTATTTAAGAGCCACCTACAAAAAAAGCACTTTTTATCCTTTCAAATACATAATACACTGTCAGTCTTGTAGGATGAAAGGGTTTAAGCAGAGACAGGCAACTCTTTACAGGAGGGCAAGAGCTCTAACAGATAGCAGTGTCTGCTAAAATGGCCACCAGATTACAAACGCACAACATTACAGAGATTGGGGGGGGGGGGGGGGGGGACACGCCAACCAGTAATATCAAATGACCAACCACAGAATTGCTTGATGGGGGGGGGGCCTCTAAAATATCGAAACATCGACCAAAAAACACTACCGAATGACGTAGAATTTATGACGCCACTACGTGTTTACCGAAACCAAAACGTAGGTGGAATTGGACCGAAAAATAAAAGTAATTTCCCAGCAGCAGGATTAGAAATGGAGGAACTATCACGCACAATTATTGATCAGTATATCGGCAGTCAGCAGCATCCCATGGCCAACAGGGGGGCCGAACAACCGAAGGAATCGCCTACTTTTGCTTCTCACTCGGTTCCTGACCCCAAACTCCCAGAAGCCCCCGCGGCCAGCCAGGAACTCCGTGTACGTTCCATAGAACCCTCCGGCTTCGCCCCACCCCGGTGCAGCGCCACAAGCCGCGTACACATGTAATAAACAAGGTTACCTCGCCATTGGTGATATTGATCGCCAGGTAAATGTCTCCAAAAGAGCCAGATCCGATCTTCCGCACAAGCTTGTATTTCCCACCGACAATAAACTCAGCTTTGGAGCCGCTGCTACTCGCCATGATCCGGGGTGGAAGGGGGAGGGATCCCCAGCGATAAAGCAGAACAATTACAATGGAGTCAAACAGAGATATGCGACTAGTAGTGAGAACAGCAGATCCTTCGGCTTAGGGACAAGAATATCCGCGTTCCCTGGGTTCTTTGTTCGGTGTAAGGGGGGTCACCGGGCGCCCGTTTCCGTTCTTTCTGTACAACCCCCCACTTCTTCTCCGCCCCGAATCCCCTCTCTCGGAGCGGTGTGTACCTCTGATGGCTTTCCGACCCTCAGTCACACGCTCATCTATCGACTTCCCACCCTCTAATACAACCGCAACCCCTCTCCTGCTCCTCCTCAAGCCGCCATCTTGTACTCTCTTCTTCCTGCTCCCCCCTCTAGCAGTCTCTCTCGCCACAAAATGCCCTCCTCCGCCCGCGCACTGAACTGTGGGTACTGGGCTAGGGCTGACGCATATTGTGGGCGGAGCAAGTTGCTACGTCTCTCGAAGACGTAGCGTCCCTCCCAGACGCCTTTCGGCCATTTGTAAACAGGATAATGGGACGCTCGATAATATAAAGCTTGCTGCATTAATAGGCATAATCTACGCAATGCAGCATATAGGTTAAGATGCATTTTCGTGCGTTTCGAAGAAACACGATCCTATTTCAAATACATATCAACTGCTTCCCCTCGTTAAAGGACACAATTATAACAACCACCTTGTCAGTTCTTGACCTTGACGGTATTATTGGGCTACCATTCTCAGTGCTCTATTTTTTGAAGTACTGCAGTAATTATCTGCCAGCATGAGGCGCTTATGCCACGTTATGTTCCGCTTTTGAGAAGCTTAGAAACAAAATGGCGCCTCATTTCCCGGGTACAATATGGCCACCCGTATTAGGAAGGAGTGGGTGTTAATTGCTCCAGGGCGCACAGCGTTGGGACTATAGATGTCTCACTGCCACTCCCCATTGCCTTGGTAACTGGGCGGGCCAACACGCAAGCCCCGGGCATTGTGCTTCCTAGGAACGCGAGTGGTGACGCGATTTGCACTTGTTTGTGGCAGCTGTAACTATATGTCCGCCCTTGCAAGTTGCTGCTCGTTATAAGCCAGAGAACGAAGAAAGGCGTCTCTTGGCCACACTGAAATCTTTATATATGAGGCCTTAATAAAGATTAACGATACCAGTGAATGTCTCATAAAGAAATCTCTCGAAAACTTTTTTTCTGTTTACAAAAATCAGTATTCCAATATATAGCTATAAAACTAAAAATACAAAATACCCTCTATTTCTTCCTAAACATAATAAATATTATAATTATAATGAGTTTTTATATATATATATTTTATCCCACACTGCGCTTAAGGGCTGTGGCACACGGGGAGATTAGTCGCCCGCGACAAATCTCCCTTGTTGCGGGCGACTAATCTCCCCGATATGACATCCCACCGGTGAGAATGTAAAACGCTGGTGGGATGGCAAACGCGGCGCCGGTGATTTGCCGAAGTTGCCTCAAGGGCAGTGATTAGTTGGCGCGCATTAAATCTCCCCACAATGCCATCCCACTGGCTAGAATGTAAATCGCCGGTGGGATGGCATACGCAAAGTCGCTGAAGTTGCCTTGTGAGGACCAATCTCCCTGTGTACCCCTGCCCTTAGGGTGAAGACACACGGAGCTACTAGTAGCAGCTACTTGTCGTGGCTACTAAAAAAAGACAATGCTGATCATTTACTGATAATTGTCTCTGCATGTGTCTTAGCAGAGGCAATTCTCACTATTGTCTCTGGCAGGGTATTTCCTGGAGTTTAGTAGCCTTAAAAAAGTAGCTGCTACTAGTAGCCCAGTGTGTCTTCACCCATACAGATATTTTAGGGGCATCTGATTTTAAAGGTATGCTAACAACCCAGTGCTATGATAAAGACTTTAAATGCATTGCTTTTGCTTTTCAGCCACACGTCTGGGAATTGTCATACTGGAAAAAGATGATTGCCTAGAAAAGGATTACATGTAATATATTCCAAATATAGGCCTGAGGTGACCTAACCTCCAAATGGCTGCAGCAGCCTGTGTGGGGTTTCCCAAATGTTTGCAGCTCAGTACCACTCTGTGCAATCAGCAGGGCACCACCTGCTTTAGACAGATCTCCCGTCATACTGTCTCTCAGCTTATGAGTCAGTGAGCAGCCTGGTGCTTTCAGACAGCTGAGCTCCTGCTCCTACCCACCTCCTACTTTCTTTTTTGGCAGCTAATGAGACCAGTCCGCTACTTTGAGAGAGCCTTACTCTTTATCCCACCCTCCTCACTGAACCCAGGCTTTCTCTTCTTGCAAATGTGGTGCTATATTAAATATAATTATAACCAGCAGAATCCCAGGAGTTGACATACTTAATATGTTATGCAGGGCAATCCTAAAATGTTAAGGGGCCTGGGTCAAGCTATAAAGTGCATGACACTCCCAAATGGGGTCGCCACCTTAGACCTCTGCAAAAACCGAACAAGAGGAACAAAAATGATGACATAAGGAAGGGCAGAGCAGTGACATATGAGGGTTGTGACATTTGGGGGCATGTTTGTGTCCTGTGGGGGCAGGGTCGTGACATCAGAGTTGGTTATTGGCCAGATTATTAACAGCCAGTTGTGACCCAAACAACCCTAAGAAAACTTGAGCTATTTAGGTCAAAACCGAACAGGTGGCAATCCTACCCCCCTGTAGAAGTCAATAGACATGCCATTCTGCAATCGGTCCAGGGTCCCCCACTGTCCTTATCAAGCGTGGAACAAAGGGCAGTTAAACCTACTCTAAGGAATAAATTCTGTGTGTGCAGATTCACCCAAACGGGCCCCCTAGGCAACCCGGCTGGCTACCTTGCCCCTGCACCATCCCCCCAACATGTGCACGCAGAAGTGCACATGCGCAGAGACATCTTGGGGGGATGCCGTGTAATGACAAGGGGCCAAGGCAAGGGAGAGGTACCTCATTAAAAGTAGAAAAAAGGGGCGTTATATAAATAGCAAAAAATATATAAAAGCCAAAAAGCAAATATAATTAGCAAAAAGTAAAAATAAAGAGTCAGTGTTCTTGAACCAATACACATACCGAATAAATGTAGTGTAGTATATACAGGTTTCCAGGTGCGTATTCAGATATCTAAAAACACATTAAAACAGAGAGGCACGCTCCCATAGTGTAAAATCAAAAATAAATGGTTTAATACTTAAAAGTTGCACTTACAATTGTTGCAGTACAATAAGCGTATCAATCAATGAGGAGTCGCCCCCCCCCCCCCCCCCCCCCGGTGTTGTACTCTAGGCAGGTGCCTCTTCTGCCTACCCCCAGTTCCGGCCCTGCCTCCACAACACTACTTACAACCCCTATAAAGCAGGGGCTTATTTTCTTTTATTGCGGGCTCTGAAGAAAATACGTCACATGCACACTGCGTGATGTAATTTCCGCGGCAATGTGTGTGACATCACACACACAATGTAGGGGCAGGTTTAGGTCCGCACTTAGAAATTGGAGGGAGGTAAGAAGTGCTAAACTATTTTGTGCCGTGCCCAATTTTTATATGTGTGCAGTAGTGATGTGCGGGTTGAGAAAACCTCAACCCTCACTCGGCCCTAACCCGGCCGCTCCTAACCCTACCAGATCCGGCTTCTCCCCTCTATTTATAGACCTGCGCTGCCCCGCAATGACTTCACAAAAGGGGTGGGGCATGTCAGGTGCGCGCCTTTAAATTGACAAGCCGGAAGAGGAAGCTGACAGTGTTAGGTTGCGGACGGGGAGGGTGAACGGAACTCAACCTAAACCCGTCCGTAACCCGCAAGTGATGTGCCGAGGTCGGCCCAAACCTTCCTGTCCTGCGGGTATCGGCCCAGCCCGCACATCACTAGTGTGCAGGCGTTATATTGGTTGTGTGCCCATGAATGCACTAATTACAGAAACTATTGCACACATTGTAGAAATATTGTCAATTTGTCCTTGAAGCAGGAGGTAAATACTGAGTTGCACGTCAATGCCATAAACTACTCCTCAAACCCAATGGGTATCTGGGTTATGCTACTGATGGCAAGTGGGCATTTGACCTCTGCAGTCTTTTCAGGGATAGCCACGGCACTAACAATGGCTGACAGTTTTGCTCAATTCACATAGTATTTCTGTAATAAATTATTTAAAATGAAAATAAAGATATAACTGCTTTATATTGTCTAATTTCAATGCAAGAAATCACACTGGTCAAAAAATGGTAATTATCTTTAATAACTTTAATAGCCTCTTCATTGAAGCCCCCTATAGATCTGCTATGGTCTCTGTCCCAGCTTCAAATGAATCAGTTCCCTATCAGGTCAGCCTAGCTGCTGACCGGTTCCTATCCCACAGTGCAGTGTGATGAGTGCCGATGGCTTCCCTGCACAGCCTGGGAAAGGAGGCAACAGGAAGTGGAACTAGTTGGATTTCTGGAGAAATTTTCAAAAAATCATCCCAAAACACATTTTTTTAAAGCACATACCTTCTACATTTTAAAGTATAATGCACTGGCACATTTTTATGTTTTTACACAATATGTCCCCTTTAAGTGACCACATATTGCCCAGTTCTGTACAACAGAAGGGTGTATATATCAAACATACAAATAAAAGCTTGCAAGCAGTGTCGGACTGGCCCACCAGGAAAACTCCCGGTGGGCCCTCCTGCTCTTAACCATTTGGCCTACTTCATGGTCATTCCCTATTTATAAATGGGAACAAAAAGGAGAAATAGAAGGAAGAATAGCTGCTAGCATGTAATTGAATATAATAGGAGAATAAAGAGGTTGGGTGAGGAAAGAAGGAAAAATATTTTGGAGAGTGGGCCTATGGTCTAAGGTTTTCTGGTGGGCCCCTGGGTTCCAGTCCCACACTGCTTGTAAGGAAGGTAGTGGTGCACAAAACAGGTGGTTTGATTCCACTAACTGGCATGTGTTCCCATGGGTTGATTGCCCTTGAAATAAATAGGCAGTGATAACAGGCATTCTGTTGCCTGCCAGTGGAGTCTGGGGCAACAAAATGACTGGGCAACAAAATACCTGGAACTGCCCTTTCTGCAACTGCCCTAACATTTATCTTTCGCTCTCTCTGTCTTCTTCTCTCTCCCTTTTTTTAACTTTTGGAGTCACACACAAAGTTCATTTAAAAAGGTCATGCTATCTGTTAAAAATCCATATTACCTTACCCCTCATAAAAAGGGAAAGAAAAAGATTATAAAATATAAAAAGTCACCTGTTAGTGAAAGGGTTAATACGTTTGTTAACATTTCGGCTCCTAAAGGTTTTCACCCCTTTAGATGTACTATTCACCCAGACTTTTCAAAGCCCCATAATCAATATAACATAGCGCTATCCGATATACAGGCATTCAGCTGTTAACTAAAATTCCCAGGCATCTCCCTCTGACAGCTGGGGGTTAAGAGTTATATTTTTGGACTGTAGACAACGCTAAGGTAAAGATGAGACTAATGTAAAGTGTTGTTCCCTATCTGCTGCTCTGTGTGCCTCGCTGTGTGCAGTGCCCTGGACATGAAATGCCAGCTCTGAGTATAGGGACCTTGCATGTCACAGTGCCCCATTCCATTCTTTCTTGTTCTGTGCAACCCTCATCTGCTAATGAATGCCCTCTTTGAGGTCCACCCTGTGGCTGCTTGCCAACACTTGTGTCAGTTCTCTGAAGCCACTAAGTGTATCAAGGCTAATGCACGGAATGAGAAAATATGCAGTATATCAGAGTAAAAACACAGGTTAATCAGGGTTTTATGGGTTTATTATCTTAAAAACATGGGTTTAGCTTTTGCAGTGTTAGCATGTTATTAACCTTTGTTTAATGTTTTTTAATCTTATTTTGTGAAACTTCCTTGTTTGAACAATAACAGTCACTTATCCAGAAGTAAGTATAAACTGTTTTGAGAAAACTTTTACAGGTATGGGACCATTATCCAGAAAGTTCCGAATTACGGAAAGGTCATCTCCCATAGACTCCATTTTTAGGGAATATTTCCATTTTTACTGTAATTTCAAAACAATACTTGATCCCAACTAAAACCTCAGGTCTTGAGCATTCTGGATAACAGGCCCCATACCTGTACTGCACTTATGGTCCAAAAGAGTAGTTGGTTCACAATTAAGTTCCCTTAGTATGTTGTAGAATTGTGTGATCCTAGCAATTTTGAAATTGGTCTTCATTATTTATATTTTTTTTAATTATTTGCTCCTCTGCCTTTTTCCAGCCGAATTTTGCTATGTAAAGCTACTTGTATTGTATTGTTCTATTTAATTCATCTTCTAGTCACACCCCCTCCTATTTATATTCCAGTCTGTCATTCAAACCAATGCCTGGTTGCTATGGTAAATATAACACTAGCAACCAGGTAGCCACTGAATTACCCATTTGGAGAGCTGCTGAAAAACAGAAAAATATAAAAACGGAAGACCAATTGCAAATTGTATCAGAATATCAATGTCTACATCATACTAAATGTGTACTTCAAGGTGAACTATATCTTTAAAGTGCAAGCTCTTCATGGTGTGAAATGGATGAATGGGCAAACTACCTCTGAAAGTGCTATGCAGCCCAATGCAGTTTATTTTCTGATTAAACCAACACTGCCATCTAGTGTTAGAAACTGATATTACAGTTTAAAAGTAACATTCTTCACCTCTATTCTTTTTTTGCTAGCAAGATTTGAATATTGTTGGGTTCTTTTAGTTCTCCGCATTCCGCCTTCAGTTAAAGTGCTAAATACGTTAAATATCAGTAAAAGGTAAAACAGAAGGTTGCCTGCAATTTGTCAGTGGCCTGGAGGGCCCTGTATCACCCACATGGGTGGAATCTGATCTGTCTTTTGGTGGTCTGGAGGGTGTCTTGCCTGCATTTTAGGGAGCACTTTAGACTGCTTTTAAGAAGCTTGAGAGTGAAAAGGTCTCTGACTCAGCAGGACACCTTTTTAATCCAAACAGGTTTTGTGTCCTTAGGCCCTGGCATCACTAGACCAAGCAGGCCCAGTGTGCCACAAACATGATCCACCCAATCTTTCTCCATTGAGTTATCTGGACAGAGAGGAGATAGATCAGCAGTCAGCATGGGCCCATATGCACTTCTATAGTTATGTATAGGGTATCCTACAAGATTAGTTGAAATGTAATCATGTGTAATCTCTAAAATGATGCAGAAATTTATTGGCACTATATAAACACAGGGGGTGAAAGGACACCAGTCAGGTTTAACCAGACTAGAAGATGCAGGTCTTTGAAACTAACTTTAGTACCTTTTGACCCTCCACCTCAATGTTCTTCTGTCCAGAAACAGCTCAAGACAACATCCTAGTAACTAGATGGTCACATCTACCATTTAGAATCTGTTGGACAATCCAAGTAATGTCATGCATAGTTTGACCCAAGGGACTACCCAGTTAATATGCAAACCTTGTGATGTAAAACAGTTACTAATGTAAAAATGTTCATCTTTGGGAGGGGGGGGGGAGCACAAGAGGCTGGCTTTGGTGGTGGCTCAAAACCCTTCCTCCCACAAATTAAGACAGTGGTCATAATGGATGTCATTGTCATTAGGGGGTAAGAGATCACCTGACCAGAAATAATGCAGCTCTTAACAGGAAGAATTGTGTGAGTAAAAGACAGAACTGTCCATTAATTGGCTAGTGGCCTAACATGTATGTGTGCACTGACTTGTATGATCTCCGTACTTAAAATGGCAGTTTTCTATTCTGAATTACCTAACAGAACATACTAGTATATTTTATGAAAACACAAATCCTGATGAAGCAGGATTTTTTTCCCATAGGAATTGTTTATAGACACATTATGTGTTGGTACAGTAGATGTGAGTAACCATGATGCACCTGTATCCTTACAAAATTACAAGAAAAGGATATATAACAGAAACCTGTGCCCATCATGGAGATACCATGTTATGGCAAGTGGCACTTGGAATTTGAGACTTAATTTAACATGCAAAAGTGCTTTTGCATACTATGTTGAATTCATTCATAACTTCATAAAAATAGTCATTTTACTATAAGGAGTCGTGTTTTTGGAACAATTGACCTTATCTGGCCACATTTTCTATTGATGTCCTGCTAAGAGCAAGTAGATTCCAGTTGATATCAGGTGAAATACATTAGGTAGTACTGTAATGCACTGCCATTGACTACTCCTAATCAAAGAGAAGCCTACTTTAGATCACAAGCAACTAATGGCCCAGGCAGAATGCAAAGCTGGAGCCATCATGATTCCAGTTTACTAAAAAAACTGTATATTAAATACTAAACCTATCTGTAGCACACATGCTTTTGTAAAGGCATAAGGCTCTTAAGTACAGAAATCCTTCTCAGGTGCATAGTTTCAAAGCCTTTAAAAGCATTTTAAAGTTAAAGTACAAATAATCTTGTTTACTACATATCATATATGAAAACTGGACAATATGAAAGAAAGTTACCCTATATAATGTTTAATAAAACAATGTCAGCAATATCATTGGATGCTTATAATGCATGGAAACTGCTTATTTAGAAATAAAAAAAATATAAAAAAAATCCCATGAAGTTTGTGCTTTATTTATATAGCTCCAACATTTATACATAATTCTTAATTCATATTTCTTGAAGTCAGTCTCCAGGCCACAAGGAGGAAATGGGGATTTATTCCATTAAGAACAATTTTGATTCCAATATCTTGGTTGGATCCAGACATGTTCCAAGATTCAGGTTCTTAACACTCATGACATCTTTAAGGGTTCTACAGACAGTGCTGATGTAATGCCAGAGAACTGCAATCATTTGCCACTCTGAAAAATTAAGATTTTAGAATTATACATGGCATACAGTCCTGCAGTATAAAAAGATTTACCCAGGCAGCTGAACCTATTAGTAAATGTCACTGCAAGCCAGGCTATTGTGCACTCCCCCTCACAAAGTACAGGAATGGTATCCAGGATCAGGACTGGGGGATTTCTGTAATTTGGATCATACCCATGCCTGCTAAAACAATTTGAACTTCCCTCTAGAGAAAGGGGTTGCCTAACCCCAGCACTTAAAAGGGAAATTGGCAGTGGGGAAGAATCTTAGGACAGTGCCTGCTTTAACTACTGTTAGTAGCAGCCAAGACCAATTCAGCATAAGTGAATGCATTGGGTGCATGTACAGTAGCTCAGATCAGGTAAGCACTGCCTTTTGATTATTAAATTATAGATCTGCTAAATAAATGCATTTGAAAGAGTGCATCAACATCCTTACTGCATTGTGAACATGCCCATAACCGTTTTGCATGCATTTAAAATTGCAGAATGTTAGAATTACTATACTATACAGTTAAATGTTTAATTTGTTTGTAAGGATGGTATAGACTAAGCTATATGGTGTATACATGTAAACAGCATTGTAAACCAGCAGGCTGTGCAAGTTTCATAGGACTGGAAGTTACTCAGAACCACTTTAATAAGCTCAGCAGTCAGATCCATAATTGTGTCATCAAAGACTCAGGTTCGGGATAGACTCATCACAGCTTGCAAACATCTCAATACAAGAACACTTAAAGGAACAGTAACACCAAAAAATGAAAGTGTATAAAAGTAATAACAATATAATGTACTGTTGCCCTGCATTGCTACAACTGGTGTGTTTGCCTCAGATAGACTACAATAGTTTATATAAGTAAGCTGCTGTGTAGCCATGGGGGCAGCCATTCACAGGAGAAAAGGCTCAGGTTACTTAGCAGATAACAGATAAGCCCCCATTATATGGGGCTTATCTACTAGTTATCTGCTATGTAACCTGTGCCTTTTCTCTTTTCCAGCTTGGATGGCTGCCCCCATGGCTACACAGCAGCTTATTTATAGTGTAGCTTTTCTGTATTCAGTTTTTTGCAGAGCAATGGCACATTATATTTTAATTAATTTAAAACACATTAACTTTGATGTTACCGTTCCTTTAATAAAATATGCTAAATAAAATTTAAGTGACAACTCACCGTATGCAAAAGACCATGGAACTTGAGTCTTTCATTAAACTGCAAAAAATAATATTTCTAAATTGAAAGAAGTACAGCATATAGCTTTTGCAGGGTATAAAATAGGAAAGTTAAACTCAGCAGTCAGATCCATAAGAAAGTGTCATCACAAATCAGGTTCGGGATAGACTCATCATAGTTAACAGACATTGTAACTGGAAGAAATTTCTTAGAGAGCAGGAGAATCCCTGTCTAGTGTAAATCAGCAATTTCAAGTGCTTATGGCACACATTGCATCTTCACCAGCAGAGAGGCTGATCTTGTCTGAACTTGTTCCACATGTTGTGAGGATTTAATTTATTCTGTTCACTGAAAAGTAGATTTAAAACAGAAAATGCAAAAAGGTTTCTGGCAAAAACTCACCTTGCACACTGACAGGCCTGTGTTAAGCAACTACACAACACAATTGGCCTTTTCATGCTGGTGGTGAAATTAAGTTATTGCCAAATGACTTGCCACTAGAGGATTGACTCAACTATGGTTGCCCAAATACAGTGCAACCATGCCAGTATCATTAAGCCAAAAAGTATCCAGATGAGCAGAGAACACTTTGTAAGGACAAAGTGCAATCACATTTATATCATATCATAGCAGATTGAATGTTAAATTCATAACTAACCTTGTAAAACAGAAGTACTTCTCAATTCTTCCTCTAACTTAATCTGTAAAAATAAGAATAGAATTGTTGCATTGCCAACAGAAACCTATGAATTTTTTGTCAAACTTCAGAGCATCAGTAAAGCCATTTGGCAATATCGTCAAAACCTCTTCACCAGTGAGGCTTGGAAGACCATCGTGAGTAAACATCATTTGCAGAGCCCTGCCCCCTGCTTAGAGTCCTTTGAATAATGTTAACATTTACATATATCCTAACATACCTCTTACTGAAGGCTCATATCATGATGACATTAGGAGTCTTTCAGAAGCACTAGAGTGGAAAGAAAAAAAAAAAATGTAACTACTAAAAAAAACCAGTAAATATTCTACATTTATAAGCTCAGCAATCAGCAAAGCCAAATGGCAGTTTCGTCAAAGCATCAATGCTTGGAAGACCATCGTGAGAAAATACATCATATTGCTGCTTAAGGGAAGACATTACAGGAGAACTGGTACAGTACAAAGTCAGTAGCCAAGAGACATGCAGTTTCATGCATCAGTTGTACATAGCTGAAACTACTGTAGGACTATGGTTACTAGCCAGAGCTTGCTTCTGGAAACAGAAAAACTTTAGGGGGCAGTGAGGAAAGGAATCTATTTTAAGAACAAACACCTAGCTATGGTAAAAAGCAAGTCTGTACAACAAAACAAAAAAAAAAAAAAAGTTGTGGATTGGTCCAAGGAAGACCAGGGATAAAGTACCATGGATGAAATGCCACTACTACAAACTGAAAGCTTCTCAACAGGACAGCTGCTGTCAAAAAGTTAATTTTGAAAATATTTTATACTGAACTACAGCCGACACAAGGAAGCACGTTCCATTAACACCCAACCTCTTTGGGTACAATCCATGTACAAGACAGAACATTCCCCTTCAGCATATTCACCTTTATGTAGTGCCAGGCAGATGCTTCACTGCATGGCAGCTTTAGTCATTCTTGATGAACCTTTAAAGAACACAGTGATCAGTCACTATATCATACACATTGTATTTCAGCCAACATTATGCAAAGCATCAGTAAAGCCATCTGGCACTTTCGTCAAAACCTCTTCACCACGAGGCTTGGAAGACCATCGTGAGTATAAACATCATTTGCACATCAGCATTTTCAGATCTTGTTTGATTCAAACATACCTTTACTGAAAGATCACAGGATTTCCACAAGAACAGGCTCCAAAGTTATTCATGCTGCAGAATTAACTGCATGTAGAAGAACTAGACAAAAAAAGCATAAATATAAAAACTTCTAAGAAGAAATCAAGGACAAGTGTTACTATCTTGCAAGTGTCTGAGCTTAGGTACTGCCATCTTATGCTGCTTGAGAGGGTGGGGGAATACAAGTCCCTAGGTTTGCATTAATAACTGAGCAAATTTCACATTAGACTTATTAGCATATGAGAATATTTCTAGGACACCCATTGCAATTAGGGGAGGGATAAAATCTTGCAGCCAGTGTTGGGGGGGGGGGGGGGATACATTTCTTGCTTAGAGTATCTCCAGAAACATACTGTGTTCCCTGTTCTAGACCTTTAAAGGATACCCAAATTCACAGGAGGGGGGGCATGTTAAGCACCCACCTCACAGCCTAGTGACTGAATTTACTGGGCATTGCCAGACATTTGCACCCCCAGTGAAAAAATGGTTGAAAAGTTACATACCTGTTATTCAACCATTTTCCTTTACAGAAGACTAGGTGGGAAAAGAGCAAAACAAAAACCGTAAGACTAAAAAATAATATAAATACACAATCACTTTAACACTAAGAATGTCTCAGTCTAAGATGTTTTTCATTTAGATAATCAAACAATGTAGGTAAAAAAAACATCACTGACATTTCACAGGCAATACAGCAAATTAGGTAGCTGCAAAATAGCAGTAACCAATCCAAGCCCTAATACATGAAGGTGCATAAACATTTTTACCTTGCCACTTGGGGTATATCCCAGCTGCACTCTACCTCAAAGAATCAGGTCCTGGAAAAGAAGTGGGAGCAGGATTAATCTTATTACCAGGGGAACAAAATTGTCACAATATCAATTGAAAATAAGTGGACTACCAATCTCCAAACTAGTATGTTTATTAGGAAAGGAAAGTGTCAAAGAATTTATAACCAAGACCGAGGTTGAAGTTAACAGATGCTGGTATAACAGACACTGGTAGAAAAGCATCTACTCTATTTCAATACATATTACAATAAAGTAGTGTGCTTCTTAAAGAATTTATATTGATAGTTTTAACCCAGCCTTTTATCCATTAAAACCCTTAAAGGGAAAGTGTACTTAACACAAGTCTTGGTGAACGAGCTCCTGTCAAAAATTGAGGTATATTAACATTTTAACTGCAGTTTGTTTTTGACACCTCAGACTGAAACAGCCATGTTACTCATACAAACCACATTCTAACCTCAGAGTCAGTGTGATGCAACCACTCTTCAGCTTGTTCCATTAGAAAGCAATGTATTTGGGGTACTGCACAGATTTTCTGGAAAGCAGGGGTCCCAGAATAAATCACTCAATGCACAAGGTGAAAGAGGGGGGTGGATCACTGAGCTAAACTGAGGCAGAGGAACTTGTCCCTTCTGCACAGAAACAGACTTTCAATATGGGGAATAAAGCATGTCTAAAAAAAAAAAAGTCCCAACTGAACAAGTTAATTTCAAATTCCTTTTTGCTTTACAGGAGAAGTAAAGGCTAAGTCACTTTAGGGTGCCAAAATGTTAGGCACCCCCAAGTGACTTTAATTGCTTACCTTTTACCCCAGGGTACCAGCGAGCATTTACTCTTCCTTGTTGCACGCTTGCGCAGTAAAGTGAAAAGCCAAACTTTAACAAAAAAGTCGGCTTTTCACTCTAATGCGCATGTGCTGGCCCAGGAATTTGGACAGACTGAAGGAAGCACTTGCTGCAGGAACCCCAAGCTGGTGGCCCCGTTAGGAGAAAACCGCACCAGCCCAGCGTACCTGCAGCAAGTGCTTCCTCCTTCCATCTGTCAAAGTCCCTGGGCCGGCGCATACACAGTAGAGTGAAAAGCTCAACACCTTGGCACCACCAAGTCACTTAGCCTTTCCTTCTCTTTTAATGCTCACTTAGAAAGCCTTTGGGGAGGCTTTGTAACAGCTCAGCAGTCAGATCCATATGTGTGTCATCAAAGACTCAGGTTCGGGATAGACTCATCACTGCTTGAAAAGCCTCCCTTATTCAAGCCAAAGAGCATACGTAATATAAAGGTGTATCCAATTTAGCAGCTCACTTACCATTTGTGAAAGATTGTGATCCATCAAGCTTCCAGAAGAAAACTACAAAAATAAAAATGTATTAATTGAGAATATATATATTTGCAGTAAAAAAGGTGATAAATTATATCAAACTCAGCAGTCAGATCCATAAGAAAGTGTCATCACAACTCAGGTTCGGGATAGACTCATCACAGTTCAAATCGCTTAAAGTAAAATTAGTGTGACTTTTTATAAACAGTGGCAATGAATTCTCTTCAGCCACTCAGACAAAATAACTCCAGGGATAACAAAAAACTTTAATAAAAAAACACTATTTGCCCAGTTGCAGCAACCCATACCAACCAATAAAAGGTTGGCATTTGAACAGCAAACACCAACTTCTAGTCAGTAGCTATTACATGGCAATGGGGCATTGTCACCTGTGGGACATCACATTCCCTACAGTCAAACCCCTACACCTTTAAATTGATGCTTATGTTATCGCCGCTGGTAAAAGGACCCTGTTGTGTGAAAGTGCTCCCTTCCACATGTTTGCGGGACTATGAAACAGGAAAAGCTTGCTAGCTGTGACTAACTGGCGCAGGCATCCAATCACGTGGAATACATGACTGAAGGGGGAGGGGGTAAGAAAAAGATAGGCCGAACAAGAACCCTGCAGCCCTCCTTGCTGTGTCTGTGACCAGAGGAGTCCCCCCTGCACCAGGGTTGCCAGTTTTCCCACCAAATTAGGCTACTAATTTAAAACCTGCCAAGGTACAGTTTTGAGCTATATTCTGCAGCCTTGTAGCCAAAGTTTTTCCCCTAGTGTGCCTGTTCCACTGCATGCTGGGTTATGTAGTTTGTATTTAACAATTAACCTACAGCTAGGATTAATACAAAACTACAATACCCAGCATGCAATTGGACAGTATAGACAAAGGCTCCATTTTGTATTCCTTTTTTGCTCTTTCAGGCTCAACCTGTCTGCCCTACAAGCAACTTCCTGCTCTATAGGGTATGTGATTGTACTGTTACTTTCTACTGTGATGTTGGGGCAGTTCTGCAGTTGATCCTTAAGCTATAACTCAGGATCTCTTGGGCTGCCCAGAGTTGCAGTTCAACGCACCCCTATGTATTTCACACCTGGGGTTAATGGAACATTCTGAATCTTTCTGTAGTGACTTCCCAGCTGGACTGGCACAGAGGGCAGGGAATTATCAGCCATCCCAGTAACTAAACAGGGGGCACAGGGCATGGGCAGTGATTATAAGCTTAAAAAAAAAAAAAAAAAAAAAAAAAAAAGCACATTTTCCAATATACACTTATTTTTAGAATTTCTCATTGTGCAAGTTGGGCTATATTTTGGCTACTTTCAAAGTGACTTTTGGCTAGTTTTAGAAGTGACTGGCTGGTTTAGAAAAATAAATCTGACAACCCTGCCTGCCCTGCAGCCACCCCTCCCCCAGTTCCAATTAAACTGCTTAAAGCTCTGTGCCCCAGCTGCACCCCCATCCCGTACTTTACTCAGGCCCGGGTGGGAGTGTAGGGGGGGTGGGAATGCAGGGGGGGTGGGGGCACAAAGTGCTTACACAGCGGCAGGTTAGTACTAGGAGACTCCTGCTCCGCAGTCCGGCCACGTGGGTTAGGGCTTCGGCCTCCCAGGAGCTGCCCTGCCCCCATTACAACAAAATATGAACCTCCCTGCAAATACTTCTACATAGTAACAACACATCGGCCGGCATTACCTTACTATAACGCTCCAGGTGGGGATTTTCTCGCAGTAGTAAAAAAACTCAGCCGGAATCAAACCCAGAGGAGCGAATGAGGGGGATATTCGGCCGCCGCGCCAGCGGACCCAGGGCAGCCATATCTGCGCTGCTTCTCATGTAAAAAGGCTCGCACTATCCGCTAATACAAATTTCTTTGGCCGGCAGCCAGCACATCTGCTCTTCCTCCAAGCGAACTGTAAGGACCGATCTACAAGCACTACCGGCCTTTATATAGACCTGTTCATGTCGTCACAGTGCTACGTACCAAAATGGGTTGGTTGTCAGAGGATGTGGGAGGAGTAGGGGCAGAGATAGGCAAGGACTTGACTGAGCATGCGCAAAATATGTCAGTCATGCCCTCTACGGTGTCCAATATAGGACATATATGCACCAAATACTAGGGCATCCTGACCTCTCACCCACTTGAAAAACTCATTCATGTTAAGAAATAATTATCACCCTCCCATACTGCTGTGAACAGTTATTCGATCTCCTCTTACTTTGTGTTGACAGGTCTTGTCTGCCCTATACATCATCCTGCCTGCAATGTCAGCTATACGATTCCCTCTTGCTTTTTCCTGGCAGGTCCCAGCTATGTCCCCGCCTCTGCTTTCCTCTATTCTTCCTAAGGGCTGCAGAATCGTTTGTCATCCATCCGCCCTGCTATGTTGGAAAAAAAATTGAAGTAGGAGGGCCTCTGGGATGACTTTGTAAGGGAGAGGTCTATGGGAGAGCAGGAAGGATAATTCTGAGTGATAAATCTGAGTGATAATTCTGTAGCCCATAAAAAAGATGGAGGAAGGTTGAGGCATGACATCGCTCAGAGGAGGGGCCAGTGATGACATCACTGGAAGGTGGATGAATGGGGAGGGGGGGACTTGTCCGAAAAAAGTAACACACACTCACACACTCACACACACCTCCTACCTTATTCATGGTAAATAAACTGTTTCACACAGTTTTTATACAGAGTCCCAATTTTTTGCCATTAGAAATACTAATTTAAAAGTTAGCTATGTTTAATGCACTTAACCCCCGCGTCCTTTTTAAACAGGACAATTAGTTCAGAGCTCCCTATCTACCTGTAACGCTTTTCTGACCCAATTTACCAAACCCAGGCTAGTAGTGATAATATGAGCATGGGTTACATTGCGACACTTAATACAAAGGGGTGAGCCTCCGCTATATGGGAGAATTAGATGGAGCTGAGGGTGTAGTTGAACTACAACTAGCTAAGGTGTGTAGTGCAAATAGAGAATAATGGACGCCAGAGGATTCTTGCTTATTAACTATGGTACAAGTTTATTAGACAAAGGCACAACTTAATAGTGCAGCAGGGTATACTCACAGACACAGCAGTATAGAATGTGTGGTCACCGTGGATAATACAAAGGTGACACTTAGGCACAGAATAACCCACTTGGAGGATGCACAGAGGATTAGTTGACACCTGAGATATAGACCTTTCAGAAGGGAGTGTTCCGGCCGACTGTGGTCCAGGGGAGAGCTCCTAACACTGGTACCTGGCGTCTAATAAAACCGGTCCCTAAAGAACGACTACAGAGCCGGGGTGGACTAAACCCTTTTACAACTCCTGGTTGGGGCTATTGACTGCCCTTGCTAAATAATCTGACTACTCTCACCACTCCTAGAGGGTGCTATAAGTAAACCTGTCTGTGCTGGCTAGTTCTCATTCACGGGGCCCTGTCCCCGACTTACAATACTGGCAGTTCTCTTTACTGAGACCGTGTGTCTCAGGCCCGATGACATGCAGCCTGAGAGAACAGCAGCCAAAGAGGAAGACACTTCCTTGTGCAAGGCACTATATAGTCTGCCAAGGGGAGTGGTCAACCTGGGCTAAACCTATAGAGGGCAGCCTAATAACAGTAACCTGAGATCAGAGGGCTCTGCCCTATAACAATACAGATTACATAAAGATAGGGGATAACACCATAGGGTCTTAACCCTATGGGTCCCTACATTCACCCGGGGGAAGAATCCATTCCGACCCGGCAATGGTAAATAACATTAAGTACACTTTTCAAGCAATAACAGTAGTGCATTGATTTAGTGCAAAAATACAGTATCCATACATCCATTTCTGATACCCTCTCCTGAGGAGTATCCGGTACATTGGATATCTGCAAGGAAAAGATTAGGCACATACAGCAACTTGTATTGAATCATATACACTTTGAGTGTCCTGTAGGATCACTCCAGTGCACACATGGGAAATGCTCCTGAAGTACAGGTTCCCAGGCACCTTCTTAGCTGTAACAGAATTTTGATTTAAACAAAATATTAACTGTTTCGTTGCTAGTTACGTTACTGTAAACCATATACAATCATGAGTGTCATAATAGATCACTCAGGCACTTTACTTATAGATCCATGACATACCATCTGACTCTGCAACAGAGGTATGACAGGCACAATACTTAGAGCAAATCTTGAGTCACCTTCCTGACCACTACAGGGGTGCTCAGGCACACACTTACACATGGAAACGATCCTGCCTTCACTCAGGTGTCTCCAGGCACTTTGCTTGGCTGTAAAGAAATTGTTATTGGGCACAATTTAAACTGTGGCACACTCCCACCCACCAACTTTATTAAGTCCAGGCCTTCCCCCCTAACCCAGTGTTCATGGATCTCTCGACATGCACTCCGTAGGTGTGGATTAGGCAATGGGTTCCACCCTTAGATGAGGTAGATGAAAATAGAAGTTGAAGTGGGATGGGGCGCAGCAGTCTTTTTTTATTGTTCACCCAACTTTTTACAAACTTCACAGTCTCTCCTGACGGAATGTGGAGAGTTCCAAACTTAAAAGGAGAAAAACAAGTCCATCACTGTGGACATAACTGCAGGATGGGGTCACACTCCATGGCGGCAAACCGGCAGTCTTTTTAGAGGTGCCCAAAACGGTGGGTGTTTTACCCTTTAACTTTAGGGAACTAACAACCCACCTCCCACCCGGGGAAAAATCCCATCTGGGATGAAGATCCAGACCGGCATGGGGTTTTCCTACCTAATGGAGGTTCCTGTCGTACTTCTCCTTGGTCACTCGGTAGGACACATAATAGGCAGGGTGTGGTTTGTCCGTCTTCCCTCCTGAAGGAAGATTTGACAGCAAGGCGAAATTTCGGTCATCTTGAAACTTCCCACACGAATGAACTCCGTGTTTCAGTATGGTTCGTCCGAACCACCACTCTCTGGCAATATTTGATAAGTACTCGGCATCTTGGGTTCTCCGCTTTGCATTTTGGTGTAGGAGGGGATCAGGGCCTCCCGACGGATCAATTCCCCATATAACCACTCATCAACATGGGCTTCCACCTCATCGTATACCCACTCTGGGGCGTATGGCATGTAGAAACCCCACTGCTGGAATACTTTTTCGTTGATCAGTCTCTGCACTCTAGATACAGAGCGAAATTTCTCTGAGTCTGCCCTCCCTGGGGCAACCCAACAAGAGGTGTTTTTGTTCACGGCATGGGGTGGCGGTGGTACAACTGGCCAACCTGGTGGGTCATTTGATAATAACTCAGACTCCTTTGGAGATTCTGGTCCCTTCTGTCCTTCTGGTAGAGAACGTCTAGGCAGCGGCCCAAAGGTCATGTGGGCCCAGTCAGGTCGGTGGCCCCGTCTTTGTGACATACCACTTAAAAAAACGGCACTCCCTGAGGAATGAGAAGACGCCACGCTCTCCTTTTCAGGGGTGTTGGATTTTGATCTACCCCTACCCACCCCTAGTAGCAGTAATCGCAGGTTTTCCTCTGCTTTGGATACACCTACTTGATCTGGAGGAGTTTGACTTTTAACAGGAATCACAGGCTCCTGAGGATATATGGCTTGGGAGGCAGTCACTGAAACGGAATCCAGTCTTTCCTCCTCTGAGCTATCAGACTTGGTATCAATGTCCTGTGTAACCTTAATAGGAACACTTTCAGTTTTAATAGTCAGAATATCAGTGGGAGCAGGAGTAATAGGCCTGGGTATGTCAAGTCCCACCGCGCCACCTTGGACAAATGGTCCCTGCGCTCTCTGTAGGGGTTTTGCCCAACAGCGCGACTTACAGAATGGGCAGCGGATCTCCAGTTCCTTCCAGGCTTGAAGTATGACCTGTCCACAACATTCACAGTAAGGCTCCACCACTACGCTACCATCCTCGGTGGTGCGCTCCCCAAACGTGCCCAGCCACACATAGCGTTGAGACTGGGAAGGTATAGAGGTTGTATCACTGCCCAGGGTGTCCGGGGTCAGTGAGCGGGGACTGGCATGGTCAGCCATCTTTAAAGGCACAATTTTGCAGTTCACAGAGTATGCTGTCTGGCAACCGCAGCAATAATGATCAGACCCTTTGCGCAGTTTATCCCAAACGCCTATGGCCTCTTTAAGGCGCGCCCTGGGGTCAATCTTCAGACTGTTATAGGGATCTGATTTAGCAGACAGTAGTATCCGGTCACAGCCGTGAATCCGGTTCTTATGCCGTATCAGGAGTATTCCGCAGCCGCGGGTAGTACTCACTTTTTATGCTTTTCCTTCCCGGTCAGTATATCCAGGTCGCAGCCGCGAGTCCTGGTTCTCCCGGGGGAACTTTTATTTGCCGACCGACTCTCCTGGCAGCCGCACAGAAGGTAGGTACAGGTATGTTTGGCAATATTATCCGGCCTTAAGTCCAGACGCAGCCGCGTTTCTGGTAGGGCACGGACCTTCCTCTATATGCCGATGGAGCAGCAATAAGGCAAGTGCACAATAGAGGGAAGTTAAATGGTTGGTGTAGAATGGAAGCAGCCGCTTATCCAAACTTTACCAGCAGGAGCTCTCTCTCACGCGTCTCTTTCCTATGCAAGTGAGAGGCACAAGATGGCCGCCGTGACGTCAGTGTCACGGAAAATGGCCGCCAAATCTCACAAACAACCCGCCTCTCGCGGGATTTCGTAGGAAAAGAGCGCCAAATTCTAGGGGCGGTGATTGATAGTTCCGCCGGCCAATGGGATTACACGGGGGGGAATCCTCAAGCCCGAACCCACGGCCAATTAGTTATCAGGGATTACGATCAGGACTGCGGCGCCTTTTGCCTAACGCGTCCGGCAGTGCTTGTCAGCAAGTTTTAAAGCAACACACACACTTTTACTCAGCCCCTCAGGTAATGGCTCCGAAATTTTCAAAATGAATTTAACCCTTCGGGCCCCACGTTGGGCGCCATAAATGTAACGCTTTTCTGACCCAATTTACCAAACCCAGGCTAGTAGTGATAATATGAGCATGGGTTACATTGCGACACTTAATACAAAGGGGTGAGCCTCCGCTATATGGGAGAATTAGATGGAGCTGAGGGTGTAGTTGAACTACAACTAGCTGAGGTGTGTAGTGCAAATAGAGAATAATGGACGCCAGAGGATTCTTGCTTATTAACTATGGTACAAGTTTATTAGACAAAGGCACAACTTAATAGTGCAGCAGGGTATACTCACAGACACAGCAGTATAGAATGTGTGGTCACCGTGGATAATACAAAGGTGACACTTAGGCACAGAATAACCCACTTGGAGGATGCACAGAGGATTAGTTGACACCTGAGATATAGACCTTTCAGAAGGGAGTGTTCCGGCCGACTGTGGTCCAGGGGAGAGCTCCTAACATTGGTACCTGACGTCTAATAAAACCGGTCCCTAAAGAACGACTACAGAGCCGGGGTGAACTAAACCCTTTTACAACTCCTGGTTGGGGCTATTGACTGCCCTTGCTAAATAATCTGACTACTCTCACCACTCCTAGAGGGTGCTATAAGTAAACCTGTCTGTGCTGGCTAGTTCTCATTCACGGGGCCCTGTCCCCGACTTACAATACTGGCAGTTCTCTTTACTGAGACCGTGTGTCTCAGGCCCGATGACATGCAGCCTGAGAGAACAGCAGCCAAAGAGGAAGACACTTCCTTGTGCAAGACACTATATAGTCTGCCAAGGGGAGTGGTCAACCTGGGCTAAACCTATAGAGGGCAGCCTAATAACAGTAACCTGAGATCAGAGGGCTCTGCCCTATAACAATACAGATTACATAAAGATAGGGGATAACACCATAGGGAGCTTAACCCTATGGGTCCCTACATACCTGTAAACAGATAAACCTCCCCAAGTAGCAGTATTTAAGTAGGAGCTCTTTTAAACTTATTCTGGGAAGTGCTATAATGAAATTGGCTTCATATTCTTGTTTAGTGCCAGAAATAACAGAAACCATGGATATTTCTCAATTAAAACAGTTGGCAAAAAATGTTCAGCACAAGCCCTGTTTATTGCGCTCCTGGTGAAAGGGGGTGTATTCTGTGCCTTTAAAAGTGGTCTATAGTTAAAAATCAAAAATACAATTTTTCCTTGAGGGCACACAGGGGAAGCAAGAGAAACTCTGTTATTTCTTAAATGGTGCAAAATTTTCAACACAAGTAAATTGCTGATATGTTTATTGTTTTGAAATGCTGGGGGCCATGCTGTGCCTGTCATGAAATGCTGGGGGCCCCACTGTGTCTGTTATGAAATGTTTGCGGCCATGCTGTACCTGTCATTAAAGGCTGGGGGACCAAGTATGTCCTGCCAGCCAGGGGCACTGCTACCATGAGGCCTCAGGCAGTAGGACCCCCAAAGTTACCAGGGGTGGCAAAAATACACTCCTGGTAACTTTAAGAGCCGCATTTCCGGGTTTTAAAATCGCTCTCTACACTAGTGATATAGCCTCTGTAAAGGTAAGCGTGGGGGGTCAAGGGGGGCAGCATTGGAGGAGCAGCCTTGGCTGCCAGCCCATCTAAGTATGCTTTGTCCAAGGAGCTGTCTTTATAGTTGTTTGTTTGGGGAACACAAGGAAGTTTATTATTGCAGAGCCAGCAGAATTTTGAATTTCATTTGCACTCAGATGTTTTTTTAAAAATGTTGTGCTCTCACTTGTGCAAATTGTCTCAAAGCTTGATTTTCACCCCATGATGTGCTCCATATTTCATAATGAACATAAAACATTCTAAATATGAATGCAAGGGGTATACTGAATAGTTTGATTCCCAATATGCATATATTTAACAAACTATTTGGCATGTAGAGACACCCAAATATAAATATATAGCCAAATTTTCACAGACAAAAAAATAAGTCATAAAGAATACTATAATCACAATGCTGTGTGAACCCTAGAACTATCTACACTTTCTGACCAGGTAGCTCCAGGGTTCTCTCAGTACCCGGTGTCAACAGACACAGCACATGCAGCTAAAGAACTGAGCACAGACATAATTTGGATGCCGCAAGCAAACACCAGAAATGAAGGCAGGCAGACTGCATCTAATTTGCAAGAAAGTGCACATACAGTTGCATCCATTTTGAAGACTTGGACGCAGCGCAGTTGATTCAGGCACAGCACAACTGCATCCAATCCAAAGCCTTTATTGCATCCACCAAAAAACGGAGCATTGTGGGGAAAAAAACATAGCGATTGTGCCAAAAATTGCTCACTGTGTCTGGGTAAGTGAATGTGCCCTAAGATTTGTCAGATAAAGGGACTAGTGTAGAGGTGGCAAAGAAAGGCAAGCTTTGCAGAACAGTACTTCTCTGTACTTGAGCCTTAATACATTTAAGTGAGAACTGCCATAGTGCTTGTTTTGGATGTGTCACGCACAGTATCCCAAAACCCATAAAGAACACCAAGATTCCGGTCTGAGCTTACTCTTCCTATAACAGTCGCCTTTCACTTTGGGAGGAGACCTCCGCTACTCGGATGCCACCAGGACTTAATGTGAGAGAACCAAGGCAATCATTCTGGGCAGGCAAGGGAACAAAGCGTATTTTGGTATACAGGGAGAGGAGAAAAAGTCACAAAGGTCCGAGGTCAAACCGTACTAGGAGCGAGGTATAAAATTGGAATCCAGGAAAGGTAGTCTAAGAGCAGGGAAAAGGGTCAGTACAGGCAAGGTCAAGGCTAGGCACAGATCAAACACAGGAATCAAGCAAGGAAACACACCAAGGAACAAGTAAAACTGAACCTACATTGGGCAATTTAAAATAGTGCACGGCCCCTTTAAATATTTGAATTTTGCATCGTGAGGAACGCATGGAGGGAGGTGGCAAGCGCCCCCATAGTTAAAGGAACAGTAACACCAAAAAATTCAAGTGTATAAAAGAAATTCCAATATAATGTACTGCTGCTCTGCACTGGTACAACTGGTGTGTTTGTCTCAGAAACACTACTATGGTTTATATAAAGAATGCAGCTGTGTAGCCATGGGGGCAGCCATTCAAAGGAGAAAAGGCACAGGCACTTAGCAGATAACAGATAAAACACTATTGTATTCTACAGAGCTTATCCGTTATCTGCCAATATTGCCAAAATCCGTCCCTTTCTCTCTACTGCAACAGCTAGGCTGCTCATGCATGCCCTCATCCTATCCCGACTGGACTACTGCAACCTGCTATTAACCGGCCTCCCTAACTCCCATCTTTCCCCCCTACAGTCTATATTAAATACTGCTGCCAGAATTCTCCTCCTCTCATCCAGGAGAGTTCAGGCCCCTCCCCTGCTAAAGGCCTTATCGTGGCTTCCTATCAAACAAAGAATATCCTACAAACTTCTTCTCTTAACTTTCAAAGCCCTCCATTCCTCTGCTCCTCACTACATCTCTTCCCTTGTGTCTCTGTACGTCCCTGGCCGACTCCTTCGTTCCTCGCAGAGCAACCGTTTGGCTGCGCCCCCCACTACTACTGCGGTTTCCCGCCTTAAATCCTTCTCCCTTGCTGCCCCTTACATCTGGAATGCCCTCCCTGATTTCCTCCGGAGAGAATCCTCCCCCAGTCTTTTTAAAACCAAACTAAAAGACTACCTTTTGGAGCACTCGCCCAGCACCTGATCTGGGAATCAGCACTTATATTGTACTGTCACCCACTGTGACCTACAGCACTTATATTTGCCTAATTGTGTCTGTAAGTTACCCTCCCATATAGATTGTAAGCTCTACGGGGCAGGGACCTCCATCCTCTTGCTGCCTTTGACTCTTAACTTATTGCAACTGTTACTGTATCTTGTATTTATTTGTATTTATTGTTATACTTTGTATTTATCTATTATCTTATTAACCCCCTGTTTGTATTAATGTATTCTACTGTACAGCGCTGCGTACATAAGTAGCGCTTTATAAATAAAAATATACATACATACATACATACATATACATACATACATCTGCTATGTAACCTGTGCCTTTTCTCCTTTTTTCCAGCTTGAATGGCTGCCCCCATGGCTACACAGCAGCTTATTATATATAAACTATAGTAGTGTTACTGTAGCAAATACACAACTTTTACCAGTGCAGGGCAACAGTACATTATATTTCTTTTACTTTAAAACTCTTTAATTTTTTTGGTGTTACTGTTCCTTTAAGGCAACGGTGTCCCCACTGCCCTCCAGGTATCTTTACAGGATGCCTGTTGTTTCTTCAGAATTTAATGGAATGGTATATCTGCACAGAGGCAAATGGGTCAAATGTCAGAAAGCAGTAAAAATCATATGTAGACAAACAGAGAATGAATTAAGAAAATATTATATTTTGCATTTAGCTTGTAGACTAGTGAAACAGAAACCCCAGTGGACAGCTTAATGGCCTGTGTGTGGGCTCCTACCGATGGCTGACTAATATCTGGTTTAAAAATCTTGTTGGAAAAGGACTGTGGCGGTGCATTCATGAGTTCCTCTCGCTATGAGTCTGCTTAGGACCCCTTAGATTCTGATTGTCAGCAAGATTTGACACTGAACACAGGTGACCAAATCTGTAAAGCGAGTTGAACTATTTTTGCATGGGCAGTTTGACCCTCATAGTGCTCTTTTCACACTTCATTTATATACATTGCATTTACAGAAGACATAGGGGCCTATTTATTATGCTGTGTAAAAAACAGCATCAAAATTCGGCACACGTCAGCGCAAAAATTTAACTTTTTTATGCATTTTTTCTCCTGCCAGAACTTACGTTAAATAAGGACTGGTATTAGGACAGCAAAATTAACAATTTATTTTACACAGCTTTTTACACAGTTTTTTTTTTGGGCGAATTTCATTTTACACAGCATAATAAATAGGCCCCATAGTGTACTGGGTGCGGAATTGGAAGCACTGAGGTTAATATGCAGCCTCATACCATTACTGTAAAAGAAATGACGAACGTATCAACTGGATAGTAGCAGCTACTAAAATAGACAACGCTGATCATTTACTGATAACTGTCTCTACATGTGTATTAGCAGAGGCATCTATAGAGACTCTATTGTCTATGGAAGGGCATTTCTGGAGTTTAGTAGCTGTGAAAAAGTAGCTGCTACTTGTAGCTCAGTTTGTCTTCACCCTAAATAGAACCAACATTTTGAGATGTGCTATCAAGCAGATTGAATAGGCATAAGGGATCATTTTCTACCATAGGTGCCCAATTGCAAAAGTTACATCTGTCAATAAGCAACCAATTAGCAATTTGGTTTGAACAGTCTGCTCCAAATAAGAGAATGAAACTGATTGCTATTTGCAACTGCACCTGTACAATTTAGCACCTATATTAATAAATTAACCTCACTGTCCACAAATCTCACCTTAAAAAATAAAAATGTTTTAAAATAATTAAAATATAATGTACTGTTGCCCTGTACTGGTAAAAGTTGCGTGTTTGCTTCAGAAAGACTACTATAGGTAACAGAAATAGCTGCTGTGTAGCCATGGGCGCAGCCATTTAAATTGAAAAAAGGAGAAAAGGCACAGGTTACATAAGAAGATACCAGATAAACTGTGTAGAATACAATGGGAATCTGCGACTTATCTGTTATCTGCTTAGTAACCTGTGCCTTTTCTCCTTTTTTCAATTTAAATGGCTGCCCCCATGGCTACACAGCAGGGTATTTATATAAACTGCAGTAGTGTTTATGAAGAAAACACACAACTTTTACTAGTGCAGAGCAATAGTATATAATATATTAATTATTTTTATACACTTTCATTTTTTGGTGTTACTGTTCCTTTAATGGGCCTTCAGGTTATGTTCCTACCACCTGCTCTTTGTCCCTAAAGGAGGCATCACCACAATTTTAAAACCACTGATTTAGATTTACCCCCTCCAATAGTAATAATTATTAAATCAAGCCCTTAGTCCATAGTAAGTCATAAGTGACCACTGGAGAGAGAGAGAGGCAGAAAGGGGAAATGTTAGATTGGCCTTCCAGAGAAACAAAGCATCTGAAGGATATTTTACCAGCCAAGTTGGTAAAAATGGTGCTTGATGGCAATGTTATTGTTAGGGAAAAATAATAAATGTATAGGATGGCTGGTATTTTTTTCCAGTAGTAATAGTGCAGGATTCAGTTGATACAAATAAATAGATTTAAATATAACTGCTGAATTTATGTTTCAAGGAGGATTATTTCCTGAAGATTTAATCTATATAAATATCATTAAATTACAAGCATTTTGCAATTCTGCTAATGCTTTTTTATGCAATTTTTTATGCTATTTTAATGATCAAATTATCTAATAAGTTGATATCAGTTAAGTTATTACCACTATATTATTTTTGTAAATATTTACCAATGACATTTTGTTTTTTCCAGGAATCTGTATTACTGTTCAGGAGTCAGGGGAGGGCACTCTTGCTCTTCTTATTGCCTAGGACATTGCAATAACATTTAAACACAGTATAATTGAAAGGCAGGATATGTCGATGCCCATGCACTTTTTTAAAATGCTGCATTATAAGAAAAGGGGGCTTTAAAACTAGGGCTGGCACTGGACACTGGTGGGCGAGAGTACGTACAGAAAGTCAGTTGTAACTGGTGGTAATTGCATGGTTGCCTTGTGGCAATGTGTCTTATATAAGAATTAGTATATTCCCCCTGTTTGATTGCTAAACCCCCAGTAAGGAATTTGTATAGCAACACAGACAGTGCTTGGCTGAAATAACTTTTGGCTAGCACTGGTACTTTGCCCAAGCTCAGTTCAGTCATTTTGTACAAGAAATTTTTGGCCAGTATTGTCGGGACCACCATAAGTCATTATGGGGACTTATACTTCCCCAAGGAGAACTAGTCCACTGCCCACCTGGGCCCCTGGGCGGTGGGCCTTTCCAACAAGTTACATGAGGCCCCAGTGAGAAAAAATTCCCCTTGTGCCCATGGTCATGCCCCTGATCTGCTTTGCCACACCACAATTATGCCCAAGCCCTCCCACAATGACAATACTCTGCTGGCCATCTTGCTGCAAACTGACATTACTTGCTACAACCCCATTTATTACTCCTTTCTCCATCAAGGATTCTCCTATCTTCCACTCATTATCTCAAGTTTTACTTAAAAAAATACAATGAAGGATCTCTTGGCCTTCAGAATCTTTTATTAGCACCTCAGGTTCTTTTTGTGTGGGAACTGTACTCTATTAAAACTTAAGGACTTTGTAGTCAACTCTATTAGTATTCTAATGAATATTTTCCAGAGACAAAGTATGTGACTAGAGGCCTTCATAGTTCTCTGATGTGCGGGGTACTGGCTCCAATTGAACGACTCTTTAATGAAGCCACCATTGTGCTCAGCCAGCACAGAGATAGCTAGGCAGCTAGGCAATAGAAGCATTTCAGCAGCAGAACTGCTCTCGGAAAGGATTATTAAATTCTCAGGAAAAATGATACCAGGTAAGCAGATATTGCATATATTCTTATGGGGAATCTACTTACTTATTGTAAAATATGCCATAAATACTTGGTAACGATTGTGTGTTTGCACTTTTGCTGTGCAACTATTGCAACCTAGCAGCGTTAAAAGTTTAGCCAAGCAATCACCTTATTTGAATCTAGATTAAAACAAGTCTATGCGCCTCTGTAACTGTGTAGCATATTGTTTAGAAGTCACTACCCTTCATAATATGATTGTGTTTTTGTTTTTTTAAATATGTGCGAAGGTAGAGCTAAAAAAGGTTGGTATAAAGAGGAAATACTGTAATGTAATAAGTGAACAATTAATATGCAGTCTGGTTTCGAGAGTTACTTTGCCTATCAGGGTATCTTGAATCTTGTAAAATATTTTTTTAAAAGGTACACAATAAAGACCAGTTCATGCTCTATTAAATGATGCATTTTGAAAAAAAACATGTTTTCTCATGACAGTATTCCTTTAATGTTTTGCATTCATAATTTACAGGATTTAGTGACCTGACTCAGGAGACCCTTTGGTTTTTCTCCCAAGTCAAAGGGACTGTGGACTTTGGAGATCCAGACGGTAGGACATGTGCTCTGCAGAAAACGGTTACTGGACTAAAACAATTTTTTGAAAATGATTTTTTCTATTCTTTTCATGGAGCCCCTTTTTATTAAGTCAGCTGTTTGTGCTTCTAATACAGTGTATAAAGAAACTGTGATAAAAGCAATGAAGTTTAATAATTATAATAATACTTGTTATATGTTTTATACTTAAATTAGATAGCATTAGAATGCATAACTCACCGTGTATCACCATGTAATGTGCAGAGTTCACAAGTTAGCCTTGGTGCTACTGTGTTAAAAGAACAAAAAGTTTTAAAACACTATAGGGCTCGTTTATGTATGGTCTGGACTCTGGCACAAGTACTGGAATGAGATGCAAAGAGCACCTACACCTATGGACTTGAATTTGTTTCTAAAAACTCGAAAATCTCAAATTGAAAATATGGCTTGACTTTGCCTAGGACAACTCCCCGTTGACTTTTATATAAAATTGCAAGCATTAAGATGGCAAAGTTTTAAATTCAAGTTTTTTTGGGTGTTCTAGTCCGAATGCCATCTTGATATTTTTTCCCCTCTGAGGTTAAAAAAAAGATCAAATTAGAACTTTGATAAATCTCCCCCTTAGAGCATCACACTATAAAGCTCTTGTATCTACCCATAGTGCTTTGCAAGCTGTGTTCTGCACCTTGAGCCATATTGAAAGGCGCATTGACGTAAGACAACCCTGTATTTTATGCTTACTTGAGCAGGCATTTAGTACAGATACACCTTGTGCCTCTAGACAGTTGTTGGATATGATTGAAAAATTATTCATAGTAACCGTAACTTAGGTTGAAGAAAAGACACATTTCCATCATGTTCCATCTTTTCAGCTGAATAAACACGACTAACTGCTAATAGAGCCAGAGTAGGCAAAAACCCATCTTAAGCTACAGTATTTTCAGTTTGCTTCACAGGGGGAAAAAATGTCAAGATGGCATTTGGACCAGCCCTTGGATCAGTTAAAGAGGTGGTTCACCTTTAAGCCCTGAATGTACCATTTAGGGAATAGTTGTGATTCCTTGTGGGAGAGCAAAGATTTGCACCTTAAGGTACCTAGGGGGGTGGCAAATGCATTCTGGGTGCTTATTTTATTACATATTGCACCTTGCCACCCATTTATAAATTACTCCTACATTTTTCATTTAATAATTTAGAGTTAATTACAACAGTTGAGTAGGCTTTTTAAACACCTGAACATGATATAAATATAAATTCATACAAAAGCAGAGCTTAGCCCCAGGGATGTTACACTCTAATTATACTGCACTACATTTTTTTTGTGGTGGAAAAAGGAAGGAATATTATGCTTCAGCGTGAAATGCAGCTTTATAAATACATCCCAGCAGCTCCCAACACAGATATTATTGCAAAGCAGCATTTTTTGAATGCTCTAATAATACACTTGTGATGAGGCATTTGGGAAAAACATAAAAGGCCCTTCTATGATCCCAGAAGCTTGCAGAGTCTATTCTGATGGAAAAGAATAAAGCACAACGACACAATGGGGTAAACAGCTTATAGAAATCTCATTTGTGTGTGACAAAATAGCAGTAATTCAGCCTAATAATTTCACATGCAGTAAAGTGTTTTTAAAGGTAAGGTTCACTGGAAAACTAACCTTTAGCATCCCTGCACAGGTTGTGGTTTATGAATTATTTGATCTTCTCTTGCACCCCTCTCCTACCTAATATTAAAATCCTATCTAGTTACCAGTGTCAGATACCACAGCAACCAGTAAGCAGACTGCTTGTCTGGCTGAACTTTTATAGTTATTATTATATTTATTATGTATTTTTTAATCAGGCCCAGTTTGTCTTTCAGGCTTTTATTTAAACTATTGCCTGATTGCTGGTGTCATTGATAATAAAGAAACCAGATAGTTTAATTTTCACACCGGAGAACCAGTGTTATCCTGGTCCCGCAGGATTCATCAGATTCAGGGCCTACTCTAGCAAACATTAAATAGAGTTAATATTATTAAATTATATTGGTTTTGTACAGGCCAGAGACGGAAACAGGAAGGGCTGATTGATATATTCTTAAGGTGGCCTTACACGTAGCAATAACGATCTTTTGTGCGACCATTGGAAAGGATTGTTCCCACCCTCCATTGAGGTTCAGGGTTGAATCGTCAGATATGGAGGTAGAAACAATAGAAATGCTACTTCCACCTGCCGATTCAGCCCTAAACGTAGATTTTGCTTGGGCGCCTTCAATGGCGTCTGATCATAATCTTTTAACCTGCCCGATTGACAAGACGACCGATATCCCCAGCCTTTGCGATATCGGTCGTCTCCTTGAGCCGCCATACACGCACTGAATATTGTATGAAACTAGGTTTCGTACAATAATATCGGCGCATGTATGGCCAGCTTTAGGCTGGTGCCTGATTCTCTGTTGCTGGGATTGGCCAGTCTGACCCTGGTTAATTAACACTCTTTACAGTATAATGGTTTTTAAATAATTTAAAAAATTATCTTTTCATGATACAAAAACAGTTTTGGGATAAAAATTGCAGAGACCATTGCAGAGCAGTTTAAAAGACTACTGTCGGCAGCATATGAATCTTAGGATTGATATCCACTTTAGTCAAAAAATTCAATTTAAGTCCTTATGAGATATCAGATTGCAATGTAATATATACTTTTACAAAAGCATATCAAATGACAGGCGAATTGTGCTATTGATTTATCTAGTAGTAAGACAATCTCTAAATCCCTCATGAGCTAACTCATAATGAGTCTGTAAACACTCCATTTCATAGAGTGAAAACGACAGTTCACCTTCAAACAAAAATGACACATTAAGTGATGATCAGGAAATTAGTCCCTGTTCATATTGCTGCTTTTGTGAACATTTTTATTAGTTTGTATCATGTGCATGGTGACATAGCATTCCCAGTTCATACTGCGGAGAGGGGTTAACTATGCAGCACACTTTAAAATTAATTTATTATTTGCCAGGAGAAAAAAAATTCTGGTAACGGGAATATTTCATTGCTGGAGATGTTGTTGATGTTAGTATATGGTACCTCAATAGATTCTTATGTCTTGGAAGGATAGTGAACTGAAACATGCTTTATCACTGTGGCTGTTCCATGGTGACTTGGTGAAACTGCAGAGCTTTATTTCAGTGATTATAACCAATGATTTAGGTTTAAATGCAGTCTGCAACTGAAGAGGCATACTAACAAACCAAAATAAGGGGGCATATTGCCCATTATTGTAGAGAAGAATTAAGGGGTAATTTACAAGAAGGTTGAATACTAAGTACAAAAAATTCACTAACTTGCTCAATCAGTAACTTGCTCAATAGTCAGACACACAAGTTAGGAAGCAGGTGCAAGGGGGCTGCTCTGTGCACCTCACATTGGATTTTGTTTCCGGTGTAAAGTACACAGCACAGTTACAGTGTTCCCCCTGGCAGAAGTGCTGTCTAAATGAGCAGTAAGGGGAGCTCCCTTGCACCCCTTAGTGCTCTTGCATTTACACCTTAGGGGAAATATAATTAACCCCCTTTAATTTGGTGAATAAAGTGGGATAAAGTTTTTGCTATAAGGTTTTCAACCTTATCAATGTTGCGCTTTCCCAGATATGACATTTTAATTCATCTTGCATTTTTAATTCAATGTATGCTTTACCACTGACCTTGTTTTGTTGACAGATGTATGGGTAAGGCCAATGGCACATGGGGCAATTTAACCGCCAGCAGAAACCAGTGGCAGTCAAAGCACCTCTGTCTGTCTGACACTGCTCCTAATATTATATAACTGAGAGTGCCCGTAATTGATGTTACTTGTTCAGTGCCCATAACACGCTACTCTTAGAGATGTTTAGCAAAACTAAGCATTGAAGTGCAGACTGACTGTCTAACTAAACTAATCAGTGTTCAGAAACATTAAGGACCCCTGTGTTGTACTGAAACTTTCCATAGTGGCTCTTTAAAGACCATCAGAAGTGAGCATAATGCCGATTTTGCTGTGAACCTCTTCAGGAAATAGTGTGTTGTAGTATATAGTGCCCACCCAGATGGATACAGAGGTAAGGCAGCAGGTCCTCTAGAGCTGTAGTACTGTTATAGTACAAACTTCATCTAATACCTAATATCAGACCATAATTTTAGCTGTTGGCATTAAGAGACAATTACATCTATCTTAGACCTTTATAGGTCACAAACAACCTTAAAGGCATGTGTTTATTTTAGAACTCTCCAGTCTACACCAAAGTCTCTTACAACACCGAAATGGGTGAGGGTTGCTTTAAACTAATCTACACTTAAAAATCTGTGTGAAATACATACAGTACTCCTATTTTTACCTATCATATTGCCTACTTGCACTAATGATTCTATTTATATTCACTGTAACTACTTGACCGCTGTGTGAAGACATAGTATGTGCTCTGGGGAATAAAACAGCAAAAGTATGGTTTGATCAATTGAAAGCGACTTTATATGGTATATGGAGTTGGCACATCTAACTACTGACATTAATTTATGAACTTTTTTATATACCTAAGAACATCAGTTGCTACTTTAATAATGGCTGCCCTGAAATAGCAGCAATTATGCTCTAAAACTATGGCCACTTTTCTATGAACTGAGTGTGTCTGTTCATTTCAATCATGTGAATTTAATGACTGCTTTCTATAGACACGTTTCTGTATTGAGTTATCAGTATTCCGTTTATCCTTCCTGAATACTGAATAGCCTTTGAGATTTAAGGCCCAATCAATAGACTCTAATTGTCATGCTTCTGTAATAACCACCATATCATATTGTTCCTCTGATACTATTAATTGATATTGCTTGAAAGTCTCAAACATTTGATGTATTGTAGGTAGTGCTACATTCTGTCTACACATCTTATGTGTTTTATCTGGAACATCAGGCAGGATGTGGCCATCCCTGAGATTTTAATAACCCACTGCATACCTTTGTATTACATTAAACTGTATTAAAATCCTGCTGCTGAATTTCTGTGCAGAAACTATGTGTAAATAATTAAATAGCTGCACCATACTAATCCTTTAACCTCCTCACAGCTGATTTCATACCCTTTTCCCCTATATAATGTGTACCATTTAGACCATTTTATGTTCTTTAGGTTTTTTTGTCACCTAAAATAATTTTTACTATATATAGCATCTCACCCTATTTGTGTTCATGTATTATCAAACATTAGGCTTCATTAGATATTATTTACCATGATCTGCAACATGTCAAAATAAATGAATACCCTTGAGGTAAAGATACATATCTAATTATAAAGTACTTTGAGATAGAACATTTGTTTGGAGCTAAAATATAATCCTCATTTAACATTTAACAAAAGTGATTAATTATGGCTCTGTGACTGACTTCAACAAGTATTTCTGTTATTTGGATAAGCGGAAACCTTTCTTCACCTGGTCACACAGGTTGACATTTTACAGCATTGTCAGAGTAATATACAGATTATTTGCCCAATTAACCCTATGCTGTATTAACACATCAACATTTAACAGTGTTCTGAAGGTAAGGGTTTAACCTCAACTCTGTTAGCCTTAGGGCCTAGGGGTAGGCAGCAGAGGCACGTGCACTGGGGGAGTACTGTTTTGATATTGTATAGTTTTCTAGTGTCAAGATATTTGAGTATTAAAGCATTTCCATAAGTGTTTCATAATATTTAATTTCAGTAGGCAATCCCTAAGACATTATCACATTATCAGGGTTATTGTCAGTTAAAAGAAACCTATGGTTTCCTCCATTTCCATAGAAATGTTTTTTTTTGTTTTGTTTTAAACCTATAGTTCCTGGAGCTATAATCCCTTCTGGGCAAAAAATACGGTTAACCTTAGCTTGCCATTTGTAAGGTGGAATTGACATATTGAAAATAGCTGCTTACTAATTAATGGTAAGCTGTTAATTGCTTCACATAAATTATATTGCAAGAGGAGCCATAGCTGACTGAATCTTGAAAGTAAGTCCAGACAGCATAGCTTACTGGTTGTGACTGACACTTGCCTGTGTGCCTTATGAAGGTCAATTTTCTTGCCATCTTGTATTTAATCTATAAAAAAAACTTGGCTAATGTTGGGCATACATGCAAGATCTGCTTGTTTGGTGGGGTTGCCAATCAAGTGGTAATTTTATTTGGCTACCAGCACAATGGGCCAAATTAAGATGAGCCAATAGTTTAGCTTCTGGGCCAATGGTCAGATCATACTGCAGGCCATGCAACCAATAGGGAAGAACTTCATGCACATATGTTGTTATATGTTCACTTTATATTATAAACGGAAGTGTCATCACTGTTAAACAATTTTAAATGCAGACCTAAGCTACAGTATTTGCAGTTGCTTCAAATGTTAGTGGCTTAATTTTGCCTGAAACAGGGGAATACATATACTAGATATTGTTTTATGTTTTGTCTCTGAATTGTGCCTAAGATGCTTTCCACTATTAGCAGGTCCTTTGGGTATAGCTACTTCTAAAATGTTGGCCACTAGACAAAATAAAAAGTAAACATTAGAGCTTATGTCATAGTTTTTTTCAGGGTTGGACTGGCCCACCAGGACCGCAGGATTTAAACTTCAGGCTCAGGTATGTCTGCAGCGACGGGGAAGTTTTGGGTTGGCAGGGTTGTTTCTTGGCTCAGGTCTTCCAATGGGCCCCAGGTACCCCAATCTGACACATGTCTACAATGTACCCTGTCCAAAACCCAAGGTTAGCTTTTTTTTGCCAACCATGGAAAGCATGGCATGTAGGCATAAACACATAAGTTACAAGGGAGTGTGGTGTCACTTGGCACATTAGATCTTTTTACTAACTCTTATTTTCATTGCAGTCTATTTTGCTGGATATATTGCAAGTATTGATTCAGTGAAAGATGGCTAAGATTAATGCTACATGTTTGACTTTTGAAAAAGCACCCTGAAACCCTGTAGGGTGTATATATAAACTCTAACACAGTAGTTTTGAGTGTTGGAGCGGTGCAGTGATGTTTTAGCTTATGGCTATTTTTGTAGGGGATAGAACCTTGTATTTTTAATGGATTTAATAAAATATTGTTTTAACTTTAATAATATTTTAAAAAGTGGGATTTCCTCTTTTGGTTTGTCCTTATGTTTGGCATTATACATATAAAAATATGCTAAACTAGTGTATGACTAAAACCACAAACCATTAACGTCTTATTTTCTTTATGCCAGTGAGTTGGCAGAGCCAGGCAATACCAGGTCTCCCTCTCTAATCTGCATCGGCTCACAGAGAAGTCTATCCCACATTTTGCATATGTCTTGTGATAAAATAATACTTCAAACAGACCATTTTTTTCCCACTGGACATGGAGTATTCTGTAGCACAGTCCCTTCCTGGAGAAGCTCAATGGGTTCAAGCATCACTGTTAGCTTCTTTAATAACATCCAGTAAAACTGGAGACTGGTTGTAAACTGTCCATTATTAGATTATGACCGAGCTGTTATGCTTTACAGCAAAAAGAACATTCTGACATCAGCACTGTGCTATTTTGTGTCAAAGTTTAAAAATATATGTGTGCGTGTTATGGATCTGTTTTGGGATGTCATGTAAAAGCATTTTGCACCATTTTACTTGAAGTAATATAAATAAAGCTCAGTGAAATATATTTCTGGCCTTTTTGTTTAACTGGTGTATTTCCAGTGGTCCTCTTGTCTACACCAATAAAACACTGTTCTGAGAGGTTCTATTCACCCCTGCATTGAGAATCAAATGCACCTTGGCATTTTAAATACAGTAAGGCCCAAACAGCCCCTCACAGTTTCAATATATACAGCTGGCAATACCAGTTTATAGCATTCCCTATAGGAGTTGGAACTAGTTGGGCCACGGCCCCTCCAGAATTTTTACCTACTCTTCAAATTTGTATGTGGATAGGCTGGTTGGAAGAAGGAAAACTTTTGTTATGGTGTGCACTGTACAATTCACTGGGATGTACCCTCCACTCTGGACCCCCAAGTGGTTTTCTGCAGCACCTAGCAGCCACTTTGAGATTTCTCAGAATACACAGATTATTGGTCCAGTGGCCTGCAAATGTAAGTTACTCCCCTGGCTGGACCTCTCACAGTGAAATCACCACTAAATATCCTGTCATATACAGTACTACATGAACATCTAGCCTTATAAGTCTCTGTTAAGGAAGGATTCCTCTCTTCAGCTTCTTAACTTTCCAGGCAGAGAGCCTGGACTGGTAGGCCCATGTGAGGTCCAAAGTGGGGAGAGATACCTAAGAAACATTATTTGTTGTCTGGTTGTGCAGTACATTTCTATTGGCACCCAACATTATTTTTTGTCCTGATTCAAAATGGGCCCTGATGTTTAGAACACTTGGTGGCTCAAGTGGCCAACCCACTAAATAATGACTGTCTATGGCATCTCACATCAGCCCCTCTGGGATTTGCCAGAATCTGAAGACTGCCAGTCCTGGCTCAGCTGGAATTATAGATCCAACCAAATTCAAGAGCCTGGCCGACCTGAATCTGAACTCTTAAAATCATATGACATAAGACAACATGACAGGAAACTGTGAGACTTTTTCCGGATTTCGTTTGTCGATTAATGCAAATTAGGATACTGATTCTATTGGGCATTTGGGCAGCAAGGTTTGGTACTATGAGAAATCCAAAAAACTGGATTTGGTGCATCCCTATTAGGGATTCCCTAATAATAACATAGTTGTAGTACAGGTATGCATCCATTATCCGGAAACCCGTTATCCAGAGAGTTCTGAATTACAGAAAGGCCATCTCCCATAGACTCCATTATAAGAAAATAATTCTCATTTTTAAAAATTATTCCCTTTTTCTCTGTAATAATAAAACAGTACCTTGTACTTGATCCCAACTAAGATATAATTAATCCTTATTGGAGGCAAAACAATCCTATTGGGTTTATTTAATGTTTAAATAATTTTAACTAGACTTAAGGTATGGAGATCCAAATTATGGAAAGATCCCTTCCCCAGAAACCCCCAGGTCCCGAGCATTTTGGATAACAGGTCCCATACCTGTACTATATTTTAGGGACTGTAGTGTATTTATAATGACAAGCATTTGATTAGCATTAAATATGCCTGTTTACAAGATTCAGGCACTGGGAGCTGTGAATGTTGTGTGCGTATATACATCTGTGTAATAGAATATATATACATATGCATAATAGACAGACAGTATTTATGAGGTCATTTGTCATTTTTGGGTTTGACAGTTAAGTAGATGTCCAGCAAATGTTATTTTTTTCCTAAGAGACACATGCCTTGATTTATTGTTACTTATTATAATACCCCTGGCGACTTCAGTGCAGCTCTAAATGTGTGCAAGTAATTTATGCTATAATTGGCTTGTTCTCTCACAGATGCATACTTACAAAATAATGCCTTTATAAATACAGTAAGAATTTTATAAAAGAGAGTTTCCTATAAACCAGGGTTTAGATTTAAAACATCCATTTTTACTCCCCAGACCAGTAAAATACTGGGCAGGTGACTACCCTAGTGGTAGCTGCCATCTTGCTGTCTTCTCTCAGTTAAATGTAAATATCTTTAGTACACCTCAAGAGACAAAAGTAGACACTATTATCATAAAAAATGGCATAATGCTTGCTCAGTGTTGCTGAGCAATAACTTTTCTCTCTCAGACATAGGGTTACCTTATTTTACACTGAAAAGAGAATCTGATGATGAATTATTTTCTTGTCATTGGTGTTTTTGCTTCCAAAAGACCTGGTGTGCCAGTTCTAAGAGCAAGGTAAAAAAGGGTACAAAGCCTTTAAGAATGCAGCTTAACTTAGGGGGAGAATGGTGACAGAACACAAGGGGAGGGAAGCAGTACAAGGGAAAAGCAGACAGAACAGTGCCATTTCCCAAACACACAGGATAGTGAGACCCGCCACCAGCTTGTGACTAAACATCAAGCTCTCTCTGCGGTCACCAGGGAAGTCATTCCCATGAATGTGTTTGTCAGTGGCTGTGGAGAGATGAATGTGGCAAGCAGCCTTATTCACTGTGTGTGTGTTTACAAGCGGGACTGACTTAGTCAGCAAATCCTGCACTACAGAGCCACAGCCAATGAAGAGGCTCAGCCAGCCTGCTGGAGAGTTGGAGCAGGATGCATGCAGTAATGTCAGGCTGATCTTCTTGCCGCTGATGGCAAAAAATGGGGTCTGGCTCCAGAGATTACTTGTGTTTGCTGGCCATGCAGAGCCCTGGAGTCATCAGAGAATGCATCTGCTGTCTGTCCTACTCTGAACACCTGGTCCTTATGGAATGAGGAGACTGTACATGTCCCTTCATGTAAAGATGAAATGTTTTTCTCGTTATCTACCGTACATCTTCAGACCTCCCAACACTATCCTGTCTTCCAGCTGCCACACAGAAGGTACAGACTATGAAAGGGTGGGTACTGTATGTGGGTGGGGGCAAGAGAAAGTGGACTGAGTGAAAACCCCACTTTCAAAACATCTTTTTGCTGACATTACTGCTTCACTTAGCAGATGACAGCCATTTCTGCCAAAAATCCAGTGTGTGCAAAAAAAAAAAAAAATATACAGAGACAGCTACTGCTATTGGCATGTGTTCCCTTTAGTGAATGGGTTCCAGAATGTCAGCTCTGTTAGCGAAATGTTTCCTCAAGGGCACACAAGCAGTCTCTTCCATTGTCAGTAAATCATTCATTTTTTTTTTTACTACAATTGTCATTCTCTAGTAATTAAGTTTACTTTAATGTGCGTCTGTGAGTAATGCTGTTATTAAGCCAGAGCCTTCTGCCTGGCTGCTGCTGAGCTGCACACTTTATGAGCTGAATGCTTTATCACTGTCTGCTTAATGCACTTTGTATACTCATTTAGTCAATTTGCAACACATATAAGTTTTTCTGTCAGCATTAATGTGCAGTTGTGTGCATTAAAGTCTATGTAGAAATTGCAGTTTTTTAAAAAACATGTATGTCCAGGCTTTATTTTTCCCTTCATTTTTTTTTTGCTATGTGAGTCAAGCACTATATAAGTTGTTGTACTTAATCCCTAAACTGATACATGTTTGAAAATATTTGTAAGCACAGTGAGGCCTTGATAACCCATGATAGCGCTGAACTTGCCTTTAGGATTTGCTTGCTGCCATCGAGGCTTAGTAGTAGTTTATTGGCTTATATTCATTTTGGGTTTTGCCTAGGACGGAATGGGTAGCGGTTGGTTGTATGTCAGGAGCAGACTAAACAGCGCACTCCTACAATCTCCCTCACCCTTATCAGGAGAAACAAAATGGGTGGCTCATAGCCATCTGATTTCCCTCGGCACAAAGGAACACTTCCTTGGCAGGAAACTACATCAAAACCAGGGTGTCCCATGACCACATAAAGGATCAAGGTCTCAGGAAGGTGCTATTTTACAGGTCACAGAAATTTGCTCTGCTGATCTTCATCATTTTCAGGAGAGGGTTCATTATTTTTTACAGTATGTTAGCGATTGTTTGGGGCAACTTAAATGTTATCAGGAATAAAAGTCAGTTTTTGTTAGTGTATAACTGTAAACTCATAACTGTAAAGTTATAAAAGTAATTCCTGTCATCAAGTACTGTGTGAGAAATGTTTTCCCTGATGTGCAGTATAAGGGTATGAAAAGCTACCAAGATGCCAGAAGGTGATATGGTAGGAATAATACTAGTAAGTTGAAAAAAATACACATTTCCATCAAGTTCAACATTTTATGCCCATGTGAAACCTGCCTAATGGCAAGTTGATCCAGAGGAAGGCACAAAACCCCTGCTGAAGCCTCTCTAATTTGCTTCAGAGGGGAATAATACCTTCCTGACTCCAAGATGGCAATCAGTCCAGATCATGGATCAACTTGTAACAAGAGCTAATTTCAATAACCCTGAATTTCCTCACTTGCTAAAAAGCCATATAACCCCCTCTTGAAGCTAGCTAATGTATCAGTCAGTACGACTGATTCAGGGAGAGAATTCCACAACTTCACAACACTCACTTTAAAAAATCCTTTTTAAATATTTAAACAGAACCTCCTTTTTTTCTAATAGGAATGGGTGGCCATGTGTCTTTTGGAAGGACCTACTGGTATATAAAGCATAAGAGAGATTATTATGATTCCCATATATATTTATACATAGTTATCATATACCTCCCATATTTCTCCAACTTTTCTCCAGACTTAACAGACCTAATTTGGCCAGTGTTTATTAATAACTGAGACTTTACCAGCTAAATTGCCTTTATTTGGACTCTCTCTAATTTAACATTATCTCATTTAAGCATTGGGTACCAAAACTGCATGGCATATTCTAAATGGGGCCTCGTAGCACTCTGTAAAGTGAAGGAGCCTCTCCTCCCGCTAATCTATTCCCTTTTTAATACAGCTCAAAACATTGTTTGCCCTTGCAGCAGCTGGCTGGTATTGCTTGCTACAGCCAAGTTTATTATTTTCAAGGACTCCAAGGTCCTTCTCCATTATGGTTTATTTTGATATTTTACTAGTAAATAATGTGCATAAATTATTATAAACATACAATGTACTAAAGCAAATGTAACTTATAATTATAGCAGTCTCCGTGCTTTAAAATGATGTACATAGAATGCATTTTAGGCCAAGGGCAAAAGTAGTAGCTTAGGGCATTCTGCACCCCATGGATGTTTTACACTAAAATGAAGCACGGGCAGTTCTCACAATTTTAAGTGATCCTCATAGACAGCAGTGCAGGAAGTTTTAGACATTGTAATGTCGTATTTTTGTCTGAAAATATATGACAAGGAAAACTACCAAAATCTTGACCTTGACGTGAGTTTGAAAAGATTTATTTGTTTGACTCTTACACCTACAAATTCAATGCCATTAAACATACTACTAGTGATGTCACAAAAAGTTTATTAGAAACTTCTTTTCAATTTGGTGGTACCCTTCCGACCAGCTGCCAGTAGCGATATCAATATACCAGTTATACATATGGGAGCAGCAGAGACAGTGGAATAACTCAGTACTGTACTAGTTATGTTGTTTCAGACATGCCACATTGGTATTAGCTACCATTATTTTAGGTTACTTTGCAGTCAAAAGGGTGCAGAAAACCATCGTGTGAACCCCAGAGTGTCTCTTTTGTTTCTTCAAGCACATTTTTAATGACTGGCTGCTTGCAAACTAAATAGAATATAGTAAATTTTTATCAACTCAAGCTTCTGACTTACAGAGGCAAGCAAATGCAAATCAACAAATACCACATTTAATACATTTTTCACCAAACACACAAAATTTGTTAGCTTTTACATTGAAGAGCTTGAATGTGGTCAGTGGTTTATCTGGGGGCCATAATTTGTTGTCCTGCTACCTACTGTATATATGTGTATTTCTAAATTCCATAATGTGGAAGCAAATGGCCTGCAGGCTGGTCATTCAGGTAGCCCATAATATTTGAATGTTTCCACCTGGTGGTTGGCAGAGAATAATCAGTTAACACTCAGGCGCTACCACAATCTTATGTTTATTAATATAGTATATAAAGTACCCCCTTGTTGTAAAGTATAAGGATTATAAATTATAATGTATATAAATACAAAGAAATTCCATGGTACTCTGAGGTGACTTCTAATATCCTCATATTTTACAACAGGGGGTACATTATTTATTATAATACACAAGTTTCATTGAGCACTAAGCACTGATTATAACATGACATTCATGGCTCTTGTGTATTATATACTCATAAGTGAGTGCAGAGGATGTCTTGTCTTCATATATATTTTGTGGTCACATCCTTATTGAGCCCTCGCCTAATGGTTTAAAATTGTTTAATGGTGAGCACAACTTTACCTTTTTACTATCTTGTGTCTATTCCTAAATAAATATACTTAAGGTATATACCCACAGGCACTTTAAGTGGCACTTGCTATACAAGTCTTCATAGATTTTTAGTCTTCCCTGTGGGTCTGTACCCATTTTTTCTCTACTCAACACTGATGCCTGCTCCTGACCTGATCCACAAGAGACACTTCAGTTAATCAGTTAATGTCAGTGTTGATGAGCAGTGGAATTCATACAATTCTACCACATGGGACACAAGGAATATAAAAGCACTTTTTATTATTGCCTGTTTCTCCTGGTGAGAGTTATTTGTTATTTGTTTCTCAGCTCTGCCTTGGTTCTGCTTAATGAGAACAAGCAAAATTGCCTGAAATGGTTTTGTAAAAATATTGCCAAAAACCTGTGACAGTCTCTGGGTTAGGCCAGCATTTTCACTGTTCTGTTTTATCACATAATGTAACATGCATCTGCCGGAAACTGTTGCATCCTTGTTAATTAGCAGGGTTTCACAAAATCAGACATAGTAGATAATATAAATGCATAGAAATCAGTGTGCTTTATTTAAACAAATGTCTGCAGCATCTGGACCAGTTTAAGTTAGTATTAACTCAGGGCAAAATAAATAAATGACTAATATTCATGTTCTTTGACAGGGTAAAACTTTGGAAGGGTGAAATTCTGGAAACCCAGAATTTTTTTTTTTTTATGTTGAACAGTGGGCATTCAATATCAGGCAGATAATAACAGAAAATAATAGATAATAACAGAAAATTAAAGGTCCCTTTTGACTTCCCCATTCTGCTTTTACATCAGTTTTGAATTAATTTCAAGACCAAAGCTTCTGTTAAGTAAAAGAGGTAATATGAAAATAACAGATGTGAGTTCTTCCTCTATGGTAGCCAAGTCAGTCCATGGCACCAAGACAGCAGCGGTGTGCATGTTCTATGAAGACCCATGCATATAATCCCAAATGACTTCATACTTTAAATCATGCAGACTGTATCACACAAATTATAAAAGGGAACAGAATTTATTCAACAAAGCAGATTTTAATAACAGAACATCACATTCCTGCATTATGCGTAAGTGATTTGCACATGATTGCCCCAATTTGTACATATTTTGTTATTCTATCTCTACTGTTATATATTTTATTCTGACCTTTGCCAAAGTGTGCCAAATGTAGTTTCTTTTATCATTAAATTAAGCACTGTTCCTTAATTATCTTCTTGCTCTGATATTATTTTCTTTAGTAATTTCATACATGAATGATGTAAGTACAGGTACACAATTTGCCCTGTGTTAAGGCTGTGGTGCCTTCTGGTGCATTTTAACACTCTCTGGACGCTAAATGTGAGAAATATTTTAATGGTGAAATAAGGGTTTCTTCAGCAGGAATATTTGCAGGGGCATTTTTCCCATGAGGCAAGAAGTTTTTACTATTAAAGTCCATAAATGCAAATTTCTGCCTGCCCCGCGAGCTGGAAATGTAGTTAAATTCTCAAATTCACCTTGTGTTCCATAGCCCTAAATGTGTTTATTGTGGGTATCCCGCATAAACCCCGCCCCCCCAAAAAAACAATGGCATGTATTTTCAGCTGACTGCTATTCATCGGTGGATAAAATACTGTAGGCAATAGAGTGAGAGGATGGTGAGTATTACATAGCTACATAGTTTGAAAATAAAAAGGTTTAAAACACTAATCAGATGAATACTTTGCCATGGTTCTGCCTGTAGATAGCCAATTCCAATTAGTCTGTACCTCATACAGCCATGCACAAAGCACTTATTGCTTTAGGTTGTGTGTGTGACTGTTAGAGAGGTCTTGCACATGCCCCCCACAATGTAACATTAACGCTGCAATGCTTAACCCTTGTTATTAATACAGTAAATATAGTATATCAATGTAAAACAGACTCCTGGGCTTATATCCTTTGAGTACTTAAAGAATAAATTGCTTTTACACATGTAAGATGAAGGTTCTACTATAGTATTAATGTTTCTATTTTAGCCCAGCCTTTTATATAATTTTACTTGATACAAATAGTCCTGCAGCTGACATCTCTGCCAAAGATATAGGACTCGCCTAAACTGAACTGGCATCATTTGTTCATTGATATATCATTATTTTTTCAGATTCCATAGAAAGGGGATGTTAAATAACTAGTAGAACTAGTACATATAGGGGTGTATTTATTAACACTGAAGACAAACATCATCGGTGATGTTGCCCATAGCAACCAATCAGCAATTTGATTTGAACAGTCACCTACAAGTTAGAAAACAAAAGCAAAGATCTGATTGGTTGCTATGGAAACATCATCAGTGATGTTTAACTCCATATTGTACCCTCTAGCAGAGGTTTTGCTTCCAATTTGTAGGTTAGTAGTTGGTTGTGGCCCATGTAACAATGGTTTGGATGTAAGAAAGTCATGCCTGTAGCATTCACCTTTCCGTAGTTCCACATATTCTTAAGTCAGTTAATGAACATTCATTAGCAAATATAATTTTACTGACTTCATTCTGGCCCACCTCCCCATCAATTGGCTAGCCCACAGTTTGTTTGAAACAATTTTTCAGAGGAAACAAATGAAATACATACTAAAAACTCTTAATTATCTTGCAGACTCTCCATAAATAATTTGATTATTCAGGGGCGTTCTGGCTCCTAGTGCTGCCCTGAAGCGGCCTATGGGATGCCGCCCCCCCACAGCTCTTAGGCTTTTTGTGTTGGAGGGGGCCAAGCGGGCAGCATTGATACAGAGAGAAGAAACTCTGATTTAAAAATCAGAATTTTGTCTCTTTAAGTTACCAGGAGCAGCTTTTTAACTTCAGGGGCAGAGTATCTCAATGTACCTCATGGCAGCCTGTATTATTTAAAATACCCATAATTATCTGTTAAATGTATTAAGCACAGTTAATAATAACAATAATAATAATAACTATGATGATGATTATTAACAATTTGTTCCATCATGTACTTCTTAAAACCCATTGGGTCAACTGAAGAGGGCAGTTTTTTCGTAGGAAGGAAGTCGAGGATGCTCAAAGCAAATACACAAGAACTCATTAACAGTATTCGTCACTGCTCTTTAAAGAATGCAGTGGGGGAGATCCGGAGAGGGATGAAAAATGTCTTGTTAAAGAAAAATAAAACAGATAAGGCAGGAAGTAACATGCAACAGAGATTGTAACAAAGTAGGGGGCCTTTATGAATTGTCTGAATGTCAAAGTTAGGAGGTGAGAAAGGGGATGCATATATACGGCAGGCTTGTCCTTACCACCTAAATTCTAAATACAGAGCTCCTTTGCACCTAGCTCATGCCTGTCTAAACTAGGGGGCAGGAGGGAATATGTACCCCCCCACACGCCCCTGTTCAATACAGTGCAGCCAAACCTAGACAGTGCTTTATTCATGTAAGGAATGCAGGCCCTTGTGCTCACTTGTGGCATGCAAGGACCAATAGGCCAAGGAACTGATGTCTGAGCAGGGTATACATGTAAAGTGCAAAAACATGTTGGCTTGTGTCTGTATTTTGCCCTTTGAACCCTGCTCCATTGTAAGTAAATGAGCCCTGAGGTGATTCTGAGACAAAAAACATTGCATATGACGTAAGAAAAAAAAAAGCTAAGTAATGAGGAAGATACATATATCATCTCTTGGCCACGTTGCTTATAAATAGTTCCATGCTACATGTCACTGCTGTTAGGAGAGCTGCATAATTACAGCACAATAATGAATCACCTCTATTCATTCTTATTAAATAAAAAGAAGGGATATGTAAAGGGAAGTTTTTATATAGTGCTCTCTCCCATGGGATTCAAAGCACTTTATTGAATTAATAACGATCAAGGCAGCCATCATAGTTGGGGGGGGAAGGATTTGCAAACATTTTCCTGTACAGGAATGTACATTGCAGGTATAAATGCATTTTACATTCTGGCTAAGCAGGTAAGGTTATTATAGAGGTGTATGGCCTCTGTGGTAATTACACTAGTTCCCTACGCCCAGGATTAGCCTGCAGCACCAGAATGAGCAGCTGTAGGATTGCAGAATACCACGCAAGGTTCTTTATTAATAACATTCTCCTAGGGGCTGATTTATTATCCTTCAGTCATTTCTTTCACTTGCTTGTGTTCTTCATTTTTTGTTGCATCTATTGCTTTTTTCCTCCCTCATATGGAATTTTTTTTTAATCAATAAAAAGACAGGTTTTAGGTGAGAATACGGTCAGATTAGTAACATATCTGGGCTGTGCCCAGAAGACATCTGAAGATCTGAAGAGCAAAGCATTGTCCATGGTAGCAGCTCCATTAGATTACCTTCCTTCTTATTAGATTTTTGGGTCATCCCTGCCTTACAAAATCTGTGTTTACTGCAGAGTGAAATCTATTAAAATGTAAAGCAGCTGTTTTTTTTTTTTAAATAACTCTTATAATTGAAGTTTAAGTGAAGGTAAGATAGTTACACATTTCAGTTACAGAAGGTCACGAGCAAACATGCTATTAATTGTACTGTTAAAATGTTAATGGTGCTGTTAAACTGGTGCAGCATATGGCTTTTTTTCTCACAATAAAATTGCATGAGATAGAACTGCAAATAATATCTAAAGTTAAAAATATTGTAAAGCCTGATGTGGCCTTAACACTCTTTTTTAAGTGTGAGTTTCTCACGTGTTTAATAGCACATTCACAGATATCCTAGCAAGTGCAGTGGGAGGTGTCAATATCGTATGTTTAAATGTCGTGCTTTATGTGTTATTGTATGCCCATTCTACCTGTAAATATACTAATAATGGTGCTGTTACTGGGGCTGCCTATAGTGGTGGTAATGTCCCTGGGCAAAAATGTTTTTTTTACAGGGCCTCATGTTTTAATATGAATATGGATTTTTTTGCATATGGCCCCTCAACTGCTATTGAAGTGCAGCTTTTTGAGCCTGACTGGCAGGGGCTCTGGGTGTTATAGCTTTACCACATCTGAAAGGCCACTTGTTAGGTATAGCCTTGCTATAGCTACTTTCCCTTCTTATTACCTCCACTAATCTAAATTGTATGGTCTATATGTGGTGCATTGTTGTGTTTCATCTCCAAATGACTAAGAATTGCTCTGGTTTTGGTTACCTGCTTTGGACATTAGGCAAATTCAGCCAGAAATCTAAAGCAAAGTAAAACACAAAAACATCTGCAAAAGGGCGCATACGCCATTTATTAAAGCTACTAGTGCACATTCAACACCCTGCTGTTGTCAGGCTTGTTGAGCCCCCTCCCACTCACTTGGGGATCATTTACTAACACTGTGCAAAAAGGCATGTGGGCAGTATTGTGCAGAAACCGTTTAGCTTTTTTCAGCCAGCTGTAAGTAAAAAACAGAAAGCGACAATATCTGAGATACAGAGCCAGGGTAAACTGGCCAGAATCCCCAGGCAACTCAGCCGCTCAACCCTCGCCCTACTCACGTATGCGCAAGAATCGGGGTAGGGTGGTAAGTAACCAGCCGTGGGGGGGGGGGGGGCGGACGGACGGACAAGGGCCCATTCAAGGTGTAGGCAGAAAGAAGAGGTACATGATTAGATCACATTCATCTGCATACCCAGTGATACATGGACAGCAAGGTGGCCCAGGGGTTAGTACTGCTGCTTCCTGTGATTATGTTTCCTCCCACACTCCAAAAACATATAGACAGGTCCTGAAAAAAATGACTGTGATTTAGATTGTTAGCTCTGCTGGGGTTGATGTAAATGACAAATAATCTCTATAAAACACAAAGTAGCATGTTGGTATAGAATAACTTTCCTCCAGTAAAGCAGTGCAAAGGCATCTATCTGCTGTGTGTGTGAGATTAAACAGGATGCAGTAAATTTTCTAGCTTCCTGCAAGAGGAAATCTCAGTAGTTAATGTTTTGATTTCCCAAAATAACATTAAATGCTAGCCCTGAACCTAGCACAAGCCTCTTTGTACCAACAACAATCAACAACAAAACAATATAAAACACATTAACTTGGTGGAAAACTCATAGTAGTTCATGGGCATAACTTAGTACCAACACATCTGTGGAAGAACCATAAAGGGGGGGCACCCTAAAAACATTCATTATTAAAATATTAGGCCAAGGGATTTACAGGTTAGTGGGATGGGGGGGGGGGGGGTGGAATTGTGGGTCCTTATAGAGGAACAAGGATTGCCACTTGGCTGGTATTTTAAAGATGATGCTTATTGCCAATGTTATTGTGAAAACCCACAAAAATATAGGGAGGCTGGTATTTTTTGTCAGAAAAGGTGGCAACCCTAAAGGTAGGGGATGATGGTGGTGTGCCCTGAACAACCCATACAAAGGATCAATGTTAAATGCAGAAAATACCAAACAGACCAGCAGTATGTATTTTTCATAAACTGTTTAGATGCCTTTGTGTTTGAACCTGGAAACAGGGCACCTATCACTCCCATATTGTTTCCCCCAACAGGGGGCATTTGACTCTGATACAGATAAAATTTTCACCTCAACCCTTTAGAACCTGGTACAGTTATCAGACCTGTTATCCAGAATACTTGGGATCTGGGGTTTTCTGTATTAGGGATCTTTCTTTAATTTGGATCTCCATAACATACATCATCTTAAAAATAATGTAAACACTAATTAAACTCAATAGGATTGTTTTGCCTTCAATAAGGATTCATTCTCAGCTGGGATCAAGTACAAAGTACTGTTTTATTATTATAAAGAAAAAGGGAATTGTTTTTAAAAATCTGAATTGTTTAATGAAACAAAAGTCTATGGCAGATGGCCTTCCCGTACTTCAGAACTTTCTGGAAAGTGGGTTTACAGATAAGAGATCCCATACATGGACATACTAAGTGTGGAGGTAAACAACATGGTAACCAATTTAAAGGGAAAATTGTCTTGACTGATCCAAAGGCACTTAATCAGTAGATTGTACAGATTTATACTAAGAAATTGAGCTGGTCTGGCTAAGTAAAGCTAAGATTTAAAAGCATGTCAGACTAAAAAATATTTAAAGGGTAGGGTATCAGACAAGAGTTCACAAAAATGGACTAAAATTAAATTGGAGTAAGAAATATAAGGGCTGTTGCACATCAGTGTTCATTCATGTGTTTCCATGTGGTGGCTTTTTTATGTGTTTTACCACAATGTGTTAATTGTGTAAATGGAACCTATTCATTCTACTATGGGCTGTACTCATGGGGGCCACACTGAACTGGCCTGCGCAGGTGAAACACTGCATGACCTACGTTTTGGGGTTCAGCCCCATCAGTACAGCCTTTAATGGAATAAATGGGCTCCATTTAACGAACATATTCCTATGGGGCGAAACACATAAAAAAAAATGTCATGGTGGAGCATATAAAGCATTTTTTGTCTGAATGACATTTTTTTTTGTATTTATGCCATGCTACACCAAAATGTTATTTTTTTTTTCATCAAAAAGTTGGAGTTCTGCAATTTTGCAGAACTCTTTTGTTCTGAATTTAGCCGTATTAACTCCATAAAATGTACTAAGCAAAAAAGCTTACACCAACTTTAGCGTGGCTGAAAATTTGTATGAAGAAATTTGGTACTCCAGATTCACTAAAGTTGTTTAACTACAAGTTATAATTAGTTCCCCTATTTCCGAAATGTTGTGAATACTCCAGCTTAACGCCAGCTGAACTCTAATCAGTGGTGTTTCTGGCCCCTGAGCCGCCAGAGGCGGATCCTCCAATGCCGCCTCCCCCTCAGCACCCCTGCGCTTACCTTTACAGCACTGGAGGGGGTCTGGGGGCACATCGCTAGTGTAGAACAAATTTCTGTTTTTAAAAAAATGGAAATTTGAATCTTAACTTAACCAGGAGTGTTTTTTTGCCATATTGACCTTATTTACTGCAATACAGAAAAACATTTCTGGCATAAATTAAAAAAAAAAGAAAAAATGGCATTCAAACAGTTGTGAATTTGTCATTGAAGGCTCGTACTCGTGAGCGTTGCTTTCTCAGATGGCGTTCTCCTGTGCTCCACCGCAGAGAGTCACAGGAAGAAACGCATCCCATTTTTTTTAGTGGGTCTGAACTAACACAGGCGCAGGTAAGTGCTGGATGCAAGGGAAGCACAATTTGGATGTGCCTGTGTCAGAATCCTAAACTCCACAAGAGGTTTTGTATGGTGTCAGATCAAAAGAAGGGGAGTAATAGAAAAATCTGATGTGTAAACTACATGAAAGATTTGCCATCCAACATGACGTGCCTGTCAGAAGGGAATTCTGCATTCTGCGTCTTCATCCAATAAAATCTGATGTGTCTGACAGACTTTTTTTCTCATTAAAATACATTGTGTGTCGGATGTAGATGCAGGAACAAAACATACCATCTGACTTTATCTGATCCAACTTTACACTACAGCCTATGGAGATCAGATTTTGTGGTTTGCGTGGTGTTGCATGACAAGATCAGATTAAATCTGACCCACAAAATCTCCCGTGGAGTTTAGCCCCTACTCCCAGAATCCAGAGCAACAGGATTAAACCACAAAACTGGAGTCATTTAAATTTAGAGGCTAAACCCATAGCAATCAGTCCGTAATTAGTACTGATTGGTCAGCTGCATAAAGACTAATGAAAGAAATGTTCTTAGCAGTTGCTGTGAGTGACAGCTCAGAATAAAGTTTATACTTGGTTTAGGGTTTTTCAGATGTAGGCATACTCCCCACAGCATATCCCTTTAATACAGTGCCACCTTAAGAGGAATTGTTCTTTGTGTGCGGGTTGAGGGCCTTAAGCATACTGCACACCTATTTTTAGAGGAATAAGAGTAATAACCTTAAGGTGGGACTGCATATGATTCAGCATATCCCTGTACACCATCAGGGCAATACCCCTGCTAGCTGCTGATTGGTTGAATTTCTTATACATGCCCCATGTAAAGGGGACATTGAAAGGAATATATTCAATGTTGGGCTACACAGATTTTAGCAGAAACCTGTAGTAAGCATTTTCCTATGATGATAGTTAAATTCATGACTACTAGCAAATCAAATTTCAGATACTCCCATTCTTTGGCATAGATTGGTCCAATCAGTGGCCACAACTGTGGCCTACCCACCCTACTGCAGTGAGATCAGTAAACTGGTGTTATGAAGTTGCACACTGTGATTTTCTTAGAGTGTTGCTAACAGCATATTATATGCAGCCATAGTTTGATAAATACCTGAGACTAAACTGTTCCAAGCAAACTTCAGCTGCATTGGGGTGAAAAATCCAGTTTTACACACCAGGAATTTAAAGATTAATGACTTTGCCCCCGCAAGGCATATATATTTATTGAGCAGCATCTTGCTGTCCTGAGGTTTTTGCTGTTTAACACAGATATCCATTTAATAAATGCCCTGTTCTATAGAAGACAGTGTGGGATCTTGCAACACCAGGTACAGTGTTATGATCCCTGAACTGCAGGAATCTATTGTGTTTTCTGAAGAGGCCCGCCATTGCAATGGAAAGTACACACGCAGGCAGAGAAAGAGTTCAGGTAAGTAGCCATCTTCTTTGCGTGGCCCATGTGACTGGTCCTTTTTATGGCACATTGGGTAACTACAGGTTGCCAAATTGGTTTTATTCTTTATATGACATTTTTTCTTGCTGGCCTACACAACTTTATTTATTCATGAAACTAAATGTAGACAGTGTTGTGGTGAACTGAATTTTCTATAACTCCTGCTTTAAGCAGCTATAGAGCTGGTCAGGCTTCCGGCTGTATATTACCTCTGTTCTGTACCATTAAGTGGCTGTACCACTTAAAAGGTGGTCATGTGAATACAATTTATGCCAACATCTCTTTATAAATAGCTGTGTTGGTGCACTGAATATTTGGCTGTCCTGTACTTAATATCAGTCGGACTGGGGAGGTCTTGATCCCACCAGGGCTGCCACCTCAGTCCCCCCACCCCAGTTGTGTGGTCATTGTCAAGACCTCCAAAGAAATATGCAATGGCACAAACCCCCCTCCCTCCATTGTGTGTACATTGTAGTCCCTGATGCAGCAGAGATCTGGAGGGGAGATCAGAGGGAAGTGGATCTGTGTTTGGAGGGGAAGCCAGGGCCCACCGGGTTTTTTTCCCAGTGTCACATCAGCCCAGTCCAGCTCTGTTTGTAATTAGGTCTTAAAAATCAGTGCAGTGTGAATCAGGCATATGTAATGATTAGCCATGCAACATGGGAATAATGTTTTATAGTGAGCCCTTAACAGATTATATATAATGCAGACTAACCTGTACCTGTAAGACTAACATACATATCGATAAATTCTACACATTTAGTGGGGAATTTCACATACGTTTAATTTTTTTTGCATAATAAAGCTTTCTAAGGATTTTCCAAACACACATGAAACATTTTTAGTGTTCAGTTATTTGTAATTGTGACCAGTGTTTGTATCGTTCTATTTTCTACACTGCTGTAAAGGGTAAATAAAAACAGGTATAGGATCTATTATTCAGTATGACTGGGACCTGGGGTTTAGTTCTGCATATCTTAAACCTGCTGAAATTAATTTAAACATTACATACACCCTATAGGATTTTTTTGTCCCAGATTTGGATTCATGCAGCTTAGTTGCCATTAAGTACAAGGTACTGTTTATTATATACTTTTCTTTATAGCAAATCCTTTAACATATAGTCTTCAGTTTATTTCTAGAAATGTTTAGTTCTATGTCTGGGTATAGATTATTCTGTACAAAGAGTCTTGTATACCCACATTTGTTTTAATATGGGTGGTAGCTAACATACTTCATGTTTGTTTGAGGCAAATTGGTTTATTTCTAAAGGCTTCAAACAGTGGTCCCCCCCCCACTCCCCAATGGTCAAATTATGAATAAGGTTAAAACACTTGGCTGGATTAACCAAGCAAAGCATTTTTCAGAAACAGGAGCTATTGCTTTCTGCATTACAGCTGTAAGTCTTGGTTGAAAATGTGCTGTAAATGAATACTGTTCAGAAATGATTACAAAGTTCTCCTGGTGCCAAGATTTATGATGCATTCCTCTAACCCAAATCTTTACTAACAGTTTACATGCATGGGGCTTGAAAACCTGTGCTTAGTCTAACTAGATGGCACTAAAAATATTAAAATATCTCTTTAATCTTAAAATACATAATATGAGAGCTTTATTTTATTGTTCATATAAACTTTTAATGAGACAGAAGCTAACCTAAGTGAGCCATGGGCAGAACTACCATTTGGGCTACAGCTGCAGGAGCCCAGGGACCTCAGGCACTTTTTAGGGCTCTGGCACACGGGGAGATTAGTCGCCCGCGACAAAACTCCCTGTTCGCGGGCGACTAATCTCCCGCAGTTGCCGCCAGTTGCCATCCCACCGGCGACAATGTAAGTCGCCGGTGGGATGGCACACGCGGCGGCACGATTTCGGGAAATCGGCAAAGTTGCCTCGCGAGGCTTTTTTGGCGATTTCCCGAAATCGCGCCGCCGCGTGTGCCATCCTACTGGCGACTTACATTGTCGCCGGTGGGATGGCAACTGGCGGCAACTTGGGGAGATTAGTCGCCCGCGAACAGGGAGTTTTGTCGCGGGCGACTAATCTCCCCGTGTGCCAGAGCCCTTAGGCTTCAATTACTCCTAAAGGTGGAAATATTCAAATGTCTCCAGTAATGTTTAGTTATGTAGACCAAAGATAGGCAAATCGTAACCCTATCATTGAAATGCTATTTTCTGGATCTTGCCACTAGCCAAAGGCAGTCGGGAGTGCAGAGAAAAGTTGTCTAGTGACATCTGAAGGTTACCAATGACACTGGTGCCAAGGAATATTTCTTCACATAGGCCTCCCACCATCTTTTTCAGCAAGTGAGGAAAAAGTAGTGATCACATCAAAATAGTCGTAGGTAGTTGCATTTCGCAATGTTTTTGCTGTTTCGAGAAATTTTTAGCGAGGCGAAAGGGGACAGTTTTGCTCCTTGCTACTGAAGAATGTTAGTATATGTACACATCTCTCTTTGTATAAGGATCCTAATTGTATGTAATTTGGGACAACTGCATGTTGCATGATGTTTATAAATTTATCATATTGAAGTTCATGACCATATGGTGCACTAACTACATTAATATTTTTGGTGCTCTGTGCCTTTTTTGCCATCATGCCACAGAAAGGGGTATGCAGGCTTTTTTTGCCACAGGAAGGTGTATGCAGCCAGCAGCCAAGCACTAGGCCTGTGCCTTTGTGGCCTTTCCACAAATCTGGGCCTGTATTCAGCTGAGGAGAGCAAACAGATGGTGTGCTGCGAACCTGATACCTGATGCAGAATATCTTGCCACCCTGGGACTATTCTTATTCTTTAGGGCCTACACCAGATCTTTGCTGCTATTTACATAAGGAGTACTAACTGGTGTTCACATTCCTTACCTCAAGTTGGCAAATTTTCCAAGAGCCCATTTATATTGTATCTGTTCAAGGGAAGTAGCCACAGGCCCCTTGGAGCAATGACAATTTGTCCTCTGGGTGAAATCCCTATCACGGGGCTTAAGAGGAAACTTCCGTGATTTCGAGAAATCGTGGTGCTGCGTATGCCATCCCACCGGCGATTTACATTTTCGCCCATGGAATGGCATTTCGGGGAGATTAGTCACAGGCGACTAATCTCCCTGTGTACCAGAGCCCTTAAAAGCAACTGGTGGACATAGACGTAGTCTGGTCTTGTCATTGTTTGTTTATGGCCAGACTTACTGTAAACAAAGGAGACATAAACACCAATTTTGATAGCACTTTAAGTGAAATGAAGGGAAATAAAACTGCATTTAACCATAAGACAGAAAACACGGTTATTGAACAAGGTGTACTAAATGTAATTATACTCTGTATACTGTGGTAAGGCACTGTGCTTCAATCATAATAGGCAAAGTGTTCCATGTGCACCCTGTAATAACTGTATTGCTCTCTGTGTGGCTATTACTCTCACAAACCTTTAAATTAAAATCATAAAAAGTAGCAACTTTGATCCATTTGTTTCACCTGAAGAAACTGAACAATATTATTTATGTGTGCTAATGCGACGGCTCAGAGAACAAGAGCTTATAAATGGCTGCAGGTAAGCATTTGTTTTTTTCCAAGCTAGGGAGAAAGAAAACATCTGCTGTGATTGTGGCTTTGCCCTTACTGACTCCAGACTATCTTGTCTGAAGAAGCAATATTAGGTCTCTGTGCAAGGGTTTTTTGTTTAAAGGCTTTTCTTGGAAACAAACAATAGTGAGTAATGACACTCACAGTCTTGTGGTCTCTCCCCTTGCCTCACAGTAGCGTTTGTGTGGAAAAAAATAAGCAAAATATTTAGCATCTGACTCATACGCAAATACAGAAGGCTTGTAAAAAAGTGGCCTGCAGAAAATGGCATATACTGCAGCTGTACTGACCAGAACAAAGCCCTTATTATTTTTAGTCTCAGATACTAGGAATAAGGGGGCCCACTTATTATTCATAAAGCATAACAGTCTATACTGAGTTGTGCTGTATGTACTGTATAAAATGTTGATAAGCAAACTAATGTATCTTTACCTAACTTTGTTACTAACATAGAAATGAATCCCATCATTTGGCCCCTGGGTCAAGGATTTGATCATAATGGGGGCCTTTGTAAAGGACAGTGTGCTGCCAACTTGGTCAGCAAGTGAGCAGCTTTCATGAGCCTGTGTATGGTTACCTTTAGATTCCACTCTGTGACTTTGCTAGTAGTGCTGATGTGTCAATCTGTCCGGACCCAGCGGATGAGCATAAATACGCAGACATGTACCTAATGTGTAAATGATCTCCAGCTAAGTGGATACATTCTCTCCATAGGTATGAATTGCCAGTCTGGCTTTTGCATACAGAACAGAGCAGACAGACACTGGTGCCAATGTATAGTGTTGACAGATCCTCACTTCACTTTTGGTGTTTCTTTGAAGATATCACATCTGTCCCTGTCACTTAAGTGATTGCCTTTTAACACAGTGCTCTGTTCTGACTCTATAATGAATTATTTATATCTGGATGGAAACAAGCTTATTTAAAAGCTGTTCCTTTACTTTGTAGCATAGCAACTCAAAACATATCTAAGGGACCATATGGCACCTGATCTTCGATTTGTGATAGATTTAATGTTGCCATACATGCAAAGCAGATACTCCAGGTAAATTTTAACATCTTTGTATAACAAAGGGTCCTTTTATCTTGCAGTTTATAGAAATGTTATGCAGTTTAATAGAAATGCTTTCAAAAGAGATTGAAAGCATTTAGAGGAATATGAATATTATTTCATACCTCTGAATAATTATGCAAAAATATTCTTAGGAATATTACCACTGTGCCTTCATTGTACCTTATTCTTTTCTAACTACGCCCTTTCCCAGCTTTCAACTTAGAGTGCTCTCTAGTTGTCAGGGTCACTGACCCTGGCAACCAAAAACAAATTGTCACTTCTGTGTCTTCTATATCTCACCTCGTTACTATGGCAAATATGGGGTAGCAATCAGTTTTGATTCCGAGCCCGAGGAGATGTAGAACAAATAACTACTACTATTCCATGCACCTCTTGCACTTTTGTATGATATATAACTTTGAGGGGCATGGAAAGTGTTGGAAAGTGGGGTTGGAATTTTTTTAGGCTCCCCCCCATCAATATAATTGCCAACCTTGGATCCTAAACCAGCACTTATCTTTGCTAAAGAGTACACTGGCCCAAGATACTGTCTCACTGACAGCCAAGGGATCCCTGGTACATCACAGAAGATGGCAGTGCAGTGCTCAGTGGAATAGTGCCCTAGGCCGGCATGCTTCTCATTGGCCAGGCTCAAAGGTTACAGTAATATTCACTTGAGAATTCCTTTCTAATTAGAGTAGCTCTGTGATTCCATATTAAACTTGATTTAAAGCCTTGCATTGCAATCTTGGCCTTGAAGCTACAAATGTCAGTTTGAAGATATTGTATGTGGATTTCAATTAGAGGTAAAAAGAAGGTGGGTGTGAGATTGAAAATATCTCATAGCTGGTATTATTTATGGTGTAGGCATGGTTGAGTTATATTCGTTAACCAAGTCCTAGTTGACCTAGATCAGAGGTGTCAAACTCAATCACATAAGGGGGCCGAAATCTAAAACACAGGCTAAGTCGCAGGCCAAATTTTTTATTAATATACTTAGTAAGATACAAAGGGGTATATTTATCACAATGTGTAAAAAGTGGAGAAAGACATTACCAGTGATGTTGCTCATAGCAGCCAATAGATGCTTTGCTACTGTTGAAATCTGATTACTGATTGGATGCCTTGGGCAACATCACTGGTAATGCTTCACTCCACTTTTTACACAGCATGATAAATATACTCCTTAGTCTTAGTTACTATGTGAGGCAAATGGAAATTGATCAGGCTGGATGGTCAGACACACTCACCAAGGGCCACATAAAACAGCCAGGTGGGCCGGATTTGGCCCCCGGGCCTTGTGTTTGACATATATGCCCTAGATGGTACAGATGCCAGTGATATATACAGTATATCTTCGAGGGACCATTGATAATATGTAGTGGAAAATATGAAAAGATAGGCAGTAATGCAGATATCTCAAGGCATAGAAATCCTTATAGCACCAGTTACTAAAAATAATATCAGTTTCTCTGTTCGTAGTAATGTTTGTTACAATTCAAAGGAATCCATGTAATTACAGCTTAACCAATAATCAAAAAAATTGTTCTTGCTAGCTTTACTAGCAATTTATTGTAAGCAATGTACATTTAATAGACTTTAAAGACTAAAGGATACATTTAAAAGTCTAAAGCAGGGATCCCCAACCAGTGGCTCAGGGGGCAACATGTTGCTCACCAACCCCTTGGATGTTGCTCTCAGTGCCCCCAAACCAGGTAGTTATTTTTGAATTGTTGACTTGGTGGCAAGTTTGGAATAAAAACAAGATTTACTACCAAATAAAGCCCCCTGTAAGCTGATGAGGGTGCATAGAGGCTGCCTAATAGCCAATCTTAGCCCTTATTTGGCACCTCCATCAACTTTTATGGTGCTTGTGTTGCTCTCCAAGTCTATTTACATTTAACTGTGGCTCACGAGTAAGAAAGGTTGGGGATCCCTGGCTAAAAGCTAATATTAAGCATGGTTTTGTTAGCTTCTGATCAGGTAATGATCTGTAATGTATGCAGTAAACTCAAAGCAGTGTAACAGTGGAAGTGGTATGGTAACATGCTTCTTAGGATTTCAGGATGGTACCTCATTTAAGGTTACTGTGCACTAAAGCAATATTGGTCTAAAGCCAGATCTTGTTTGTACTTGGACAGAAAACTGGCTAAAGAATAAAGGGATGAGTGGGAAATAATGGGATATTTTTTGGTTGGCCCACTGTTTCAAGTAGAATACCTCGGGGCTTCTGTCCTTGGCCCACATTCCAATGCTTTCAATATTGACCTTGAAGTTGGCATTAAAAGCAACATATTTCTGTCTGCCAGCAGCACAACATTACGTAAAGTATTGAACACAAGGGAGGATGTTTCTGTTCTACAGATGGATTTGGGAAACAGCAGAGAAAATCTGGCACAGATGAAAGTAGAGGTGTAAAAAAAAATACTTTTTTGTTTTAATGTTTTAACAGTAACAGGTTAGTAAGTCATTTAATAGCAACAGATTCTGGGTTTAAGTAATGTTAAATTATTTTTTAGTAGACTTAAGGTATGGAGATCAAAATAACAGACCCCCTTATCCAGAAAACTCCAGGTCCCCAGGGTTCTGGATAACAGGTCCCATACCTGTATGTAAAAAGTAACTTAGTCAATAATATTAGAAGCAGAGTTATTGTCCCCACAGCTAAATATTTTTGGCTCATATCCCATAAATCAACAAATATATTGAACTTGTGTCCCTGTTAGTACTGTTCTCGCCATACTCCTGAAGCTGCTAGAGTCTACTGACACTGCACTATTGTTACACCCCTAAATCCATTGGACATTTGTATCTGTGATGGCACATGGGTAGGGCTTCTTATTGATGGGTGAGTTTTAACATGCAGTTAAAAGTGCATGGTGACCCCTAAATTAATTAAGCACATTTATTTTATTAAGGCAGTCAAACTGCTTTAAATAGTTGTACTAAACTTACCAAGTTTTTTCAAGTGTTAAAAAAGTTATAGATGACTGAAGCTTTACATCATTGTAAACTTTACAATCTACAGTAGTTTATGTAGCAAACAAACTACATAAAGGGGTGGGATAGCTACATGAAAACAGACATGCAGGGACAGATGTTTGACTTTATGTGGCTGTGTTCCCTAGTCATTCATCAGAAATAGGAATAAATGGACATGGTGTTTATGGCATAGAGAAAGGAAGAAACAACTGCTCTATAACAGGAACATTGTTGCCCATCCCAGATTAGCCACAAGGCAGCTGGATGTTCCAGGAGACTTGTACAATAATGCTTTATGCGCAAATGAGACAAGTTATACTCTGTAGAAATGTTTTGGCAAGACATGAAATGAGTTCTTCATTCTAGTTGAAAAAGTTCTATATTGAAATAAGAGCACATGTGACCTTCACATAATAATAGTTCCTAATTATGCCACAGCCCCCCTGTTCCATCAGCAAGGAGGTTTTAGTTTAGCATTAAACGGCTTCAGTAGAAGTCTGGAGACACTGTCATTAAGCTACACAATATACTGTGCTTTTAAAGGGAAAATACCCCCCTATTTTGACATTCAGTTTGGCTGATGCGGCAGAGGTGAATTAACACTATCTGAACTTTTAATAATAAATAGAAATGTATTTTACATTACACAGAGGTACCTGATTCCCCAGATTGGAATGAAATCATGGTATACTTAAACAATTGATTTCCCAAACCCTGATTAGGCTCACAGTGACTTGTTGCATTGTGAAATAATGGGTTCTGGGACTTAGTCCCTCTACTTTCCAGAGAACCTGTGCACCACCCTGTATGTATAGCAAAGGCACATCAAGTCCCAAAATCATTCACTTTACAGTGGAACAAGGTGAGGGAGGGGTTGCATGACACCTGTGAGCCTAAGGGGGTTGGCAAATGGTTCCTATGAGTGTTATGGTGTTCTTTAAATTTGTGGGATTAGATATGTCTGTGTAGAAAAAAAAGGCCATTTCTAGAAGGTCAGATAGTGTTATTGCACCTTTTCTACATAAGCCCAAATAAATGAGCTCATGTCAAAAAGGGGAATATGTTTACTTCTTAATATGAAGTCTAAAAATGATATACAGTTAAAATGCATGATTTATTATTTGCCTGAATAATAGTATTTGTAATGAATATACATAACAAGTATATGTTTAGGTATGGGACCTGTTGTCCTTTCTGGATAATGGGTATATGCGTAATTTGGATCTCCATATCATACGGCTACTACAAATCATTTAAACTTTAAATAAACCCAATAAAATTGTTTTACATCCAACAGGGATTAATTACATCTTAGTTGGGGTCAAGTACAGGGTACTGTTTTATAATAACAGAGAAAAGGAAATAATTTTGTAAAATTTGAATTACTTGATTAAAATAGAGTCTATAGAGTCTATTTAATCAAATAGATGGCCTTCCCATAATTCAGAGCTTTCTGAATGACAGGTTTCTAGATAACCGATCCCTTACCTGTACTATTAACCTAGCTGGCCCTCATTATTGTATGTGCATTACTCTATGCAATAATATTGGCTTTTAGTTCTTACTTCTGGATTTATTGCTGTAACTTAGCTTCCATTCTGGGCTTGCTGATTAAATGTCTATGGATCGTGATGTTTACCCAGGCTGCCGTCAGTCAGACTGCATATTGCCATGACTGCTGGCAGCTCTAGGGAAGATCCATCTGCTTTGTATCTTATGAAGATCTCGGCAGATGTTCTTATGAGCACTTTGGCTGCTGTGACTTTTGTCTTTTGATAGTGACCAGTCGCTAGAAAGACTAACTCTGATGTCTGTTTCAGTGTCTTTTCCGACCTGGCCTGAACTAATGTTGTAATGAAGTGCTTGTGTTCATTCAGTTTCATTTTACATAAAGGTTTTGTATCAATCTAGAAAATGCAGAAAAGATACTGTAGCATCTGGAGAGGTGCATGCTTATTCTTGGGATTTGATCAAAATAACCTTTGCCTTAGATATCTGGAATTCTCTCACTTAGGTGACAAGCTGTAACAGCTTCTGTTGCCTTTATCTCTATAGATCCACTCACAGTCTAATGCAGTTGGCTTATTTTTGGATCGAATGGTGCAGCTATTCCAATTATCCACCGTGTTTAAATCTATAGTCAACTTAAAGGGAACTTGTCACTCCGACATAAAAAACTTAATTTTATCATACTTAAATTTATAAGTCCTTTGCTAATTAAACATGAAACCCAAATGCTTTTTTTATTGAAAACATCCATATACAAACCTCAGCGGTCAGTCATATATTGCCGCTCCACCTCTATGTGTGAGGCACAGAGGCGGGGCAGTAATTTACATTCACTTTCCATTCAGCACTTCCTACATGCCACTGCACACCTCACTTCCCCCTCCCTCCTTACTGACTATAATTAAGCCATTGCATGGGCATCAGGTGCCCTATTCTAGGGTGAAACAAAACTTAATGGTGCCTGTCTGTTTACTGCAGTTGTGAATTTATTTTAAAACAATAGAAAAGGATTTGGATTTGTTTCTTTGGGTGACAGGTCCCCATTTAAAGAACATTACAGTGATTATATATGTTTTACTCATTACCTTTTTTCACTAAAGTTTTTCACTGGAGAGTGAAGGCATAATATTGTTCACTTTTGTACTTTTACAGAGATTTATTAAATATTGGGAAAATTCTGAACCCTTTTCTGTACCAGGGAAGATAAATTAGGGGCTGCTTTAGGTATTATTGAGTGATTAATTCTGATCAATCCATAAACATCATTAGTATTTATTACCACAACAGTCATTTCATATTTGTTATGAGTTGATCAAATCATAACAATATTGTTGCAAAGTGTGGTTATGCTTCCAGAAAACCAGCTTTTTTTTTTTTAGATATTAATAAAATCCACTGGAAGAAATAAAAGAAAACATTCTGAACCATTATTTGGTGGCATATTACCTTGAAGGCGTAGACAATAATAAATAAAAGTTTGACTCACAAATTGGATCAGTTGTATAAAATCCCTGGAGGGGTCACATTTGTGTTTTTGGTGGCTACTAATAGATGGCTTTCCAAGGGAGAACTTATACCTATATAGAGGTACGGGACCTGTTATACAGAATGCTCGGGACCTGGCATAAGGGATCTTTCCGTAATTTGGATCTCCATAACTTATGTATGCTAAAAATCAATTAAATATTGAATGAACCCAATAGGCTTGTTTTGCCTCCAATAAGGATTAATTATATCTTAGTTGGTATCAAGTACAAGGTACTGTTTTATTATTACAGAGAAAAAGGAAATCATTTTTAAAAATTGTAATTATTTGCTTATAATGGAGTCTATGGGAGATGGGCTTTCTGTAATTCAGAACTTTCTGGACAGGGGTTTCCGGATAAGGGATTCCATACCTGTACTTACATATGGCATGGTCTCCTTTTGGGGATGGTAAGCCTTCCTGAACCTTTATTATTATGCGCTAATGAATATAAACAAAACTAGATTAAAAACCAAATATTTTACTGGTTGTCCTGTTATAATAGACCTGCTTCAAGATTTGTGACTTTTATCCTATTACCCTTCTATTATCTTTTTAGACTAATTTAGTATAAAGACATAAAAAGGGAGCATCATGTTATAAAACCTATTGAAAAGAAACTGCCCTTACAAAATCATTTTGCAGCTGTGGAGGGACTTATGGCGCAAGCCTGCTGTCAGCAGCACCAATATATAGCCTACAAGCATTTCCTCTTATTTCCCTTGTTCCCTGACAATATTCCCAAGAAAAGCAGCATGATATATGAGCCTGATCACTAGAGGAAGCCTTATTATACTTGAAATGAAAAATGATCAACTACCACTGTACTAAAAAAGTGTACATATTTGTAAAAAAAAACCCCACATTTTTACATGATGAATGTAGTCATTGAAAGGAAAATAAATAAGTCATTTGGGAGTATTTGGGTAAACAAATATACAAAGAAGGATCTATAAATAAGCACCTTTTTGTGCATACCATCTACCTATTTTGATTCTTCCAGACCAGCCTCAATGTACATACAATATGGTGAGGATACCTTTGAAACAGTGGATTAGTGCTTTCAGATCTACCCTCCTGCTCTCCTTTTGGGATGGTTAAACCACAGCTGTTTCCAGGTCCCTGCTTATCAGAAAACTGATAAAAAAAAAAAAAAACCAACCTGCAAAAGGCATTGTCAACATGGCTTGTTCCAAGACCCTTCCAAGCAGCAAAAGTTTGGCCTGGACCAAGATCCTGGCCAAGCAGAAAATGTGTTGTTTTGGGTGCCTGGATACCATGGTGTTAGGGATAGGAGAACAGAACTTTCAGAACGGGGAGGGTAGGTTCTTTTCACTATCATAGGCAGCACCATGGATAGTCTGAAATTTCAAAAACTGTGTATACACAATGGGAAGAAGTGATTGCACATGCCCAAATCTGTCAACTCAAATCCGCAATTTCACCCCATAGCTAGTGATAAGCAAATGTGCTGCACAGAAATTATTGGAAAAATGCAAAATGTTGCTGAAATACAAGGGAGTCATTAGTAAGGAGGCTCAGGTGTTTTTTTTTTAGCTCTGCAGTAGCATATAGCCCCTTTCCAATATGATACAACTGTTCTGCATTGAAAAAATGGCTTCCATGCTGCCAATATCTTCCAAACATAGTTCCCTGACAGCTCCTAGATACACAGGGAGATACCTTCCAAATCAACCAGTGGGATTGGAGCTAAGTGTCATCCAAATATTTTTTGGGGTGGGGTGTCACACAATGTGTTGGCACTAACCCATTATAAATATAACATTATATTATATTATAAGAAGACATTAAGACATTCTGGGGCTGATTTACTTACCCACGAACGGGTCGAATGGAGTCCGATTGCGTTTTTTTCGTAATGATCGGTATTTTGCGATTTTCTCGTATATTTTGCGATTTTTTCGGATTCTTTACGAATTTTTCGTTACCAATACGATTTTTGCGTAAAAACGCGAGTTTTCCTATCCATTACGAAAGTTGCGTAAAAAGTTGCGCATTTTTCGTAGCGTTAAAACTTACGCGAAAAGTTGCGCATTTTTCGTAGCGTTAAGTTTTAACGCTACGAAAAATGCGCAACTTTTCGCGTAAGTTTTAACGCTACGAAAATTGCGCAACTTTTTACGCAACTTTCGTAATGGATACGAAAAACTCGCGTTTTTACGCAAAAATCGTATTGGTAACGAAAAATTCGTAAAGAATCCGAAAAAATCGCAAAACATACGAAAAAGTCGCAAAATGTTCGTTTTCAAGTCGGAACTTTTCCAATTCGGGTCGGATTCGTGGGTTAGTAAATCAGCCCCTCTGTGTACTGAGCTACTAAGAAAAGCCCTCCCCTTTAAACAAAACAGGGATTGTTTGTCCATTTATTGCAATAGATTCAAGCTGGCCAACTATGTCCAAGTCAACCTGGTCTGTTCAGCCCTACACTCACTTTAAAGGAACAGTAACACCAAAAAATTAAAGAGTTTTAAAGTAAATGAAATATAATGTACTGTTACCCTGCACTGGTAAAAGTTGTGTGTTTGCTTCAGTAACTCTACTATAGTTTATATATAATAAGCTGCTGTGTAGCCCTGGGGGCAGCCATTCAAGCTGGAAAAAAGGAGAAAAGGCACAGGTTACATAGCAGATAACGGATAAGCTCTGTAGAATACAATTGTGTTTTATCTGTTATCTGCTAAGTGCCTGTGCCTTTTCTCCTTTGAATGGCTGCCCCCATGGCTACACAGCTGCATTCTTTATATAAACTATAGTAGTGTTTCTGAGGCAAACACACCAGTTGTACCAGTGCAGGGCAGCAGTACATTATATTGGAATTTCTTTTATACACTTGAATTTTTTGGTGTTACTGTTCCTTTAATCTGATTCATTAATGCTTCATTGTACATTTTACACTGAGGTTTCCCTGCAACTTGATTGTTTTCAAAGTTAATACTCCCAAATGGTTGCCCTTTTATTGGCCACAATTAGGATCACTTGACTGTACCTGGGAAGGATGGGAACTTCAACAGGGAGTTGAATTCTGTAGTCACAGCCTCACAGTCACACCCCTGCTTAATGGTTTAAAATTTAGTGGGAAGCACAACTTTTACTTTTTTGACAGTTCACCCAACACACAAAAAGGTAACAAAAAAGCATTAAAACTCATCAAAGTGTATGTGAGAACCTTGTGCAACTTCCCTAGGCCCTCAACATAGGAAAAGAATCACAAAGTATAGAAAAAAGCAAGAATTAAAAAGTGGACCTGAAACAATGAGTTCAGGTAAAAAAAGTTTAAGAAATTACATTTAAAAAAGTCTAACACATATTGGGCACTTAGGGTCTGATTTAATTTTAATAGTAAAAAAATAGAGAAATGAGAAAGGTTTTACATGTTTTCTAATGGGCACATAAGCGTGGGTTTAAATTGAAATTTTCAGCAGGGTTGGACTGGCCCACAGGGCACAAGAAACTGTGCTGGGCTTGGGGGCTGATATGCAGGAGCAGTGGCATGGGGGAGCAAATTGGTTGATTGGTGGCAGTTGGGCTCAGACCCGTGGCTTTGACACTGACATACAAGTGAATACTAATTGAGATTGGAAAAAAATGTTAGAAAAGCCCTGTACTTTGAAATAAAAACTATTGGATATATATTGGCAATTTGTTTAGAAATTATATTTTCATTAGGCAAGATTAAGGGAGTTTACAACCACCGTAATGCAGAACAAAAGGTAAAATCTATGGGGGATGCCAAGTATGCCCCAGTGACTCTAGTACCTTGGATCATTGCTCCTCCTTTCTGCTGAGCGCCGCACCACCATATTTTCTGCATCTCTCAAATCTTCTCTGACCTTGCTTGGAAGGTGCATTTGCCATAGAGAACATTTTCTCAGGTCTCTGTACTAAGCATACACGTATGTAGGAGAATTGCAAGGGATACCTGGGAAATCCAAAAAATATGGTATGTACAAATTCTAACCTATGATTTGTCTACCAAAACTAACATTTAATATCAAATGGTACCTGTCAAAACCTTTTTCCTCCTCAAAAGCAGACATTTTATTCCCCTGTATACATTTTAGTTATAGGTACATGCACCAAAGATGAGAGAACTTTCTTATTCAGAATTTGTTAAACATTCGCACACAAGGGTAATATATACACCATGCAGCATCTGTGCCCATTGTTCCAGGAATGACACATTGATTAAGCTTCTGGCTCCATTCTTCACACCACTCTCCATTCCTTATCCGTTTCTGTCAGCTGAAGCTATTCCCATTTGCACTGACATGGCAATTTTTCCTTCACAAGATTTTAAGATTTTATGTATAAATACTTCGCTTTTTTCACATAATCTCATTGCTTTCAATGGTAGTTGGAATATCGCTGAAGTAAATGTGTGTGTGTGTGTGTGTATGTGTGTATATATATATATATATATATATATATATATATATATATATCATGACAAGGTGGGAACATACTGCATCACAAATTGTGATCTATAAGACTGTTAGCAGTGACCAAAAACGTGTGTAACCTTTTAAAGAAAATCCTCTAAAGTTTTAGCAGTGGGAACCTTACCTCTTATAATGCAGTCATTAGGGTTAATAGGTCCACAAGAGCAGTGAGTAAAGTGTAATTTAAGGCACAATTGCCATGTTTTTTTTCCCTTCAATGAAAGGATGATGCACTTGGTGCAATTATGCTGAACCTAACAGTTTCTTCTGGTTCACCAAAATAGTCGGAAATAGTTATTGCACAGAACTCCATCTGGCATCCAGCGTTTGACATGCAAGCAACATATACGCCTGATTTTTCAGGCTCTTGTGTGCTGCACCTATTCATGCTGGGTGCGAAGAGAACGCTGGTGCTACTGCCTGGTCAGGAGGTGGCTGTAGCTCACAGGTTCCCCTGCATCAATAGGAGCAGCAGTACTCGATTCAGACTGGAAGGCAGGAAGGAATGAGCAGCACAAACTGCAACTATACGGAGGTGCAAAGAGTGCATTTTGACACAAGTACCTTCTATCAAAGTGGTTTTATGCAGAACTGGCTGCAGGAAAGTGTGGAAATTACAACTGCACTTACTGACGTACATGAGCCCTAATATGTTTGCCCATTTGCTATAACAGCCCTCTAGTGGTGCCTTTGGCTTTAGTAAGTGTGCCGTGGTCCAAAGCTCAAGTCTTTCAGGCAGGGATGATTCTGGGGCTGCTGCTACACAAGGCAAAATTCCTAATGCTTTGCCCTCACTCCTTTGTGCTTTTACTCACTTACCTTTTGTGTAGCTTGAGAGGGAGGGTATATCCGGTACAAAGGGAACTATTGCACTCTTTGCTCTAAAACAGCTGAATTTCTGTTTAGTAGTAATGTTAACAAAAGTCTCTAAAACAAATGTAACCAGGGGGAAATTTGGTAGCCCTGGTTAAGTGCCCTTTGAGGAAATGTTTCCTCCTGGTTTGTGGCAAAAATCTATCTATCATCTGTCTATTTAGTTTGTGAGGCACTGGCTGGAAAAGTAGTGGAAAAAGTGTATATTTCACCTAGGTTTCTCACCTACACATGGTGAGGGGCTCCAGGCTTGGAATAATTTGAAAGAAACAAGCTATGTTTTCTCAGGTTGTTTTGTAAAACTTTAGCTGGGAAAAAGTCTCCACTTCTCGATTCATTACTGCAGCCAGTTCTTATTATTCGTTTCAGCTCTAGTACCCCCCATATATAATAAAAGGGACTAAGTTTGCCCAGTTGCAGTTACACATAGCAACCAGTAAGATGTTTCCTTTTAAACAGGTGACAAATAAATGCTACCTGCTGATTGGTTGCTAGAGTTTACTGCACCTGGGCAAACTTAGTGCATTTTTTTTACATTGCCCCTTATGTCTCTGTGACTGTCTGATATGAGAGAGGGAGTCTCTTTAGGGCAGCGATAGAACACTCTAATGAAGTTACTTTTGTTTGTTCCATTTCTTGTACTGGTAATAATAAATAGCATGCATAACTGTCTTGCTTAAAGGGATTCTGTCACAGGAAAACATGTTAATACATTAGTTAATAGTGCAACTCTAGCAGAATCCTGCATTGAAATCCAGAACAAATAGTTTTTTATATTTAATTTTGAAATTTCCCAGGTGTCCTTGGCCATATGATTAACTTCTGCCACTCTTTACGGCAAGTTGAAGTGATATCTACCCCTTTCAGCAGCTGATCAGCAGAACAATAGGAAGGAGGCAAGAGAACAGCTCACTGACACTTGTATTGCTAAAAAAAATGCTCCCGTGAACCACCTAGTGGTAGATATGAGAATAGCACCCAATAATAAAATACCCAAATCTGGAGGCAGTTGTATTGAGTAGGGGAAACAATAGCTTATCTGAAAGTAGTTCCATTGTGAAGTGCTGTGCAGATTTACATCCATTATAGTAGAGGTAAGGGATCTATTATCTGGAATAGTTGGGTCCTGGGGTTTTCCACATAAGGGTTCTTTCTGTAATTTTTTTACCATACATGCCATAGTCTGCCAAAAATCACTAAAGCATTAAATAAACCCAATAGGATTGTTTGCCTCCAATATAGATTATTTATATCTTAGATGGGATCTGGTACAAGGTACTGTTTTATTATTATAGAGAAAATGGAAATTGTTTTTAAAATTTTTGAATTATTTGCTTAAAATAGAATTTATGGCAGATGGCCTCCCAATAATTCTGAACTCTCTGGGTAATGAGTTTCTGGATTAGGGATCCCATACCTGTATTTAAATGAACCTTTGTATGCTTTTTACAGGATTTTGCATTTGAGTGCATTTTATGTTGCTTCCACAAGATGGCAGTATTTCCTTGTTTATGTAAAGATTTTAGTATGTACCCTTTATTAAAATCATCATCGCCACAAATTAGTCTTGCCATGTATCATGTAAACACATATAGCATGATACCAGTAAAGTGTATCTGGTACTTTTGGCCAATATTCCTTTTTCTTGGCACTATATATCCCATGTTGTCCAACCAAGAATGACATTTTCTTGTCTATCTCTTTCCTGTTTGTGATGAATACACTCTTTATCCCAAATAAATACATTGGATTTGCATTAAGGAAAACAAAAATTTCAATTGATTTGTTTAGAGATCCTGCACAAGATTCATTACAGAAATGTTTATTCATCAACTGAAACTCAGTTTAGCCCTTTGTTTCTAACGGAATTTTTCTAAAGGACTGCTTTTCAAATCACTTTTTTTGTGGATGGACATGCCTAAAATGCAATGTTTACCCATGCATTTGTTTATTTGTAATTGCAGTTGAAAACAGCAGCTGTCCCTTTCTGCAAATTTGGTTTTGACTCTTGAGACAATGTAGGGGGTGCTAGGCACATACCTCTTTGGCCTTGGCATGAGCTCTCTGTCAATCTGTCGCACCCCATTCTGCCCAAGTCACATGGTTCTGTACACAGACTTCTGCCAGGCCAAGCCCCCAACCATACTCCCTGCTAGTAACAAACAAACAGAAAATAGCAGGGAATAGGAAGATAACACAGTAGAAATTAGATTTACAAATCACTTTTAAATCAATCACTGAACAACCCTTTGTAAGGGCAAGTAGTATGATTACATTTTTGTTTTTTAGTCATTTAAATATAATGTACATTTTATTAATACTTTGTCTCTAAATGAGCTTCTTTGTTTTGAGGAGGCTGCCATACAGGACTGTAAGAATAGAAGACTAATATTTTGGATACAATGGCTGCAGTACTTAAGTAGGGTGTTATTCAGGGGTTAAAAATCAATCATGGCTCTTCACACTCATTCGCAATGATCTTTTTTTTTATCTGCTGTACACAAGCAGACTATTGATGCCAAGAATTATTGTGCACATTGTTACTGGACAGACAAATATAATTGATAAACATACATATGATTTGCACATTACTTACCTTTTAATTTTTATAGTCTTTTAATGGTGTGAGAAAAGATAAAGAAATGTCTTTATATGAATAAAGGACTAAAATTAATAAATACCATTGTGCAAATACCCTTAAAGGGACATGTAAACTATACATTTTCTTACCAAATATATAAATTGGACACATCTCCCCCACCCAAACCAGACCATTTGTATTGCATATGTCCCCTCCATTTGCCAGCACCATCACATTTTCATAAAACAAATAGCAGCTTTCACCCAGTGGCCATTTTCCCTCACACACCTTCAGTGACATTTACATTACATAGTTACATAGTTACATTGGGTTGAAAAAAGACCAGTGTCCATCAAGTTCAACCCATCCAAGTAAACCCAGCACGCCTAACCCACACCTACCAATCTATACACTCACATACATAAACTATAAATACAACCACTAGTACTAACTGTAGATATTAGTATCACAATAGCCTTGGATATTCTGATTGTTCAAGAACTCATCCGGGCCCCTCTTAAAGGCATTAACAGAATCTGCCATTACCACATCTCCAGGAAGGGCATTCCACAACCTCACTGCCCTCACCGTGAAAAATCACCTACGCTGCTTCAATTGGCAAACAGTACATGTGCACTAATAAAGTTCATGCAATGAAGAATGCAGGCTTACACAGGCAAAAAAGTCCTTCCTGCATTGTGCCCTGTAATGGTTAAGCTGGGTTTTTGGAGAAAAGACATGTTTCTCCAGCAGAGTGGACATCCAGAGCAGAGTTTCTATGGAAACCAACAGTGCCATCTCTTCATTGGCTGCTAGAATGGAGGGTGTGTTCATTAACCTGAGTTAAGAAGAACTGAGCATGGCCAGTAGCCAAGAGCCAAAGCAAATTCCTGAGGGAGGGGGGCAAGTGGTTAAGAGGAAGAGATGGAATCATAAGTGATTAAGGGGATGCTTCACTCTTACTATTAAGTGTTTAGCAACCAGAGTGGCAGGTATTTAAAGATTCCAAAGAGGCTTTTCACTGATTAAATTATTTGTGTGCGGGGGGGGGGGGGGGTTACTTATGTTTCTCCAAAACAAAAGTGGTATAACCCTTTCAATATTTCCCTCATCTCTTTCCCTAGATCCCACCCTCATTTTGTTCTTGTGTTACTCCCACCCCTATAAACTGATTTGGTCTGGATGTACCTGGTGGGGCTGGGCCATAATGGGTAGTGGCAGGAGTGTTCTAGGGGCATGGCCAAACACCACCTTGAAACAATCTCTGGGATGTTGACTAAATAGGGTTATACTTTCATGGTTTTAACGTTAAGTAAATGGCATGTAAATGTTTAACCATTATATTAATCCACAGTAAAGGTTGCAGTTCTGCATTCCCAATGAATGGAATAAAAGTGAGTATAGTACAGGCTAGGGGTGACTTTGTTGTAGCTGGCCTGCTGGAATTGATATTGATATGGCTGAGTGCAGCAGATCTATTTCTGTTTATCTAAATCACAAGCCAGAGCTGGAGGCCTATGTAAAAAAGACTTGTGCCAACAATGCCAGTAAATAGAGGCACTTCTTTCCACTGCAGTAACTTTTAAACAAATGCAATTAGCAGAATTGATCAGCCCTTTGCTTCTAGCAGCTGGAAAAGTTTGTGCTTATACAGTATATTTCAATGTTCATGTGCAGCAACCCTTTGTTATGGATTGTTCTGAGCTGCAGTGTTATTGAATCATGCTTTAGCGATATGGTACCTGTCAGAGCCGGGTCGAGTAGTATTTATATCTTAGCCCATTGCTGCCTGCACTGCTATCCACCTCTGTGCTCTTGTACCCCCCCCCCCCCATGCATGCAACCACTCACTCCACCCGCCCTGGCCTGGTCATTCATTTATTCGCAATTATGCCCCTGGTAGTGAAGAGGCTCAAGACTTGCTTAGTATTACCAGCATTAATAAAGACAAATTGGGGTCAGTTTGTTTTTTGCACAGGTTGTCTGGTTCAGAACTGCTTGCCCAGATTTTAGAAGTCTTAAACCAGACAGGACTTTACCCTGATTGATGTACAATTTGACCAATCATGAACCACTGCGCTATAGCTTCCTTGGCATCATTTTAATGCCCCTAAATGTCACTCACTCCATCCCTAAATGTCATTGGCCTGCCCCCAAGATCACCTGCTTTACCCCCTGTCCAGAATGATCTATTAAAGTTGTGAATCCTAGACAAATGCAACCCGATGGATTGTAGTTCTACATTTGCCGTAGTTGACATGTTAAAGCAAAGCAGTGACAAGCTCCAGAGTCTGCGTTACTTTGACTCCCTGCAGTAATATTTTTGCATTCTTGCTTTCATATAGAGCAATAACTTTATGGAGAGTTCTGATCCACAACTTCATCAGAACAGAGTCAATCCACAAGAAACACCATTGCCCAACCAGCATTACATTTGCTAGTGACATAAATGTTTCTATGGGGAAATGATTAAGGATTTTATGCTCTTCCTAACACAGTACCAGAACAGACTAGAACAGGAGATAATATCTCAGGGAAAGCAATTGTTAATTTTAGATATAAAGAAAAAGCTTGTATGTGCCACACTCTTTCAAACCAAGTGTTGTTTAACTCTGAAACCTCCAGTGGCTGCCATCTCATTACAGCACAGGGCAAAGATGCCTAGAGGCACATGTTGGCCATAGCAGTCCACTCCAGGGACACCAGCACTAAATTTGGGAAGTGAGAACCCATTGCGCTAAAAAATGTCTGTTACACGTGTAACTGGAATTTGATTAATTGCCACCAGTTCATATAAAGTCCCACTGTCGGCCTCGTTTTCTGGCTTGAGGCTAACGCAATATTAATTCAGTTATATTATTGCTGCATGCCTTATTCCACTGATGTTGGTACAAGGACAGACATGAACATAAATCACTGTTTACTAATGTTGAACGTTTTGCTAATTTATGATTACATTGCAGATCGCAGGAAACATGGGTTTTGCATTAAAGAAAAACTATTCCCCCAGAATGGAGAATGGAGATAGTTTATATTATGTTAAATGACCTATTAATGAATCTCGCCAAACTGGAATATATATATATATATATATATATATATATATATATATATATATATATATATATATAAACAGTAAATATTGCTCTTTTACATCCTTTCCCTTGATCCACCATTTAGTGATGGGCTGGGTGCTCCCTCAGAGTTCACCTGACAGGAAATAATGCAGCTCTAACTGTAACAGGAAGTAGTGTGGGAGTAAAAGGCAGAACCTTGTCCATTAATTGGCTGATGGGGCCTAGCATGTGTGTGCCTTGGCTTGTTTGTGTGCACTGTGAATTCTATGATCCAGTACCGCCGCTCCCTATACGCAGAGTACGCACTCTGCGTAGGGCACCAACTCCCAGGGGGGCACCCAGACAGTACCGCCGCTCCCTACGCAGAGTGCGCACTCTGCGCAACAACATACCAAGTCTTCGCCAGCGCCAGTCAGCGCCAGCGGCTCCTTCTCTCTTATGCCGCGGCAACAGGCCCTTTTATAAGGTTGCGCCCGTGCGTATGACGTCACACGTCAGCGACGAGGCGCAACCTTATAGTAGTGCCTGTTGCCGCGGCATAAGAGAGAAGGAGGCGCCGACGATCGCTGGTCTGTTGGGGGTACTTTCTGTGGGGGCAATTGGGGGCACTGTGCGGGCTGGCTACTGTCTATGGGGGGTACTGTGTATGAGGCAATTGGGGGTACTGTTTTTGGGGGCACTGTTTATGGGGGCAATTGGGGGTACTTTGTATGGGGGCACTGTGTGTGGGGGCTACTGTCTATGGGGGGTACTGTGTATGAGGCAATTGGGGCATTTTGTGTGGGAGCTACTGTCTATGGGGGGTACTTTCTATGGGGGCAATTGGGGGTACTTTCTATGGGGGCACTGTGTGTGCGGTCTACTGTCTATGGGGGGTACTGTGTATGAGGCAATTGGGGCACTTTGTGTGGGGGCTACTGTCTATGGGGGGTACTTTCTATGGGGGCAATTGGGGGTACTTTTCTATGGGGGCACTGTGTGTGGGGTCTACTGTCTATGGGGGGTACTGTGTATGAGGCAATTGGGGGAACTTTGTGTGGGGGCTACTGTCTATGGGGGGTACTGTTTATGGGGGCAATTGGTTCTATTTTGGCCCCTATAGTAGGTGTGTTTTTTTATTATTTTATTTTTACCTCGGTAATATTTGGGGGAGGGTGCACCAAAGTAAATTTCTGCTTAGGGCACCCATTTGGCCAGCAGCGTCCCTGCTATGATCCCAGGAGGCAGCCCTTAATTCTTAAAATGGCAATTTTCTATTTAGAAGTACCCATTAGCACATACTACTAAAAAAATATATTTTTATGAAAAAGGTTTATTTAGATAAAGCAGGGTTTTACATATATTTTTATAGTGACCTACATTGCTTGGGGGTATAATTTTTTCTTTAAGCTTTATAAGCAGTAGGCTGCTGTATTTTCACACTTTTAAGGTAAAAGGGCCACTTTACCTCAAGTACAAGATGAACCGGTATTAAAGGACATGTAAAGTCTATTTCACTGGGGGGTGCCAACAAGTAGCACGTAAAGATCAAAGGTGCCTGTCATGGAAGGGTTAAAGTGCTAATAAAGGTTATTTAGAGACTATAATACTGCATGGGCAAGTACTGATGAACAAATGAGTTGTAGAAACTTGTGTTAACTGGTGAAGTGCTGGCTTTCGGTCAATGATGGCAACAGACTGTGAGCGGCTGAACCAGCTCTATTCTGTAGGTAACTGCTTTATCAGCTTACAGGCTGCACCGCGGGTTTATTCACATTCAGCATTTCCATTCATGCTTGTTAGTGACTCTTTGCAATGCATTCCCCATTATGAGATTCAGCAGTTTCTAGCATGTGACCCATCTGCTTGTGTTGTCAGACTGTGTGTTTGCTAGGAATAGTATGTGTCCCTCACAGAAGCTCTTTTCTTTTTGGTTGATTTAAAAAAAAAAAACAAAAAAAAAAAACAGCTGTTTTATTTGTCAGCAAAGATTTGGCACACTGCTACTGTGTATCTGAATCGGCAGCTCAGTCCTAATGCGTATAAACCTTTTTGGATAAGTAGTTAATCACATATTTAAAATTAGCTGAACACAGAGAACCTATGTTAAAATGTATTCTGTTCATAGCTTTCATGTCTGCTTTTGGGCTGTTCTCCTCTCTCTGCTTATGCACAATGGAAGGATGCAGTGTGGGGAGGGCTGGTCAGGGCGCACAGAGACCTCTTTCTAAATGTAGAAAGAGCATGTACATAAATTTACTTTAATTGCCCTTACCTTCATTGTGGATTGTAAGTGTTAACCCAAAAGAAGGAAAAGTATGACAGAAAAAAAAAATATTAACAAAATATTATATCTGTGTGTGTGTATATACGTATGTATGTATTATGATAGCCTCATGTTATGTCATAATCCAGTGATTTTTTTTTTTTGTTAAGAAAATGATTCCACTTGCTTGTATTAGTCCCATGGGGTATTTTATTGGTTCATTGCCTTGAAAATGATTTAAAAGGGAATGACAAGGAAAGTTTTTTTGTTTAGAAGAAAATCAATAGTTATGGTTTGGGAGCTATTAAAACTAAATGTGGCCACACATTATAACAGATGTGATCCCTATAAAGCATTTATTAAATGGGCCGTAGTTAAGAGTCTCTTGTGAGAGCTGCTGGTCTTTTTGTTGTACCATTTTGTGTGTGACACTTTCAGTATGCAGAATGTCAAATAATGGTATGCCCTTGTTTTGTTCTCCTTTATGTTAAACAGTAGATCCCCAACTCTGCCCTTCTCATCGCCCCTCATATTCCTTCTCTATTTCTTTCTTCTTCTCTGATGCTACACTTCAAACCCTTGAGCACATTGAACTTCAACCAGTGGTTGGCTGGCACCATCTTACCCAACAATCTTGCAATGGGTGCTTGTTTCTGGTGTGGGTAGCTTACACAGGCATAGAACGATTGCATCATGCTGCAGTACTTCTTAGACACAAAAGTTCAAGTGTGCATTCAACCAGAGGTTGCTACAAGCTAATGGTCCTTCAGAGTCTTCTGAACAATCAATCATAGCTGTTGGTGACCACTGTTGGGGACATTTAAGTTTAAGAAACTATTATCTACCACAAGAGAGTGTAGGGGTAATGTAATCAAAGGTTTCTATTAGTTTAGTAACCCACAGCAACCGATTATCAGGTAGCATTTGTCGACCAGCCACAACGGCCTGGGCCTAGGACGTCATGCTGCCTGCTCACCGCATCTCCACTGGCAACTGGCTGGGAGATTTTGACAGCCGTTTGAATCTTCCATCCACCCAGTCCCCAGTGGAAACAATTTCGTCAGAGCAGTGGTGGGGGAGGATGCTACGAGCAGTGGGTGGGTGAGAGGGGTGCGAGTGGCATAAGTGGGGTAGAAGTGGCAGAAAAGACAATGATAGTGACCTTGGAAGTCCACCCTCTATATAAAAGTACTGGTCCTGTTGCCATTTTCCCTGTATCTGATAATGGAACTTTCTAAGTGATGTCTAATATCTTTTAAAACAGGGTACATTATTTCCTATAACATATGTTTATTCATGATTTACTTTATTTTACAATATTCCATTATTTTAGCCTATAAAAAGTGTTACTAAAAAGTAAAACACTTAATTTAGGGCCATGGCAAATGCTCAATGTGCTAATATTCTTTTTATTACAGTTTTGTTTGTTTGGTGGTATACAGTTTTTTTTTTTTTTAAGATAAAACCACAGGATATAATTTATTAGCCACATCAAAAACAAGCTGTTGTATTTCCTTTAATGACAAGATTTCCTGAGATGGTTCTTGAGGATATCAAAGTGGTTTGAAGTACAGGGAGACTCTGAGGACCAATAAGTCAATTATTTTTTTTATGCTTTTTTTTTCTCCTTAAAGCGCAGTTTGCTTTTTTTGTACTTAGCTTGAAGGGAAATTAGGTCCCCAGTGTTTCTCATTAGAATTTTAACCACATATCAGTCAGATGAACCATTGTTATTCTCACAGACCCAAGCCCTCTTCATTTTACCAAAAATGCTTTAGGACTCAAAAACCTAATTTAAGATGGTCACTTATTGCACCATATTAGGTGTTATTCTTTGTCATTTTATAATGCTGTTTGAAGTGCTGTATAAAGCTTTATTACTCATTAACTTATACGTGCTAAAATTGCTGTTTTGTGTCCCATTTTCCTTGCCATTGATCTCTGATTCTCACCCCAAGAGGCTTCCTTTTATGCCTTGTTCATATCTTTAATGTATTTTATTCTTCTTGAGTTGTTTTTTATTTAAATCTAAGTTTTAAGGACTAACTAGTATTTTTAAATGGATATGATCATCAGAATGTGTTTACAAGTTCTAGTGAATAAGATGAGCCCTGGAAAATCCTAATTTAATATAATTTTGAAGAAGTAATTCTAATTATTTTTTTACTAGGGGTGCTTTTGGCATTTTACTGCCTAAAGCTACACACTTCTGAAGATTCTCACTTTGCCTTATAGAATGTAAGGGTCCTGTTGGCCATGGCATGATAGATAGATGAGGCAAGGGAACATAGAGAGCATGGTTATTATTTTCTGTTAATGATATTTAACAAATGAGACAAGGTTTTGCTGTTATTTTTAGAATAAATAACCCCCATCTGACCTTAAGTGCCCTATAGGGCTAGAATAATCTTATTATTCCTCCAAGTTACGGACCAGAGAGGCTGGTGATTACATTATAGTTCTTAGAAGCAATGAGAGGTGTAATATTGGTCTGCACCCCACCCCCTCCAATAGAAGGCATGGATAGAGTTTAAAGATGAAATACTTACTGCAGGGAACATCCTGACTGAAAGGGCAGTGGTGCCTAAACTGCTAGGCTAGCTCCTTTAGAAGACCCAACTTGATGTCCAGTTAGGGTTGTTTGTGACAATAAATGCTTATTTATAATCCTGGATATCCCTTACAGGAATGACTGCTTTGACTTTGTTTTTACATATCTTCAACATGGTTGCAGTCAAACTTTGATAGGGCCCCCAAAGAGGGGCCTCGACTGTCACAACCTCAGGGCCGTGAGTTCCCAGACATAGGGCAGGACCCAAAGAGCAAACAGTTGGTATCACAGGATGAGGCGTTTATTGGAGAAATGGCAAGTAGCCCTCAGCAGGTTCCCATAAGCCAGTAGGTGGTAGCCAGCCTGCACTCTTGTTCCTTAGGGAATAGGGAAATACACACAGTTGGGGGGAATCTTCTTGCCCCAGCTAAGGTAGATTCCAGGGGAACACAGGGGAGGGGGTCCTGCCGTAGCTAAGGTTACACCCCAGACAAAAGGCCCCTTGGAACTCTTGGCAGCCACCTTTGTAGCCAGAAAGGGAGCAGCCCCTGTCGTAAAACCAAAACAGGATTTGGCTCCTTCTGCCAACCCAAAGGCAGCTTCCAGAGGGGCCAATCATAGCTAATCCCACTGGGCCTATGGGAAGCCCCCTAGTGAGCATGCCCAGTTCAGTCTTTTGCATTTACTAGACAGAGCACTGCTCTCACAAGGGGTAACTATGTGTATTGTGTCACTATGGGGTCTGGCTCTGTGTGCCCTCACAATAGGGGCAATTACATGGGGAGGGCCAGACAGAGCCGGCTGGATACACACAATACACACCTAGATGAGATTAACCTACACAATGCATTTGCTACAACAGGTAGGAGGGGGCAGGGGGTACATTTCAGCATAAACAGAAATATCTCATGGTTTCATCCAACTTATACAGTTTGTTATGTCACATTTCTCCCCCTTCCCAAATAGTGAGCCTGCTGGGGGCCTACACAGGTTCCCAGCAGCCTCACTAGCCAATTCCCATAAAGCAAAAGTCTTTAGTTCCTTGGGGGGGGGGGGCAGATTGGCAAAACAGGAATAACAAGATGGGGTGTAAACAGAACCCACAGGATCTAAGAGGGATATCTCAGGGTGGCCGTCATTAACCCTCTCTCCTCCATATGGGCGACCCTGTAATGTCACAGTTCTGGCCTCCAGGACAATAAAGGGGCCTTCCAGGGAGAAGGGAACAATCCCAGGTGGTACAGTCTGTATTCCCCCCCCAAGCAGTCAGGCCAAGGTGACTCATCTTCAAGTGACCCCAATAACCAGTGGACCCCAAAGAGTATTAGACAAATGTTTATCCCCCTGTCTTTTCTTTAATTCTAAGTTCCACCCAACCTCTCTCAAGGCCCCGGTCCCTGTAACATTACACAATGGGGGACCCCTCCATCTGGGAGATATTGTAGGGACAGCACGGGGACTCACCAGTGTTTTATTTCTCTGTGGGGTAATTCTCTGGCCTTGTTGTCTGCCAGAGGGGGTTTCCGGAACAACTGCCCTGGTTACACGTTGTGCTTTTGGGGTGCCCCTTACTCCATTCCCAGAACTGACTGCTCTGATAGACATTGGGGAATGCTGAGCAATGCTTTCCTCTTGGTCCTGTTCCTGGGCCTCTCCAGCCAGCAACAACTCAGGTAGTGGGGAATCCTCCTCTCTTCCCTCCTTGGAGCTTTTTTCAAACTGAGCAACTCCAGGCTCCACACAATTAGGGATTTGGCTTGGGGAGGCCTCAGCCTCTGCCAAGCCTTTAAAGTGGCAGCACCCACTCTCCGGTTCTGCCAGCCCAGGGGTAACACAACCACTGGACTCCATACAGACTGGGATTTCACTTGGGGAGGCCTCAGCCTCTGCCAAGCCTTTAAAGTGGCAGCACCCACTCTCCGGTTCTGCCAGCCCAGGGGCAACACAACCACTGGACTCCAAACAAACAGGGTTTTCACTTGGGGAGGCCTCAGCCTCTGCCAAGCCTTTAAAGTGGCAGCACCCACTCTCCGGTTCTACCAGCTCAGGGGTAACACAACCACTGAACTCCTCACAAACAGGGATTTCCCTTGGGGACCATAATAAAGTTGTTTGGGAAGCTTCTTGTTCCTCCCCCACCCCGGCACTGACTGTACTGGGGGGTAAGTGAAAGTCTTTTGGACCTACAGTACCAAGACAAGGCTGTGCCTGCTGAAAACCACAAAAAGATGGTGCACATACCCTCAGTGCTTCCTTGCGTTGGTTTTCCAATTCCTGGATACTCCCATACTCTTTTATCAATTCCAGTTCCTGATACACCAGGTCAGCAAGCCAGTCCCTCCGTTCCTCTGTATCATTCATTCCTATATAAAAGAAGCGCTGTGCATAGAGGGTATGGAATTCCCCCTCTGGGTTACCCACAAAGGTGCTATAGTCACAGAAATTCAGCCTCTCCCATTGGCCGTGCCATTCCGCCAAGCTACAGGGAAGCGGGAGCACTGTATAGGGACTGTGCCAATATCTCCCACCTGGTTGGTGCATGGTGCGCTGCAGAACATAGTACCCATCCTCCAGGTCTGCCTCTCCTGCCACTAACTGCCCTACTCCATATGCCAGACCCTCATCCCCAGATAGTCCCAGTGACTCACATCTCAGCCAGAACAGGGTCCTCTCTCTGGGATCAGTAGGGATCTCTGGAGTCCAGGAGTAATCCATGCAAGCGAAGAGATCCAATGGGTCAGCGTAGAATCCAGGTGGGGTGCTCATGGTGCCTTTTGGGTCCTGGGATCCTATCCCACCGCTGCCACCAAATTATGTCACAACCTCAGGGCCGTGAGTTCCCAGACATAGGGCAGGACCCAAAGAGCAAACAGTTGGTATCACAGGATGAGGCGTTTATTGGAGAAATGGCAAGTAGCCCTCAGCAGGTTCCCATAAGCCAGTAGGTGGTAGCCAGCCTGCACTCTTGTTCCTTAGGGAATAGGGAAATACACACAGTTGGGGGGAATCTTCTTGCCCCAGCTAAGGTAGATTCCAGGGGAACACAGGGGAGGGGGTCCTGCCGTAGCTAAGGTTACACCCCAGACAAAAGGCCCCTTGGAACTCTTGGCAGCCACCTTTGTAGCCAGAAAGGGAGCAGCCCCTGTCGTAAAACCAAAACAGGATTTGGCTCCTTCTGCCAACCCAAAGGCAGCTTCCAGAGGGGCCAATCATAGCTAATCCCACTGGGCCTATGGGAAGCCCCCTAGTGAGCATGCCCAGTTCAGTCTTTTGCATTTACTAGACAGAGCACTGCTCTCACAAGGGGTAACTATGTGTATTGTGTCACTATGGGGTCTGGCTCTGTGTGCCCTCACAATAGGGGCAATTACATGGGGAGGGCCAGACAGAGCCGGCTGGATACACACAATACACACCTAGATGAGATTAACCTACACAATGCATTTGCTACAACAGGTAGGAGGGGGCAGGGGGTACATTTCAGCATAAACAGAAATATCTCATGGTTTCATCCAACTTATACAGTTTGTTATGTCACATCGACCATAAAAGTCTAAAGAACTCTGCTCTACAGGAACATTACACTAACCAAATAGGACATAGATATAGAATCAATATGAAAAGAGTCCAAATTTAGGACAGATATAAGTATACAAGCAGACAAGTCCACTTTACTTTTCACTTTACAAACTTGTGTTTGGGTGGAGTTCTGCTTTAATGCTTGGTTTAGTAGAAAGCATTTGTTTATAACAAAAAAAAACTGCTTACTGTATCACTATAAACCTTAATCAAAATCTTATTGTCTACAACAGCAGGAAAAATAACATTGATAGGCAGAAAAGGATAAGTAGAAAAGGAAAACATATTCAGTGTATTCATTTGGTGTACTTGATACACTGTTATTTAATTGAATCAATAAATCTTTTCTACTGTGTTGCAAACAGAACTGATTCTGTTATTGCCAATTGGAAATTGCCTAGATGAATTCTACAGGCATATTCACAGCACCTGCAATGGGGACATCATCTGTCTTGTCTCCTGCCCCCCCCCCCCTTCCCCTTGGCCTCAACCAATTCATTTGTAATTCAGACAGCATCTAAATATGGTTCAAAATACCCAGTGTACAGCAAGCAGTAGCATAGCAACTATTAGCAATCAGCTTTGATTAGTCTAGTGCAGTTAGAAGAATAAAAGCAAACATGTGATTGGCTACTGTATTGGTCACTGATTGGTGCTACATTACGGTGTATATCTACTAATACAAAGCAACAATAAGAATGTCTCTTCACCAGGTGGAAGAGACCATTATGTTGAAATATGCTGAGAATAAGTAATCCCCAGCTGGCATTAAAATGCAAGGTGCTGCTTTACAAGATCAGACTTTGCAGCAGCCAGTCAACATTGTATCCCATCAGCCGGGAAGACTATAGTTTTCTTGAGCATCAAGCCAACCACAACCCCAAAACACCAATCTCTGTGCAGACACTGCAAGGCCTCAGTCTGTACCACCACCTCCAATACTTCCCCCATAGGTGATTTAGTTAAGACAAAATACATTCATTATTTCTTGAAGCCAAGTGTTACAGTAGCTAGTAGTGGCTCCACTAGGGTTGCCTTTCAACCAGCTTTCAGTCAGGATGGGCCTTCACCATTTTGCCTTGTTGTCACCATCTTGCTTCCTACCTGCAATGTTTCTGTGTACAGCCCACAGCTATTTCCCCCCTGCACCTATATGAGGACCAGGTTTTTGAGCTCAGCACTGAGACATGGAGAAGTGATTGATACCTCTCCTGCTTTCCTGCCTTCGGTGTGGAGAAATGGATTGCTCGTTGATTCGTGTAAATGTCTAACCTCAGGCATTTTTTAATCTGGTTAACTGAACACATGCATTTGTCTAGTTTTCCTTCAGCTAAGCCCATGGACTTGTGATTTTGGTAATTACATGTAGAACATTAATAGGATGTGAAACCATTTTTTAATAATTAACTCAAGTCCTTGGTTCTTTGGCATTTTTTCTGTACTAGAAGTTGAAATGGGGGAAATATGAACCACGCCTATTAAGGAATGCTTCTGACAGACCGGGCAAATAATCTAAAGGTGTAACAAAATGTGAAGAGCGAGGTTGGGGCTGTCCCTGTTTAAGACCCTGTTTAAGACCAATTAGAGGAATACAAAATAGAGTCATATTTAGACAAACTAAAAATTCTTAAAACTTTGATACAGCAGCTATGCTGGTGCTCACACTGTTAGGTAAGCTCATATTTTTACATTTTTTTTTTTTGTACAGTCTTTTCTCTCTTAACAGAGTATCAGTAGAAACACTGCCTAGCAAAACCAATGGGTTGCATACTGGATATATAAAATACAACACATCACAACATGTGCTGTAAATTGTTGTGCATTATTTATTCATATTTGTTTATATTGTTGTCAAAGAAAAATATACCCTATTTTTGAACAAGGGTCTAATTTTAACAGTGAAGCATGCCTAGCCTAAGCACTAAAATAACAGCTTAAACCCCCACTCCTAATGCACCCCATCTCTACCTAGGTCTCTGCCCTACCCAGGGTTGGACTGGGCCGCCCCGACCAGACCCAATCCCCGCAGGGCGCTGCAATGATCCTCCGGTCATAAGCTTCATTTAAGCGTGGGGGGTTGCTCTGTGGGGAGGTGTGTGTAGGCCGTGGTGGAGGCCATTGGGGGGGTGTAGGGGCCCCTAAGGCAGAAGCCCCGGTAGTATTTGCTGAGAAAGGTGGCAACCCTAAGCTCTGACCATACTTGCCAAATGTCCCAAATTTGTCAAAAAAGACTATATTTAATCTTACTAGTGATGCTTATTTTTTTTTGATGAAGGTAAAACACATAAGATATACATTTCCTTTACTATGTACTAAATATCCCCTAGTAATGCACATTAAACAGAAAAAAATACATTTTATATAAATAAAATAATAAAAGACGGATAAGTTCTATTACTAATGGGAAAAAAAGTCACCAAATCTTTACACTTTTTTTTTTTGCATGACCTGTTTGTTTAAATTCTAACTAAACATCATATTTAGCATTGAAACATTGGTCAGAATCCCTATTATTTCCTCCGAAAAATAAATCAACCCCTGCTATGGCAGTACTTACTTTAAATGCATATTTATGCAAGCAATTTGTAACATGTGCCTTAAAGCAATATAGCTGCCATCACTCAATGCCTGCATGAGACAAGTAATTTAATGCTTGGCAAGGGTACCACGCACACTTCTAGTTTTTACACCATAAAATCAGAATTCCACGGTTATCAAATGAAGCACTAAAGAGCCAGCGTGTCATGCAAGAGTCAAGATGGTTTTTTTATGATTTAAATCTAAATCATATTTTTTTTAAAAAAATGTAATATCTTTTCATTTTCTTTATAAGATGAAGCAAATAAACCACAAAAATGCTAAATATGCACAGTGCTCCATTTACAGCAAGCACTTTATATATAAAGAATATATATTTATAGAAGACTGAAGCAAGGAGTCTTGTGTAAGGATGTATTGTGTTGATGGGATATTAATGCGGAGCTGCCACAGGGAGCCAGTAGTGCCGTGTCTATGTTGCAGGCCACAGGAGAGGGGGAATTCAGAGAAAGTCTCTGGTCACGGGTCACTGGTTGACTCCAAATGCCAGACATCTCCTGCTCCGTCATTATACTGCATTATACATTTATTCATTATCTTACATCATGCAGATCAATTTTTTATGACAAAGCCACATTATAGTTACATTTCCACTGAAATACTTCCAATGCACCACATTATCAAGTGTAATCTTGCTATTAAGTGGAAATAAGCATTTTAATAAGCAAATAAGCAAAATAAGCATTTTTTAAAGGGATCTTACTATGACCAAGTGAGGTTTCAGAAAACAATACAGTGATAATATAATAATAAGCGTTAACAGTAGCTCCAGGGCTTGTAACCCATAGCATCTGATTTGATGCTTTCTTTTAATAGTAGACCATTAATTAAAACTGCTGACTGCTTTAGAGTAATGGAACAGGGCAAAATGTGTACCTTTTATTACATTAACCAAAAAATATTGCATGCCCCTTTCTTTTTTTTTTTTTATTTTGATTTATAAAATAAGTGAGGAATTAGGATAACAAAAAGTTTGGATCAATACTACACCACTTCACTTCTAGGGCTGCTTCCTTGAACTTACTGTTTACAACTAACAGACCTTGAGATCCAAAAGCTTATAAAATGGAAGGAAGTGCACGCATCAGACAGGGCCTTATATAATCAACACTTGTACACTGGAAACCACAGGCCCAGGTATAGACAGAACGTGTATGGAAAGTTTGAACTTTATGAACTCCACCACTGTGACACTCAGCACAGCCTTCCCTTGGTGATACCTTGCGAGTATACACCTAATGGAAACTCTCCTATAGCAAAGGTGGTTGTAATGTCACTTCAATGCTCTTAGTTAGTGAAAAGACATAAAAAGAAACCTTAGTGCAATACTGTTTTAATAAATGTTAAAACAATATTGCACTGCGGTTTGTTTTTATCTCCAAGTCAGCTGAGTCACATCTGGAAAAAGGAGAAGGGAAATGGCGCAATGTCTAAGACGGGTATAGGTACTGTTGTATTAAAAGAGATTTATAAAGGACAAACATAGGTACCTTACTAACAAAACAGCCCAAGTTAAATTAGATATGTCACGCCTTGTGTCTAGTGAATGCATATGGTATAAAGGGGCATAAACCAACAGACAAAAAAAGGTCATGGGTGGAGATACACTCTCTTGAATTGATTGGTGAAGCTTCCAAATGGCAGTCAAAACATGCATGAGGTGCTAATCGATAGGGCTTTATATCCATTCTTTTTTTAATTTCCTAAAAAGCTGGAGGCAATACTATATAGGGCTTTGTAAGCTCTTTTGGGCAGGACCCTCTTTACCTCCTTGTATCAGTCATAGGTCTTTGTATGTAACTCTGTTTAGTTTATGCTCCCATTTATTGTACAGTGCTGCTGAATATGGTGCCGTATGTTAATAATAATAGGACTTAATTTTTTTAGTTGGGCAATCTTCTGTATCTAGAGAAGAAAATTTGCTGAGATGGGGCAGGCTAAGTCTGGTAGCTGCAACTCCAGACACAGTGAGCAGTTGTCCCACTGCAGCAGTAAGAGATATCTATTCCCTCTGCTTGTTGAAGGGTATTGACATTATTATTATTATTATTTTAATCTTCCACACCATTAACCTGGATTAGCACACTTGTATGATGCTAATGAGTTGGAAATTTGAGTTGACCTCATCCTTGTCCATAACGATAATGTTTCGGCAGTACTACTTATATTTTGCTAAGAGAAACACAATTAGAGATATGAGGGCTAATTTAGGAAGGTAGTACAATCACAAAATTTGAACTCAAATTGTTATGATTTTTACCCACTATTAGTTTTTCTTTCAAGAAATCTAGCAGGTGCCATCTAAGTAGTATCTGCTACCATAGGTGCTTGATGCAACAATATGGATGCAACTAAGCATGTCTTTTCTTCCTGCATTTATGTACGATTTGTGTTACCTCCTGTGTGTGGGGTCAAGAAAGGCTTTAGTGTCTGAATCACTTGATGCAAGTGCGTTGCATCCCTGAGAGAATCCTCACATTCCTGTTCCTGCCTAGGCTGCCTTTCATTCCAGGGTTCCCTTGTGTCAGCCTGCACATAATCAGAACTGACTGGGAGGGTACAATGACCAATTCACATTTGACACTTTACACTATTCAAATTTTTACACTTTGCAATGTCCTTGCTTGTTTCCGATATGGAAAGAGTTAACAGCCCCAGTATGGAATCATACCCCCAGTGACCTTATGCTATGCTCCTGGACTGCTAGGCCATACTCCTTTCTGGCTATTTGTAATTATATTATAACACAATAGGAGGGCTTTAGGAAGTAATAGGGGCCAGCCTGATAAAGAGGCTGTGGCAGTTTAGGCAAAGTGAAAGCTCCAGGGTGAGTCCGTAATATCTTGATACAATCTTGGAGAAATATAGCAATAGGAAAACTAAATATACAGTCGGCATTTAATATTTCAGTTAGGCAAATATTACATAGAAAAAGTACAGTGTAACTTTATAAAATAAGCCAGGTTCCCTCTTTCAGCTTGTAATTTGTATCTTTTGTTTTGGCAACATTTCTCAGTGCTGAATACAGCTTCAAGATATGCTTGAGTGCAAAAACTGCTTACAAACTGACAATAATTATAAAAATATGTAAAAATGAACACCATGTTCATCATTGTGCCTTCAAAGCACACTTATCTTTGTCACACAAGGCTTTTTCATTATGGTTGAACGTGATGGACATATGTCTTTTTTCAACCCAACTTACTATGTTTTAATTGGAATCAGTATACAGTATGTAATATGAGCTTCTGGTTGGTCCACAAAAATAGATATCTTAGCTGTGTATGTGGAACCAGAGCCATATGGTACGAGTCCTTAACACCAACAAATCCTATTTACAGTAAGTCTTTAATCTAGTTTCAAATGTGATGCAAGTGATGGAACATGAATCAGTTCAAAGAAACACAGTGGAAATAAACGTGTACACTGTAGATGACCAATAATACCTTCCTATTTTTTAAGTGACCAATGGGAGTGAGCCTTTATTAGTAGCAAAGAACAGTTTTCTGTAATAAATTACTCACAATATAGGTATTAGTAATTACAAGTGCATCTATAAGGGAGGCTAAAGGAAGTACCGCTTTGCTGAGTAAAATCATTTTGGGGGTCTCTTTGATGTCCAGCTTGCACAGGGCTCAAGGAGTCTTGGGTTGGTAATGTTGGCCTTGATAAATGGTAAATTTTAACAAATATTTTACAATATAAGGAAAGCCTAAACCAAAATCTGCTCTTATGGGGACATCTGTGCATCAGGAAGACCTAGCATTGTTGATGACCACTATAAAAAATGACTGGGTAAACATTTTTCTAAAGTCATTTAAAAGAAAATAACCCAGATGTCAAATTGACTTTACAGAGGATTTCCTTTGGTTTGGGTTTAGCATGTTACATAATAACACTAAAGGGATTAGCTGCGTTCCCTGTCCGGACTGACACCTGACTGTCATTATGTGTGTATATATGTGTGTATGTATGTATGTATGTATATATATATAGTAGTAGGTAGTGACGGCACTCAAAGGCTTTGCACAAAATAATAAAAAGTCGAAAAATCATATATCAACTGCAGGTAGTGAGGATTTATTCGTCCAACGTTTCAGTCCATTACTTGGACTTTCGTCAGGGAAAAGTCCAAGTAATGGACTGAAACGTTGGACGAATAAATCCTCACTACCTGCAGTTGATATGTGATTTTTCGACTTTATATATATATATATATATATATATATATATATATATATATATATATATATATATATATATATATATTTTCCAACTGAGCCGCACTCCAAAAGCTTAAAACTTAGCTTTTATTAAAGCATCATAAAAAGGTTTACACTGGCCATTCAAAGCAGTATAACAATTATACTTATCAGTCTGTTATGCCACATCTACGCGACGTTTCGAGGGTATCTCACCCCCTTTCTCAAGCGTGCCTCGTGGCTAAGCATAATCGATCGTTTGTACAGTCTGTTACTTCCTTGTATAGCTGAATGCAGGAAGTGACGTGACGGGTCACCATGGAGACAGAACACACAATGCGTTCGGTCTACACGGAAGCCGGCACATCAGTTCCGCATATTACATAGATAATAAAGAACGTATCAATATAAGGAACTGTCAAGATATCCAACAGTGGTACCTAGACATACATGTTATTAAAATAAAGCTTGACAAGAACGATATACTAGAGACTGGGAATAAGATTTAAATGCTACCTAATCATTCATTATTGGCCTAAACATTTTTACACAAAAATCATAAGAGAAAGTGAAACAATGAAATATTGGAAGCATAAAAGTGTTACAAAAATGTTACAAAAATAAATGTAAATCAAAATCCCTATTTAACCCATTTGGGGCCAGTGTATTTAAACGATGAATCCATTCCACTTCAGTTTTTTTAAGAAGTTTAACCCGATCTCCACCTCTCCTAGGAACAGGGACATGTTGTATGACCCGATACCTCAGTAACAGACTGTACAAACGATCGATTATGCTTAGCCACGAGGTACGCTTGAGAAAGGGGGTGAGATACCCTCGAAACGTCGCGTAGATGTGGCATAACAGACTGATAAGTATAATTGTTATACTGCTTTGAATGGCCAGTGTAAACCTTTTTATGATGCTTTAATAAAAGCTAAGTTTTAAGCTTTTGGAGTGCGGCTCAGTTGGAAAATATATTATTGCGCAGGTGGACTCCCTGCGATTTGAGCTATCTTATACGCACCCATAACATTGTGTCAGGGTCTGAGTGCACCGCATGTTGGTATTTTTGTATATATATATATATATATATATATATATATATATATATATATATAATAAAACAGTCCACACGACAGCACCACACTCCAAAATCTGGTGCTGGCTGTTTTATTTTGATATTTATATATATATATATATATATATATATATATATATATATATATATATATATATATATATATATAAAAATCTTTCGAAAGTAGGCCGCTCCACACAGGACTTATGGTGAACAAAAAAATTTATTTGTAGAATATATATATATATATATATATATATATATATATATATATATATATATATATATATATATATATATATATATATAATATAATATAATTATATATATATATATATAATATAATATAATTATATATATATATATATATATTATAATATAATTATATATATACATATATATATATATATATATATATATATATATATATATATATATCCAAAAATGAAAGGTACCGCACTCACAGGACTTAAGAAAAACCAAATTTATTTTACTTACAGAGTTGTATCTAACGTTTCGGCTGCTGCTGCAGCCTTTCTCAAAGACGTCTTTGAGAAAGGCTGCAGCAGCAGCAGAAACGTTAGATACAACTCTGTAAGTAAAATAAATTTTGTTTTTCTTAAGTCCTGTGAGTGCGGTACCTTTCATTTTTGGATATATCTTGCCTATTTTGTACTGCACCCAGGCAATTATGATTGCTTTTTCGTGAGTGCCTGTTACATCACTGAAGATTATATATATATATATATATATATATATAAGATTCAGATATATTTCTATATAGAAGGAGATTGTACTTAATTAGTTCAGCTGTGTTCTCTTTCCATACAGGGTGTGTGTACCAGTAAAATACAGGATACTGTATAGGGGTCACCTATGCGAGTGTGGAAAAAGGCAAGTTGGGGCATGTGATTTGAGAAGGGGAGGGGATCAACTGTATCTGTATCCAAGAAGGTCAAAGAAGATACAGTTTTAGAAACTTTGGGAATGAGCATCTTTGGAATAAGCATCTTTGTGTCTCTAAGAATCAGGCTAAGTAGGCCAAAAATGAAACTTTATTTAAACAGAATGAAACAGAATTTAGAAATAATGTTTAAAGACATCTGCAAACCTATTATACAGGTATGGGATCCATTCAAGCCTGGACTGGGACTCAAAATAGCCCCTCTCATTTTAAGTACACAGAGGCCCAAACAGCCCCTCACCAGCCCAATAAATAGTGACTGTCTATCACATCTTACAGCAGCCCCTCTGGGATTTGCCAGAGTCCAGGCCTGTGTCCATTAACCGGAAACCCATAACAGTTCCTGGTGCTTGATGGTAACTAAGCTGCATGATTTTTATATTGGTGGCAAAACAATCCTTTTGGGGTTATTTGATTATTTTGATATAGAAGTAAGGCACGGAGATCCGAATTATGGAAATAGCTCAATAACTGAACCATATACAATAGATATAGATAGAACAGATTTTGGTGCTACTATGCTGAAAGACATTTGAAACAATAGTACTAAATGAAGTGAATTGAAACAAGATTTGTGGTAGAGCCACCTCTTTGCATGTTAATAAGATCTGCGAAGCACCCCCCTGCACAAGCTGTGCACAATTATGAGATATATTTATATCACAAAAATAATCACAAAAATGTCAGGTTTTTATGTTTGGGGATGCAAAAGATAAAAATCCTGGAGGTAATACTTCATTTTTTTATCTTAATAATTTTACAATTTACTTACTTCATTTATGCAATTTCCCACACTTTTTCATATGGATTCATGGCTGTAACCACAAAGAATTTCAAGGCATTTCAAGAATAAATTCATTAGTGCAAATATTTCTGAAACACAGCCATCATAATAAATTCAAGTGCACTGCATTTATTTTGCGCAGAAGAGAATAATCCTTAATCACTTCCAAGAAAATCTAATCTTTATATTTGCCACTCTCATTATTACCCATTGTTACTGTAATGGTAGGAAGCATACTGGTATTCATCCTTTGTTACTAACAAGAACTGCTCGTATAGCACTCTCTGACAGCTGCCTCCCTTCATGCAGCACATTACATGGGTGTTCCTAAAATGAATGTGTTTGATGGATGTCACTGAAGGAGGGAGGCTTATTACCCTGTAATTTTAAATACCTTTCTACGTAATTAATGGCATAACAAACCCCTTTACACAAGATACACTGTGATGTGTATTTCCACTTCCTGAGCATTACAGAGCCTCCAGTAAACCTGCAGCATATTCCATCCCATAAAGTGTCGTTGAAGGGGTGGTTCACCTTCAGGTTAACTTTTAGTATGTTATAGAATTGCCTATTTTTTTAGCAACTTTGCAATTGGTCTTTTTTTTTTTTTAACGTTTTTTAAATATTTGCCTTCCTCCACTGACCTTTTGTAGCTTTCAAATGGGGTCACTTAAAGCCAAAAACTTTTGCTCTGTGAGGCTACAGTTTTATTGTTGTTATTGTTACTTAGTGATAAGTATTTTTCTATTTAGGTTCTCTTCTTTCATATTCAAACCACTGCCTGGTTGCTAGGTTAAATTGGAACCTAGCAACCTGATAGCTACTAAAATACCAAACTGGAGAGCTGCTGAACAAAAAGCTAAATAATGCAAAAACCACAAATACTAAAAAATTAAGACCATTTGCAAATATTTAGAATAGCACTCTCTATGTCATGCTAAAAGTTAATTAAATGGTGGACAACCCCTTTAACAGTGGGCTTTGGCTGATTTCACTTTCACTAAACTACACTGTCCTGACTGACATTTGAATGTGTAACCCGCCCCCTCCATAGGCTTTAGTACAGTTCCCAGTTGGGGGCATCCTTAATGGAGAAGGATCTAGGGGTTTTTGTAGATCACAAGTTGTCTAATTCCAGGCAGTGTCATTCTGTGGCTACTACAGCAAATAAAGTGCTGTCTTGTATAAAAAAGGGCATTGACTCAAGGGATGAGAACATAATTTTTCCCCTTTATAGGTCCCTGGTAAGGCCTCACCTTGAGTATGCAGTGCAGTTTTGGGCTCCAGTCCTTAAGAAGGATATTAATGAGCTGGAGAGAGTGCAGAGACGTGCAACTAAACTGGTAAAGGGGATGGAAGATTTAAGCTATGAGGTTAGACTGTCGAGGTTGGGGTTGTTTTCTCTGGAAAAGAGGCGCTTGCGAGGGGACATGATTACTCTGTACAAGTACATTAGAGGGGATTATAGGCAGTTGGGGGATGTTCTTTTTTCCCATAAAAACAATCAGCGCACCAGAGGTCACCCCTATAGATTAGAGGAACAGAGCTTCCATTTGAAGCAGCGTAGGTGGTTTTTCACGGTGAGGGCAGTGAGGCTGTGGAATGCCCTTCCTAGTGATGTGGTAATGGCAGACTCTGTTAATGCCTTTAAGAGGGGCCTGGATGAGTTTTTGAACAAGCAGAATATCCAAGGCTATTGTGATACTAATATCTACAGTTAGTATTACTGGTTGTATATATATAGTTTATGTATGTGAGTGTATAGATTGGTTAGTATAGGTTGTGTGCTGGGTTTACTCGGATGGGTTGAACTTGATGGACAATGGTCTTTTTTCAACCCTATGTAACTATGTAACTATGTAACTATCTCCAGAACATGTTAGTACATTGCACATCCCCTGGTACCACAGTTCAAGCCAAAACATTGTTATGTAGTTTACTAAAAACTTTGCTGGTGTACTCCACAGTTTATAGCAGAGCTGGACCTAAAGTATACAACACGGGCCCCTAGAGTCCTGTAACCCTATTCTGGCTAGTTTTACCAGTACCGGCTAGTAGGTATGAGCACGGGCACATGTGACTCCAACACACAGTCTGGGCCTTCGCAAAACGGAAGAATTACACTTGAGAGGTGTTGCAGAACTACAACTCTCTACTGCCACAACGTATATACAAGTAATTATGGACGCCAGAGGTTCTTTTGCATTGAACTAGAACTTGGTTTATTGATGGTACACAGCATATGCAGGGTTAATACTCACAGCTTTGAGGTAGAATAGCACATAAATGTCAAATGCAGTTGCAGATAGCAGGAATAGTATGGCACCACTGTGGAGATAGGTATAGGGGATAGCCAGGAGTCCCAAAGGTAGTGTCTGCTTTATCTGGACCGGATCCCTACAGCGACGGTGGTTCAGGGGTTAATAACAGCCTAAATCTTATGTCTGACACTGGGTCCCTACAGTAAGGCAGCAGAGCCTTGGGTGTACTAAACCCTCTATCTTCTGCTATGTGGGAGCGTATAGCTGCTCATACTAAATAGCCCTGAACTAAGTCACACTCCTAAAGCGTGCTATAACAGAGTCTAACCTGCAAATGACTACACCTCATTCACGGGGTCCCTGATCCCCGACTTAGCATCACTAGATGGATTGGCTTCCTCTAGGGCACAGACTTCTGGGCCCAGTTGAGAACCCAGGCTCAATGTGCAACCTGTTCTGAAGGATAGGAATGCCAAAGAGGAAGTGCCCACACCCTGCAAAACACTATATTACAGTGTGCAGGAAGTGGTCATCCTAACTAAGGGCCAATAAGTGCATAGTGACACATAACTAAAGTGGCAACATTACAATCTGCTCAGTAACAGCAGATAGCACAGTGTAGGGCTAAAGCCATAGGGAGCTTAGTTCCTATGGGTCCCTACAGTCCCTTTAACAAATTGTACATCTAATATTGTAGCTGCACTGTCCCTGTAATGGATTTCGCAGCTGCAGCACACTAATGTTTCTGCAGTATTTGGCACAGTCCACTAGTCACCCTGCTGCTCTGATAATGCTGCCTTCATCTATATGTTATATTGCAAAAGAGTTCCTACTGAAGCTTCCCAGTGTCTCTGCCACACATCACAAGGCCCCCTTCATGATTCCAGCAACTCCCACCACATGCTGTCTTTGTAAAACACTGAAATCCCTTTTTTCCTATTGTTATGTTATATAGAAGAGAAACATGGTAAAACTATAAGCTTATAGGATACTTTACAATATTGCAATTTGGCACATTTTTATGCATAGCCAAGAGAATGTATAAATCTGGCTTCCAACCTGTGACCAGATGCAAGCTTACATTCTATGCACCTTAAAAAAGGTTTTATATTGGTTTATTATATCTACTGCGGTTGGTTTGTGTTACAAGGGGCATTTTTGTGGGCATCTGTAATTGGGTAGAGAACTGGCTGAGGGATAGATTACAAAGAGTGGTGGTAAATGGAACATTTTCTAATTGGACCAGTGTGGTTAGTACCGCAGGGGTCAGTCCTTGGTCCTTTGCTTTTTAACTTGTTTATTAATGACCTGGAGGTGGGCATAGACAGTACTGTTTCTATTTTTGCTGATGACACTAAATTGTGCAAAACTATAAGTTCCATGCAGGATGCTGCCGCTTTGCAGAGCGATTTGACAAAATTGGAAAACTGGGCAGCAAACTGGAAAATGAGGTTCAATGTTGACAAGTACAAAGTTATGCACTTTGGTAGAAATAATATAAACGCAAACTATCTACTGAATGGTAGGGGGGGTTTCCTTAATGGAGAAGGATCTAAGGGTTTTTGTAGATAAAAAGTTGTCTAATTCCAGGCAGTGTCATTCTGTGGCTACTAAAGGAAATAAAGTGCTGTCTTGTATAAAAAAGGGCATTGACTCAAGGGATGAGAACATAATTTTGCCTCTTTATAGGTCCCTGGTAAGGCCTCACCTTGAGTATGCAGTGCAGTTTTGGGCTCCAGTCCTTAAGAAGGATATTAATGAGCTGGAGAGAGTGCAGAGACTGCAACTAAACTGGTAAAGGGGATGGAAGATTTCAACTATGAGGTGAGACTGTCGATGTTGGGGTTTTCTTCTCTGGAAAAGAGGTGCTTGCGAGGGGACATGATTACTCTGTACAAGTACATTAGAGGGGATTATAGGCAGATAGGGGGTGTTCTTTTATCCCATAAAAACAATCAGCGCACCAGAGGCCCCCCCTTTAGATTAGAGGAACGGAGCTTCCAATTGAAGCAGCGTAGGTGGTTTTTCACGGTGAGGGCAGTGAGGTTGGGGAATGCCCTTCCTAGAGATGTGGTAATGGCAGATTCTGTAAATGCCTTTAAGAGGGGCCTGGATAAGTTTTTGAACAAGCAGAATATCCAAGGCTATTGTGATACTAATATCTACAGTTAGTATTAGTGGTTGTATATTTAGTTTATGTGTGTGAGTGGATAGATAGGTAAGTATAGGTTTGTGTATGCTGGGTTTACTTAAATGGGTTGAACTTGATGGACTTTTTTCAACCCTATGTAACTATCTGCCATAAGGCACCAATGGCCGTTATCCAAAAATGATTCCCATCACATAAGATTTTTTCAGCCTAAAGCGCATCTTTCATTATACATTGAATTAGTCAGAGAAGAATCCATTCTAACAAGGTCTGCAGTGTCTTAGTCTTTGCCATGCTGTGCTATCGAAAGAATCCGACTGGTGGATCTACAAGCTGTCACTTTGATTAATGCAAAGGGAAAAAAGCTTGGGTGGGACAGTGTCTATTGATCATAGAATTATGTCACTTTACTTTTAATCGCCATGGACATTTTGCTGTGATTGCTAAACAACATACACACATGTAGAGTTATCTAGGAAGCTCCAAAATATAGCAGTGCCATTCCGATCTTGTCCTATCAGGGAAATGCATAATGCATTATACAGGTATAAGATCTGTTATCTGGAAACCTGTTATTCAGAAAGCTCCAAATTATGGGGAGGCCAGCTGCCATAGAGTCCATTTTAATCAAATAATTAATCAAGCAATCATTTTAATCAAATAATTAAAATTTAACAGTTTAGTTCCTTTTTCTCTGTAATATTAAATCAGTACCTTGTACTTTATCTCCACTAATAAATCATTAATCCTTATTAGCTAATGTTTATTTAATATTTAAATTATTTTTTAGTAGACATTAGATAAGGAGATCGAAATTACAGAAAGACCCCTTATTGGGAAGACCCCAGGTCCCGTGCATTGTGGGTAACAGGTCAAATACCTGCATATTGGTGGGACCACAAAAAACTAAAATTTGAAATAACTCAAAATTATGGGTTGTAACATTGAGGTTTCACTGTAATTAATTGCTGGATTACATGTTATAGTTTAATGTTTGTTCTTCTGTGGGGAAGGGGATTTTATGCAAGTATTTTAATTTGTAAAAATGATTTCCTTTTTCTCTGTAATAATAAAAGAGTGCCATGTACTTAGTGGTAACTAAGTTGCACAAATCCATATTGGTGGAAGAACCCTTATCCAGAAAACCCCCAGGTCCCCGGCATCCTGGACTTTGTCTAGTTCCGAAAACTAATTGTTTAAGTTACACCAGTGCTGTCCTACTAAAGGCCTGTATGCCAGATTTGGAGCTCCATTGCATTTTGAAGGACCCCAGGACTGTTTGAGTACTCCACAGTCTTGTATGCTATTATGTGTTGTGTATTATGTGTGTTGTATGCTATTATTATTATTTGAATTGGTGCAGTATGTAAAAAAAAAATGCTTTATATTATAGCTACCTGGGGAAAGTGTTAGTAATTTGGCAGCAATAGATATAGACCAATCATAGCATAGAAACCCAGTTTGCTATATTTTTATGAAAACGGGATCTGTCTTGTTATAGAAAAGACACCGCATACTTTGTGTAACTATAATTGGTTTGTCAAAATAAGAAATAATAATGATAGTGTCCTTTTAAATAATACAATATTCATAAATTAAAGTATATATTTATGGAGAGTGGGTGACAGCTGTACTTTTGTTAAAACACTCTGCTGCATGTCAATGTCCTTTGTCGGCTGCCAGTTGAACAGCTCTGATTACAGATTAATTCCTTCAGCTCGGCCCTGTCTGATGAATGCCTCATCATGTGTTGCTAATGCAGAAGGAAGAATATGCCTACATGTCCTGCGTTAGTTAATGTTCCATGAAGGGGTTTCATTTATGCACATATCATGCCTGGCATTGGAGATATGTTACCAGCCCCACAAAAATGGCAGCCTGTCCAGTGCATGAGACCTACGCCACAAAACAAAAAAAGAAAGCAGACAGTTTGTACTAGAAGATGCCTTGTGTTTTGCCCTAGGGGATAACGGCAACTCTTCCTTAACCAATGGCATTTGTAAATGTAATTGAGTTTGCTGCTGTTCTTTTATGGGTGGAATATGAAATGAGTGTTATTATAGCCCGCAACACAAGTTATTTATATGGAAAAAAGACATCATGATCAGTGATTTTCAATTCTGAAAGTAAGTGAAGATAGCATAAAGGTATTTATCATCATTAAGTATAAAAATATATTTACCTTTGTAACCCTTAGCCAAACAGACAACTCTATCAATGGCCTCTGCATTTACCAAACCATTGGTGCGTTTATATTTATTTTAGATCAAGGCTTATAGCATGTAACATACATAAATAACATTTTTACTATTTTATATCTTTTTATTTAGACTTCAAATGCTTAAGCCCTTTTAGATCTGTATTTGGAAAAGGTTACATTGATTGCTACCCTTTTTTTTTTTTTATATATATATAAATTGTCCACATTTTTCCTGGAAAAAGCCTACTCAATAAATCTACTCTTCATCAAGCTTATTGGAGCTTAGGATTCAAACCAATCAATCAGAGCCTGACTCTAAAGGACATCTCGGGAGATAAACACATTGGAAATTGGCTGGTGTATGGATCGTTGTAATCCCTTCCCTGGGCTGTAAACCTTCAAATATTGAAAACCTGATTATGCTTTTAGCTGGGTGCTTGTTTCCTTACTGGGAATGGCAATATTAGAACAGGAATTGATTGAATTAACATTGCATTTTGTATATCTAATATTTTTCGCTATGATAATAGAACAATAATTTGTACTCGATGGTAACTAAGCTGTATGAAACCATATTGATGGCAAAGCAATCCTATTGAGTTTATTTAACGTTTAAACAATTTTTAGCTTAACTCAAGGAATTGTGATCCAAATGACAGAAAGATATCCCTTAACTGGAAAACCTCCTGAGTGTATATGTGTGTATGTGTATCTATCTATCTATCTATCTATCTATCTATCTATCTATCTGTATATATATAAATATATTGCCTGGGTACTAGTAATGAACATAGGAACAAAGGTTATTTATCAGTGCAAAAAATATATATTTATTATAAACCCAAGATTTCAACTTAGTTGACTAAAGAAAGTGATGTAATGATTTGCATTTTGGTGTTACAATAGTTTTATTGTCTTTCTAGTAAGTACAAGCCTTTTCTATTTAGGTGCAAGTTCCAGTGAAGCACATAATACAAACAGTATCCAGTACTCCTGGGTTTCTTTATTCTGGTCTGCTTTGCACTGTGAACGATTTACGATTTGTTGGTGGTGATATAAGAAGTGGATACAAGGACAGCTCAGATAAAATAATTCTGAAACAGAATCTTTATAGACATATATATATGTAGATCTGTATCTACTTGTGTATAGTTGGATGAGGCTGGGGCAGTGTAGGGATCCCCTTTGTGATGTGTCAGTGCCGACACTGTAACAGCAGCTGCATTCATAATAACAATTTACATTTACATCTCACTCCTTTGAATTGCATATATGAAATGATCAACGCTGTGAAATGCTCTGATTAAGCACTATACCTGCAATAATAGCAGTTGATAGGTAATGTATTTTGGTGATGGGCTTAATATAAAGTGAAACAAGACCACCAACAGATATAATGTATGATAATAAATGGCTCTGTAATGAGAATGACTTTCTGTCACCATCCATTGAATTTCAATTTTATGCACACCAGCTGCTTTAGCCCACTGTATTGGAATACCATCGGTCATTTGCATGTGCTGCTGCCACTGCCGAGCGCTCGGATTCACTATCGACCATTATTGTGGCATCAGTGATCACAGTGCCGAGGAATGAAGGGAGGCTGCTCTTACTGTTTCATACCATTTATTAAAGGACGGTACAGCACTTCCCTGCAAATCAAATTTAAAAATAGCTTTACATTTCAAAGTTAAGAAAATTATTTTTCCATTTAAAAATTTTCCAGCTTGTATCTTTTTGAAGAATTAGGTTTTTAGCAGACAAAATCCTTCTTCTTTGCTTAACCCATAACTATCCTTGGTATTTTACTAAAAGTCACCCATTCCAAAATATAGTTTACAACAACCTCACCAGGGGCTCCCAGGAGCCACATAGTTTTATAGGATAATTTAGTGTGTGCATCAGCATAAAGAGCCACAGAATCTGGACAGATCTTTATTACTCCACGTGCTGTTTCACCCTGCATTGCTGCTAAAAGATCTGGTAAAATGCACACACACACGTGAAATACCTTTGTACCTTTAAATTTATGTTTACTTTGACAGTACACAGATCCTCAGCTAGCCAGAACCACACTGATCATTTTATGCTAGGGTAAAGAAGGGGAATCCTTGGCATCAAAACAAAGATTTATGTAATTTGCTTGGCTTGGATTTCCTATTCATAAAAAAACACTTTTTTACACTTTGTACAACACACTACCTTTGTATATAATCAGGGTCGGACTGGGGGGTGCAGAGCCCACCGGGGCTGCCACCCAAGATGCCCCCACTGGCCACGTCCACTGAACCCCCCCGCTGCACCCCCTAACCCGCTGCAGGTGCCCCCGCCACCCGCCCGACATCCTCCCCTGAGCGCACGTAAGTGAAAAGCATCAGGGGAGGACATTAGTGGCCAGTGGCCACTGGGTTTTTTAACGGTTTCCCGGCAGACCCATTCTGACCCTGTAGAAATTATTAATAATAATTATTAATAATAGTTGTAGGACCCTTTCCCAGGCAAGATCCTATAAAGCACAGGCCGAGAATCAGCTGCAACACTTACTCAAGCTTGCTTTTTTGCCTGCACTTACAACTATTGTTTTGGCCTGGGTGCAGACACATGCATCTTATTACCTTTCCAAAATGCAAACTCTTACGTTTCTTAGTCAATATCTGTTGCTTGTACCTGCACCTGGGTCCACACAATGGTTCCGGGTGCAGACAAAGAAGAAAGCTAATGTCATCACAGGGGCTGATTCTCAACCTGCGCTTTTCCGCAGGCCGACATCAGCCCCATGTGGCATTAAGCTGAGGATCAGTCCCTACACTGGCATAAGCCATCTACTTTGCCTGCATCTGTAACCATTGTGTTGACCCAGGTTCAAGTACATGTGGCAGATATCAGTAAAGAAATGTGAGAGTTTGCATTTCAGAGCTGCTAACCACTGTCTGTGCCTGCACCCAGGCAAAATGCTGGTTGTGGGTGCAGGCAAAGTAGAAAGCTGATGTCAGTGTAGGGGCTGATTCTCAGATTGCGTTTTTCCACAGCCAGAGACTCCGTGCCGTGTGGCATCAGCCTTAGCTTTATGCAGTAGTAATTCAATCCTTTAATTATTCTGGCCCATTTTACAGGGCTGGTTGCGAAAATAAGGAGAAATTTGGTAGCTGCTGGAACAAGGAAAACAAGTTGTATAATTCTTGATGCATATTTTTTTTTACTTGAGTTAATAGTCTGATGCATTGGGGTATTAAATTTGAAATGTGTAGTGGTTGTTGAATTGAAATGGCTCTACTGTAATTTCCTAAACTCTTAAAACTAGTGAAAAAGAAAACTCATTGACCCTTAAAGCCCACCTGACCAGGATATGGGGAATGCATTGCAGAGAAGCCCAAAATATGGATTTAGATATGGAGCTGATAGTAATGCAGCGCAAACCCACTACTGGACACACAGTTACAGTCTGAACAGGGTTTGAGGAATTCCTCTATTTCTCCCAACAAATGTTATGTTTGGCATGAAGATATGTGTAGGTTTTCAGTACCATGGACAGAGTAGAGCGCTTTACAGAGGTTGTAGTACAGGAGTTGCAGTACAGTTAAATTAAATACTTGTATAAACTTAAAGGGGACCTGTCACCCTAAGAGAGAATTCCAAATCCTTTTCTGTCATTTTCTAATACCAGGCTGCTGGCTGAGCTTAGATTTAGGAAACCAGGGGTGAACTGTAGTGATGAACGAATCTGTCCTATTTGCTTCACCAGAAAATCACAAAACTTTGTGGAAAGCAGCTTTTTCGTCACAAGCGACTTTTTTTTGACACAACCAGGACTTTTTTTTTACGTTTCCACAGTGAAATTTTGCGCCTGTTTTGAAAAAACATTAGCTTATGGCAAAGTGCGAGATTTCACTGTGAATACAGGCCTACTGAAAAAATTTGCTCATCACTAGTTTAAGTGTATCCAGGGAATACATAGATAATACTTAGGCAATTGTCCATTTTAGCTATTTTAACTATCTATTTCATTACTAAAGCCAGCACCTTTTCTAGTAATTTGTTTTAACCAAAAGCCTTTTTGCACCAAATAGGGGCATGCTCTATCTGTGAGCATTGTCATTTGTCTTACATACTACTTAACGTTTTGTCTGCCACTGCTGTGCAGTTGATGGAAGGCAGAAAGAATTTTTTTCTTTATACTAACCCTTCAATTACACGTGGATTTACAGGAGTATGACTAGCAAAGCATGGATGGGTGGTTTCATTCAAAGTCATATTTTCCAAAGGCAAAAAAGGTGTGTGTATGTGTGGGGGAAAAGGACCAAGTTTAGGTGGAAAGATGACAAGTTACATTTGTTAGGATCAGTTTGAGGTGGCATTAGTTAAAGGAACAGTAACACCAAAAAAAGAAAGAGCTTTAAAGTAATAAATATATAATGCACTGTTGCCCTGCACTGGTAAAACTGGTGTGTTTGCTATAGTAACACTACTATAATTTATATAATAAGCTGCTGTGTAGCCACAGGGGCAGCCATTCAAGCTGGAAAAAAGGAGAAAAGGCACAGGTTACATAGCAGATAACAGATAAGTTCTGTAGAATACAATGGTGTTTTATCTGTTATCTGCTATGTGCCTGTGCCTTTTCTCCTTTGAATGGCTGCCTCCATGGCTACATAGCAGCTTATTTATATAAATTATAGTAGACTTTCTGAAGTAAAAACACAACTTTTACCAGTACAGGGCAGCAGCACATTATATTTTAGTTACTTTTATACGCTTTCATTTTTTGGTGTTACTGTTCCTTTAATCCAGTTAGAGATGTAAGTCTCAGTTTCAATTGTTAATGAAAGGGTTGATAAATTAATTTAGATATCATTGTCATATAATCAAAAATATAGTCATTTATCTTCTATAATATACGTGTGGAACTGGTTGGGATAAACACACAATGTAGTTGGTGTAATCTTGAACTCCTCCTAGTTATTCCATATTATAATGTCAGCCAGATAAAGGTACAGTAAATGTCATCCAGCATAGACATCAGAGGAAAGAAAAGTTAGTTGGTGTATGTAGTTTTCATTGTGTTGCCTATATTATACATACATGCTTAAGTTACATACGTAATTATAGCTCTGGAGATACCACAGTTGATGCTCCCCAGTTGTTGATGCATTACAGTCGTTAGTATACTGGGAGTTGCAGGGTCTTTGATATATAATTATAGGGTTTTGTGGACTGTATTGTACGAACAGTTGTTAATGAGGTCTGTTACTCACCAAACAATTTAGAGATTGCTCCAGGACCCTGAGAACCAACATAAATTAGTGTTCAGTATGATAATGATGGGGGATTTTGCAGTGATTTGGTGGTGGAAAAATTAGTTTCTTAAGGTAATCCTGGTATACAGTGAAACCTTAATTTTACATTTCAGAATTTCAAGTTTGCCCTAATTTTACACTGTATTTTTGTGGTCCCACCAATATATAATACATAATACATTTCTCTCATTTTACACCAGTTTTTTTTCTGGTCCCCTGAAAAACCTAAACTGGGGGTTCTACTGTATTAAATAAAGGATATATTTGATTTATCCCAATAAACCTAGCATAAATGAATTTCGCAGTTTTAATCTTCAATTTGTCATTGGTTCAGTGAAGTCTTGGACATCCATTCTATATTGCATGCTCCCTAATTTCTTCTTGCAAATATCCTTTGGACAGTCTGCTTCCCACCAGATGGCTGTTAAATCAGGCTCAATATGTACAAATGTAACAGCGCATTCATAATTAACACAGCTCTATCTGTCTTGTCATACAAGGATCACTTGAAGGTGTAAAATAAATTTGCTTCAAAACAAATGGGTCTCATCTACCAGCAGCATTTATTTTACCAGTGCTGGAGCAAAAAAGAAAGATGTGTTAATGACTAGGGTTTTGAATTTATTTCTATTAATCCAGGTCCAAGCCTAGCCTTTTGGTTTGTGAGCAGTCTTGTCTCTGAACCCATTTTAAATCTCTTGCAATTAGATGCCAAACAATTAGTAAAGCCCTGGGCTTTGTATTGTTCCAAGGCACACATTGTAGCCAGTGAGAATCCAGCTGCATCAAATTATATTCTTTTATCACCCCTGACTATTCATATCAATAGTTAACTGGAAGGACAGAAATAATACATATACTGTATTTCTAAAGTTGCTTCGTTTTATTTATGGCAGCTGTGAAGTCTGCCAAAAAAGATTTGTTCCCATGGTAACCACAGAAAGAAATTACCCTATGTAGAAACAAGCACTTTCACTTATGACACCATTTCTGTACCATATGGTGCTTATGGGAGAGTGTTTGCCTTAGAGCTCCAAAATTCACTGCACCATCCAAGATACCTGAGCTTACTAAAGAAAGTATTCTTCACAGTCTTACAGTCTTCTTCTGATCCTTTATATATGTCCTTATACTTATCATTAGAAGAAGTCAGATTGTCTTTGCCAAAAGTGTTTAAGTTATGAGTTGGTTTCTTAACAGAGGGAAAATCTACCCCTTATTAAAACAGAGCAGTCCCGCATTGTAGTTTATAAAGGCGTAGAATCTATTATCTGGAATGCTTGAGAACTAGGGTTTTCTGGATAAGGGATCTTTCCATAATATGTGTAACACTTGTTTGGCTTAATAGGGGTATTATTACCAGGCTAGTTTGGGCTTAGAGCATGTGTTACATGCAACCCCCTTTCCCAGGATGAGCCTCCACTATATGGGAGCTGTGTCTGGGGCTATATGGTATAGTTCAACTACAACTCACACTGGTGTAGTGCAGTAGCTTGCAGATAAACTAGATAATACTTTATTGTCCAAGACAATGAATATTCAGGGTATGTCAATATACTCACTCAGATGTTACACAGACCAGCATGCAGAAGTACAATAGGTATTGCAAACGATCAACAGGTAGAATATGATGCTTCCCTAGTGATCCCTTCTCCTTTTGGAGGTTAGGTAGGTACAACACCAACAGAAGGATAGGTATAGGCAGCTCACCTGCGTAGTCCCTTTCTCTTGTGGAGGTTAGGGCAAGGCATATTTGCTAACCTTATTCCCTAGCACTTCTGTGTCCCTACAATAAGGCAATAAAGGCCTAATAGGAAGACTACTCCTTTCCTATTATCCTGGATGGGGCTAAAGACTGCCCTTGCTATATAAGTCTGACTGAACTCACACCTCCTAGAGGGTGCTATTATAAATGTTGCTATGCTGTCTTTTCCTCATTCACGGGGCCCGGTCCCCGACTTTAATTTGGATGGATGTGGCTACTGGGCCGGATCTGTACCCAGGCTCAATGGAGTGGTGCTTCAGGTAGCAGACCGGCAGCCAAAGAGGAAGTCACACCCTCCTGCCAGACACTATATCAGTCTGCCGGGGGGTGTGTACAACAAGGCTAAACCTATAAGGGATAGCTTTACAACTGTAAACTGAGTACAAGGGCTTCTGCCCAATAATAGTAAAGGTGTGAAGAGGTAGGGAATAACACCATAGGGAGCTTAACCCTATGGGTCCCTACATATGGATCACCAAGATGAGAAAAAATGGAAATCATTGTTTTTTTTTTTTTTAAAAAACAACAGGTCCCATACCAGTATGTCTTGATCTGATAACAATGCAAATGTAGTTACGTTTCTTCCATTTGGTGAAGCTGTTGTGCAGTATTGGTACTGAATGCATTCACATTGTCAAATTTGCTGAATGGAATGGCTTTAAAGAGTCAGAATGCTTGTCTTGGATAGACAAAATTAGGAGCAAATTGTGGCCATTTACAGTACTGTTACACTGTGCAAGATATTTGTTATAAATTATGATCTGTGTTAGTCTATTGATCTACAAAGTGATTGTGTCAAGAGGCTGCTGTCCAATGTGCTTGCCTTTTGCATTTATGATCCCCTACAATATAGTATTGGCTTCACTATGTAGCTTTAAGTGTAAATGACAACATGGCATCAGTTGTAGAGGGATCATTCGAACCCCCTAATGCCCTGTCATTTCCCTTTACTTTGCATGAAATAGTAGTAAATGATTACCTCTCTTTCTAGTACATGCTTAGAAGTGGAAGCATGTGGGTATCCAGTATCCTTTACCCTTTAAAAAAGGTGAACGTGGCACAATTATCCATTCAGTGTGCCCTTGGGATATGGCTACAAGCTTTATTAAAAGTATGTCTCCTCCTCACCAAGGACTGTGTTGTACATGGGTTTAAAACAGAAAAAGATTTCTCACTTGCTTCTCATGCAGAATGCTTCAGTAGTTAGAGAAATGTACTGCACATCTTGTAAATCAGCTCAACTTAATAAGAATTCAGATGGACCTTTTCAACACACCACTCTGTCAATGTTTGCTCACTGGAATGGCTCCAAAGTGGCATTCTGGGAAAGAAATCAGCATGCACTGTGTATATTAAGACTTTTAATAAATTGAAATATATTCATTCTGTTTTGTGCTATTTGTCTTTAGAAAGTTGGAGAAACTTTTAGGCACATTAAGACCTGCATGATGGAGCTTGCTATACATTATCTGTTATCTGAAAGCCTGTTATCCAGAAAGCTCCAAAATACAAGACCATCTCCCATAGACTCCATTTTAAACAATAATAATGTACTTGATCCCAACTAAGATATAATTAATCCTTATTTGAGGCAAAATCCAAATTATGAAAAGATTTCTTATCCGGAAAACCCAAGCAGTCCCAAGCATTCTGAATAACAGGACCCATACCTGTATTATCCTAATGGATAATTAGAAACTGAATGTGGCTACTCTACAAACCAGACCTTCATAAGGTGCATAAAATTTGTTTGGAAGAATTATTTTAGCAAGGGAGAAAAGCAAGGCAGTAATGTGCAACCTACAGGGCCATGTGCATTGGGGTTCTCTGATCTCAGAGAATCCCAGAGGCTGCTGGTGTCAGTCTATAGTATGCCTATTTGCACCACTCTGCTGTTGTGTTAACTGGCCTCATCTGTACCTGGAGGTGCAACTTACTGTGCCTGCACTTGAAACCTATACAGGTATGGGATCCCTTATCCGGAAACCCGTTATGCAGAAAAGTTCCAAATTAAGGAAAGGCCATCTGCCATACACTCAATTATAAGAAAATAATTCTAATTTTGTAAAAATGATTACCTTTTTCTCTGTAAAAATTAAACAGAACCTTGTACTTGATCCCAACTAAGATATAATTAATCCTTATTGGAGGCAAAACAGCTCTACTGGGTTTATTTAATGTTTAATGATTTTTAGCAGACATAAGTTATGGAGATCCAAATTACAGAAAGATCCCTTATCTGGAGAACCCCAGGTATCAAGCATTCTGGATAACCGGTCCCATACCTGTACTTCAAAGATCTGCAGACCTGCACTATTACCCTATTTCTAACAGGTCCAGTGTTACTAGCTCCTGACTGCTCTTTTATGAACTTTTTTGATCACTACCTGTATTGACCATTACCTAATTCAGCAATTTGACTTCTTATCTGGTTTGATCTGTTTGATCTAACCTTGAGTTCTCTTAACTTCTAACAAATTAAATTTGTACTCATAGCTTGGCCACTGGCTGCTCAGGAAACCTCATGCAATTTTTAAAGAAATATATTTCTGTAGACTTATTCAGACCACTATTGCAATTTACATTCATTTTCTATTTTGTCATTTCTGAGATATTAGATGTTTTAGGCTGACATAGAAAATTAAGGTAAATTGCAAAAGTGCTCAGAGAAGCACCTAGAGTAAGTTTGCATTAATTTTTTTTTTTTTTGGTTTAAGTCCTGGAAGCTCCCGAGTGGCATACTGAGTGTCTGCCAATTAGCAGTGGGCACTTCCTGAGGTCAAAGGTGGTTGTTAAATGCAGATGAGTGTGCTGAAACAGGGCTTATTGTCAATGCTAGGCTTAATGACCTTGATTGTGACAAGGAGATGATATGCAGGAATAGAATGTCAACTGTAGTTTTCCTAAATCATCAAACAAGTCCCCAATAGAACATTTTTGGCAGTCATTTGGCCCCTAAAAGTGGCCCTATTCTTTACACAGTAGTAGTTTGACCTGTAGGGTGACAACTCACAAGCTGGTCATTCTAACTAGACTGTTTTTTAAAATAATTATAATAATTATAAATAAAATAAAATAATTCACTGCAGATCTTGTTACTTCATTACTCAATAAATATTAAAATAAAAGGCTGGAAAAATGAAAGGACTGGCTTTGATACCTATCCTATAAACATCATAATTAGTATAATAAAGGAACTGCCTGAGACCGCTGAATGAAAAGTAAGGACATTGGTGAAATCAGCAGATACCAAAAGTGAAGCGGTGAGAGGTCTGTGTCTTGATTGCCGAAACCTGCAGTTTGATCAAGCAGAGGAATTTGGACAAGAAACAAAATGTCAGGATTTCAGTTTTTCTAGATAAGACGTGCGGACAGATTGGCTTGGGGGAAAGCAAAACCCAGTAGCAATGTTCCATATTTTTTCCAAATATAAATGGAACCTGAAAAAAGCTGCTGCTTTAGTGAATAATGTAGATGGAAAGTCTGGCTTTGTTTTTATATATAAATATAGAGTGTTTACTATATGAGCTGTATATTTTTCCAGCTTTCTATGTAAAAAAAAAAAAAAAGAAATACTACTGAAATATTATTTTTGGCACTTTAATCAGTGTTGTCCTGCTAGTAGCTTGCATGTTGGATGTGGTTCAAGGAATTTATCTTACCTAAATCCTTCTAATGGGATCCACAGACTTCTTCATATGGCATCTTTTGCCTGTAGTCTGGTCCATCATTTATGTGGTTTGTGTAGGAAAATAGGCTTATGTGGAAAAGGCTGAATGGTAGAAATTCAAATGAGTAAAGTTAAGATTCTTTAACTGTGCTTTATGCCTCACTCAGGGTCAGAACGTGGGGTAGGCAGAAGAGGCATATGCCTAGGGTGCAAAGTTCGTTGAGGGGGTGCTAGGCATGTACCTCTTCTGTCTCCCTACTCTTAGTACGACTCTTGTCCACCCCACTGCCCACTCTTAACTCCCCTTACCCCCTTGTGCATGTGGCAGGTGTGGTGGCTGGCTGGGTTAACTGGGGTACCTGGCTGTCTAGAACAGGCACTGTTTTAACTTGATGCCTTTGTGAAATGCATGAATATTTTCTTGACACGTGGGTCACAAGTTATCTCTATTTGTACAGTAGCAAGTGCTCTGGTTTTGTAGCCAAAATGGTTCTTGGGTTGGACTGCTGTCACTTTTCTATACTGTATACATACAGGTTGGTACTCAAAACAAGTCATAGGCTAGTATATGATTACGCTCTTGTAGGCACAAAACACTAGAGGCTTTACTTCTGAATGTTTTCAGAATCAAAAACAAGGGTTGCTTTGCCTTGGCTTTGGAGTGCCAGTCTTTGTGTAAATGTATGGTGATCTGCACCCCAAGTTGTAGGTTTGGTGTGTGGCACCCAGAGCCCACAAATATACTGCTGAACATTCTACCATGCAGTGTTTAGGGATTCTTTCATGTTTCACTATTTTATTGGGAACACGTTAATCCACCAATATGTTTTTGGAGTGTCGGATAAAATTGTGGAACCTGGAGCACACCTACACAGACATGGGTAGAACATACCAGCTCCTTGCAGACAGAGCCCAGGTCATGGTTGAACTCAGGACACCAATGCTGCAAAGTTTTAACCACTGAGCCACCATGCTACCCAGGATACATGCAGAGGCCGTGAGTATAGAGGGCCCAATGTGGAATTGTTATAAATACACATATATGTATATATTTGTGTACTTCTAAGAATGTATTACATCACCTCTCCAAGTTTTGGCAGTTGGAATGAAACCAGAAAATAAAATTGCCACAGCCCAGTATCTTTCAGCCATGCCACTGTGGAAGTATTTTTTCCCTGTATTTTTAATTCCCCAATATCTTTAAATAGTCATTTCAGAGTAATAAACACACAGTTTAGCCAATTTGGCAAATTAAACGTATTCCCATGGGTCCATTCAAAACATGAGGGATGACCTGCTAATTATTTAATACAGAGATATCAGATTCCGAGGGGGCAATTGTGCAGCGTTGATTAATTGCACTTATGAGTAGGTTTATGGTGAATATACATATTTTGTACATGTTCTAACCAGCAGTAGTTTTAAAAGTTTCTTTTTTTTTGTCTTTTTATGAACACAATTCTTCCAGTTTCTATATTATAGCTGTTGCCCATTTCCCCTCCCCTGTCGCTTGTAATTTTTCCTGCCTCTAAGAAAGTAACCAAATGTGCATCACAATATGTAAATGTTATTTCCTTTTGGCTATTGTGTGAGATTATGGGGTAATAAAAACACTGAATAATTTATTCTTAGCAATCATAAAACGACTGTGCCTGTGTGAATGAGAGGCAACATTGCTACCCTGAAATACATTTCATTTTGCCTACGCGCCCTGTGATGGTGGGACCCGCGACTTCAGAGCAGCCGACCCATGCCTGCTGCCTAGAGTAAGCTGATAATCTATTTAAAACATTTCGATATCAGACAAACCCTTGAGGTATTCTGTAACCATTGTAATTTACTGAACCTTCCCCAGGGATATAAATTAGTCTCAGACTAGGACTTTACTAGTAATTGCATTTGTAACCATTTGCTCCCCTATCCATCTCCCTCAAAATTCACCAATTATGTGATTTCAGTGTTTTCCAGTCCATTGGGTTGGCTAAAATCTCATTCTAATTTCAAGCAGGCATTTTCTTCATTGCGCTCAGAATTAAGTATGCTATGGAGAATAACACTGACAGAAACCATTTTGTTCTGTTTATCTCTTGAGAAATGCCAAATCCTTATTGTTTCCATAAAGACCTTAAACTCGATTAATGTGCAGCTGGGCACTGGATCAGCCGGCGCTATGCGTGGAGTCTGACAGGTGGCACAGTCACAGAATAGTTAATGCTTTCAGTTATTATACAGAAATAACAAAATTGTGCATTAGCTAACAATTCCTTTGGTGTTTGATACAGTGAATGCACTTTACTTTACTCAGTGTGCAGTGGAACAGCTGTATTAGGGATAATGAAAATGTTATAGTTTGGTGCCAAGGGGGAATACACAAGTCTTAGGGAAAAAAAAGTTTAAAACAAGCCTATGCAGTGGCTTATTCTCACCTACAATCACTACCTATTTCCAGGCTGGCCCATATGCTTGTATGGTAAGGAGATACTGACACAAGAAATTAAACCTGTTTTACATCTATCATAACATTGTCATTGCATGCTACTTATAATTTTGCCTTTAAAGTATTTGCCCAATGCTTTTACTTTACCTTTCTGATCCCCCTATGTTCCTCTATGAGGGGGCTGCCATATTTGTGCAGCAGTAGGCCGTTGGCATTAGAAGCTATAACTGACAGGCTAGAAGTAGTAGTCAGGTTTAGGTTTTCTTTGAGTTACATATTCTGCAGCCCCTTATCTCAAAAAATGATTACAGGTATATTGAAATTGGTATTGGCTATTCACCCATAATTCTAAGAATATCTAGGACAGAAAATAAGAGTTTAACCCAAGTTTACATTAAAGGGCAGAATTATTAAATCTTTCTATTCATTCCTATGAGATTTTTAGAAGTGTATTTATCAAATTATGAGTTCTAACTTTCACCCATTGATAAATTTGCTTCTAAAAACACTGTAGGAATGAAAAGAACGTGGGTGAGTTTTTATGTATTAAGCTTTAGACTCACATTTTGATAAATCTGCCCTCTAAGTGACCTAACTGATATATCCGGTATCTTGATAGTAAATATGCATTGTCCCCAAATCACCCCATTTACATTATTTTGGTGTCTCACCAGGGGCATACTTATAATAAGTGCCTGTGCCTATAGCGGCAGGTTTTGGGGGGTGGGCCTCAGGTGCCTATATTTTCTTTTTTTCTAAAATATGCCCCCAGCAGATTTTCATAGGAAATTCCATAGGGGAACCTAAATACACCCCTGTGTCTCCCCCTGTATTATAGGAGAGTCCAACTATATGTGGTTGGAGAGTCTTTTTATATAAGTAATGTGCAGGCTAGCCCAAAAACTGCAGGTCAGGCAGTTTTTTGAGGTCACGGGGGGGGGGGTGGGGGTTCGGGCCAAGCTCTTCCTTTCACTCTCCCAACCCATGATCTTCCTGCGCTCTGCTTTCACCTCCACCTGCCCCGCCCTCTTTGTGATGTCAGAGATGGGGCATGGCAGGCACATGAATTATAGAGCTATTTAATAAATTATTATAAATATAGACAGAGGTTTCCTTGTTGGTTCCTATTGATTGCTTGTTGCCTTTATTTAGTGCAGACATTTTGCATGTACTTGATGAGTAGAGCACAGAGAATGTTGAATTTTACAGCTTAATGCTTGCCTCTTCATTCTTAGACTAATTTTTGTTTGGCTTAAATTAAAGTGGACGGACAATTGATTAATACTCTTTATTACTTTATTATTTGTATTTGTATTATTTGTATTATTTGTATTATTCTATGGGAGACAGCTAAAATACAGAGAGTACAATTATAGGGCCTGTTATCCAGAATACTTTGGACCTGCGGTTTTCCTGGTAAGGGATCTTTTGAGAATTTGGATCTCCATACCTAAGGGTACTAAAAAAAAACATTTAGACATTAAATAAACATAATAGGATTGTTTTGCCCCCTAAAGTTATTAATTAAAACTTAAAAATATTTATATAATATAAAATATATAACCTGACTGACTTCCAGTTGATCCAGATCCGGGTCGAAAAAATACCTGCCTGGTTTCCCTAATTTGGAAAACCGGACAGGACTCTTAGATTGATTTAGCAATCGGCCTATTGCCAATTCTCATAACCCCGCCCATTATTTCACTGCCCCCAACATCACTTGCCTTGCCCCCAACATATCACTGCCCCGTCCCCCTTCCCAGGCTTACTGCAGTCAGAAGTTTGCAACCTTAGATCCAGGAAGGCAAAAAACCCTTCTGAAGTCTTTTCAATTTGCCACAGTGGGGAAAAAATCCTTCCTGATTTCAAACTGGACCAGTCCCTGGTACTGGTGCTATTTTCAATAGCCTTGCATTCCTTCACTTGCTAAAAAAAATCCAATCCCTTCTTGAAGATATCTATTGTATCTGCCAGTACGACTGATTCAGGGAGAGAATTCCACAGCTTCACAGCTCTCACTCTAAAAAGCCCTTTCATTTAGATCTAGAGGTAAGTATCAGTGTTTGCAGATGACACAAATAATCCAGTACCACCCCTAAGTCATATATGAACAAGTTAAGTACAAGTGGATCTAACACAGAACCCTGTGGGGACCCTGTAAGAACCTTACTCCGACTTAATGTACCATTAACAACAGCCTTCTGTATACAATCCTCTAGCCAGTTTCCTACCCATGTACAAATGCCATTAGTAAGAGCATAATATTCTGGAGGTCAAAGCTGGAAATAAATTGTGGCATTTAGAATGCCAAACTGAAGCCAGCTGTGGCTTATAATGTAGATCTAAAAATTATAATTTATCTGCAATTTTTTTCCCAAAGTAGAAACTTGAAAGCCGGCAATCACTGAGAAAGGTACTAAAAGCTGTTAATTTCTGATCAAACTTTTGGGATTTCCAGCATCACATTATTTCAGGCAATGATTACATGAGCACACCAGGAGCCATGGTAATGATCCATCCACTTATTTATTTCTAAGGAATGGGGTTAAAGGGAGTAAAGGGCACCATTCATCTCCTTTCAACTCCACCCCTGTGTCCTTGGCTCCTTAGTAATGTCAGTGGTGAACAGTTTAATTTGTACCACCCAGGAACTATAAGCAGCAGACTTGTGGGATGTCACCCATCTCCAGGGACATATGAACTCCCATTATTGCTTGCAGATTCCCCCATCCCACAGAGCACTGCACTATTAGTTTGATTTCACAATTAAATTTCTTGGGTTTAGAACTGATAAAAGCAGCTTTTCCGATGGGGAAATCTCTTGAGCAGTCCATGCCAATTGTTAATTTGGGAGTACACTTTTTCCTTAAAGAAATGCAACCTAAAATGAACTTTCTGTTTCATTTGGAGCTCTATAGTAACCTAATATTAGTGGCTTTTTTATTCTGCAGCTATACTCTACCCCAGGTAGGGTCACAGACTATACCAACCATACACAGGCTTAAGGAACAGCCTAAATAACAAATGTAGGGGGGAAGTAACCCAAAATCTAGGTACACAAATTCCTTTTTACTCAGTGGGGTCACTGCCAAGGAGTAGGAACGCTATTTTGTGTTGCACGTCTTCTCTCCTGTATATCTGCAATCTCTACATTAGTGTGCTTTAAATGACTGCTAACATAGAAAAACAGTTGTAAGGGCACATTTCCACAGTTACATTCCAAGTTACACCCAGCCTTGGTACACCCCTTGCTCACCCCTCTCCAAGTAGTATGTATGCTTTTACCAGGTAGGAAAGGAATAGTTTTCCCATCAACTCCTCTACTTACTAGATTTAGCCATAATATACATATATACATATAATGAGTCATATATATATATCCACCAGAGGGCCACCCCATAAAGCTTCTTCTGTAGGCACTGGCCCTCTACTGCCAGTATAGAAATGCAGCCCTGGTTACAGCAAACCAAAGCTTTGGTGCAATGGTGTGAGTGAAACCTGACTTATCGTATGTTTCTTCATCATGTTCCAACTTTAATACAAGTGAATGCAAAGTGAAATGGGACAGATTCGCTCATCACTAGCCCCCACATTTGATTTTAGAGGTGAGAAGTCATTTCTGCTGCACTTACATATACTGTATTTCACTGATATGCAGCGGCCTAATATAGTCAGAGAGTGTTTTTTTTCAGCTTTTTTGATAATTTAAAAGACACAATGTGTTTGAATTAGCCACTGCAGCGGTCACACAGTGCCGGGTGTATTATATGGAATGTGGCAGATAAGAGAAACAAGGAAAGGGGATCACTGTGTACCAAAAACTGCAATACAAAGATATCACTAATGTCTTTAGGAATCAATATGATCAATCTTTTTCATTACCGTTTCTTTTCAGTACATGAGAGTGACATCTGTGAATTGATTTTTCATCAGAATGCTATGAGCAAATCTAGAGCACTAAGTGGGAGGAAGGCATTGTGTGCACAATGCATGGCAGTTACTATTGACTTAACACACATTGTAGCAATGGGGCACAATTACAGTTTATGAGGAAACAAATTTGGGTCTAATTGTCAATGGGATTTTGGTAAGAAATAGATTCAAATTACCCATTTAAGTGGTTTATGCATGAGCAGATGAGAATATGTGTACATGCACACATACATACACATGTGCAGACTATTTTTTATGTTATACAATATTTGTGTAGAAAAGCTGTACTCCTTTCTTTTGATAGCTGAGAGTTGCTTATAATATGGACTAAAATTCATGCAAGTATTACCAGGTCAAAAGGGAAGCATGATGTACTGATTTGTGTTGAGGGAATATGCAGTGAAAATATATGGGAAATAATGTAGCCCTACAGTAAATTATTAGGATAATACTGTATAAAGCTATTAGAAGTCAGCAATGGGCCCATGACCATACAGTACAGAGAGCGGTCAATCCCCCCTATGTGTTTGGGAGTTATCAGATTTTGTGGCAAATTTTTCAGCGAAAGAGGACAGATTCGCTCATTGCTAATATGCATATATATTAATAATATACATAATACATGCCATAAATATCCTGTAAATTATATTCTTATAAATGGTGCTTAGTGATTGATTTCATCAGTTATAATTGGTGCTCAGTGATGTACTATGTCTTTCCTTGGTCCTTTGCTTTTTAACTTGTTTATTAATGACCTGGAGGTGGGCATAGACAGTACTGTTTCTTTTTTTGCTGACTATATGTTGCATGCAGGATGCTGCCGCTTTGCAGAGCGATTTGACAAAATTGGAAAACTGGGCAGCAAAATGGAAAATGAGGTTCAATGTTGAGACTTTGGTAGAAATAACAAACTAAATGGTGGTGTATTGACGGATCTGTGTTTTTTGTAAATAAAAGTTGTCAAATTCCAGGCAGTGCCATTCTGTGGCTACTAAAGCAAATAAAGTGCTGTCTTGTATAAAAAAGGGCTTTGACTCAAGGGATGAAAACATAATTTTGCCCCTTTATAGGTCCCTGGTAAGGCCTCACCTTGAGTATGCAGTGCAGTTTTGGGCTCCAGTCCTTAAGAAGGATATTAATGAGCTAAGTGAGAGACGTGCAACTAAACTGGTAAAGGGGATGGAAGATTTAAACTATGAGCTTAAAGGAACAGTAACACTAAAAAATGAAAGAGCTTTCAAGTAATGAAAATATAATGCACTGTTGCCCTGCACTGGTAAAACTGGTGTGTTTGCTACAGTAACACTACTATCATTTATATAATAAGCTGCTGTGGAGCCATGGGGGCAGCCATTCAAGCTGGAAAAAAGGAGAAAAGGCACAGGTTACATAGCAGATAACAGATAAGTTCTGTAGAATACAATAGTGTTTTATCTGTTATCTACTATGTGCCTGTGCCTTTTCTCCTTTGAATGGCTGCCTCCCTGGCTACATAGCAGCTTATTTATATAAATTATAGTAGACTTTCTGAAGTAAACACACAACTTTTACCAGTGCAGGGCAGCAGCACATTATATTTTAGTTACTTTTATACACTTTCATTTTTTGGTGTTACTGTTCCTTTAAACCAGTGCACCAGAGGTCACCCCTTTATATTAGAGGAACAGAGCTTCCATTTGAAGCAGCGTAGGTGGTTTTTCACGGTGAGGGCAGTGAGGTTGGGGAATGCCCTTCCTAGTGATGTTATAATGGCAGATTCTGTTAATGCCTTTAAGAGGGGCCTGGATGAGTTCTTGAACAAGCATAATATCCAAGGCTATTGTGATACAGGTATGGGATCCGTTATCCAGAAAGCTCCAAATTACAGAAAGCCCATCTCCCATAGATTCCATTTTAATGAAATAATTTAGATTTTAAAACTGATTTCTTTTCTCTCTGTAATAATAAAACAGTACCTTGTAGTTGATCCCAACTAAGATATAATTAATCCTTATTGGAGGCAAAACAATCCTGTTGGGTTTAATTAATGTTTTATTGATTTTTTAGTAGACTTAAGGTATGAAGATCCAAATTACGGAAAGACCCCTTATCGGGAATACCCTTGGTCCTGAGCATTCTGGATAATGAGTCCTATACCTGTACTAAAATCTACAGTTAGTATTGATGTTGGTATATATAGTTTATGCACAGTATGTGAGTGTCAGGATGTGTGGGTGCTGGGTTTACTTGGATGGGTTGAACTGGATGGACTTTGGGCTTTTTTCAACCCTACTTAACTTAATAAATATAAATATAAACTTATATATAATATTTGATGACCCTCATACTAGATCTGCAGAGTGAAGGAAATTATTTTTCCAAGCTCTACCTCCAATTCTATAAGTGCTGGTGGTGTCTTTGGCTTTTGATACAGTATGCTATACCTCCAATGGAATGAGTCAAATTGGGGAAGCAGACTTTCGTAGACTTTCAGAAGTCATCTATATGTATATGTCACCTGCACATGTCCAGTGATTACTTGTTCCCTCCTACCCTTTATTCAAATGGATTACCAGTACATGGGGGGGCGGGGGGGGGGGGCCATTGGGGTGAAGCCCATTGCAGGGGTTTGGCCCCTGGTTAAAAGACTGAACATCTAAAAGAGGCAACTAAAGTTTTGGTGCAAAATATTAAGATATTTCAAAGGCTTATGGAGTTAATATCTAGGAAGCAAATAAAGTTAGAATATGGTTTTAAAAGTTGAAGTAAAAAAATGACTAAAATTCCTTGAAAATGTCAAAAAGGTAAATACTGTAGGACCCAGTTTGTTATGGATTTATGATGACAGCATCGAGGGAAATTGCTGCATAGTTACTGGATCTTGGTTGGATGCATCTACAGACATTCTAATATATTTTGTTTCATTTTCTGGAGCTTTATTTCAACTGCAGAAAGTGCCATGAAATCTGTATGAATTGTTAGTTATGTCATTCTATTCTGGTGCATAATGGCTGCTGGCTCTGAGATGTTTTGTGTGGGGTTGACATAACTGGGATACGGAACTTCTCCCTCCCTGCTGAATCTGTTTCTCTACTTGATGCCATGTTTTTAATATTGATTTAAGAAAAGCTTTTGTTTAGAAGGTTGAGGAAAAAAGTAATCTGGGTGATCTATGAAATTTTCATAATGGCTTCCAAATCACTGCCTGCTTATTGAACATGGCAATAAATAATCTGCAATCTGTCTCAGAATTCCAAAGTCTACAAGTAAATCTCTCTCTTACTCCTCCTTTCTCTCCTCCTTTTTTTTTTTTATTACCTATAATTTTGGAGAGTACCTCTCCTAATATTATCTGTTGGGAATTATCTGAGCAAATGGTTGAACTCAATAGACATGTGTCAGCCTCAAATACTATGTAATCATTAAATCCCTCCTCCACCTTTAATAGCACATGTGCCTCCTGGTCCTCGAAATGGAGATTTACCAGTTTTTCTGCATCATCTTACCCTGAAAACCCTGAATACGCTCTGGTGGAAGCACATGTACCTAATATCCACCGAAAATGCAAAGTCTGACGTTTTTTGGTGGATATCAGCTGCTTGTGCCTGCACCTGAGCGTATTCAGTGCTATCGGGTGCAGGCACAGGTAGGAGCAAGTGTGTGTAGCATATTCTCAGCAAGCAGTTTTCAACTTGCCAAAAAAATGCTACTTACACTACATGTGGCATTAGCCTTAGGGTGCATACAGTATACATTAAAGTCAGCACCCCACTCACATTAGTGGCTATCAGTGTGCCCTTGTTCACTGCAGCTACATGTTTTCCAATGTAGAATCTTCAGTAACAACAAGGAACCATCCCACATATCTTACTTATACGGAAGTTGCCCTGTCTGTTGCTGGATAATACTTAGGGCATCACCATTTCTAGTAACAAAGGTTTGCTACTGAAAGCAGTGTCTGTCCATCCCTCTCTATTCTCTGCTGTGGTGGCTCAGACTCAGACAATGTAGCAGAAGACAGCTGAAAGAGAGCTGACATTTGCTACATTTTTGTCACTATCAATAGTTGTTAATAGCAGTTACATTTGCAAACAACTTTAAACCCATTACAAATTAAAATGTATGTTAAAAAATGATTTTTTTCTTAGGCAAAAAAAAATTTGAGGGGGTTTATATGCTCTCTTAAATACACAGCAGACAAAACATTAAAGCTATGGTATTAAATATGTTGTTTTAAAACAACTACAGAAGTAGTGTCTGTTAATATTTTCCACAGTTCTGGTTGTGACTTCTGCAACAATGTAGCAGAATCCAATTAATTTACTGAAGGGGGGACTGAACAGACAACAGAAAGGGATAGATAAATACTGCCTTTCATTGCAATTAACTTTAAAGAAGACACACCCCCAAAATCCCTGTAGGGAGTTAAACTGGCCATACATGTGGCGATCTGACGATGTTTCATGCGACCATCGGTCGCACGAAACATCGTCAGATCCGCCACACACCATTCAGGGCTGAATCGGCAGGTAAGGAGGTAGAAACAATAGGATTTTTACCTCCTTCTGCCGATTCAGCACTGAAGGGAGATTTTGGTTAGGCGCCTCCTATGGCGCCAGATCAAAATTTTCAAACTGGTCCGATCGGCGAGTCAGCCGATATCAGCAGCTTCCTGCGATATCAGTCGACTCGCCGACATACCATACACGCACCGAATATCGTACGAAACGAGGTTTTGTACGATATTATCGGTGCGTGTATGGCCACCTTTAGTGTTAGCCCAGGGGTGGGTGCTCTGTGTAAGGTGGGGCCCCAGTGCAAATCTCTCTAGTTACGCTGCTGATGCCACACCACCATCTTCATTCTTTCATTAAGCAAAAAAAAATGTTATGTGGACATCACTTTTAAAATTAATTTGACATAGATATTTCATGGAGTTGTTCACTTTTAACTTTGAATATGTTGTAGAAAAAGCTATTCTCAAACAATTTGCAGTTGGTCTTCATTTTTTATTTGTGAGTTTTGAATTATTTAAGCTTTATATTCAGCAACTTTGCAGTTTGGAATTTTAGCAGCTACATGGTTACTGGGGTCCCATTTACCCTAGCAACCAGGCAATAGGTTGAATGAAAAACTGGTATATTAATAGTAGTAGGTCTGAATTAAAATATAAGTAATAAAAAAATAACAATAACAATGAAATAGTAGCCTTAAAAAAGTGAAGACCAATTGAAAGGTTGATAGGAACTGGTCATTCTACAACATATTAAAAGTTGACTTAAAAACACCCCTTTAGTACAAGGTAGTTACATAGATAATATGGATTGTAAAATATAACTGTGCATCTTAGAAGATTCGTTTCTTCTGTGTTCCACAGCACAACTTCTGCCAACTTGTAGAAACTATATTAGGTGGCACTACGGGTTAGCGCCAATGTATCTACAGAATAGCAATGCAAAATAATAGCAGGCATCATTGCCACTCAGAGAGTCAATATGCTGATCCACGAATGTTCTGCGCTAGCATTATACCATATACCCCGGTCCGTTCACCCCAGCCTTTTCTGTAAGTGACACGACCCGCTGGTAGTGTATTGGCTAATGCCAGGTAGCCTGTAGCCATGCGGCTAGTGATGGGGAAGGGGCTGTCTGGGCCAGTTTTGGAGAGGTTGGTGCTGTACCATCTCTCAGCCCCCACACTGCAGCAGCCCTGGGAGAGTGGGGGGAGGACAAGCCTTCGCTGACGCAGTTGCACTGAGAAGCTGGAGAGGAGGAGTCTGCGCCTAATGCAGCATCTTACTGTATCCAGGCAGCAGCAACAGCTAGAGGAGAGGCACCAGAGGGCTCAGCAAGGTGCGACGCAGACTGATGGACACTATAAGGACAGCTCTGATCCCTACCAAGTAACTGCACCTCCCACTGCAACCTCCATCTTATGCAACAGTGTCTGCTGCACTGCCGGCAAAAAATCGCATCAGGGCACCTTCTTGTATATTGTAACCTCTCCAGCACATCAGGTGTGACGCCTTCACTTCGAGTGCTGCTTCCAGCAGAGTCCGGCGCAACCAGCAAAAGATCTGCAGCATTGGCACCGACCCGGCGCTACAGGGGCACCCACTGGCAGCTCAGCACTTCCCTTTCCCTGCCTGTATCTCCCCAGGGACTGCACCCACATCAGCCCCGGCAAGCCCTGCTCACCCCCACCCTGATATCTGCACTTACACCCAGTACATGCACTGCCAGCCATGCCCTAACCTCTGTGCAATTATCAGCATCACTCCGCACTAATCCCGAGTTGCAGCTACTTGCCTCCCAGACCTGGCACCGCGTCCTCCCTGCGCACTGTGCGATCTGTCGGTGCCAACAGGCACTGCAACTACTGCGCTCCCCTCACCCGGTGCCCCTTCTCCTGCAGTCGCACCCACTGCACCTCGACTCTGTGCCTCAGGGGACCCATCAGGGCTAAGGGAGTGCCAGGCTGCTGGTGTAGCAGGTGCTAGAATAGCTGCAGCCGCACCGCTTCACCCTTTCCTGCTCTTTCCACCTCCTTTCTTGTGATTGGTATCGGCCATGGAGTGCTTAAGGCATCTCCCTCAGCAGCTGTGCTAAGGCTTTGGCATAGGGATCATGGATACTTGTATATTGCTTTTTACTCATCTGAAAAGTAACGCTGCTGTCAATGGAGGAGGACATAGATACCCGCAAAATCAACAGCAGTTTCCTGCGCGATCACAGCTATGCAACTGAAGGTGAGTGTCTCCATCTGTGCGATCTGTGCATTCCTGTGCACTCCACCGGCCGAGCAGGGGGGAGGGGGGCCTAGAGCGCTCGCATTGCCCTGGCAACAGCTAAGCCACTGGCCTCCAAACGCTGCTTCATTCCCATTACTGAGCATCCTCATTAACTTCCTATTATAAGCTACAGGCTCTGCACTTACAATAGAACATTTTCTGCTCACACTAATAAACTTATAGATAAAATATATACTGTAACCAAGGGCATTTTAAATTAGAAGCCTATATCTGCTGAACCATAGCTCCCATCATCCTCCATGGGCCATGATGGAAACTGCAGAACTATAACTGCTGCAGGGCTAGAACTATCCCCGGAATTGGCTAGAAGGGAACACATCTAAGAGGCTTTGATGGGAACATTCCAGTGATCACTGAGAGATTAGCAAAGGGTCTGGTAAGGCTGCAGGGATTTAATGCCAAGTGTTGTTGCAGTCATTCTGTTGTTTTGCTTTATAAGCAGTTGGTAGGAGTGTAACTGAGCTGAGATTCAGGAACATTCAAACTATGAGCTCTCCCAGACACCATGCCAAAGCCTGATATAATGGACTGTGTTATTTGGGTCAGGGGTTTTCAGAAGGGAACAGAAAAAAAATCCAGGGGGATCACTTTGCACAATGGTGATTTGATTATCCTATTCTTAGTAAGAGAAATTGCACCATCATCCTGCAGTGGCTGAATTTGTATTTAAGGAAGGGCAGTGCTATAGTTAGAACACATGATGTGCTGTACTGTAGGGGGACCAGTGTGTTAGCATAAGACAAAGATGGGTGGGCACAGAACAAGGGGTGGCAACTCTTTTGCACCACAGTGTGAGTGGTGGCACAGGACTGAGCCAAAGGGAGTGACTGTGATTGGCACAATATTGCAAAGTAATATCAGGTAGAATTCAACTTGCTGAAAGCCCTTCAGCTGTCAATTGTAGTTTAATAAATGGAAGCTTTTTTTTGAAAGCCTTAATATAAAGTACTAATGGCAGCCTCTTGCCTTTTTTTTCAACCTTTTTGGTTGCTTATCATATTCAAAACCTGCGCCTCGCCTATTCTAAAAATCACTTCTAAAATTACAATTAGCAGAAAAGTCAGAACTTCAAGTTCTGTGCATCAGCCATTTCCATGCAAGGTCCTGGCATCTCCAGATAAAGTGCACAGATATTCAAGCTACCTTCCTAGGTGGGACTGGTCTCACAGTTGCAGCCCCTTTCCAGTAAATGATGGGCACAGTGGAGTTCCCACTGCATTCAGAGGTTACTTTGTAGGGGCAGGTAAATCTGGTGGGTGTGTCGTACCCATGGAGGCGCCACAGTCCTTGACTAATCCATGGTCAGGGGGGGTTATTTGCATTCAGGCCTATATACATATATTATACCAGTACCCAGTTTTAATTGGAATGCCTGATATATGTAATGAAAGTGCAACATATTCTAGGTCAGCGTCAGCCCTGCTTTCTTTGTGAAATCATACTGATTGGTATTCCGCACAGAGATGCTAAATACATAGGATTCCTCTAGCAAACATACACAGTTTTTGACTAACACCCTTAGAGAGAGACCAAATGCTATGTGTTTTATTAATAGATCCAGTTCAGAAGAAGGGTGGAGATCCTCCACATAAACCTATGCTTCAAGCGATTCCATTCTATAATCTCTATTATGTTAGTCAGCTCTAAACATATACTGGCTTTATACAATAACCAGAAAAAGAATTGCACTAAAAGAAATGTATGTAGGTCTATTGAAGGGCAGGTTTGTACTGTTTGTTCTGCACCCTGGTGTCTCCAGTGCGGCAGGAATGGGTTAAATCTTTACAGGTGAATCCCAGGTTAGAATCAGTTATGTGCGTGAGCAGGCTGGGAGCCCAGGCACCTACAGCCTACCTTGATTATTATCTCATTAATCTTGTTTTTCATTTCTCACTACATATGTACTGGCTGTAGGAAGCCTGGACAATAACTGTGACGTGATGAAGTAGCTCTCATCTTCACTGCTAGGCTGTGGGGCTGAAGCTCCTTTAATTGTCACACTGTACACTTATGGGGTCATGTAGTAAGTCTGGCAAGGTTTGCCCCAGAATAGTAACCCATAGCAACTAAATAATTGCATTAGACTAGTAAAATTTAACTGCTTGTTTTCTACTGTGGGTTACTGAATTGGTAACAACTCTGTCCTGGTTACTATGTGCCCCATATAGCCTGGGTGCTTTCTCTATAGTTACACCCTTGTGTAGTGTACATAGAAAGGGGAAAATACCAGCAACATTTTTTTTTTAATCAGGGCCAACCATTGGTTTCCAGCTGTTGCTAAACTAAAACTTACAGCATCCCCTGCTGAAGATGATGACAGATGCAGTAGCAGCTGGAGAGTGGCAGTTTATATTATTATTGAAGGTCCACGGAGGGTATTTTGCTTCAGTCCCTGCTACAGCCTAGTTCTAGAGCGTAGACAACCTTTTGGCATCACTGTGTAGCTGCAGACCTCTGACTTCACAAAAGCTAAGCTGGTAGGGGTTACATAGACTTGCTACAAAGCTGTGTCTGTGATAGAGCAGTTATGGGCCAGATGTTGTTGAACCACAACAATTAGCCATACCTGTTCATGTGGAGTGATTTGGGATGGTTTACTAACATGCTATATTGTACCAGAACTATTGCCCAATCAGCGCTTTATATATGATCAGCCTTCTACAGCTTAGAACATGAAAGGAAATATGTGATTACTATGGGTAACTGGCTTGATGCTGTATACAGCCTATGACATTAATTAGCCCCTCTGGCTTCATGCAAAAGAAAGGGCTCTGCATCAGAGGCAAAGCCACTGTTAAGCTATAGTAATCAATAAGAAAGGCATGAAAAATGCTGAGTAACTGTTCCTTTACCATCTCTGTAATATAGGCCAAGGGAGAATGTCCCAGATCCAGCGTTACTCAGCAGTTCAGGTACTGCAGTGGATCAGCAGTATATAGAATATCCCTTCATCATTCAGAACAATAACTGCAGAATACTCCCTATTGGCGATCGGCTTCCTGTGATGAGCTATTTCCACAAAAGCTTTTTTTTTTTTTAATTTCAGGGCGTGGTTTAATTGTGGGTGGGTCTCTCTACCCAGTCTGCTTCCTAACTGCACCAACCATATCATTGCAGAAACCTCTTTATATCATTTTGATAATTTTGCCCTTTAAAACATCTCGTAGTGACTTTACATTTCGCTATACCCCAGAGCCCCATTTGATCAAGGGTAAACTGTTTCTGGGAGTTGCAGTTAACAATATGTGGGGGGGCTATGGTTAAGAGGCAGGACTGTAGAGCATTTGAACCCAGATACCTTGTTTTGTTCTCCAGTTAAAAGTGATGCAAGAATTATTTTATTTGAATTCACACTTTCTTGTGGCATCTAAAGCCCCTCCGTTTCCCTAAGGAGGCAAAGTGACATTTTTGTATCAGTGCATCTCTCCCCACCATCAGCCGCCACTGCCTCAGAGATAAAGTCACAGGAGATACAATGTATTCATTTCCTGTCTCATCACTTATCATAACCTTTACATAACGATCACAGGCGGATGACAGTGCAGCAGAATTAGTTGCTGGAAGGGGGTGACTGCTATAATTTGATTTAGAGAAAAAAATACCCAAAGCATGGATTAAAGAAAGCAAATGTCTTCTTATTAAAACATCAAATGTTTTCCTAAATTGTTTTTAAGATTGGATTTTGATAAAACTGTACACATGGAGATAATTTTCTAGTCTCATTTTTATTTTGGGTGCAAATGTATGTACTACTAAAATTTATTTAATTAATTTTTAAACTTCTGGAAATCTTAAGGAAGAGTTAACCAAATCCTGATACTGTGCTGACTAAGCACATGTTGTAATGGTTAGACTGGGAAAGGGCATTTCTGTCCCTTCATAATGCCCCCCCTGAGGAGCAAGGAACCACTGCAACATGTTCTGACCTATAATGATTTCCACTGAGGGACCTGAGTCTGTTCTATACATAGACTGCCTAGCTAGCATATGGGAAACACAGGATTTTTTCATCCAGTAAGATTTTTTTCCTTACCCTGTACTCCGCACTATAGTTTGAGTTCTATGGTACAGAACCACTTAACCTTGGTATTTTGCTATAGGATTGTGCTTAATGCAGTGGAATACCCAAGCTATGGGATATTCTCTAAATGGCCTGTTATCTTGTCGCGCTGCTCCGCCAGCCCCCACATCTTCTCAGTTTCTTCTGTATAGACGATAAAACAGTTAAAGGGTTCCAACTGGATGGGTGTTTCCAGCCAACCTGAAACGATAGCAGCACAATGAAGATTAAAATAAAATATGGAATAATAATCCTTTACTAAGATAAAACACAATGTTCTGTGAGCAGGGAAGCCTGGTTTGATTCCTTTGTTAGGTCTTTGACATTACGGTAGGTTTTTGTGTCTTTGACATCAGATTTTATGTCATTATGGTGTAAAGGTGGCCATACACCTTTACAGTTACAATCTTTCCTACGACCATTGGAAAGATCCTAACATTTTAAATTATTTGCTTAAAATAAAATCTGAGAGATGGCCTTTCCATAATTTAGAGCTTTCTGCATAATGGGTTTACCCATACCTGTATTCTATAAGATGTCATAGATTGCAAAATTTACAGGCAGAGACTTTAACGGCACCTACAGAAACCACCTTCCCTCTGTGTATTTAATCTCTGTAAATGTCTACCGTGTGCACTTTTCCATATTGTAAAAATGCATTGCACTGCCTATTCTATGTCCACTATATAAATAAAGTTATACATAAATACAAAGGTAAATACTAGTATCAAAAAGGAAATATAAAGATTTTTTTTTCTTCCTCTTTAAGATTGAAATCAGAAGACATCCCCCCCCCCCTCCATAAGCTGTGCTCCTAAGTATTATTAGGACCACTGGGCTGCTCACTCATTTAGAAATAGAAGTTTATAGATTGTTTTTAAAAATGGCGCCATTGTGGCATTGTCCACTTTTAACCATAATCCATTGAGGAATATGCTAAACATAACCAAGGGGGTATTTTTAGAGATATTACGGCAGTTAAACTATAACAAATAACCAAGTGCAGCATACCAGCTCTCTTCCATGGACCAAGAGGGGCATTAATGTTATTAATGTTGCTGCCCTAATAAGCTCACAGCACCTTTCTAAAGAGCTATGCACCAGTAGATCTGCTAGTTTGGTGAGGTTGCCAAAGGAGCGGATCTTTGCCCAACATGACTACCTATGTGCTGCACCATATTGAGCTAATCCGGTTGTTTGGCCATAGGTCCAAAGATCATAACAAGCGCCAATGCAGGCTGTCGGAAGGGTGCTGCATCAACGCATCAATGTGGTCCTTCTCCTAATGGGATTTTGAAACCAGATATCTATTGGGGAGGGGGCCATTCATGGGCAGATAAACTGCCAGCTTGGTCTGAAGGGGCTAAATCGGCAACTTAAATCTGCCCATGTATGGCGAGCTTAATAAATACCTCCCTTGTCTGCTTGAGGACCAACCATCTAAATGATCATTTTGATGTATCTATTGAATCTAGGTTAATCCATACATCAGATTAAATCTGCTGTTACATTTTCAAAGCAAAAGCCACCCCAAACCAAAGCATTACAGACTTTTTCCAGCTGCTGTGATGATATTCTGCTGCTTAGTAATGGATGAGAGATTGCTTTCATTTACACACAGGGTACTAAAATCATTGGCTATAAATTGAAGATGACTCCTCAATATGCTGAAACTGGCAACACCATAATGTAACAGTGATAGTGGCATATGGCTCTTTTTAAATACAATCTTAGTTTCATTAAATCGAATGGATTTTGATGTTTTTATAGATAGAACAAGCACATAGTTTTATAGTAAGTTAACAGAAACAGAAATATGTCGCACATAATGGTTTGTGTTGAGCTAATAACCGCATGTGCTGCCCAAGAACAACTGAAGTGTAGATGTTACATGCACGTATCTGTTTTACAGAGAATATTCATGTGAATCCTACATACAGCATAAAAAAGGCCGTGAACCAAATGTACCGTTACATGCTCCTCCATCTGTACTTTAGCTGCTGTTCCTGTTCGGCATGATTCACGGTACTGAGCTCATGATTAATGCTCCCTCCATCTGTAAATTCATGTTCTCTGGTGTTTAGGGCCTTTCAGTTGTTAGTGTTCATTCAGCAAGCCACGTGTAAATGACTTGGCACTGGAACTTCAGTTATCAACAACTTTATAACCAATTAGACACGTAAATATACACTTTTTAAGGTTCAGGTAAAGCAGGCAACAGAACTTTGCCCCTATTCCAGATTAAAGGAATGGAAGAATTGTCTGTTCGTCATAACACAGAGGTTTTTAGCCTTACCTTTGGGTCCTATATTTATTCATAACCTCCCTTGGCATATAACATTTCTGGATATGTAAAACTTTGTAACTACCTATGCCCAGAATACAGAGAAAAGAAAATAAACATTCATCTCAAGCATCACTGTAATAAGCCTTTATTTAGGGCCCTTCCCATCTACAGATTTGGAGACTGTTTAGGGCTTGGGAATTTATCTATACAGGAAAATGATTAGAAAAAGAGACTGTTAAAGTTTTCTTGCATAGGCAGTGTTACCACCTGTCCAGTTTTCATCAATACAGCCCAGTTTTCCTAATCAGGAAATCGGGGCAAGCCTTGCAAGTTAATGGTGCAACAATCAGCCAATTGCTGATCCCCATGAAATAACCCAGCCCCCTGACTTCATAACCACACCCCTGTAACAACCCCTGCCCACGACATCCCGTGCCCCACCACTGATGGTATGCACCCTGCCCCCCACCCAGACTCCTGAGCCACAAAAGTTGGCAACCCTATGCATAGGTGTTTCATTAAAGTGATCAAAACAGATTAGGACTGTGCACTAAAAGCCTCTCTTCTTCTTAATTGTTCATTTATATTTTTAATTCATTTTATTATGGCATTTATGTTCTGCCAGATTCCATCAAAATGCTGCCCCCTGGTAACTCTAAACTGATTTAAGGGCTGATTATTAATCAAGTTTTATGTAGAACACACTGATTTTTATTTGAAGATCCAAAGTAATTTCTAATCAGCCTTAATATGAATTTTCTGTTGTATATGTAATTGAAACTACTACAGATGCCTTTGGTGGGCACAGATCTGCATGTCTAAAGGGCTGTGAAGCCCATGGTGTGGTTAAGAAGCACCAAACAAAATATATAGCTTTACTAGCATAATCCTGTGATAAACATAATTGTCCCTGGCAGTCATGTTTTTTAACCTTAGTTAATATCTGCAGCCCTTAAGGTTTCTATACATGGAAATGTAATCCACCAAGCTGTGAGTTTTTCCCCATTTAATAGTGGAAACATAAATGTACTGATGGCAGCCTGGCGGTGCCTTTAATTGCACTGAGCTGTGCCTGGCTGTGGATGTGCCAGCTGTCTGATTTCAGCAACTTGTCAGCCTAAAGGCTCATTCAGAGGGAACTTTTACAGAATGCAAATTATACATTGATCCCAGGTTGTGCATTTTGACAAACGTGCCAATTTTTATTATTGAACCGGGCTTCTGAATTTTCCCCTCTGATCAAAACAAATATCCATAGCCAATAACTCATTTCTGGTGCTTTCCGCTGGACTGAACACTAATTTGTAACAGTGTAAATAATAGAATTATAAGCAGTTTTGACATTAAATTTTTTTTTTTTTGGTGGTGGTGGTTTTTGTGTCCTAGAGCAAAATATCATTCAACCCATACAATATTGATAGCAGGTCAATGCACTGGATATTATGAATGAGATATAATAGGAATGCCTAAAGCTTCATTTCTTATTACGGGGGGCAGTGAGGGGGTTGGTTTGGCTTTCCCGAAAGGCAGGCATCTCTGCTTGCAGCGTAACTATACAGCAATCAGTGACTGATTCCTGTCCCAGTCAGTACAAAAAAAAACAGCTTCTTATTGCTCAGTATCGGCAATTTATGATACAGTAGGGCTGGAAGTGCAAAATCCACAGGGACCATCAAGCCCTAACATTTCAGTGCTTCCTTTCCCATTTATAATTTGCCATGCATGGCACAGAGCTGTCTGCCCCTTAGCCTTCACTTTTTCCTGACTGAATCTAATAATAGAAGAAATCAGTTGAGGTGATATAACCTAAAACAGGCTGCTGTCTATTTCATCTCGAGGGCACCATGTATGCCTATAAATCTGAGGTGATTTGCTATGAAACTATTTGGGCTTTTTACCAACCAGAGGCTGACTTTTCATAGCGCATTAGGCCATGGCAACCAAAATTTTGCAGCTGGATGAACATAGCTGATTGCTGATTGGTTACTGTGTGTTGCTGACCAGGTGCCATTGTTTTTATTCCCTTTCATTTTAAGAAAGACAATAATGGTCTCAGCGTTGACTTTACTAAACCAGTTAAGCAATTTTCAGGGTGTGCCAATGGAATTTGATTTTTTTGGGGGTTTTTGTAGTAATGTAGCAATAAACTTCCATTTCATGGTCATATACAGTAATTTATCTTGATGTTGAGAGGGCCCATCTGTATCAGCTCACCTTAAGCTGTCACTCGCAACATTAAGTGCTTATATTTCTCTAATGCCGCCATCCACACCATTCTTCTGGTACTATTTTCTCATGATAGCAAAATGCTGCATCAGCCTTTCTGTTCCCAACTATAACAGCTATATCAGCATGGTGGCTCAGTCTACTGAGTCCAAAGAATTTTTAAGGAAAAAATGTTATGTCTGGGTAATGACTGTACCCTCACAGTAATACTTTCCTATTATATGAAAGTCATGAAAATCAACTGTTAATTGTAAACTTCCAGCATGCACAGCTACTGGGTCACTTTGATAAAGGAGCAGAAGCATCATTTACCCATGGCTTACAACTGCAGTAGACCAACTGCCCATATGTCTGGTTATTCATAGGTGTTAAGGAGTTAGTTAGTATGTTACAGAATGGCTAATTCTAAGCAACTTTTCCATTGGTCTTCATTATTTATTTTTTAGAGTTTTTGAATTATGTGCCTTCTTTAGACATTTTCCAACTTTCAATATAAAAGAATAATTAAAACCACATATAATAAAAAATGAAGACCAATTGCAAATTGTCTCAGAATCTCATTCTCTACATCGTACTAAAAGTTAACTCAAAGGTGAACAGCCCCTTTAAGTACAAAAGGCTGAACTGTTCATATGACTTTTCAGAAAATGCATGACACAGGTATAGGATCAGTTACCCCTAAACCTGTTATCCAGAAAACTCTGAATTACATGAAGGCCACCTTCCATAGACTCCATTTTAATCAAATAAATCAGAATTTTTAAACTGATTTCCTTTTTCTCTTTAATATAACAACAGTACATTGTACTTGTCTTACTGGGTTTATTCATCTTTAAATTATTTTTAGTAGGCTTAAGGTATGAAGATCCAAATTATGGAAAGACCCCTTATCTGGAAAACCTCCTGGTCCTAATCATTCTGTGCCTGTATTTTGAAAGATCCACCTTTTTGTCAGGTTACCAAATGAACAGGCATTTGCCCACCCAAGTGTTGTGCTGGGGGCTCATGCAAATAGTGTTGAACTGGCCCATTGGGATACCAGAATAATTTGTGGTGGGCCCTCCTATCACCCAACACTTTTGCCTTGTACATGTCCCTTTTCTTTGAAAGAACAAAAAGGATAAATAATTGGAAGGACATATTAGAGTGTGAAAAAAGCAGACAAGTATTTTGGTGATTGGGCTTTCAGGCTAAGGTTTCCTGGTGATCCACTGGCTTTCCAGTTCAACACTGCATGCAGAACCTGTACAATTAATATCTTCAGTAGGAGGTATCAAATATTGAAAGGGGCGAGGTAATTTTGGGGCCACAAACAGGCCAATGATGTGCCAACTAAGAGAGAACAAGTTGTCAGCCAATGTCTTCCTTCTGTATAGGGGCCTTTCATTTGTAAGTTGTGAAAAGAGTAGGATATGGTGTGTTCCAGCAATAGTTATATACAAAAAATACATTCTATCCTAGAATTTTGCAAACTGGCAAATTTTGTATCAGGATTTAAATGTTCTTTATAGCTTATCACAGGTTTAAGTGTGTGTAAAAATAACTTCCTATGAATATTCTGAACACAAAAATAAACTCTAAGGAAGACATTTTGCCAAGCCAGGGAAAAAGAAATTGCAATTACAGTTGTGGCTGTGGAAAGAAATGGAATTCTCTAGCTATGTAAGAACCATGTAGCAGTCTAACATGTGAGGAGGATGAAGCAAAAAATGAGAAATCTCGCTAGCTGCTCATGATGGCTCCCTGGTGAGAGGGGAATGGGAACACATTAAACTGAGAGATGCTTGGGAGAGGATAAACATAAAAAAGTTGGCTTTATACTGGGTTTCTAACTGTACTTTAATGAATGCGCCTCATGCATACTGAATCAGCGGCACAGAGTTAAATTTATCATCTGTAGTATTTTCTGAGTGTTTGAACTATTAATTCCTAGTGTAATTACTTTGATAATTGTAAATGATAATAGTTCTCTTTGCTTTGAATGGCCAAGGACTTTATAAAGGACTAATCCGGACATAAGTCATTTTAATAATAACTCCTGAAGCATAGGAAATGATTGCTTCCATACAAAGGCCGCTCTGATAATAAGTACAATATTAAAATAATGTAAAGCTGATGCAGGTAAAAAATCCAGTGCCGACAAAAAGTCAGCAAAACCGGGTTCTACTGAGATTTCTTATTTTGTGGTTATGTGTCTGTGTGGGAAATGACAGACCTGTGGCCTTATTTTGTTTCACAATATTGTCTATATACGAGAGAGGTTGGATGGAACTAGACATTGGAGTGCGACCATGCTTACCAATGTGTCATCTGAGAAATGGTGGTGAGAAGCAATCGGTGTATTATAGGTTAACTACACGTAGAGAGAAGATTCAAATATCAAAGTCCTATCTAGGCCCAGAGTGGGATTCAAAATTGGGGCTCTGTGTACTTGAAATGCTGGGGCCTAAGAGCCCCCCACCAGCCTGCTAATTAGTGACTGTCTATGGCATTTGCCTGAAGCCACAGATTGCCAGTCCTGGCCTGGTACTATAGGTGGTGCACTATAAACAAGTGGCTTGATAAAGAAATTTAAGAAATGTACCATGTTGGATTATAGATAAGTACCTGCACACATAACAAAAGTTTTCCTTTATTGTCTTTGTTAATATTGGAGTTCTACAGCTCCACCAAGCAAATTCACACCATAAATCTTCAGAGCATTTTCTGCAAATTCTTCAAGGTCTGTATTTAGATTTATTCATTTTATTTTACCAACCTGCATAAAATCCCTTGTTCTAATACCTCCATGGTTGCATCTAAAACCCTTGCAATTACCAAAAAAGGTGCATTGTTTTATATATGAACATTTGTACATACTGTACCTGAGAATGTGTAGTGATTGTTTGAATTGCTTGAAATGTGACTAGTTGAGAACATTAATACTTAGGGGCCACGACAAATCTCACCGATATGCCGTCCCACCGGCTAGAATGCAAATTGCCGGTGGGATGGCATACGTGGCGCCAAAATCGCAGAAGTTTCCTCTCAAGGCAACTAATCACCCCGCCTGCCACGGCCCTTACATTTGCCCTGTTTTGGATGTGCACTTGGCAAGCCAATCACCTTGGAATGTACATTTACTCACATTTTCATGTTTACTTTAAATTTTTTTAGACGCACTTTGAATTGACAGTCATTGACACATACCCACACACACACCTACATTTTTACAATACACACTAGTATAAATATACACCTACAAACACATTCACCCACTGAGATCCTTATACTAGCTTTCACACAGTTAGAAACTGTAACCACACACATTTGTGTTCCGGCTGCTTCCCATGCTCACATACTCAGCCTTATAAGTACTATGGCACATACAATCACATTCTCAGATCTGTTTTTGCAGTGTAATATAAAGCTTTCTCACATAGTTTATATCCTAATATTCTCACACCTATAATTACTTCTACACTCATGATTGCACATATGCTTACACTTTTATATTGTTAATTGGGCTTACTATCCCACACACTTTTATTGTGATTTACAGTGATTTACAGTATTCAAGCTCATTTATAAAACTGGGCAAAATTGCACCTGGGCAGTATCCCATGGCAACCAATCAGTGATTTTCTTTTTTCAGCCAGCTACTGGTAAAACAGTGAAAGCACACATCTGATTGGTTGCCATGAGATACAGCCCTGGTGCAAATTTGCCCAGGCATTATAATTGACCCCATTGTCCCTCACACACCCACATTGCCAGTACTCACTGCTTTGCTCAAACAGTCACATCAGTTTTGATTCTCATTTTTTACAATTGTTTAACTCACAGTTGCAAACACTTTTTCAGAGATGAGCAGAATTTTGAAATGAACAATAACCCCCATATATATATGCACGATCAGCCAGGTTCTTATATTTACTTACCTTTTATACTCTGAAGCAGAACAGGGCCAGTACTATTGCCATTGTTATACTGAGTGCCCACAAACAATGTAAAAAACAGCTGCCTGGGTGCAGAAAAAACAAAGAAGTAGTAAAAACATTCTGCACTCATGTTCAATTTTTTTGCCTAAGACCAGTTAGCGCACAACTTTTTGGCTTATATATATGTGTATATATTATAAGGTGTGTATGGGACCTTCTAACAAGAATGCTTGTGACCTGGGGTTATCCAGATAAGGGATCTTTACACAATTTGGATCTCCATACCTTGTGTACTAAAAATCATTTTAACATTTTAAACCTAATAGAATTTTTTTTTGCCACCAATATGGATTAATGCAGTTTAGTTACCATCAGGTACACGGTACTGTTTTATTATTACAAAAAAAGGAAAAGATTTTTAAAAAATGTAGAATTATGCTTAAAATGGACTCTGTGGCAGATGATTTTACCTTAATTCTGAGTTTTCTGGATACCAGGTTTCCGGATGAGGGATCCATTAACTATATATAATTATCTTTGTTTTTGCTGTTGCAGAGGCCCACTAATTATATTTTTGGGCCTGTGTCTTAAAGCAGCCCTGCTCACAGTCAAGGCAGTGTTTTAAATAACTAAACTAAAATATTAAAATCTCCCTGAAAGCAAGATAGATGCACAATTGTTGTCAGCACCAAGGACAGATACCAAAGGGTCATTACTATATTCCTGCTTCACTCTGCTAGAAACTCTGTATTACTATCTATAGGGCATTAGGGAATATAATTCTTTTTAATGCTTCTCTCATGTTTTTATATATATATATATATATATATATATATATATATATATATATATATATATATATATGTCATTAGCCAAGCTTGTTATTAAAAAATAAATTACAAGGTTTGATTATTTAACACTAAGCAATATATTTTAGATTATAAATCCCAAGGTGTGGATATAACTTGGTAGCAGGAATGTGCCATATTGGATTTTTATTTAGCTGTTAACATTCTGGCCTAGAGGATTATTACTTTGCTCTGTATAAAACAATATATATATAATATATATATATATAAAAGAAATACTTTCCCTTTGTTAAGCGCTGGCTGTTGTCAGCATCCTCATTACTGTACATGCTATTTCTTTGTATGTGTAAGAATCTGAAACAACGGTTGTCACTGAGTTGATTTCTACAAGTCGAAGAAGAATTTGCTTATGGCTCACAGAAAAGATTTTGCACTGATGTATTTGATATCTCCGCATTAAAACAAGGTTTAAAGAAATGCAGCTTATACCTTTATCCAATTGTCCTGCTGCTAACACATTATTGAGCATATTCCTCCCATGCTAAAAATTATATTTAAGGGCCATATAAGTGAATGTTTGTATGCCTTATATAGAAACATATAGAACTTTTTTGCCAAATAATGTTTTTTTTGATAACTGACCTTAGTACAGGTACATGCACATGGAAAATGATTAGGCTTTTTGCAGGTGCATGTGTTTGTAGCCCCATAGGGATCAATGATAGCTATTGATTGCAGCAGATTTTAAGCAGAAAAATGAGAAAATGCAATACAGGGAAACATGCACTGGGAGGATAAATATCCAGGTATATGAAATCTGTGTTATATTGTGGCATAGATTTTTGGTTGCCAGATGTATGGAGATTAGGTGTTTCTCATCACTGCTTATCTCATCAAGCTTATTTTTTCAATTTACAAAGAATCATTTTTGTTTCCATAAGAATGGGTAAACAACATAGTAGTCACCAAACTGTGGAGCTTGCTCATCTGGGAAGGTTATTAAACAGCACCACTGTACACAACAGGGTACCATGAAAACTGTAGAACATACAAGGAGAGCCCATTGACTACATTGTCTATAGCAGGGGTTGTTGGATTTCTGTAGTTTAAGACCTTCTTGGAGAGCTAACTCTTTGTCAGGGTGCCCCTTAGGTCAGGTTAGAGAAAAAACATTGGTTTATCAGTAATTCTGTCATAATTCTAGAAATATATATCAACCCTAAAAGATCTCCAGAGGTATCTAGGAGGGCAAATATGCATTTTACCCAAATTTACCCAAAACTGACTTTCAGACTGAGCCACCCTGCCACTGCTCCAGGTGCCTCGCACAGTTTGGGAACCATTAGTCTATAGACTATAGATCATGCCGTTAAACTACTCTGCATGTAGTAGACCAGTAGTAGAAGAGCACAATCTATTCTATATCAGAATACACAAATACAAAAGGGCTGCCATTGTGAGACAGTGACTATAGACATGTTAGAGGAGCTTTTCCAGTTGGCTGTAGATTCTGGTTGTTGCAGTTTGCTAGAGCTGTGTCACTTGCTGTGTCATTTGCATCCGCTGGCTTGGAGTCTTCTCATGATCACTAATCTTTTTCTTTCCTCCCCACCCCCTCCGGTGGGGATGTGCTATATATAAATATTTCAGATACTAGCTACAGTAGGATTAACAAGCCTTCATAAGATCGCTTGCCTAATATGTCCCATTCTCAGCCCTAAGGCCACAAATCTTTGATTCATTCTCTGCAATTTCAGTGCAGTGTCCCCTCTGCCCTGTATAAAAAAACACTGTTGGCTGTGGTTATTGTTCCGTACAAGTCAGAAATGAAAATGAAGCGAAGTGAGCTTGTTCCCTTAGGCCACAATGCAAGTGTTTCTAAAGCTATTTCAAAATACTTAACTGCTGTGCCAATAAATTATAAGGCACAGCTCACAACTGTTCCCCCGTCGAAGTGATAAAGCACATTTGCATGGAGCTAAATATTTGCTACCTGCCTGCCTTTTTGTTTCATTTCAATTATTGCTTGTTATGGCTCACCGAAAAATAATTTTTTAGACACTAATTAGGGACTTTGAGGTATTTATTGAAGTTACAGTAGGCATATAATTAAACTACGCAAACATTCCAGGTCAGCTTTGTAGAATATCCAGACACATACTAAGCATAGCCATTAATGCATATAGGAACCAGTCCCTGCTGGGAAAATGATCATGGAAATGGCTTTTTTGAAAATGTGTCACATTCGGTGATGGCCTTCTGAAAGTTATACCCCCATATGTAATAAGGGTTTCAAAATTCAAATCATCAAGTTTATTCTTTTTCTTATGATACAGCTAAATTGTATTATATTTCCTTTTTCTCTCTAATAACAGTACTGTGTACTTGATCCTAACTTGGATATAATGTATCCTTATTTAAGGTAAAACAAGCCTATTGGGTTTATTCAATTTTTAAATGATTTTAACAGACTTGAGTTATGTAGATCCAAATTATAGAAAGATCTCTTATCCAGAAAACCCCAGGTCCCGAGCATTCTGGATAACCGGTCCCATACCTGTATTGTATTTCTAAGCAGCATAAAATCCATATGTGATTATGCTGTATTGCTACTAACTTTGAGCACTTAGCACAATTCTGATTTCTTACTTGTTCATAGGCTGGCATATATTAATATCAGTATGACATACAATGATCTATTCCTGGGGTCCAGTTATAGGGGGTGAGATTACTAGACCTAGTTGGGCAAGAAATTATTATATTGTTTATTGCTGGTTAGAAAATTTGCTTGTGGCATTGTTTAACAATTCCAGAATCAGGCTTTAAGGTATATGGGTAGCTAGAGTTTGGAATAAGAAATGTATAATCGTTAGTAACTGTTGGATAGGGAAGTATGATGGGGCCCAGCACCTATTTTTTTGTGTCTGCCTCTATGGAGCTCTTATGTAAAAAAGATATGTGCCTCTAAGGTTTCCCTGTAAGAGTCAACATTAGCCCAAAGCCTCCCCTTAGCTCATAAAAATGATTCATATATGAAAACATTGCTTTACATCCTTTAGTCATATATCAAGAATTTATAAATATATATAGGACAGTTCAGTCTAATCCTAATTAACCTTAAAGCTAGGAACCAAAAAGATCTAGGTGAGGAACAGGAATAGGAATGCTCTACAAATCTTTTCCTAACTTACCTTCAGGGTGGGCCCTGCAGTTCAGGAGCCATTCCATGGGTCTCTAGAGGTCTCTAGATGACAGTCTTGTCTTAGCATATTGACCTTTCTATGTAAGACACAGTTTTATAGGGTCTGAATCTACTGGTGATTCTTTGGAAAACCATAAGGGATGCTCTGCCTGTTTCTGCTTATCTGTCATTATCATTTGATTTGCAAGCACTTGGTTCCAAAGTGATGATTGGATTAGCGGTGAGTTGGCTATTGTCAGCCATGCTGTGATGGCTCTTCTACAGAGTCAATATTCAGCATGTCCCCCGAGTCTCTTCTAGAAATCAATTCATATTTGACTTGTCTAATTAATCCATGAGAAGGAAGTCTGGCTTTTCTGCTTTCTCATTTGTATCAGATGAAAAATGATGCAAATGCATTCTTACAGACTTAAACTCATATGTTTTACAGAGTAATACTGATAGAAGGCTCCAGTATATAGCAAAACTACAACTTTCTGCATCCCCCCATTTTTAGCCTTGTTGGCAGATGTAGCTCTGAAAGTTCAAGCGTAATGACTGTGTACTGGAATAGCACTAGCAGCTCATAAAATTCTTTGAAATGTCATAAAAGTATTATTTTTTTTGGTATATTTAATTGTATCCTTCTTTCTGAAGAAATAAAACCATCCTATTATCTACTATTATAATGCCAAATGATCTCTATCTAGGTTATTTTGGTAAAAGCAGATGGGTGCTCTGCAGGAAATGCATTCAGCAATTTTGTAGGCTTGAAAAGAAAAAAAAAAGCCCAGTAAATTGCATGCTGTTTGTGCATATATTGTTCCAATACTAATTCCTCTTCCCGTTGGGGCTGTTGGGAATATATTTGGAAATTAATTCATATTTTAGTGCCCTGAATTTTGAGGAACACTCATAAAAAAATCATTTGGGAATACAATTTTATTGCTCCTCCCCAAAACAGGCTTTCCCTTTCCTTAGCACCAAAGGCAACATCTGTACTGGCGAGCAACATCTTATGGAAGCCTTCAGCAGAACTGAACCTTTCTCTGTTCCTGAGATACCTGCCAGGGTTGACAAATAACTCTCGTATGAAAGGATATATTATCATTATATATAGAGAGAGTGAGTAATTTCATTCTGTAAATTTTATAGATGATATCCAGAAATACTTAGGTGCTATAATACCTGGACCCATAGACTTCATGTTACAGTCTTTGTAGTCTGAGGCACAAAGAAATAGGAATATCAGCTAAAATAGCTTTGATCATTTCTGCTATTTGCAGCAATTCTTGCTCAGAATTGTAACGCATTTTAGCAAATGGAAGCCCTAGGGCATATTTTGAGTATGATGGCTGTTAATTTGGATTCTACTTTATGTATAGAAGTCTACTGCAGAAATATCTTCTGTTGTAACAATTCTGTGCCGCTGTACATCCACCATGTATGTAAGCTTTTGGCCTGTGTTACATAGGTAGCTTGACTCTGCAAAAGAGGCTTATGATGAGCAAATCAAGAAAAGAGGCCCTCACGAATGTACCTTTTTAATTTGTGTATATAAAATTAGACTGGTCCTTTTGAGGTTTTATTATCAGGTTTAGACAAAGCAAGTAGCTTAATACTGATTAGACGCTGATGTCAGAATATATTTTCTGGGAACAGTCACTCTTGTTGTTAATCCATTATGGAAGGAGAATTAATTAAGTGGAATGGCATGGTAATTTGTTTATTCAGAAAACTCCATTACCAGTCTATAGTTTAATGCTGCTGTCACATTTTTTCTTATTAAATATTTTCAGTATTATTCAGATACAGCTTTTTACTAAGCTATATTGCATTGGAGGGGTTGAAATGAAAGATTGCCGACGGTTGCCAGCCATTGCCTAGTTTCTGGGAATGTTCTTGGTAATGTGTATAAACCCACTCCACAATAATTTAGATCTTATAGCTATATATTCTTAAGGTGGCCATACACGGCGATTTTAGCTGACGATTCCAGGCCTTCAGAACCATTTGGCAGCTTATCTGCCCATGTATAGGCACCCTCGACAGGCCTACCCAACCAAGATCTGGTTTAAAATTGGCCAGATTTCAATTGGGCAGATTTGATTTTCCATTGGATTGGGGACCACATCGGCTCAAGATGCTGTCCTCGGTCGATGGCGCCTATGCCTGCTGTTGTAATTCAGTTGTTTAGCCCTAGGGCCAATGATTGAAATAGACCAATATTGCACCTTTAGGTGGGCATATCAGGAGAAAAACCTGCTTGTTTTGTGGCCCCCCCAGACAAGCTAATCTTACTCTATATGGCCACATTTAGGCAGGAAATTACTTATTGCTATACATGGCTATACATTCTTAGGCAGGAAACAACTTATTGCCTGTATTATTTTACCCTTATTGGGTATGTGGTATGCCAAAGACAATTCCATACTCTATATGCTTATCCAAAACAGGTTCTTTGGGTCTCAAGACTTAAATTACCACAGGAAATCTTGGGGATGCACTTTTAGGTATATGCTTAACTGCCATTTGTGTTCTGGTTTGAGCAGTAGGAGTCCCCTAAAACATCTGAAAATGTTTAATGGATGTATACTGGAATGTTGCATGAATGTATGTTGGAAAGAATTACATTCTTTAGGGGGACCCCTTTGATGCATTCTTTTGGGGACCAACACTCCTTAGCCTGGCTTCGTTTGTTTAAAGAAGGGTCTGTTGTGGGAAATATATTTTTATAATGTATTGTCCTGAGTGATCTTTATTTAATAATTCCAGAAAAAAAGCTAATTTCCAGGAAAGGGCATTAACCATATATTTTCTATGCAGCTACTGTGCACTTCTTTTTATTCATTAACGCTGCACCTTTTTGCCAAGCAGTAATGTTAGAGTAAATTTAGTACATGAGAATGTTCCATTAAGTAGAGATAAATGCTCAGAGCCAGATCAGAAATGACCCATGGATTTCATCCCAGAACGAAAGAGAAGGCAATTGCAGGCCCCGTAGCCATTTAATCCATTTAATCCTTCTAGTTCTTCATTGGCATGTTTATTACTTTCTCAGGCTTATGCTTGGGTTATAGATCTACAGTATAGATAACACTTTGCTATTAAACACATGAAACAGCCCACACAGATTTTTTTAAAAGTAAAATGAAATGTCTTTTTTAAGAGGACAATTGCTCTGAATAGCAAAATGTTTTCCAAAACGTTAAATAAGCAACTCCCAGTAACCACATGGTCTGCTGTCTTATTGCCATACCAACTAAAGACCCCAGTACAGTGTTTAAATAGTAACTTATGGAATCTGACAGCATTAAGAGAAATGAGAAATATATATCTTATTACATATTAAACAGTTTCCCAAATTGTGAGGCCGGTCATTCCCTATGGGTGCCCAAATCCATGAGTATTAAACTTAAAGATAACTGAACATATTTTTGCCTTCAGAGTTCATTCTCTGGGTAATATTATATTTTATGTTTTTTTATTTTTGATCATGTTTTTTTTTCTTGTAGAATTTGTTTCTTTCTCTGTTATTTATACTGTTTTGTAGTAATTCCTGTCAAGTGCTTTAAAATGTAGCCTGAATTTATGGAGCCTATTTGCCCTTTTATACTACTACTCTATATTTGGAAACTGCTTTCATAGTGCTTTTCTATTTTCTGCAATAAAATCAAGCTGTGCTAGGCCAGTTTTACAACAATAGCACTTTTTTTTAAATGTCTAAGAAAATTTTGGCCTTGCAAATTTGTCTCAGCCTCAAGGTTTTGTGACTCTTTTTCCTCCTTATTTAATGCCGTTTTCATGGTCTTTACTCCATTAACCGGTCTTGCGTTTGGAGCCCAAAGGCTTTCAAAAATTCTATTTGCAATTCTTTCTGCCTTTTGGTTTCTGCTGTAACCTTTATTAAAATCAACCGTATCTCAGGCCTGCCTAGCACATAGTTTAACAGAGTGTGAATTATTTATAGGAGCAGAAATCACCTTTTCTCATGAAAAACATCAGTGTTTAGGATAAACATAATCCAGCATCAAACTCAGTATCCTAGGACTCACATGAGAACATAACACTCTGGGCCCATTGTTATAGCAATTACATACAGATAGGCCCAAATGGTTTTTAAATAGGTCCATGTTAGGAGTAAAGGTCCCCATACACTATAAGATCCGCTCACTTGGTGATGTCGCCAAGCGAGCGGATCTTCACCCGATATCCCCACCTACGGGTGGGCGATATCGGGTAGCAAGTAGCTTAAAAAAAAAAATAATCCGATCGTTTGGCCCTGGGGCCAAACGATCGGATTACATTTGCGGCCATGGGGCAGTCGGTTCGGGGACCGCATCAATGAGCCGATGCGGTCCCCGATCCGACTGGATTTTCTAACCTTGCCGATCGAGATCTGGCCAATTTCAGGCCAGATATCGGTCGGCCAGGCCGCTCGGTTCTGCCCCTACAGGGGCTGATTAGCTGCCGAATCGGTCCAAGGACCGATATCGGCAGCTACTATCGGCCGTGTATGGGGACCTTTAGGACTCATGAGAATTGTCCTGAGCCCACTGGGAAATCCTCTGGTGTGCTAGAAGGCCAAACTGACCCTAAACTGACAGTGACTTGTTTGTGTAAAAATCTAATGGTTGTTTAATGATATCAAGTAAGAAAAGCAATGCAATAATTTACATTATATGGAAATTGAATCGGATATTTAAGATATTATTTATAATAATTATTTATTTATAAATTAGATATTTAAGGCATGCAATCTTTACTAAGCTAGTCTGGCTTATCTCTTCTGGGAAAAAAGCAGTGATTTTTGTAAGTAGAAATATTTAATAACACTCAGCAGTGTGGCCGTGCAGAATAGCTAAAAGTAATCACTTGAATACTGTGTACTTAAGCATTAAGCATGTTCTTTTGACTTGAACATTTGCAAAGAGCTATAGTCAGTTTATATACATTAGCATTAAATGAGAATGTTGATTTGGTTGAAAAGATCTGGTAGGAAAAATTGCATACTAATCCCACCACTTAATACTTGCAGAGCTACCCAACAGGCAGAGCTTTTATAGTTCAGTGTCCATATTGGTAGGTTCTCAGGCACAGTGGGAAAGAAATATTTATTGCAATGAAACCAATGATCTGTAATGTTAGGTAATTGGACCTGATTTTCAGTAAGCAGTAATGTCATTCCTTATATTGTTTGTTTATACCCTTGTTCCATAAACATTCCTTTCAATGTTAAAGAAGGAAAGTCATTTTGGCATTTTACTGCCAGTAGATTTACCACATTAGTGCCACCTAGAATGCTATATTTATTCAGTGGAAAGCTTTATCATACCCTAGTAAAGAGCCCTAGAAGTTTTCTCTGATTGCAGTTACTATTTTAGCTTGGTCTCCATAGCTTCCTGTTTGCAGTCTAGCCGTTATAGTTTAGATTACACATTCCTAAGGGAGGGGGTAATGAGTTTTATGAATTCTTATGGGAGGGGGGAGCAAGTTTTATGAATTCTTGTGGGAGGGGGGAGCAGGAGAGAGCTGTGCAGACTCTGGCCCCTAGAATGAAGGATTTTTCTAAAAGACGAAGTCAGATACCCTAAGAACATGTTAACAAAAAAGGTTACAAGAAATCCTGTGTTTCTTTTGATAGAGGTGCAGCTTTTCTGTGAGTGCTTATGGCTGTATTTACATAGACCTTTTTGTGGTAAAGCTTACTTAGTTTTTACCTTTCCTTCTCCTTTAAGCTTGCATTATTATAAGTTCAGTAATATGACCACTAATAAAGCAGGGAAACAAATCCAGTATATCTTCAGTGGCCAGAGGAGAACCCTATATAGAACCATCGATAGAACCGTGGCAACGAGGGGATTTGGTTGGCTGAACTCCACAGTTTTGGAGCCAACAGTCCATGATCATTTAATCTTGTACAGGGATTAACTGTGGTCTCCTAGCCATCTGTTCTAGCTGCAAAATCTTCATATATTAAAATTGCTTTAAGGGATTTTTTAAGTTATAATGATTTTATGCATGGTTTGACAATATCTCTGACTAACTTGTGAATTTATACATTGAGTGCCCCTAGAGCTCTGCATACAGCATGTAATGGTTTGCTACATAATTTGATTTTAGCAGAAAAATTATTTTCTTATGGGCTTTATTGATGAACATTGAACCCCAGGCAACTCTTCCTATCATTGCAGGAAACCAATAATTCTGAATTGGATAAGGCCTAAGGTGCCGTCTAAATCCCAAGAGTTTAGATACCACGGACACTAAACAGCCTCTCCCATAGTTTATGTGTGATGCTAGGGGACACATTCAATAGATTTATGAGATTTTGTCTTTGACGGGAAGGGAATGAGTGATCATATGGGTATATTGTGAAACCAGTGAAAGTTTATTTCTCCAAGACATCATCAAGCCGGAAAAGGTACACATGATGTAGCAGTGATATGTTAAATCTCATATATTATATATATATATAGGTTTATAACCTTTCTATTTTTACACTTACATTTTGCTCACAATTCTTTAAATCCTAGGAGTGCTGCCCTTGTTCCAGTATATATATATATATATACACATTTTCCAACCGAGTCGCACTCCAAATTCGTTAAAAAGAATCCTTTATTAGCACATTTTTAAAAAGTTCCATATGATATCATCCAGTACAGCAAATATGAATAGTAGTTAGACATACCACCTAAGCGCAACGTTTCGGGAAACTTTGTACCCCCTTTCTCAAGCGCAGCGGCGTGGCCATCTTACTTTTTCAAAGCACGTCAACTTATCATTTCATACTTAAAGAGAAGACGGAAGTGACGTAGCGAGTCACCATGGAGACCAAATACAACAGAGCATTCAGCCTACATGGAAGTCGATACACCCATCCATCAAGACAGCTTATACATTAGCGAAACTAATACAAAATATTCCATTTATGACATATATATCATAAGGGAAAGAGCTCAGCACTGTATACTCATTCAACCTCCATATTAGGGATCGCTTAAAGAGTAGCAAGATATAGTACATAATTAATTTAGGTAGAAAAAATCAAATAAATCACAAAAATAAATGTAGATCAAAATCTCTATTTAACCCCTTAGGGGCAAGTGTATTTAATCGATGTATCCATTCAACCTCAGTTCTTTTTAGAATAGAAACACGATCACCACCTCGTTTAGGTGGAGGAATATATTGTATAACACGAAATCTTAGGTCTTCTGATGTATGTCCCATCTCAAGACCATGTCGAGAGACGGGTAAAGTGGTGTTACCCGTATTAACAGTTGATCTATGCTGGGAAAACCTATCCCGAACCTTTTGGGTGGTTTCACCAACATAGATCAAATTGCATGGACACACCAACATGTACACTACAAAGTTAGTGTCACAAGTATTGTGACTACGGATTTTATACACTTTCCCAGAAACAGGATTTGTGAAGTTGGCACCTACCAATACAAAACGACATTGGGCACAGCCTTTACATTTATACATGCCCTCTTTAGGCGGACCAAGAAAAGTGAATCTTTTTGGAGCAGGGGGGACCTCGGCACGTACCAACTTACTGCCTATAGTACCACCCCGTCGAAAGGACATCATAGGTGGTTGTTGAAATGTTGAGATAGACGGGTATGACTCTCTCAAAAGATGCCAATGTCTATTCAAAACTGTTTGTATCTGATGGCTATGTGTATGATATTGTGAGACAAAAGTCACACGTTGTCCCATCCGATTCTTTTTTGTTTTATTTGGACCACTATAGTTTGATATTTTGGACAAACCTTCTTGTAATACCTTTAGTACCTTTAGTAGTGAAGAACTGACGTTTCGGCTACTCCTGTAGCCTTTATCAAAGATAAAGGCTACAAGAGTAGCCGAAACGTCAGTTCTTCACTATTTCTTCAATAAATGACTGAATTTTGTGATAAGTCCTGTGTGGAGTGGCCCATCTTTTGATTGATTGTTTACGTATTGAGGACTGCACCCAGGCGTTCTTGTTTGGGTTTTTCGTGAGTGCCGACCTATTCTACATTTTATTTATATATATATATATATATATATATATGTGTGTGTGTATCCAAAAAAGACCAGCAACACAGAGTTTATTCCAAAAAAAATCAATTGTGTATTAAAAAACGCATGATATTTGAATTATTTACCCTGCACCCGAGACAAAAACTGAAGCAGAGTACCACCCTAGGTTTGAGATATATATACCGAGAGGGGGACCCTGTAGACTGAGCAGGGTCCCTTCAAGTCGCAGCCCCAGTGGGCCACAACTGCCCCAGTCCGACGCTGGCTTTCTGAATATTGGGTATCTGGATAAAAAAATGCCTGTAGTAAGATAATGTCATTATTAGAGAAGTCAGAATGCAGAAGCTATGGCACAAATAAAGTAAAAAATACAAACATTTTAAGATAAGGGGTTTCCTATTTGTACAAATAATTGTATTGCTCTTGGGAGGTATGTTGTGGATATGTATAAGCAGAAAAGAATGAAGCTGAATTATTAGCCCTAGTAAGTGTATTATTAGACTTTTCAAAAAGGAAAGAACCTACATTTTTTCAGGGGGGAGTTTTGAAATTTTATTTAGAAAGAATTTTAATATTTTAGCTTCAGACCAATATACACTCTAGGCTTGCAATTTACATATCTAATATTCCCCGAATGTCCTGTTTTTAAATGTATGCATATGCTAATGAAGTGTGAAATCAGCCAAATAACAGCCCTCGCTAAACAATTTGGTTCTCTAGCGCTCAGTGGCACATTTTCATAATTTCTGACCCATTGTAAACCTTGCATCCGCTGGGTGATTTTTCAAATGGATTGAGGTTAATTACCAATTCCAAACCCAGCCCCTGTGTGAGTGAGAGGTAAGCAATGCTGGTCAGAGAGGCCGCGCACGTGTTTTGTGAAAGAATCATGCTTTCAGCTCTGCTTGATGCCTGTGTTCAAGGGGAGTCAGTTCAGCCCAAAGGGACATGGAGCCCATTCAGGGACATGTAGTTACTACTTTTAATGGGCAAAGAGGATTTTATTTTAACAAATAGCTCTGCGAACTCATAACTAGCACATCAGTAAAATTCTATCTGTTTTTAAGTGGGATATTTTCAAGTTTTGACTTACACTTAATTTGAGGAATGAAATAACAAATGATGACAACATAAAATGATGTTAAAATGTTTTAAAAATGAAGACAGTAAAGTCTTTCATCATTTGACATATTTTCTCTACAGATTTGCCTAGTAGAGGGCTTGCAGTTTTATCCTTCCCTAAGCAGCCTTTGTTTCTCTGCCTTGCTGACCACAAGCTTCTTTATCTCCTCCCTTCTATTATGATATAATCCTATTACAAGAAGCCAATATAAACTCTGGCATGATATTATTTGGCATGTGGTAAGCCAAGCAAGGCCATAAATAGTACTTTCTATAGCACAGCCTATTCAGAGAGATACAATAATTCTGTGCTACCATGGGTACTAACCACGCATTTCTAAGGGGATATTTGAGGGTATAGTGCTATTTTTAGCAAGGAAAGTAAAAGTTATTACATTCTGGTATATTTTTGGACAGATTATAGTATAGCCTGTGCTACTGAAATAGTAACAGCTTGGCCTTACCCCTACAACCCTTCCATCATGTCTCCCATGGATATCTGAGCTGTTAAAGCACTCTATCTTGTTGTCTGGGGTGCCTTGCTATACACTCTAAATTTCATGGTCCAGTATTGTCTTCTCATAATCACATTTTTCATATGACATTTGTCATATGAGATGACCAGTATTGAAGAAAAAAACAAGTTTTATCTGTTGTGGTGTTGTATGATCACATGTTATTCAGTCCTGTCTTCTACATTCTGCTATGTAGTAGGACTTTCCTGTTTTTTATCTGTAACTATGATCTGTGCCTCTCTAGGAAATACACTATAAAGAACCATGTGAAATATTATATTATATATTTATTGAAGTTGATTTGCGACAACGATTTTGTTCTAGTGCCACAAGGGCAATCTCCTTCTCTTCCTTCAGCACATGATATGCAAGTGAGTTACTGAAACCCTTTAGTGATGCTTTAATGAGCCCTTGTGCCTTCCAGACTGAAAGCTCCCTGCTTGATAGGGTTTGCTACTGCCAGCTTCAATTTGTTGCACTCAGGCATGCCAGTGGATATCTGATGAGCGCTCTAATCAACATCTATCCAGGGCTTGCTGTGTTTATAAATGCAGTCAGTGTTTTTTGAAATACATTTTTTGCACTGCAGACTGCCAGAATGAATGTACAATGTACTATCGCCAAGTAATTCTGTAGCCACCATTAAATGTCAAGCACCTCTAATATACAGTTATGCAGGGCTTCCCTCAGTATAGTAATTAAGCATCCCCTCTCCTGTCTGTCTGGTTAAGGTGGATCTCATGAATCAGTAAAGATTTATTTTGTAAAGAGGGATGATTTATTGTTTTGTGTGGCTGTGCATATGGTTATCTGACTATTACTCATGATGATTTGATGTTCGTGCAGCTGCATTGCTTTCATCTGATGGATCGCCTTGCATGCTGGTCAGCTGGGTCTGAAGGAGGCAGTGCAGGCCTGTTCATTTCTAGACTGTCCCACATAGCTACTGCATTGAGTTTGTCAGTATTATTTTTGCTGATCCACAAGAATTTTATCTGCCCCACTGATCATTTTGGGTACCCAAATATGAACAAAAGATAATAATAATAATCTGTGACATAAGCAGTGCTAGATAGCTGTCTTATAACAAGCAAATGCCACTTCGGCAAAGATGGGCAAAATGCTACTTAAAGAAGAAGGAAAAGTTCAATCACAGGGGGTTAAAACATTTATTGAAGTACTCAACTTTAGCCCATGTCAGGCTAGGAAAAAATCAACAGTCCTACGAATACCTTTTATTCTTCTTCTTGGATCAGTATTTGGTCAAATCAGATAAGTAAGTCACATACCTGTCTGTCTTTAAGTCTTTATGTTTATATCTGCCCAGAAGCTTTACCTCTGTCCTGCTTCTGTGTTGGGAAGCTGTGTACCTTTCCAAAGGCACTTATTTGCAAGCAAAATAGTTTATTAAATGATTATATCCTGTTAAACAGGGATGCCCAAGCAAGCAGCCCTTCAGGAATATATTTCCCATCATCCCTTGAAACTCAAAAACCATAAATTCATCACTGCTGTTGTAAACCGTTTATTTGTTCAATATTATAATTGTATAAGATAAAAAAAGAAAGGTTATTTTACATAATTGGCAGTAGTCACTTCTACGCTACTATGCAAACAGACAACCTGATTTATATGGAGTATTTGTAGAGAAACCCACAGTAAAAACCAAGTATGCTTTATAAAGCAAACATATCTTTTTTTTTTATTTATTTTTTTATAAAAACCTAGTTTCCAGATGAATAAAATCTAATTTCTTTTTTCTAATTAAATAGACATTTAGAGCGAACCAAAGGAACTGTTTTTCTTGCTTATTATCTACATTTGCAGTTAGCATTTGCTGTGCAATAAATTGTATTTATTGCTTTCCGTACATAAAAATCATTGCAAGTAATCACTCCGAACTTAATCTCAGGGGAACGCACAGTGCAAGTGATGCACTTGGAATGAGGAGCAGGGGGGTCTCATCTGATCTGACAAGGGGTGGGTGCACCTATTTGATGGCAGCTCATAATTATTAGTGCTGTTGGTGAGTATTGCTGCTCCGTCATAAATAAAATTTAATATGGGACCTGGTTAGGCTTTGATTCACAGCCGGTTCCATGGTACGATTGGACTTTTATTGCCCACTTCTTTTTTTTTAGCAGCTTTAAATAATAACAAAGCATATTTGTTTCATTGAGCAAATTCTTGAATGGTTAGATGTCTATTAATTTAAGTAATTTCATTTATTTAATGGGAATACATATGTTATAATAATCTACCAATGGTTACACAACTGTGGCACCTATTTCTTTCATACTTCATCTTACTCCTTATCAGGTTATACTGGTTTACAGTAATTCACAGCTGGTAGGTCTGGCTCTGCTATGTAGATTTGTCTAATGGAAATATTTACTCAAATGTTGAATTATTTTTAATATATCTACAACCATCTGTAAAGAGATTACTGGATCAACTTGCAGTTTTAGTTGTGCCTAGGTACCTACTACTCTGGCAGGTACATGGGCCTTGGCATGATGGTTGTGAGAGGCCATTTAAGGTAGAGGCAGTGCTTCTCGAGATAAGAAAAGTTTTGTGTGGTGGGTTAGCACCCATGAGCATGTGTCTAGGGGGGCATACCTCAGGTGTTTAAAGGAAAAAAAAAACTTAATTGGGTACAAAAAGGGACAGACAAGGGTAATGCCTAAGGCCATTTGCCAAGAGCTCACAAATTCTTGGGTCCCATTGTATCCTGCTAATCAGTTGTGCACGTGCTAATGATCCTCCCTTCCATCAGCAGCTAGATGCACCCTGTACCGCACAGTATCATTGATCAGATTGATAGCACTATGGGAACATAATTGACCACAAACCAACAAATAAGGGAACCGTAGGAGGGTCAGAGAGGCAGGCATCTTTTCTGTATAAATGAAATATGTGAATAAGTGCTTGCCTGGCCTCTCAATTCAGGTGGCTCCTAGTCCTGTTTGAGGCTGTGGGGTCCCGGATAGGCATGTTGCCCTATCTGATTTTTCTGTCACAGGCTCACAGCACTGCTGTAGAAGCCTTCAACCAACCTCCACACTCGGACCAAGCTGTAAGTCAGTCACTAGCACTGTTTTTGTTAAATTATATTATACCTCTCTCTGTGCAGGGTGAGGAAAACCCCACCAAAGCCTTAAAACAAACCCCGCCAAGGGAAGCTGTGGATAGAAATTCAGTACTGCGTCCTAGACAGAACTGAGCAGGTTCACCAATCTACAGTTATATTGTTCATGATATATAGGTTATTGCAAGCACATTTCTTTGTGTGTTGTGTTACTCTCTTATTCTGTGGATAAGCCCCTCACTCTCGCTGGCTGGTTCATTAATGGAGAGGGTAGAGCTTGTTCAGTCCATGATGAAACTACTCCAATTAAGCTGAGCTGTGATACTGTTACATTCCAGCCGAGTAAAAACCAATCATTTACATTTCTCAGAAGGCCATTTATAAAGACAACCTCAAAGAATAATTTTCAAGCCATATTCGAGGTTGTGTTCTGAGCTTAATTATAAATTAGGGAGGTAATCCCTCACTCGCATTCCTAGTCTTCTCAGAGGGAAGTATTGAATTTTCCATCCTGATCATATAATACAATACAAAATCATACTCCTTGTGCTATTAAGCTGCTTTTGAAATTTGCGTGAAATTATAAAATTGGGTGGTTGTACTATTGGAATTTTGTAGTAAAAGATCTATCATTGTCTCTATATGCTTAAAACATCTATCATTTGCATAATGTCATCAAGGAATTAAAGATATTCTAAATTACGCAGTAAGAGCCTTTTACATCTATGGCCTTAAAAAACATCAAGCTGTGAAATTAGATCGAAGGTTTATTTTAACTGTTTCATGTAACACAGAAAAGGATTTTTCTGCTGCTTGCAATATAGCTCAACCCCACTTGATCCACCATCATATACTGTATACATGTATGTCTCTGCTTTTATTCCTTTGCAGTGACAAAATTGTACAGTTGCCGCTATAAATAAGAAATGTGACATTTGACTGCAGTTACGTGTATTAGTGTAAATGATGTTACAGTATGACTGTATGGTGCCTCTTTATGCATTTCACTTTATTTCATAGCCACAATATTGATTAATAAATTTGCCAAAGTTATACAATTATGCTTGGTAAGTCTGGGCAAATGCTTAAGGACCATGTGTAGAGGTGAAGGTTTGAGCACCCCTAAACACATATCTAATTGATTCCATTTTATTCTGTCTAGTTATACTCAAGAGTGTTCATCATCATCATCATCATCATCATCATCATCATATTTCATCCCTTTTTTTTTCGACCAAACATGGTGCATTTTCTTCAAAAGGCGATGTTGTACATTATGTTTTGGGCTCCTGTATGAGCCCAAGGCAACCACAGCCCTTTAGCAGGGAAGATCTGTGCCCCCAAAGATGCCCCAATAGCTCCCCATCTTCTTTTCTGCGGATTCCCTGCACATGCTCTGTGCTGCTGTCACTTACCTGAGCTTAGGGGCCCACTCACAATATACTGTATATAAAGAATATAAATGTCACAACATAAGACTGGTTAGTAAATAATACAGATTATTAGTACATGGCAACTCTGAAACCAGTTCAATTAGCATCAGAATGTTAAAATCAGCCCTGTACCATCAGCTTCTATGACAGGCCAACCTCATTTTCTGCTTGATAATTTGCGACGACGCCTAAGCTTAGCTTCTCAACAGCTGCTCAGGGCTCACTGGGTATGTGTGTATCACCGACACTTCTAATAGAATCCAAGATGTGGAGCTCCTATGACAACTTTGATGGCCTGGACCATTACTCCAATAGAGACAATTAAGTAAGTTCAGTATAAAATGCAGTATTTCCAGCCCTATTCATTTTTAGGCTTTACTTCCCCTTTATGTTTCGAACTTAGTATGCATTTGTATGCAATCAGCATGCATTAGCAAATGCTTAAATAAATGCTTGTGTGGGAAACTCATAAAATGAATTGAAATAATAATACTCACAAGAGATTTGGTATTTAGCCAAATTGATCTATGTATACTTTGAAGGTGTCTCCATATGCAATGTCTACCTTTTTGGTGTGCAGAATTCCAGTCATATCCCCACAGTTCCTTGCTCCTAATTGTTTATAAAAGGATGCGCGCACACACAGGGAATTAAGCAGGAGTGGTGCAGATATTAAGCCACCCATGCGCACTGACCCAGAGGGTAGTGTAGTTTCACCTTTTTATCCAGTTATTTGCTTCCATGTCATAGAAAGGCATTGCAAGTGGATGTAGGAAATAATGAATATCTTGTATGCGGGAATTACAATGTTAAACAACATCTTAATTATTGATCTTTTTATATGGGCCTCCAGAGCCAACAAACGGCATCTGTTGGTAAAACCGTAAGCATTGGGCATATGTATCTAGCCTGAGAGAGGCTTGCTGCCGAAAGCTTCTGCAATCTGGAAATGTGTCAAATGGAATCCATGATATCCTGAACTGATAAAGTATGGCTTAGGTAAAGCATCATCAAGCCCAATATTAAAATGATGCCTCACATATTGTTTTTATGTGATTTAGATTAGAGAAATCTCTGCCTTCTTTGCTGCCAACTAAATGTGCGGAAAATGTTTGTACTGCCATTTCTCTATTATCAACACAAAACCCCCCACACAAAACACTGATTCATAATTTTCTTCTGAGCCTGTAGATAACATTCAATTTTAATAAAAGTATTCAGTCTAGAAATGATGTAGATACATATTAGAAATAGCGATTTTCTTTATTCCCCTGTATTAATCCACTGCTTCAGCTTTCGTTAGCACTGAATATAAAAAGAAAAATGTAAAATCACTTAGGTTGGCCGAACAATATAACATCCGCAGATATTTTCCCCAATGTGCCTGCCTAAGATGGAAGATATCAGGTTTACAATGATGGGAATATTTGCTCCTGGACCAAGGACCACATCAATTAGCTTATGTTCGACGTCTGGTGTGAAGGGCCCAAATTGGCAGCTTAAGTCTGCCTGTGTCTGGCCACCTTTATTTATATGCCTCGCCTCCTTTATACTGTAAGCAATTTGGGCAGGTCAATGTTCATTTCTCCGCAAATGTAATAAATTATTTGGGTCTGTTTTTGCCTACATAGTGGTTCTTACCCCCACTGGGCAGGAGTGGGCAGATTGCGGTCCTGCCATTTCTCTCATTGAATGGTTCTCTCTGCTCTTCAGAGACCCCTTTGCAGTTGAACAGAGCTTTGCATATTTGTTGTCATATGTAATATAGCAATGTAATTACTACAATGTTAAAATATTAATGAAGTGCATTCTCAATAATGAATGACAGGTAGGGACAATATTTATTATTGCCTTCATGATCATTGAATAATTGTGGTGTCCCTGGATTAAAAAGCTTTGCCAGCCCTGCCATGGATTCTGAAAGTCATAATGTATCATCCACATCTAAAAAAATTAATTCTAAAAACAATGGAAGCCACATTGTGTTAAAGTGCCTGTGCTGCTTTTTAGCATACTGGGGTATATTTGAATTTTGGTTAATTACCTCAAAAGTAACTGGTGTGATACAGTTCAGCCATAAAAGGTTCTGTAGTGTCATATATACGTGTATACAACAATGAATGTTGGGATCCAAAATAAATAACTGTCCATTGCCTCTATGCAACATTGGTTAGCTGTGAAAAATGGGGAAAATGTTAATTCATTTCAAGGGACCTGCAAAGCAGTGTTTAATGGTATTCAGTAAACCAAATGTCCTACAGATATAGGGCTTCAGATGAATAAGGGGGGCTCATATTGGTGTCCTTGACTGTATTGTCTTTGTCAGAAGATTCATATTTGTTTTCTGCTGAATTCATGCTAATAACAGGCAAGTTAAATTCATTATCATGATTAGAAATGGTTGACAGCGTGAAGCGATTCCTAGACTAAAAATGGCTATTTGTGTTGTACTGAACTAGAGCACTCAACCTGCAATTACAGCCATTGATAAGGAGCCCAGCAGGAAGCTATAAGGGGCTAATACACATTTGGCCCTCATTCATCATGTGAAACCCAGGATTAAGAACAATATAGTTTCAGTGGGTGTGATGAAGTGACCTGACAGCTCATGGTCCAGTGATTAAGTATTTGTCCTGGTAGCAGGGTTGTTCCTAGCAGTTGGGCACCGTACCTTGCCTGAAGAACAAGGCGTGGAATTGAATATCCAGTGAATGTGTTTGTGTTAATAATGGTTTTACTTCAGGCCACAAACCAAATGTCATTTTTCAAACCCTCCCCTTGGGACACCATATTTCTGTGCCATGCTGCAATAACCTGCTATGTTATCCTGTTACTATAAAGTGATGGCCTTTCCTCTCTTCTGCCATGGTTACATAGTAAGTTTTAAGTGTAACTAGAGGTAAGCATTTAAGGATCAGTATATCCCCTATTTCAGAATTAGTTCAGTGATTGGGGCTTGTGCTTATACTTTTTGCCTATATCTATAGCTTTTGTTGTTCCCTGCAATAAACAGCGCAAAACTGAAAGTAAAGTCACATTCTGCTCCATGTTTGCACAAACACAATCATACTGAATCCCCAGTCAACTAAGAAGTGGGAGAGGGAGGGTTTAAATGGGAGGTTGTACCAGCTAAATGCTTTGGGGGTGGGAAGAAGATGGGAAATTACAAATTTAGCATTTTGCCATTACATTTGTAATACTGGCCCCCAGCTCAGCTAGGCAGGTTAAATATTGGCTGGGTGGCACCATTACATGAAAACACTGGTGAGGTGCATCAAATGTTGTGCTGACCCTGCCTTGGTAATAGTGACAATTCTTTATGAAAGGAGAGCCAGGCATTTATTGGTCAAGATGCTAGAGTTTCAACATTGAACTAACTGCCTGATTGGCCCAGCATTCTTGGGTTTCACTGTTGCACAAAGGAGATCTCAGTTAGACATATTTTCTAATAACATTGCCTTATATAATGGGATTTGGTGCCCATGAGCACCAGACTATGCTCTGTGTTCACCAAATTGCATGTAAACTGGAGCTCACATAGTTATTTCCCTATAGTCTGGGTTATTGGTTCATGCACACATGAACTGAAATTTCTTTTCAGTGAAGACCCTACTTAGAGCCCTTTACACTCCTGACTACCACCCCCCCCCCCCCCCCCCCCCCACATATACCTCCCAACATTTGAGGGACAAAAAGAAATTTGAAAACATTTTTTTGACCATGCCCATTTTTTCAACCACGCCCCTAAATACCACTCCCATTTTACAAAATTTAGCAGGTTCTTTAAAGTTTGAAAACATTTAAATCGGGTTTTGGAGTCTTGTTTTATGTATTACTGCAGTTTTGCTAAAAAAAAGGTGAAATTGCTGCAAGTCTTGGTTCCCCCAAGAGACCTGTTTAGCTTATTAGTTACAAATGTATCGCAGTGCTGATGTAGCTTGTTAACTTTCTGGACTCTCTGCCAAAAGCTACTTATTTAATTAAATCTGAGAAACAATGTTTCTAAGTGCAGGCGAAGCTTGTTAACTTTCTGGGCTTTCTGTCAAAAGCTACTTTTTAAATTAAGTTTGAGAAACATTGTATCTTTTTTAGCGTTCAGTGCTGATTCAGTGCAGGAGATCAACGGGAGTGTTTGGAGGTATGCCCCCCCCAGATGATACTGCCTGTATTATTGCAACCAAGGTTGTGTGCGGTAGAGAGTTGTCATAATGACATTATCTCTAAATCAGGGAAGGTCATGGGAAGAATTTCAGAAATATGTATGAATGACTTTCATTACAGAACAATCAAGTTTTATTGACAGGTATGCAGGTTACTCCTAATACGCTCTCATTTTAATGAATATAACATCTACAATAGAAAAAAGGGATAATATTTAGCAGCTATTGTAGTGATTTGGGTTTTTTTTAAGGTCTCTGAAAGATGTTCTCTATTGCTTTAATTGTCAAGGCTGAAGCCGAACCAAATTAAATATTGGAGATTTCTGTGCTAAGAATAGATCATGGCGCCATTAATCCAAGCTACCTGATCACTGAGCTGTGACCTCAAATCAAGAGTGAGGATTATCTCTCCCATTTGTTCTCCCACTAATGTCTGTTAACACTATGCCTGCTCAGGAATCACTGTCTGGGTTTCAGTCAAGGCTTACTCTTGAGAAACAGAACATTCACCAGATCTGTGTAATTTCTTGTGAGGATCAATTTAATTAAATCCCCTCTGTCTGTGAGTTTTCAGACTAATGAACATCTGCTTCTGCATTTTGGTTATTTTCCATGTCCCCAGGATTCCATTTATACTAGCCAAATTGTACGATTAAGTAAAACAACTAATTAAAGAGCACTGAGCATAGTAATGTCACCACTGTTGAAGGTCTCATATTAGCATCAGGTTAGAATATTTATTTTAGCGTGAAATTTAGGCAAAGTACAAGTTATAAATACATGTAGGTTATTGAAACATTTTGTTTCATTTGGTTCTATTGACCTTTGAACTGCTTTGATTGATGGTTAATTCAAACATGTGACATTGTAGCTATTGGGCTATTGCCAGTGCTGATTTAATGAAATGGACAAAAAGCTCTGCCCATTGCTTCACTGCCTGCCTTACAATGTTGAACTTCATGTGCTAGAGGATTGGTTATTCTATCATAAATGTATACTTGGAATTTCTTTGTGTGTTAGTACTTACAAGGTCTGGACTGGGTTTATTCTTATTCTTATTTCAGAATAGGCCCTGACATAAGGACTTTCTATGGCATCTATGGAATATTCTCAGTATTTTGCTCTGCACTCAAGGGCTAGACAGTTAATGCTGAAAACCGGGCAGCTTGCTTTTCTGAGCAATAATTGCTTTTTTGTGAGTTTATTGACAGGGTCCAAGCAAGTATAGTATCTATAAAGTAAATACAAGAGCAATTCCTAGCTTTTTACCACCCACTGGAATTTGTGTAGGCAGCAAAACAAATCTCTCCATTTACAATTGCCCATAAAGGAAAACCATACCAACCTTCTGATGGTCAGAATAAGTTAACCAACAAATAATTTATATCATAATAAGTGGCCTACTAAAGAATCTTATCAATTTGGCATAAATGCCATTAAACATTGCCCTTACGCACCTTTTACCTGGAGCCACCAATTTGTGATGCTTTATGCACTCCCTCAAAGACAGGACATAATACAGGTCTAACAGAAATGTGTGAATAAGAGACTAAGCTCTGTCCATGGCAGTTTTTGATTTAAGATTACCTAGTGGCACATATTAATAGAAACATATTTCATATATATACATATATATGTAAAACAAGGTTTTACATATGGGCTGTTTTATGCAATATATTTTTATAGAAACCTGCAGTGTTCAGTGGTATAGTTTCCCTTTGGACACACATAGAAATGAGATTGGTATCAACGTGGAAAGGATTTGCTGTGTCTTTTGTAGCTTAGGCATGTTTTCTGTATTGAAGAATACTGCCTTTAAATACTGCCCATATAGCCCACCAAAACCAACCACGGTCTGCACAGATTCCTCCAATTAACATTGCTGTCCCCTGACCATAGTGTGTCAATGTGATAGGGACCTTAGATTGTAAGCTCCACAGGGGCAGGGACATATGAGAACAATGTATAATCTCCTTAGCACCATGGCATATCCCCTCATATAAATCAGGGAAATAATAATAATTAGGTGTTATATGTGCCTGTACCCACTGGAAACCACTTTCTCTTATCACATCTTTTTCTTATCGCCACCAGGCAGAGCAATGTGTAACCTGTGACCTTTCATTTCAGCCACTCTGATTAGCATTCCAGCCTTCTCTCCTATAAATCTCATCATTGATTTAAGTATTCTACTTTGTCATAGGCCGGTCCTTGGCCTTTGCTCTCAACACTGTTGTTCTGATGGTCTGAAAATTGTGTAGCTTGCAAAGTCTTTAGCTATTTGTAGATTACTATGTAGCAGTTGTGTTTAACTTAGTACATAGCGATGTTGAATTGCCAATGTACTGAATTTGCCAATATGCCTACTGTCTGACCGTGTCAAGAGAAATGTATATTTTCAATGTAACTGTGTTCATTCCCACATTCTGCACCTACTGAACCAACTGTCTTGAGTTTGGCAGCAGTCCCAGTATAATTACACAGTTTGCAATTTACTGAGAACTGAGGATGGAACACAAGGTCACTGATTCTAAATCAAAATGCTATGTGCAACATTCAGGCACTGTGGCAGGGGAACGCAATGGGATCAATTCTTAACACATCATGAGAGAATGTTGGATTTATCCTGGCAGTGCAGGGAAGCTGCTAAAACTGCTTCAGTTCAGGGCTACAGATATAGCTAGAGTTAGCACCAAAGTGATATCACAGGCTACACAAGGTAGTAATCTCTGCAGCCATTGGCTAAACTCAGGGCTGCAATTAGGGTGGGATAGGGATAGTCCAGTTTGGGTTCCTGTGGTAAGGGGAACATGACGAACATGAGGGTCTAACATGCTGCAAAGGGGAGTGGGCAGATTTTGGGACAGATAATGGACATTATGGATGTAATGGGTCTATTTAGCTTTTCTTAATTGGGTTCCCATTCAATTTATTTGGCAGGTCCCACTTCCCAGGGGAACCAATAACCCTGGCATTTTGGGGGCAGAATCATGGTAACAAGTGGCCAATAAACAAGTGGCCCCATGATTTATGATGCCCTGGTTGCCACATAAGTGGATTTTTGCCTGATTTGACCACTTAATTGGTGGGCCAGATAGAGGCAGCTCAGAATGTTGATTTAGCCAATAAGTTACTGACTTGTTCTAGAGTTGGCAACTTATACCAGCCTGGGCTTGCTAGGGCTCTAGCTTGCTTAGAAATCTATTTTCTTACATTATGTTTTTAGGCGGAAATCATATTTCGGTCAAAAACATGCACTGCCTTAACATTAATGAAATGCTTGCCCCTTTTAGGTATTTAATGCTGCTGAACGCAACACCCTTACAAAAGAATCAGATTTGTCTTTTTAAAACAATCAGATCAGTTGGAGGACTAGTCTGCTAGGCTCAAAGTATCAAGCATTACATTTATATTTGTTTCTGTTTATAAATATCCTTATTTATGCACAATGTGCATCATATACAGAGACAGTAGGGGTTGGTTCAACTTTGGGTTTCTATATTAACTATATATTATGCTTATAAGATAATTTCCTTTTAGGTTTTAGGGTTGATGGTATTTGCATTTTTTTGTTACAGTATGTTATTAAAACTTATTACTGAATTTCAAAAGCACATGCAGTAATGCTAAAGTTAATTTCACCCCATCCTATATGGCCAGCTATGCTGATCTAGCTTTAGAGAATTGCATTTATTAGCTACAGAGGTACATAGTTCCTACTCTAGGGCCATGCTTGAATCACTTTAAAGCTCAGATTAACAATGCACATCCACATCAGTCAGTCAGTCATGTTTCATGAGTAAATTGGTTTCTGGGTTGGACAGTTTTATATGCACAAAGTATGACCCATTATTAAGTGTGAGGTGTATGTATTAATAAGCATTATTTTACTTCTACATAGACCCCTAGAAACCAAATGAATGTACACAACTAAACTGATACTAGGTATTGCAAAGATCAACCTGAAATAAAATGACATATCAGATTTGGCAGTATCCGTAGCAGAAATGAAATAACAAAGTATTACAGTACTACAGTTTGGAAACAAACAATAATAATAATGAGTTTAATACTGAGACCTGTACGATCATATATTGCATTTACTTATTCTATTCCTTCATGGCAAGCCATCAAAATGTATTTGGGAAATGTATCAATGCTGGCATCAATGTAACCCCGAGTAACCCCAATTTTCTCATGTTACATGAGTAGAAATGTTATAAATATTAAAACAATAACAAAAGTGTCAGTGCCCTGTATTGATGAAGTTACCTGACAAGATTAATATGGCAAAGGTAATGGTAGTGGTTTTAAATATTGTTAGAAAAATCTATGTATAAAGCAGAAGCATACTCATATTCAATGCTGTACAATAGAAGGGTGTATATTTAAAACATACAAAATACATAGAAAAGTGCTGATTAATACAGTCCCTGCTTGTTGAGCTTACAATTCAGTGCAAATGTGGTATACATAATGAGCCATAGTATAAAGGCTAAAATGTACTCATTACATCCATTTTGCTCATCAGTGTTTAATCGGTCCTTCTTATTAAAGTCCAGGTATGTTTGATGTGTTAAATGTTTAATCCTGATAAGAGTGTGTCTGGCATGTTAAATGTTGCCGGGTGGAGGTAATATTTTCAAACTGATGGCTGAGCGTGATTTAATAATGATTTAACCTAACCGGTTTCCATGGAGACGGCAGTTATCATGCATTTCCTGTCTTTACTTTCCTTTTTTTGTTATTGCCTGTTGTCATGGCGACCATGCCTCCCCATTCTGCAGACAAAGGATGGATATTATTAAGTAGCAATGCTAAGTCTTGCTTCTCCATGAGTGGGCAGTGAATCCCCTACTTGCAGTTGATGAGCTCAAGACTAACAATGTTGTTTATAGTCTTTCAACATTCCTATAATATAAATATTGACAGGTTTGACCAATATAAAAGGCCGATCTACACCTTTTGTTATTCATGAGCCTCATAAACTTGGCTTTTGATGGAATTTCTTTTTTGTCCTTTTATAATTAGCGTTCCAAAGTTTTTTTTATGCATAAAACAGTTCAATTAGAGAACTGTTTAAATCAATATCTTTGGTTTTTCAGTGTAATGGACAAGATATTCACCCAGAGAATATACTGACATTTTATATATAATAAACATAAAGTTGTAAGGGTTTCTCCTAGCTAATTGACATAGATGTTAAGAAAGCTACAGTCTGTGAATAGTAATCCATTACCTGTTCTGATTGCCATTATGGATGGCACCCAGAGGCAAAATGGAGATTGCTTCATACACATTTTTGCATTATTATAATTTGCTTTCATATGGCTCAGCTAAAAACTGTGAATTCTTTGAGTGACGATTGAATTTGATGGACAATTTTTTTTCCAGTTTCATTAACTACATTGTCATTGTGCATTAGTTAATCCAATTGATCCGCTCTTCTTCGATGGAGCTAAGTATTGACTCTGCCATTTCAGCTGAGGGAATCTGTAAGCTCTGTCCTTTGGCTAAACACTGCAGAGGGAACCACTGTGCAGCCATCATAAAGCTGCTCCCATCTTCCCAGATGCGCCCCTGCTCTACAAGGAATGAGCTCCATTGCTTAGCTCTAATTGTGCCATCTTACCTAGTGAGATGATTTGATACACCATAAAGCAGCTGTTCATTTTTTTCCACAAAGTGAGAACAATTATTCTCAAAGAGAATCTCCAGACCCCACACTTATTGCCATAATTAACATGCTGTTCCGTTATTACAGGTGTAACGTCTAATAGCCCTTTAAAAGATTTTTATGGACACATAATCATACTTTGCTATTAATCCAGAACTAACGAGTTGCACATTTTATTATGGAAAAATTCAACATTAATGTTAGTTTGCTAAAGCGTGGCCCATTACTTACTATCTCAGCAACAGGAAAAAAAAAAAAGCCTTGATGGAAAGTATGTCGCATGTTCCAGTTTATTTTATGTTTGGTGAATACAGGGTTAAATTAAATGATTGCCCTTGTATTTAGGCTTCAGATATCTCCCTGTCATCTATATTTGCCAAAAAATGGCTTTAATTATGCTCCAGGAAGTAGCTGATAGTATCAATGTGTGAACTACTGCCCTGGGCCTGGTATTTTCTGTTATTATATATATTAGCAGCGGCATTGCCAGCGTAGCGGTACCCTTGTAATTGACTGGAGATGTGTTTATGTTGGGTGGCCAACCTTTTCTGCCCTCCCTAACTATAGACATAGGGACATCATTTTATAGGTTAAGGTGGTTTATATACAGTTTCTTAGCCAATGACAGTTTGCTTTGTGTTTCTGAATAATCGCCCACAGCAGATGCAGAAGACTGACATTTAAAGAGTGCAGTAATTGGCGTATAATCAGCAGATAAGTTGTCCTTTTACACAAGTACCCTGCGTTGGCCTGACAACCAGAGCCTTTAGTTAAATGTTATTCAGGTGAAGGGCAATATGCATCTGTTTTTGTTATGCATCTTTTTTACCTGTAAATGAAAAATGTCCATCTCCTGCACATTTCAATACCCTATTGTGTATATTCTGTAGTCATTAGGCTGCTTTCCATTGTCCCTTTCTCTCTCTGCTAATGAACTTGATGGTCACTCACTCCTGTTTGCTTCCGGGCTACTCTTGTAATTCCGCTGAGTGGGGTTTATCTCTTGATGAGAGCAGTATAATTGGACTGAAAATATGGGAATATAGATCTGTCTTCTGGTCTGTTAACCTTCTGAACCTTTCGGGAACCTTTCAGGAATAAGTGTATATTTGTTTAATGAAGGGACACTTGTATCCCCCACAGACATTAACATCAATAATTGGAATTGCGGATTGTGCTTAAAATAATGGATATTGTGTTTAACCCTTTGGCTGGGTTTTTGACAAGAATCATACACATTTGCAATTAGTCCTTATTGTATTGTATTGCAAAACATCCATGCCAATATTCAGGACATGCAACAAATATGATATGAAATGCAGGTGCTTCCCAAAACTTTAACTCAGGGATTCTTAACCTAAAGGACCAAAAATGGGTCCCTGTGTTGGTTAGTGTGGGTCACTATGGTAATCTGAATACAGTAAAATCTTCTATAATTGAAAATATTCATTATAACTAGGTGCGTTACTGGTTCTACACCAGCGATACCAATTATGGTCAAAGGACAAAAATGTTGCTTCGAATAAAAAAAAAATCACAAACTGTTCGATTATAAACAAGTTAAAAAAATTTGCTGGCTTATTTGTAAAGCTCTCTTGTCCTTTTGTGTGTATCACAGTCACACAAATAATTATCATTAGAAAGAGGTAAGATTTATAATATTTATAAAGGTGTGTCATTTATCTGAAGTCAGATTAATGCAGAATATTACTCCATCAGACCTGGCATCACCAAAGATTGTCTTTTTATCAAATCGCTTATACAGGTATGAGATCTGGTACCTGGAAACCCAGTATCCAGAAACGTCTGAATTACTGGAAGGCCATCTACCGCAGACTTTGTTATAAGCAAGTCATTCAGACTTTAAAAATGATTACATTTTTCTCTGTAATAATAAAACAGTACCTTGTACTTTATCCCAACTAAGATATAATTATTCCTTATTGGGGGCAAACCAATTCTATTGGGTTTAAAGTGTAAATGACTCTTTTGTAGCCTTAAGCAGGTAGGAGCTGAAGTTGAAAAGTATTACCAATATAATTATCAATCTAAGAAAGAATCTCTGTATAACAAAGTAATTAGGCATTCACCCCATATAGCACATGTGACTGTATCAAAGCTGTTATTATGATCAGTGGATTATTACTGGATTAAAAATAACATGCCTATTACCTCCTGTGTTGTTATGCTTTTAATGAAGGGGGCACGCCTATGATATGCACTTAGAATATGTATACATTAATATCTTTTAATTGAAGTACTTTATGCACTTTATATTGATCTAGCATGGATATTTTTGCTCTTTTTTGGTGCATATCTTGAATTCCTCCTTTACTTTTACCATTTGTTTTTTATTGTAGTTATTTTGGGAATCAGATTACACCCCCATGCCGCCTGTACCATTGGCATAATTTATATATTGGTGAGATAAGTAAAGGAATAGAAACTCCCCACGCACAACAGTGTGAAAATATGTAATTTTATAGATATGCTGAATAAGTTAACAGAACTTAAAATAGAAAATGACAACCTCAGGAAATAAGTACAATAGAATCTCTTTAAACCTCATTTTTTTTAATTTTAGAGGTTTGTACATTTCATTGATATCTGAAGCTTCCTGGATCTCATTGAAGTTGTATCCCACCTTAGCTGGAGGTTATCACCAGAGTCAGAGGAGCATGACTTGTGTTGCCTAGCAATGGACCTCCCACCTCAGCACCTGAGTAGATGCAGAAGCAGCTTCAGGCTTACGATGATTCGCATCTATGTATATGTTTATATATTAGCGCCCAAAGTCCATCTTCCCCCCAGCGTGCGCCTGATTTAATACCTGCTGTGAGGAGCGATGTATTGCTGCCATCAGAACATAAGCCATGACAGAACATAAGTATCATGCTGGGCTTAATGCAGCGGAATTGTTTTTCACACAATTTCCTTAAGTGAGGAGGAAAAAAATCAATTGCAATCAATAGTGTGTGATTTTGGGTATGTCACCCAATCTTGCTTCCATCTCTGTTACTCTTGCATCTAGACACACAGCATTTTGGGAAATTTTGTTGTCTCGCCACAGTCTATGACCTTAAAAAAATGTTACACCCATGTTATTCCCCTGAACAAAGGGTTTAATTAATGCATTGCTTTTAGCACAATATGAGCATTAAGGATTTTGGAGAAAGTGTACTTATTTATGAAATTCATGAATTAGATATGTTGGCTATTCATGGATAATTTGAAAATATTTTGCTTAGAGAAAATCATTAGCAAATGTAGAAAGGAGAGTAATAGATCACACACCATCTGGTTTAAAAAGCATAGCTGATAGTTATGATTTAGAAGACTAAAGGTTTCTAAAGGTGGCCATACACGTTAATTCTCTCCCTTATGACTAATTTCAATGCAATTTGATGAATCTTTCAAATTATCATAAGGTTAGTGGGCACAGAATGATCGCACATCTAGTGATTTTTCATCCGATATCCGAAAATCGATTGGGCAGGTTTGAAAATTTTTCCTTGTTAGCAATGAAATCTGCCCATTGTCCGATAGTTTGCGGGACCAAGCAGGTAGTTTCCTAGTTTCAACTAGATGATATCGGTTGAAATGGTCATTTTTGTTGATGGACAAATTGTACTTTTAAACAATAGTTTCAGGACAAGCTTGGTCCTACGATAACTAAATATCATTAGAAATCTTAACATGTATTTTCAGAGTGTTTCTTAGCAAACACTATAAGATATCTGTACTAAAGCAGTTACTTCTGTCTGTTCTTCCTTTCCTTGTGTTCTACCTAGTTCCATGAGATATTCTGCCTTGTATTTACTGGGAAAAAACTTCATACCTGCATTATCGCGATGGAGATGCCCACACAGTTATGCCTGCCCTAAACTAAAAGGATTTTCCTAACTCAAAGTATACAAGATGGCATAATAATATTATATATTACACCAGTCTTTTGCTTACATGCCTTCACCCTCCAGAAGCTTATGTGAACCTATGTTTTTTTGGAGACCTTTATGGCCTCACATTATGTGAGTTAGCTGATGTCTGATCAATCAACCCATGAGATGATAAATGCAACAGATAGAAGTGCAGTTTTTTCTGAAAACTGTGGGAGTTATGGTCTGGGTGGTGAGGAACATCATATTGAAGACCTGTGCAACATAACTCTTTACATTTCTTTTACCTTTCCTTACTAGTCTGCATGCTGAGACAGAAACAACAAGGGAATATGAACAAAAACCCAATGGGTAAGGTCCATGAGATGTTCGGTCACTCATATGAAATCTTGTTCCACACTGATGTCGAAAAGTCCCAGAATACCTTTTCATTGACTATGGGAATTGGCAAAGGGTAAAACACATGACTCACATAATTATACAAAAATGCGGAATGTCATTTTTATGTTGTGTATCATTTTGGTGAAATCACACATAATCCAGGCTTTCAACCTTGGCCAAACAGGTGGCTAACTTGAGAATTGTGTTGTTTGGCAGGTTCTGTAATATATTTCTATTGCCTCTGCTGTAAAAATACATGTGAAGATTTTGGCATATTTATTCTGTTTGCTGCCTTACCTTAATAATGTATAGTCCCCTGCCCTTGAATAGCCAATAAACCATCATATGTTCTTTGATACTGACTGTATAAAAGCAGATGATAATCTCCTTTTTTTGTTTGTTTGTTTAAACATTCAGACTAGAGATTGTGAGATTGAGTTTGTGCCCAGTGTTAGTTGAAAGCTGACATTTCCCATTACTGGCATATTGCTAGAGTGGCAAACCTCTGAGTTTGATTGTTGAATGTGATTAAAACATAAGTGCAATATAAGCATATTACTGTATCTGACAATGCATCCCTTTTTGCTGATTAAGCCCTGTTTTGCTTGTTAAACCCCTGTTACTTCCTTAATTTGGTGCTAATGACATAAGTATACATGTTAGTACAAAAGCCCACTTTGCTTTTGTAGGCAGGAGTCTGGCAAGCTCTGTGAATTGGTTTATTTAATTGACTGGACCTTACCCATTGGGTTTTTGTTCATATTCCCTTGTTGTTTCTGTCTCAGCATGCAGACTAGCAATTGCATGCCTGAAATCCCTTCCTTTCTCTATTTTGTGCTTCCTGCACTGAGCCTCTTTACTCCATATTTATCAGTATTAAAATGGATTTGGCAGCCAGGTCTCCGGATTAAATGGTTCTAAATCCCGCTTCTGTTGGCTCGGGCAATTTCTAGTTCTAAATCACCGCCTCTTCCACATCCATGCATTTACAGACCAGGAAACCTTGTCATACTTAATATGCTTACTTTTAAAATTATGTGGTCCCTTTGGCTGAATATAATGCATAGACTATAGAGTAATTACCAGTATCAATTAAATAACACGCAGAGTAGTCTAATATTTGCTGTGGATCAGGCACTCTGATTCTTACTCATAGACAATGTAGCAATTACCATTTAACATATTTTTTTTAACCACCTTATTGTTTTAATTGCCATTACAGCTTTCTTAGTGGCTTATTCATTATGGTATGCATGCCAACATCACCAGTTATGTTGCCCATGATGTTGCTTCTGTTTTCTGACTTGCAGGTGACCGATTCAAATGTAATTGCTGATTGGTTGCTATGGGCAAAATCATTAGTGACGCTGGCTTACACACTATATAATAAATATGCCCCCTAGTGTCTGTTACTGACATTATTGCTGTAATAACAGGCTGTGCTCTGATATACCCAAACCTCTTGGGTAGCCATAGCTTTCATTAGCAGTCCCTTAGTGTATTATTAATATGCCATAATAGTCCATAATAATTTGCAATGCTCTCTTTTGTAGGAGCCACCAGGAGCCAATATATTGGTGATATTAGGGTTCATTTATCAACACTGGAAATTTTGCCTGTGAGCAGTAACTCTAGCAACCAATCAGTGACTGGCTGTTTTTCAGCCAGCAGCAGGTAGAATAATGAAAGTAACAATTTGATTTTGGTTGCCATGAGTTACTGACTAGGAGCACATTTTCCCAGTGTTGATAACTAAGCCCCAATTTGGGTTTTATCATTGCAAAGCATTGTTTATTTGTATCTCTCATACTCGTGCCCTACAGAATCTATGTATTACCTATATAAGAATAGAAAAAGCAGTACTTAGCCATTAAAAATAGATATGTAACCACTAGATACTTCCAGGGCACAGATACCAGGCAACTTCATGATCATAGGGGCCTACGGTAACCTTGCATATGGTTACATTTTAAAGAAATTTGCTCATAATATACACGTTAGAATGGATCCTGTTACGAGTGACTTCAATAAGCAATGATTATAACTGGTGCCCTACTAACAGTTTATATGGACACATTGTTTCTAGCAACCCCTTTCCTACATTCTTGGAAAGAAGTTGTACTTTGCTCCATTGTTTTGTTGACCATCTACCCTACTGTAGCTCTTCTTTATGAGTCTATTGAGTATCCCCTTTTGAAAATTAAAAACTTTGACACAAATTGTGACCAGTGCTGGTCTTTTTTATCTTCCTAGCCATGTTGTGTTTTTGCATTATGCTGCAGTTTTTGGGCTAAAATATTTATTGAGCCTTCAGACTCCTGCTGTAACGGTTTACCAATTTGTAGTTTTACTTTTTCTGCTATTAGGTCTAGGAAGGGTAACCAATTCCTGCATGCTCTTTCTAAAACTCAGTAAACATCAAATCCTCCCAAAACGTGTTTTCCCATTTCTAGGAAATCCAATTGTTCAACAAATTGCCCTTAACCCAACTGGGAATAGCATTGGAAGCTTTCCAGATCTTCTGACACGTGGCTAGTTTAGGATGAAATGTTCTGCATCACCTTAAGGATTTTATTAGCAGCCAAACTTTATTATTATATGGAAAATAAAAATCTAGTTGCAGTTCCAAAGTTGCATGGAAGCCGATATGGTCTAAAAATATAAAGAGTTCCAATCATTTTAATGTGAATGGCAAATTAAACTGACATACAAATAATTTAATTCAAACTGAAATAATTCTCTTACTCGAAATATGCTGACATCATAAAGATTTTATAACTGACAAATGATCTATTTTGACTGGCCTGTCTGAAATGTTGACCTATATAGGGTTCCTGAGGGAGCAAGGTTATAGTTAGGATTCATAGATTTTGGAGACACAGAAGGAGGACAAAGTGAACAGGGATAATAGTTGGCAGCATGTGTGACTTGGGCTGCCAATAAAATATTAAACAATGTCCAAAAATTATGTCAGACTAACAAATCCTCCATAATTAGGTGTATCTATACATTTTAACAAGTTATTGAAGCTAAAACCCAGACAGCAAGACAAGCTTTGAAATAAATATGCACAAGTCTTTAAAAACAGGATAATCCTGGGAAAATTGGGACACATGGGAACCTTGGCTATAGACTTATTTTATGTGTTGTGCTGTATATTTACTATTTAAGAGAACACGTGTTAGAAAATCAAAACAGTGACGTTCCAGTAGCTATTGCTGTGCATGTATTCCTTTATTCTCAGAGACAGCAATATATAACTTTATAAGTAGCTCTCAATGCCATCTCTAGTTTGGCTCAATCCCTACAGTTTCCTGATGAAATCTGAAACCGTTTCTAATTTTGAATCTATCATGAAAGCAGCCAAAGCCATTGACACACTTTGAAATGCTTAGTGCAGCCATATCCTCAGAGGGGGTGGTCGCCATGGAAACAGCACAGATATTTTCCTCTTCATCTTCAATGAGCTTGTTGCATTAACCTGGGTTCCTACTTTGTTTGCGAGTCCCCTTCAGCAGTATAAGGGTTAAGAGTCTCTAGAGAGCGCTGGCGAAAAAAAAAACCTTATTTCTGTTGCTGTCAGAACATGTTTCCAACAGAAATGTAATTGCTCGCTGCTATAAATGATTAATACATGCAATCCAGTTATTTGCCAAGTCGCATTAATGTTCTGCTACTTAGATACTGAAATACATATTGCTGGCCTCCCGTTAGGATAATATGGTTAATAGCTGTAATAGAAAAATGCGGTTTCCTATGCTTTGTTAGGTTTCCTTACTCTGACAACTAAACCATTAAGTATTTACATACTTACTGTAAAGATTTTTTTAGCTATATAATTTGAAAGTCATTTTTTACTTTCAGCATCATCAGTCTGCTTTTTAAAATTGTATACTTGTTGCAAATGGATTTTTTTTTTTTTTTTTTTAAAAGGGGAAAGTATTTGTTGTTTGTGAATTGGTGTCTTTTTTGTGATACTCCTTCAGTTAGCAGAGGGATGATTGAATGGTTCTGTTCTACTGCTTCTGAACATATTTGAGGACTTCAGCTGATGATTCTGTGCATATCAATGGTGCAAATTACTGACAGTGGGTGACGGACCTGTTACTATGGATGAGGAGGGGCTTAAATCAGATTGACATGAGTTGATATGTCTAGTTACAGACAAAAAAAAATCAGTGCATAGGGTTGCCACCTGTATGGTTTTAAATCAAACGGTTTGTGTTTTCCTGGGGTTAAGTGTCTGTTTGGGTTTTATCATTGGGAAACAAAAATCTGGCCAGTGCTCACCCACATGCCATGACCCCACCTCTGTTTGTCACTGCTCCACCCCCCTAATGTCATCAGCCCGCCCCCTTTGATAGATTTTTGCCAACGTGGCAACCCTATTAGAACATCATAGTGGAACACACAAAAGCTGTCTGACATAGGCATTAAGGCCATTAGACCCAGACTGCTAGAGGTAAAATGTATGTAATGTTTATGGTGGATTGTTGAGTTGTTCATATATCTATTTCTTTTCCAAAAAACACCCAAAAGCAGAGCATTTAAACTATAACTGGCCATATATGGGTCTGCATAATAGATCAGCCTGATGGGGATTTCTGCAGCCCATTATGGTCCTCTCCCTGTGGGTCAGCATCAGCCTGCATTAAGATCTGGATTGCCAAATGAGTGGCTCTTTACATATATGGCCAGCTTTAGTTGAATCAGTTCCTGGTAGTATTTGTCATGTTCAAATGTGCACTACATATTGTTACAGCTCAAACTAGTAATCAAGCCAGTGGATTTGCCAGATGTATAACAGACAACGTAAACATTTTTACACATGAACATTTCTTTTTAATTTAAGCCATTTGGAGCAAGGTAGTGGCAGATGGGAAATTCTTACTATAAAGAGATTTAACACACTCGGGTAACAAAGAGGTGTTTTTGTACAATCTGTTAGGGAGTAAAAAATCCCATTTAAATCTTGTATTCAGCATTGTGCTATCTGAGCAGCCGGTAATATTGGTATTCTGTCAGGTTAATTGTCCACTGATCTAGAGCTTGTGTAAATACGATCATTTATGCACTAAATGTAAAATGATTTAACCTAATATGTATATGTATTCTTTAACTGCTTTACCCAAATAAATAAGTGACAACTCTAAGCATATTTATTATCCAATATTCACACTCGCACCTATATTTTCTTTTATTTTACTAATGCGACATGTAATATTCTTAGAATAATGGCAATAATTTTCTTCCAATGGTGCATGGTTTGACCCCTTACCAGGGTGAAAACACAGTTCATCAAATGACACCAGCACTCCAATTATAAAAATTCTTAATTCCCATGCTGTTGAGAATCTAATCATTTTTATTGTTTTTTTTAAGTGCTGGTCTCATTTGTTGAACTTGTCTCTGCACTTACAAGTGCTACCAGGTACCAACAAAACTACCATAAAGGTCCAACCAGGTAACTGAAACATTGTACCGTTATATAATTTAATGGATTAAATTAAGATGGATAAACATTTGTGGATTTGAAACAATTATATATGTGAATATATATATTTCACAGTACACCCTGCATAATATCATATCCTTACAAACAGCATGTTCAGACAGACACATATCTTGCCTATTAGTAATGACCATGCGTTCATGTTTGTGCTGGTCTGCACTGCTGTTAGCGCCATCATGAGAGTGCAATGTGAGCAAAAACATTAGCTTTATGTTAACTTACATCCTGGTTGCTGCCTGTCACCTTTGCTATTAATGGGCAGCTCTGAAAGTGTGGCATGTTAGTGCCAGTATAAGCAGTAATAGGCACTTACATAGGCTCACTGCAGATTATAAATTACATTGGGGAACCAAGAACTTTATAAAGGTTATATGGGGCCATACCTTGCAAAGGGCTTGTAAATTAGAGTGGGGGTATATTACCCTTTTAATAATATGGGTTATGGTATGGATTTAATATAAGCTTATAATATAGCAATAAGCAACAATAGAAACTTGACCAGATGGAGACCGACACTGCTTTTCTATGTCTGGCTCAGTTTTTGCTGTACCAGCACTGTCGATGTTGCTTTTGTGGATTTAATGACCCTTATGGCAGCCTCATGGCGAGAGCAAGCTGAGTGGCCAAATTATAGGTTGGCCCAAGGCAAACTGAGTAATTCCTTGGGGAATGGACCCATATTGGTAATGAGATGTTTAATATTTTATTACTTAATATTTTTATGACTGTCTGTGACAAGAGTTTGTGATAATATATCCTGAAATAGTATACATTAATAGTATATGTTTTATATTAGGCTTTATTATTATTTCTTATAATGAGAAAACACGTAAGTCTGAGCAGCCTTTTAAAAAACATTAACTACAAATGTTAGTTGGCTTTACATTTTATATTTTGATACAGGTATGGGATATCCATACCTTAAGTCTGCTAACCCCAACAGGATTATTTTGCCTCCATAATGGATTCATGCAGCTTAGTTACCATCAAGTACAAGGTACTGTTTTATTATTACAGAGAAGGAAATTATTAATGGATTTCTGTATAATGGGTCCTATACCTGTTATCTCTTCATTTTCTACATTATTTGAATTCCCTGCCATCACGCCCTGATTTACAACTCCACCATCTAGTTGTACTTGCCTAATCTGCCCATTTCTATTGCATTGGGTAACATACTGGAAACCTTCAAGGCACAGGTATGGTTAAGAGTTTAGTGAACAAATTCTGTATTCGCGTTACCTTGATAAATGGCTGCTAACATTTTTATAGGCACAGTAAGTGTTTTTCTTGGATTTTATAAACCCTGGTAAAATTCTCATTAATCAAGAATACATTTTTTCAAGAATACTTGCTGCCATGATTAATCACGGTAACAGAGGAGGAACCGAAGAGCTCAGTGAGCTCAGCTTTCTACTGTTTGATAAAACACAAAGAACTGAGTCTGCATTGCTGAGAGGATTACTGTGAATTGACTTGACCTAATAGTAAGGGGAGATGTACCAAGCCAAGGGCCTGTGTCATGGTGCACAGGAAATTGGGGCGAGAAGAGATATATCCTTACTGACAATGTAGGATTGATCTGATGATTTTATTAGAGTGTTGAGATTGTCACATAATCACTTGTGAGTATCCATTTGGCTTTGCTCATGTTGCAATTTTATAAAAGGTTTTAGGCTATCCATTATTCCTTGCTATGAATGAATATGAATTTTGCTATGAATGTCGCAAAATATTGTGGTTCACATTACAGCCACCAAAACTGACATTGTACCTGGACCAAATACTGTATAAGCAGTTCCATTTACAACCATGCAGCGAGTTGTAATCGCACTGTAAATATTAGTGATGTGTTATAGCCATGTATCACTAATTGAAATCAATAGTTATATATTATAAATCACATATATTGATGTAAAGGTTAATACCCTTTGAGGCTTTAAATCTGCTTCCTTCCATATTCATTTTAGGATGTGTAAATGCGTTGCTCAGATGCAATGAGTTTCACTCACAAGAAACAAGTTGGGTCCTTAAAACCGTTTAATGGGTCCTTAAAACAGTTTATCTCAGAAACCAAAGCAGCCCTTGCAATAGGCGGTGGCGGCAGTGTGATTTTCAGTGAGAGCAGCTGCTATTATTTCTACATGATCCTGTCACTGCTACATATAAAAGCACTTTGTTCTGTTACAGCCTAATATGTAATAATTGTCTATTAACTGGTGGAGTACGTGTCTTTCAGGGTAAACTGTGATGTTTCGCTCTGCGCTCGCAGATGCCTGCCTTTGTCTGAGCCTGACATTTCATTTATTAACTTACTGCCGGGGTTCACTTTAGAAACATTTTTTTTTTTTTAAAAAGAAAGAAAATTGTTACAATTTACCGTTTTTATTCTAAGCTGGAATGAGCTTTTGTTGTTGTTGACCTTTAGAGCAGCCTTGTCTTGCTGCATAAAAAAGGTGATGCATAGCAGAGCTTTAATAAGAGCTGAAACCACAGCAAGGTAAAGCAATTTAGTTAAAAGGAACTAAGCACTTAGCATAATGCGTGTATCACATCCCATGCTGTTATCAGCACAGCCGCTCCTTTGGATTACACTAGCTAGTTCAGCAAATGCATCCCAAGGTCTTTAACCCTTGACATAATGGTGGTCTCAACACTTTTTTGCCTGAATATTTTTATGTTGATGCATTTTAAAAGGCCAGTTCTTTGCAAGGATATAGCTGAAGCCTTTTGGTCATCAGACCCCAGCATTCCTTTATCTACTTGGGACCCTAGCCCTGATTTACAGATATGTGGCTTCCATATCTTGGATGTGTAATGGAGCAGCTGCTGCTTTTCAGCAATCTGGGGCAAACTAAAATGCTGTTATCACACGATTCCAATGAAAACCACACTCCACTGTAGTCCCATGGCCAATCCCTGAGGAATTTATATGACAATTCATTCACTCATTCACTGAAAGCTTTCAGTACTGATGGAGGCCATGGGGATTTCACCCACCTTGGCCTCTGCCCTGTTCATTGATCCTTGCAACTGGGTGCCACGGTGCATAGGCATCTTACAGATGGTGAGGTGGGGGAGGCAGGACTATGGAAGAAAAGCTCTTGTTGATATTATTGTATCGTTCGCAAGCATTTCATATATCAGGATTATCAGTACTACCTGTCTAATGCTTGGATGTGAACTGCAGTGTTGGCTAGCTGAGGATGCTCAAAGATGCAGTTCACAACAGCTGAAAGTTGACATCTTGTTTTTTTCAAGATAATATTTTGGAACTGGAAAATCACAATATAACAGATTTTGCCTCTTACATTTTTAAGGCCACATTCTGTGCATTCACGTTCTTACATCATTTCTGGGTCACGTGGTTATCATATCATAGTCAACAGCCTGGTCTAACTGATTTATAACATTGCCGATCAAATGGAAGTTATTGTTATATATGTTTTTTACTTGTTACCTTGGAAGAAGCCAGAACCAGTGTAATATTCTTGTGTGTTTTATTATTCCACATTAATGAGAGAAACCCATTGAATATACAGGTATGGCATGTATTATCCGGATACCTATTATCCAGAAAATTCTGAGTAACGGGAAGGCCATCTCCTATTGTCTCCATTTTAAGTAAATAATTCTCATTTTTAAAAATGGTTTCCTTATTCCCTATAATAATAGAACAGTACCTTGTAATTGATCCCAACTAAGATATAATTAATCCTTATTGGAGGCAAAACAATCCTATTGGGTTTATTCAATATTTAAATGATTTTTTTTAGCATAAGTTATGGAGATCCACATTATGGAAAGATCCCTTATCGGGAAAACTCCAGGTCCTGAGCATTCTGGATAAAAGGTCCCATACCTGTACCAATAATTAGTTATCCTAAGGCAAATGATAAGTTAACAGGATGCTGGATATATCTATATATTACATTACATTAACATTTATTTATAAAGCGCCAACATATTCCGCATCGCTGTACAATAAGTGGGTTACATACATTGGACATACAGAGTAACATATAAAGCAATCAGTAACCGATACAAGAGGTGAAGAGGGCCCTGCCCAAAAGAGCTTACAATCTACTTGAGTTCTATCCATTCCATCATGTTAGCAGCTCATAATAACTGCATATCTCCATTTTACAAGGTGCCCCTCATTCCCTTGACTAACTCTACTGTTGTTCTACATAGGCACCTTTAGATTGCCAGAAGGTGAGCCACCTCTCTATTCCATCCATATTTTTTTATTTCACTTCATTTACACAGTGAAGATGAGTTTTGTAGCAATGAAGCAAGGGAAGTGCTAATTAATCGCTCTCTTTATTGTCCATTCTCAATTTTTGTAAAGGATTGGCAGCTTCATTTGTCTTCCCTGCCTGGCTGGCAAAGGCGGTTTGCAACTGGTGACACTTATCAAGCGCCTGATTGTGCAGGAATTAACCTCTGACGAATGTGGAGAAATAGCCTCAATAAAGCTAATCAGAAATGATTTACCTACCCTTTTGGCTGTCGTGTTTAGCGTTAAGAATGAAAGTTGTAACTCTAAATAAACACAGACTTGAAATACCCCTAACTCCTCCAGCTCTAGTAAGTGGCTTACAGTGAGTGCTTGGAAAAATTTGATTTAGTTGGGTAAAGCTATTCATACTACAAAGAAAGTGAAAAAATATGGAATGTTAAGTAACCAAAACAAGAGAGGATGCTTTGCAATTAAATGTATGTATATATACAAACCACTTGTGCAATACCAATGCATTAGGAATCCTGATTCCTCCAAATACAAGTATGGGACCTGATGTCCAGAATATTTGGGACCTTGAGTTTTCTAGATAAGGGGTCTTTCCATAATTCTGATCTCCATACCTTAAGTCTACTAAAAAATTATTTAAACGGTAATTTAACCCAATATGATTTGCCTCCAGTAAGGATTAATTATATCTTAGTTAGGATCAAGTACAGGTGTTATTATTACAGAGAAAAAGGAAATACTTTTTAAAAAATGTGAATTATTTGATTAAAATGGAGTCTTTTTGAATAATGGGTTTCCATATATCTCATACCTGTACAGATTACTTGAACATACCATGGATCATGACTTCTAACATCAGGAAATCAGTTCCTAACTTATTTCAGTTGCAATGGAGTTTACTTTATATTACACTGCCTGTTCAGATATGCATTAAAAATAGAGCCTGAGAGGATTGCATGCAAGCTCGTGGCGTCTAGTTCAGACCGTAAATATGACAAACACTGGAATTGGTTTGGGTTTAAAAATCTATAGACTGAATGGCTTAAGCCTGATTCTTTTTTGAGGGTGAAAAATCCCTTCAACGTAATAAAATCCATAAATTGGCAGCTGTGGCTTTAGTGGCCTACAGTAACACTGTATTAGACAGAAAATCGAATTCCCCTGGCTAATGGAAACATTTTATTTAGCCTTTGTGCTGTCAGTCTCGCAGGTAACATATCCGTATCATCCCTGTATGTCGCATTATGACTTGCAACAAGCTTTTGTTCCACTCCCTTCTCACGTTGCCGTTTGTAGGAGGTTTTTACTATGATTTGTTTTGTGTTGCTTCTTGTTTTTTTGTTTATTTCTTATTGACTTTTGTGCTCAGTACAGTACACTTGTGTGTCTCTTGGCATGAAAAGAGAATCATGGAGATAGGTTTGTTTAGGGATAGGGAATGGACATAATGTTGGTATGTAAGCAAGGGTACTGTATGAACCACAGGGCCCAGATTGTATTATAGTTACTGCTGTTATACTTTCTACATTCTGAGGGCATGTAATTGTGCCGAGATGGGTAGGCTAGCTATTCAGGTCATACTTTATATAGATAACTTTGGGTATGGCCCTGTGACCTAGGTCTGGAAATGTAAGGGGGTGATTTTGAGTTATGTTTGCAATTAGTGTAGTTTTCCATAGAAGCAGATTTACTAAAATTCTAGCTTTTCTCATTTTATTTCTTTTTACAAATTCAAATAAACTCATTTCCATGAATGTCTGAAATTTACGAAAAAGTGAAAAAGTACACGTGGAACAAAAGTTGAAGTAACAAAACTGCGCCTTTTTCGAATTGCCACACTGAAACCTCCTACTTTTTTGAATTGTCGCAATAAAGAAAAGTTTCAAAGCAAGGAAGGATCCTCCAGGGAAGGGAAGAGACATCTGACATTGAATTCTTGACAAGTTTTAGATGATGATTTGTTGGATTTGGATTTTAGCCATTTTGTCCCATAATAAATCTCAAAAAAGTCGATATTTATTTTTCTGCAAATTTTAGCGCTAAGAAATCCGAATTAGAAAAAATCAGAGTGTTTGTAAATGGACCCCTTAGTGTTTATGTAATTTATGTGAACTAGCATGTTATATTTGCACTACAGCCCACTGTTACACACACCAGCTCCATTAGACATATACATGCCATCATTATCTGACAATGAGCAACAAATCTTGGATCCATAGGTTGTATTCTCCAAAGTACTTAGTCGCATACTTAGCCTAGTTCCATTTAGTCATCTGTATGCTCAACAAGTTTTACCAACTAACATGATATTAGTTTATTTGCCTGTGTATAGTGTTGCCACCTGGGCAGTATTGTGCCAGGGCAGACAATAAAAAGTACGGGTATGGGATCCGTTATCCGGAAACCCATTATCAGAATTACGGGAAGGTCATCTCCCATTGACTCCGTTATAAGCAAATAATTCTAATTTTTAAAAATGATTTCCTTTTTCTCTGTAATAATAAAAGTTACTTGTACTTGATTCCAACTAAGAGATAATTGATCCTTATTGGAAGCAAAACAAGCCTATTGGGTTTATTTAATGTTTAAATAATCTTTTAGTAGACCCCAGGTCCCCAAGCATTCTGGATAATGGGTTCCATACCTGTACTTGATAGTAATATTAATTGAAAGAAAGGAAAGAAAGTTACTGTACTGTAGGAAGCCTTTTATTTTTGCCACGTAACCATAACTGTATACTATGGTTGGTACCTGGATCAGTGGCGCAAAAAACCTACAAAAAACACAATTTGTTCTGAACAAAAATCTGAACAAAATTTGTTCAGGTTCAGTAACCTGTAGCAACCAACAAGATTTTTTTTTTTTATTACAATGTCCATACTAAACAACTGATACATGATGATTGGTTTCTGTGCAATCTGAAGTGGAGAGAATGTTGCCATTGCACTATATATCGATTTAAACTCTTTAAAAATGGAGGTGTAAACTGTATAATATTAAATGAGCAATGTGCATTGAGGCACAGTGTGATCATTTTCATTTTTATGTATGTTCAGTGTAGTCAAAATGCCATCAAAGCAGATTTAAATATAATAAAGGCGCGTTCAGTCTGAGAAACACTAAACATCATAGTTTGTTATAGGCGAAAGAATACATCTGTGTATAAACTGTATAATGAGATTGTCACAATTGCATACTAGCAAAAAATTAGGTTTTAATCTTTTGTTCCCAGTTAAAATCTGTGATGTCAGCTCTAGCCTTAATGAGAAAAATGCAACAAATTGTCAGAGACAGTGTTTTCTAATTGCACAGCCTGATGTAAATTGAAGAACATCTGGCATGAAATTTAGTTTTTCCTTTGACAGAGACATTCCTTCATAGAGAGAGACATCTTGAAAAGTGTAAGAATTAAACTGTCTAACATGTTCCTTTGTCTTCTCTCCCCTTTCCATAGCTGACATTATCTCGACAGTAGAGTTCAACAGCACCGGAGAATTGCTGGCGACTGGGGACAAGGGGGGGCGTGTTGTAATATTTCAGCGCGAGCAGGAGGTAAGGGGCTTCCTACCACAAATCTAATTGTATTTTATCCTCTTATTACAGGCTTCATGCTGCTTTCTAATTTCTCAGTCTCACACATTGCCCTGGTTATCAATAAACACACAGCACATGGCAGATTGTACAAACCTGGGCTTTTCAATATTAAAATGTGAATGTGCTTAAATCAGGGAGAGTCAAGTACAGCCCTCTGGAGCCATACACAGGCCAGAATGCATATTTCTTGGTTTGTCATAATTAACCCCGATGTAATTAAATGGCTTGAATGTATAAATTATGACAATGTGATAAATTCAACCTGTTTGGATGGCAGAACTTTGCTTACCAGACCCTTTTTGCAATAATTAACTTTGAAGAAATTACATTTCTTCCATACTTTAATCCACATAATTGCTTTCCAAATCCACTTTGTAACATTAAGTAGATCACCATGTTGTAGGATTTTTACAGAACATTCAGGCCAACATCACGAAGGGGGGCTTAGTAATAGATGACAAGGCAAGCCCATTAGTTCTTCTGTATTGCAGCTGCAGTGACTTAGCACCAAGCACCTTGGGCTGACAGGAGACACTGGCATGTCAAGTTCAGGCAAATGATTGGTTTGAACATCCTCTCCAGGGATGCGCAACACAGCTGAGAGGGGCATATGGGAACACATAGTAGCCTAGTAACTAAAAAAAGATCATCTCATATTATGCATGTAGGGGTTTGTGCGTATGTGTGTGTATGTATGTATGTATATATATAGAATTCTAATATACACACAAAAGGATATTGCATAAGCTGATGAATGTATTCAGTAGTTTGATTTACACATACTGTGTTCCAAAACATGATTTATAAAATCAGATTTTAATTACAAACCCTGCATTTTATATTATCTGAAATAATTTTTTTGGTGTTCATAAACGACAAATCAGGAAGGGTTTATTTCTGAACAGAGTTGCTTGGCTAATAATAACCCAAATAGGGAGCAACATATTTCCTGGTTTGGCTGGTGTATGTTGGACACAAGGCAGTTCCAAAGATAGACAGGTTTAATTAATTTCTTTTATGCATAAAGTACTAACCTCCATATGTAATAAAAGGCACTAAGTTTGCCTGGGAGCAGTAACCCATAGCAACCCATCAGGGGTCCAGTAAATGTTACCTGCTGATTGGTTTTCGGTGGGACTATATTACGGATCCCCAGCCTTTTTTACCTGTGAGCCACATTCAAATGTAAAAAGACTTAGTGAGCAACAGAAGCATAAACATGTTCCTGGGGGTACCAAATAAGGACTGTTACTGGCTATTTGGTAGCCCCTGTATTTACTGAATGCTCACAGGAGGCTCTGTTTGGCAGTATATCTGGTTTTTATGCAACCAATATTTGCCTCCAAGCCAGGAATTCAAAAATAAGCACCCGCTTTAAGCTTTACTGGGAACAACATCCAAGGGGTTGGGGAGCAACATGTTCCTCACGAGCCACTGGTTAGGGATCACTGGACTACATGATGTTCCACCACCATGTAAAACCATGCAGCACCATTAATGCCTGAGCAGTCTCTGTGTGATTAACGGGCACATTTTCTCTCACATTCTAATTTTAGTAATGTAATGTAATGTTGGCTATGACCAAATGTTGGGTCTGCAATACTCATCCGTATGTTTGTAGGACATTCTGCAGCACACTTAGGCCCAGTCATAATAATGTACACATTTCCTTTATTCAGGAAAACTATACCTGAATACATGTATGGGATCCATCATCCAGAAACCCATTATCCAAAATAACAGGAAGGCCCATCTCCCTTAGACTCCATTTTAATTAAGTAGTTCATATGCTTAAAAATGACTTCCTTTTCCGTGTAATAATAAAACAATAACTTGTACTTGATCCCAACTACAATATTATTAAACTTTTTTGGAGGCAAAGCAATTGTATTATGTTTATTTAATGTTTAAATGTTTTTTAGTAGACTAAAAGATCCAAAATGGATTTCCAAATTATGGAAATACCACTTATCCAGAAAACCCCAGGTCCCAAGCATTGTGAATGACAGGTCTCATACATGTATGTATTTCCTACATAGCTATCACAATGTCTGTGATTTTATAGGCATTAAATTGGTAAAAACATTTATTACATTTCGACATAGACACAAGGGTAAACCATTCCTTGCTGAACAAATAAACAGAGCTCGGCCTGCTTAGCCACTCTTGGCAGCAGAATGTCATTAAATGAGAGATAGCTACAGAGAAGCAGAGAATTTGATCATAGATAAGAACCTCTTGGCGTATCTAATCTTACCGTTCACCTTCCAATTCAAATAGCTCTGGCTTGTTTCATCCTCAGGAAGTTTTAATAAAAAAAGAAAACCGATAAATGTCAGCTCCTCAATCTAACTCCTTAATGACAATTTTCTTTGAGCAAAACTTAGCGCTAAGACACAACAGTAAGTAAAAATATACTGGACTGAAATGGAAAGCGACCTATTAAGGCTTGCTGGGATACTTTATACAGTATATGAGTGCTTAATATTCATTCTATACAGTGGCTTTCATGGACAGCAGATTGCTAGTGTCTCCTGGAAACCTAAACTTAAGAAGTAGGTCACTTGCCTCAAATTAAGTAGAAGTGGAACTGACATATAAAAGAACTCTTGTTGCCTTAATTAACAGAGGGGTGTTTGCTCTGTGCCTTCATCTCCTATGACTTAGCGCTTACTGACAATGTACACAGTGCAGGTAACACTGGATGTAGACAAGCATATGGGAACATTAGTTTGTGCCCTGTGCTGGTTTTAGGGAGAGAAAAAACTGGCACCTTGGACAGATTTAATTCTTGGTAAAAGTACAACTTTCATATAATTTATAGTAACAGTAATTGTTAAATATGTACCTTTAGTATCTACATATTTCACCCATGCTGGAGGTTCTTGCACTGAGCTGGGCCACTGGCTCATAGTGTGACATTGTGAGTGTTCAGTCAAGGGGTTTTCCAGATAAGGGATCTTTCCCCAGCTTGGATTGCGATACCTTAAAGGTGGCCATACACGCACCGATATTATCGTACGAAACCTCGTTTCGTACGATAATCGGTGCGTGTATGGTATATCGGCGAGTCGACCGATATCGCAGGAAGCTGCTGATATCGCCCGACTCGCCGATCGGACCAGTTTGAAAATTTTGATCGGGCGCCATAGAAGGCGCCTGACCAAAATTCTCCCTTCAGATCTGAATCGGCAGAAGGAGGTAGAAATCCTATTGTTTCTACCTCCTTACCTGTGTGTGGCGGATCTGACGATGTTTCGTGCGACCGATGGTCGTACGAAACATCGCCAGATCGCCACGTGTATGGCCATCTTAAGTCTGCTAAAAATGTATTTAAATGTTAAATAAACCCAATAGGATTGTTTTGCCTCCAATAAGGATTAATTATATCTTTGTTGGGATCAAGTAGTATTATTACTATTATTATAATTATTATTATTATTATTATTATTATTAATGGGAAAAAGGAAACCATTTTAAATTGTTTTGAATTATTTCATTTAAATTTCGGAAATGGCCTTCCCGTAATTCGGATAACGGATCCCATATCTGCAATACAATGCACAATTGTTAATGTGTTCTGTTCTAAATATATATCCTCTGGATTGCACTCAGCACTTCCATTTTAGATTCAGAGTGCTTTAATTAATGGCTCTTTACTGTATGTTGTGTATTAAAAATGATGCATTGCGTTATAGGCAAAAAGAAAGAGGCTTGTCACATTAATAATTAACACATTCATCTCTACTAACCAAACTAACTATCAAAAACCGTTCTCTCCTTTTGTCAGAACAAGAATCAGCCTCATCGGAGGGGAGAGTACAATGTTTACAGCACTTTCCAGAGCCACGAGCCGGAGTTCGATTACCTGAAAAGCTTAGAAATAGAAGAAAAGATAAACAAGATTAGATGGCTTCCTCAGCAGAATGCTGCTTACTTCCTGCTGTCTACCAATGGTATGTTCCATAGAGTAGAGGCAAGCACACCAGTATCCAATAGTATACCTATTCTAATACACATTTCAGGGGGCTGCTGTCTCCCTACCCCTGGGAAAACTATATACCTATGGTATGTATAACTCCTGGGGCAGTTTTTCATTTAGGTAAGAGATCTATCAAATGCGGAAGGTACAAGGTTCCCAATATAAAATAAGGAATTATCAGTGTTCTTATTATGGAAATATATGCTCCTGTCCACTTACCGCTTATTCGCCACTTGAACAATTTGCTCTTGTACTTTTCTGTGGAAACACCTCAACAATAGAAAACACTTGTATATTAAACTACTGGACAGATTAACTTAATATATTAATGTGCCAAAAAGATAGACATTTGTTAGGATATACCCTGACTGGGCCCTATATACCTCTTCCCTTCATTACCTGTTAAGACTATTTTTTCTTTACAATTTATCCTTGGCTGTTGGGGGCACATCCTATGAAGCTATTTAAACTGCTGTTTTAGCACTGAGCAGGGCAACATTGAACAGCTTGGTTCAGTGCCATCCCCCCTTCCCTCCCATCGTTCATGCACAAATTGTATTTTTTATAGTATCCCTATTAATGTACATGCATAAAATTTGATGACCGGCACCAGGGTCACCTTATCTTTTTCCTAATTATTTTCATGCCTTGGATAATTGGCTTTGTGGAACAAAGCCAAAATGTACAATATCTTAGTCTATCTTATTGGCCTTGTTATTTACTTCAGTTTTAATACATCTCCATATATTTATGTGAGTAAATCAGCCCCATTTTGGCTTAGAAAAAAAGGTGTGGAGTCCTTGGTACTTATATCAGATCACGGGGAGCCAGTTCATTAAAATAGTTTGGAGGGAAAGATTAGAACAAGGCAGTGCAATATTATAGACAATAGATAATAATTGCAGACTTCTTAATATTAGTGGATAACTGCTAATCTCCTTGGAGTATCCCCCTCTACCATACTGTACCTCTTTCCAAAATAAATCTAACCTGTTTAGGTCCACTCCTACTCTCCACACCAACAACTTGCCACAGCTTCTGCTATTGGTCCCCTCTGCTCTGATTCACACTCTTGATGCTTTTCCTCTGATTCGCAGGCCACTGTTAATTACATATATATTCAGAACCAAGATGATTGTGCTATGCATTGAACTAGCTTAGCTTCATCAGGCAAGCATCATTATGATGTGTTTAGTGGGAGTTTAACACAGCTTCAGGCTGCCCAGAATACTCTTTAGGGACTGTCTTGGATTTATTTATCCTTAGGGTTGCCACCTGTCTGGATTTGAACCGCACAGCCTGGTTTTTGGAAGGGCTGTCCGGGTCAAAGCTGCCTCAATCTGTTGAGAAACTGTTCATTATTCCTGAGGAACATGCAATTATTGTTACCAATGATGACACACACCAGAGGTTAGTTAAACTTTGGTTAGTTAAAATTTGAAAGGACACCAAAGAAACATCTGCAGAGATTGGGGGGGGAACAACAGGCAATCTTTAAGTCTATATGGCATCTGCATCAATGGAAATATGTAGGGAGAGCATTTTCTCTACAAAGACACTTATCTGTGCCTTCACAAGTACTTCTTATATAAGTGAAGAATGTTGACTTATAGTTTATTTTCAGCATGCTCTATTTTTTTGCTTGCTTGCTATGTTCTTTAACAGCCTAGTCCCCTTAATCACAAATATTTAATTTTGATGGAAACACTGCAAGAGAAATATATGGTAAAAAAAACAACAACATGGTTTTGTGCTACAGGCATTGAGATTTATGCTTTCAGGTTAAAAAAAGCTCTACTTGGATTATGAGTGTTGTTTTACCTGTTCGGAGAGAGTGCCTGAGAGCTGAAATCCTATACAATGTACAGAACGTTATACATGCTGATTTTAGTTAAACAATTTGACAGGTTGAATAATGTTTCTATTACTCTTTTGCAAAAAAAGGTATTTTGTCTAAGCATTCCCTACAGGCCCATGCTGTAACACATTCTGCCTTTCATGTATAGATAAAACGGTGAAACTATGGAAAGTTAGTGAGAGAGACAAGCGACCGGAGGGCTATAACCTAAAAGATGAAGATGGAAGGATACGTGACCCATGCACAATTACTTCACTCAGAGTAAGAACAGTTCAACTTATAATATCATGTTAACATATTGCATTTTGTTACGTTTTTATATCTCTTGCTTTAAAGAACAGTTGAGGCAAAAGCCATGGGGTATGATTCTCTACAAAAGCTACTGTAATACCCAGTTGGAACAGCCAGCTTGCTTGATGTTCATTCAGAACTATTGATTTATAGTCCCTTTGCTGGAAGTTTCCTTGCTAGAAATCCCTTATTTGCATGATAACACAAAGCTTTAAGGCCTCGGATATCTGATGTCTAATTCTGAATAGCTGGAAGGTCATGTACAGAGAAGTGCTTGCTCTCATGAGCATTTTGAATTGCAAACTAACAGTACATTTTTGGCTTCTAGATGGCAGTCAGTCTGTTCATACTGGGAAGACCAACTGTTGGGCAAAAAGGCACAGGTGGCTTTAGAGTGGCTTTATATTGCCCTCCAAACTGCCTGAGAGAGCAGATTTGTTAACATACGTGTATTATAATATTAACAGATTCTTGCCGATATCCACAAATATACATATATATATATATATATATATATATATATATATATATATAATAAGGAAGAGTGGAGCACACCCTATTAGGGCTCAAATGCCTTGGGTGCTGGCAAAAATGGGGAATATAAGGACAGAGAGCCGCACACACAAGGACTTAATAATTAATGACAAAAGTTTTAATGAAAAAAATCCAACGTTTCGAGCACCAACTGTGCTCTTCTTCAGGGACAAACCAAAAGACCAAACAAACCTACCCCCCTATATATACCCCTCAACAAAAAAAGGATGCCAAAAACCAGTGACTGTAACCATAACCATGGTCTTTTGGTTTGACCCTGAAGAAGAGCACAGAAAAAGACAGAGCACACCCTAATAATAATCAACTGCCCCGGGTGCTTGCAAAAAACATGTATAAAGCAAGACAGTGAGCCGTATGGGATCTGTTATTCAGTTTTTTTCCACAGGACCTTGGATTTTCTAGTTAAGAGGTCTTTTTGTAATTTGGATCATAGCTTAAGTCTGCTAAAAAAAATAATTTAAACATGAATTAAATCCCATAGTATTGTTTTCCCACCAATAACAATTAATTATATATTAGCTGGGATCTAGTACAAGGTGCTTTTTTTAATATTACAGAGGAAATGGAAATCATTTTTAAAAAAATGTAATTATTTGAATAAAATGGAGTCTATAGGAGATGACCTTCCTGTAATTTGCAGCTTCTTGGATTATGGGTTTCCTGAAAATGGCTCTCATACCCGTATTAGTTTGTGGAATACAGGGTTTGGTTTATATAGGCTGCAAGGATCCAGTACAATTCGACACAGAGTCGTAATGGGTCCACATTTTGTCAAGTAATATTTTTTTGTTCAAGTGTATAAATATGAAGCATAAGAAAGAAGAAACTTCAGAATTCCCTCAGGCACAAAGGTTTCAAATCAGACTTGAAATCCTGACAGCTAAGCAACGTTGTTCTTGGCCCTTGTCAAACACTGCAAAGAGTTTCAGAGTGTTACAGGACCTGTATGAGCTTCCTGGAGTACAAGCAGGCTGGAGGGAGGTCACAGTATGGAAGCAGCAAACTGCCGTGCCGTCATTCATATGCACTGAAGGGACAGATATCATCTTGGAGCTGTTCCACATAACAGATGTGACTGCTGAGCCTGAGCTGCTGGGTAAAGCCAAGTGTGATGAAGCTCATCTCGGCTGTCCTGCCTCTTTTTCCCCTGGGTGACAGCTTGCAAAGAGCTCTTGCTAAGCCGCAGATACATATACATAGACAGGGCAAAGGAGCAGAAACGGCAGTAGTGTGATTATAAAGCACTCCTTTAGTCAGCACTGCAGACTGTTCAAGAACAGCCAAATGATAGGTTAGTATATCAAAAGAGGAATTTTTCTACATGAACTATTTATTAGTAATCTAAGCTACCTCAGGCAGTGCTTTAAAGTATAGGTAATACTCTGCAAAGAGCTGTTTCCTGCAGAATGAATAGAGAAATGCAATTTGCAGAATCAAATGGCAGCTCGGGCCTTGCCAGGGACAGTTTAAGCTTTAGCTGTCATAGACTGCAACGCCCAAAATGCTCAGGTAGCTGTAGCAAAGGTGCTGAAAAGAAACTTAATATCAGAGCTCAAGAAAATGTGTAAATATAAAATATGATACGTGTATCTAAGCTTAAAAGCCTAATGCTATTATGCAATTTCCTAGGGTTTTTAAGCATTGCCACTTTAAGGGTCCCCATTTGTGACCCATTTGTGGTATTTATAAGGCTTACTGTGTGTATCCAGAGCACAATGTGCCAAAAACATCATGACATCAACCTCAGGACCAATGGCTAAACACTGGCACGTTTATACACATAAATAAATTACATTAATCTGCTTGGTTTGTTGAACCTGCTATTTAAGGGATCTTCACAGCAATGGATGGTTGGACAGTTTAGTCCCTTTCAATCACATTACTCTGTTTATGTTAATGTAGGGGAATAGCTGAAAAGGAATCCAGACCACAAACAATTTAGAGAAAATAATAGTTAATGATATCTGGATATCCCATTAGTGCATAATTTTAAATACTAACAGATTTCTAATAAGACATTTTCTTAGTATCAAAAATAAATACAAGCAATTGCAGTGCTGTTTCTTTAAAGCCCTCCTCATCCTCCCTTCCAAGCCCAACATTACTAATCAGTCCCTGATTATGCTTCCTTAGGAGGAATGCTGGATCTGATCATCACACTGGGATGGGGGCAGTGCTATCCTCCTGTAGGCTGAGTAACAAATACAAACAATATCTCTGCCAAATTGAGGATGCCACCAGTCTAGTGTGACTGACAGATATGGCAGTATTAGAACAACACAGCATGTATAATGGTTTAGCCAAATATATCAGGGTTTGGTAAGAAGCACATTTAAAATGTAAAAGACATCTCTGGGTAAATAAGGTAGGACGTGCCAATCACTTTATTACATGAATCCAAAAACTATAAAACTCTTATAATTTTTAGGGCCATAATCTTTGATTTCCACCAAATTTCTGAGTCTTCCTGTTGATTGTATACTACTACAACTAATATTATAGTTTGGGATACACCCAGACCATAATTTGAGTGAACACTGAATACGTCGCACAAGATTCATCAGATCCCTTTCTAAATTAAAGCCCTACACTTTAGCGCTTTCACATGACTGCTAGGGTTTAGATTTGGCTCCACTGAGCAATAAGGGTAGACGTTTGTGCAAAAAGTGCTAGAAATTAGCTTATCCTATCCTAAAATGAATGCTCAGTTTGGTTCAACCTTAGTGATGGCAGTTCTGAATAGTGATGGCAGTTCTCTGTAATCCCAGGATGAGGAACATAATGATTGCCAAGGCAAGTGTGCAGGGAATGTCCCTTTTTCTTGTCCAGTAGGGAGCCTTGTTTCTTTGCTACAAAGACACTTCTCTCTCAGGCTAGTGCCAGTGCCATTCCATTTGACCTCTGGAGTTCTGGCTGATTGTAGACAGATCTCCGACCTCCTCACAAACCAGCCTGGCAGGTGTTTGGCTTCCTTTCAAGTGAAAGACATTATGTTATCTCATAACAGGAGATTATTATAGAAATTCTGACCTTTGTGTAATGCTGCACTGTGTCGCACTGCGTTGTGGTAGAAAAAAAGAAAGTCAAGTAATTAGGTGTACAGCAGCCATAATGCTTTGGCAGCTGCAGTGCCGGTGTCAGATAACTCTGCATTGTAATCATTTTCTGAAGTCAATAAAAATAAATATGCACAAATGGGATTATACTGTTATACTGATGATGCTTTTTCCTAAATTAAAACTAGCTTTACACCAGATATGCAGTGATTTCATGGGGCAATGTAATGAAAAAACATTACATCTAAAAACAAAATATAATGTTTATTTTATTTCATCAGGTTTGTCTTTTATAGGTAAACTAAGTCCTAGATGCATAAGGACATGCATTCCACTGCAACATCATTGCAGTGACCCATCCTAGTATTGTAGGATTACTGGGAGAGAACAATAAATAATGAATTTCCCCTATTCATTTTACAGAGATGGTATTGAAACCACTATAGCCAAAAGTAACAAAAAAGTTGTGACAAGAAACTTGAGAGCAAATGTTTTTTCTAAAATTCTAAATTTAATTACAGAGCCATTTAAATGATGTTCAACTAACTCAGCTAAGTGGCAAAATTCCTTCTTGTTTTGCACAAGCCACTATAATCAGCAATACCAACCTCAAGGCCATTTTATTAGTTAAAAAGCAAAGGACCAAGGACAGACCCCTGCAATACTCCAACAACAACCCCGATCCAATTAGAAAACTTTTCTTTTACCCCCGCTCTTGTAATCTATCCATCAGCCAGTTGTCTATCCAATTACAGATAACATGTTCCAAGCCAATATTTATTAATTTAATTAGTAACCTTCTGTGTGGTGCTATATCAAAGGCTCTCGTAAAATATAAGTAGATCACATCCACTGCAACCACAATGCCTAGTCTTTTGCCTAGTCACTTTGTAGCAAGTAATTCAATTTGCCTGGCAGGATCTTTTGTGCATAGAACCATTCTGGTATCTACTAATGTTGGTTTAAATTTTTTTCCAATATCTTACTCGTACGTATTCCTCCATACCCCCCCCCCCAAAAGATCACTATTATATACTAATATTGAAGCAGACAGAGCAATGACCAACCGTTAACTTCATACTGAGGCGGACAGAGCTATGAGCAATCATTAACCAAATAAAGGAATGTAACCTATGGCCAATTCAGAGTTGTTAATAGACATATTGCTGCTAATACAGATCTGTCAACCTTAAGGTGCATTACACTGGGGGAAAAATTTTCATGGTACCCAGAAGTGTTGTCTGTTCAAAAGATTGCTACCCATGCATGTTCAAATGCTTCAGGTTTGGCAAAAAAATGGGAAAATACTACTGGGTGATGAGAGACCGGGGGGAGAGAAGGCAAAATCAGGTTGTGGGATGTGTGGTTGACAGCTCTGTTTAGTAAAGGCAAACACCACCAATATATAATTACTGAAAATAAACCCCCATATTGGCAATCCTTTTTACCTGGGTTTCAACTCAATAGAATCCAAAATATTTTTATAAGAAGTCTATACTTGATCGGATTGAACACACTAGTTTCTTTTTCATATTTTGCTTACAGAATTTTCCTTACAAGTTAACAAACCTTTTGTGCAGAGCAGTGATTGTGTTATTTTTCTAATTATTCCTGTTTGTAATACATGCCAGAGCCAAGGTCACGCAGCTAAAACCTAAATAAGAAGTTTAAGGGATTATAAATAACACATGTATTTTTACACAAATGATAGAATTCAAACCATATAATGAAGTTTTTAAAATGTATTTTCCTTTTCTCTGTAATACTAAAACTGTGCCTTGTACCTGATCTCAACTAAGCTGCTTGAATCCATATTGGTGGTCAGCCGATCCTACTGGGTTTATTTAATGTTAACCTTAATGTACGATGATATTATGGAAAAACCTCTGGAAAAAATCCAGATCCAAAGTATTGCAGATAATGGGTCCTATACCTGTAGTATGTTGTTCTTGTTTGTAAATAAATTAAAAGATTAAAATAATTGTGATTGAAACAAATGGTTGTTAAAACAATACATACAAGATTTACATTATTGTTGAGTGTTGACAGGTTTGGGAATAAATACTGTTTTGTGCTTTACCTAAGCTGTAAGGCTATATATTTGCTTTTACTCTGGACAACAACAACTGTTGTTCAGTAAAATATATTTGTATTCAGTGCTGCTGGGTAGCTGATATCTTCTAGGTTGAAAAAAAAGATTAGATGCTAATAGCCAAAAATCCTAGCTTTGCCCTAGCTTCAGTTTAGCCCATTTTGGGTAACCTATGGCACAACAGAAAAATGGGACAGAAATATATGTTTTCAATTAACCAAGATAAAAGGTTGTCTCTGTAGTTCAGTAGACACAGTGGTTTACCTATTGTCACAGCTGTCACTCGATGTGGCCTTGACTGGTGTGCCGAATGATAGGACTGCTGCCATATCTGTGCAGGGTCAGCGAAGGCGACATCACTTTGCCTCCCAGAGAACAGATAAACTGTGGATTAATTTGGAGGTCAAATCCCCATGATACTGCCATCAAAGTATAGTCATGGAAAATATCACCTTGAATGCCCCTGAGTGCTGAGAAACAAACCTGTAACTCATATATTAAGATGATATCAGAGAGCATCTCATAGTCCCTTCAGTCTAATAGCAGAGCTTTCCAAGACATACAGATCATATAAGCATTTGCTGGCTTCCCTTCTATGAAATATATGTCTTAAATGGCAAATAAAATGTCAATTACAGCACAAATCTACCATTAATAGATTAAAGAATAGTGGTGCATTATTGTTATTAGCAGTAAGTAAAGAAGTGAGTAATTTGATGAATTTAACATCATTTTCAGCCATTACTTTCTTTGAAATATGTACAAATTTCTTTGTCAATAGAATATAATAAGTTACCCAAATGAGGTGAAATGTGGCTATAAATTGAGTTCCATTGCAGGGTGAAAGGACAGTTTTCTTCCCTCAATAAAGGACTGTACTACTCTATTGATGTGTGTAAAATGTTTACATTCCATATTAAGTTACTCAATTTTATATCCTTTTTTTAGTCCCTCCAAAACTAATGGGTGTTTTTCACAGATTTCGATCTTCATTTTCTGCCACATCAATGTTTTGACCCGATTTTCCTTAAAAAATAGCTTGTTGTCCTTTGTAAATGTTATTTTTACTGACAGCAAGCTGTTTACTAGCTAGATTTATATATTATAGTCAGTAAGTGTGTTCCAAACAGTTAGCAACTTTTATAGCCACCCACAAATCCTTTATTGCTTTCTGTTGTCAATCTGCCCTTGCACAGAGAGTTCTCTCCTGAGAGTTCCTTTTCCCTAACATTGTATTGCCAGGTGCTGCAGAAGATCATGGTCAGGGGGGGCAGGGTGTACATTTTAGGGCTCTGGCACACTGGGAGATTAGTCGCCTGCGAGTCTTTTTCGGCGATTTCCCGAAATCATGCCGCCGCGTGTGCCATCCCACCGGCGACTTACATTGTCGTAATCTAATTATCTACCTTGCAACTAGTTCTACCAAAAAGTTCCAGATCAATTACATTTTATGTTAAAGATAATTTTGCATTTATAATGTGTAATATGTTGTGGAAAATATTAATAATTGAATAGTGGGTCTGGAGATGCTGTAAGTTATTGCTAATTTTCTCACTGCAGAAACTGGTTCAAGTTTTGGCTGGGGTATTTGTTGTCCTATGTATCCCACAGCAAGCAGTAAGTTGGCTTTTGTTGGTCTGCAGAACACTGCAAGTCAGCTGTCATTGCCCATAATACTGTATCCGCCTAGCAATGTGGCTGTCACTCACAGAAAAAAGTAAAAGCACAGACATGTATAATGATTTCTTGTCATGAGGTTCTGCCTGATGGACATCGGATCATACAGTTTAGGGTTCTATGGACGAAGAACACAGCAGTCCTGGAATTCTGTTAGCAGGTCTGATCCATTCACTTAGAAAGGATATGTTATTTCTAGCCTCATATTAGACAAATACTGTAGGTAATTTTACTTGACAAGGATATTGTATTAAAAAAAAAAAAGTAATAACACGTTAAAAAGAATTTCAGGCTTGTCTTTGATGGCGCTGACAGGCACGTATGTAACCCTTCAGCATGTAATTATTCTGAATAAATTTGAAAAAAAATCACACACGACGATCACAGCTTCCCCCATATGTTTAGCTCTTTCCTTGCTCAGTCCTACAAAGTAATATTTAATAGAAAAAGAAATGCCACATGCATATCACATTAGGCAACTGGCCAAATTACAATTCAATTAGAAATGGAGAGAGGTAAAATATGCAGCTTTCACTCTTATCTCCAGGTGACAATGAAGCACAAAAAGCACTTGCCATTGAGAGCTGGACACTTTCCCCTATTATAATGCATCGTTATGATCCGCTACTCATTATGGCTAATATTCCAGCTGCTAAGGCCTCTGAGAGTTGGGGAGGTAAAGTGAGGGGGGGGGAGTGCTTCTTTAATTTGATCCCACAATGCAACTGCAGCTCTATAGTGTGAACCCGAATGCCAAAACAATTGGAATGACTACATTCTCCCTCCGGAAGACATTATGCCAGGAGTTTATTGGCACTGACTGAATTGGGTTGGTAAGAGAAATGCCACCTCTCAGCTACTGGAGACATTTATATTATAGACCTGCAAATCCATTATCATTCCCAGCAATAGTGTTACAAGATATTGCTGCACTGTATAACGTGCATAATTGTACATCGAGGCAATTGCCTGTCTGAAGGAAATGAACACTGGGGACTTATCAGAAGCCTGTTCATATATTGTGGGAGATTTGCAAAATATTATAAATCATGTGGGTCACTAAATGGTATTCAGTCTTAATAATTTTTGCTTAAATTGTAGATAGGCCCATTTATTTTAGTTGGCTGTTTACAAGTTTTATATTCTTCTTATTTTTCTGACTTATGACCTGCAAAATACAGATGGCAGTGCTGTTACCTATGTATTCGTAATGCATAAACAGCAAACGGCGCAAATCAGCATCTGATTAAAGGCAGCTGCTAAACAGAATAAAATGTGGGTAAATTTCTACTAGAAAATAAGAGGTAATTGAATTTGTTAGTGGCTTATTACATTTGACAGCTTCATAATGTTCTGAAGCTGACTAGTTAAACTCAGTTACCCCTATGTAATTGCTCTGTAATACCCTAGCCTCCCTGCATGTAAGCACAATAAGCATGCTCTCTGCTTTCTTTCTCTGAGCTCTGCCTTCATGGGCTTGTGAAGAACTAAAGCTGTCAAGGTAGATTCCTTGGGCATTTGGCAACAAGATTGTGTATATTTATATAGCAAATTAAGGCATCTGCTTACCCTCATCATCTAGTAATACTGCAATTTTTTTTTACCACCAAAAAAAACGCAGTACCCAAGCAATGTGCCTAATTTGTCTTGTTATAGCTGGCAGAATCCCGCAAGCACAAAAGCAGATTTTTATGCCCAAGTATAACTACAGGTATGGGGTCTGTTATCTAAAAACCTGTCATCCAGGCAAAAATTACCTTATACTTGGTCCTAAGATAGAATTAATCCTTACTGGAGGCAAAACAATTAGTTTGGGTTTATGTGATGTTTAAATTAGTTTTTAGTAGACTTAAGGTATGGAGATCAAAATTAAGGAAAAGACCCCTTATCTAGCAAACCCAAGGTCCCGAGCATTCTGGATAACAGGTCCCCAAAGGTAATGTTAATGAATTGTTTATAGGAATTATCACTACATTATGTCTATCGAGTAACAATTATCAAGTAATGTATTATCAAATTAGTTATGGCCAATTAACATCAGTTAAAAAATATTTTCATCCCTAAAAGTAAGTCTATAGATATTATTTTCCCCAGTTTAAATTCACTACTGGTCTGACACCTTCCCGTACCCACTGTGCAATTTTGTGGCATCATTTTAGATAATGCCACTCTGTGGAGGTAATAGGAACTAATATCTATAGCATAGTTAGGTAATAATTTTGGCGCTGGAGTTTACTTACGCCACTATATATATATATATATATATATATATATATATATATATATATATACACACACACACCTATGGGAAACTAAGTTATAGAGGAAGTTTAGTAAACAAGTTTCACTAACAGTATTACAGTTTACAGACATTTAATTTTCCTTAACTCAACACATCTTTCCCTTGGTGAAACCAAATGACCCATGCTGTGATTTTTAAATTGGATACATGAAGAGAAGATGATTAGGTAGAGAGAGTTTGAGTCAGACATTGATTTCCTTGATGTAACAAAAGCACACCAGCGTGAGCCAGAGACTGGAATGCCCGACTGCCAGTTGTACCCAGTGAGGAAAATTGTAGGTTGAGGAAACACGGCAATACAATATAAAATATCTAAAAAACAGTGGGAAAGAATCCCTACTGTGTGGGAAACAGGTTTGTTAAACATTCAGTACTACATGGAATTTTATAAATGGGGTAGTCACATCCCCCACCCCACCCCCCATTATTGCAGTAAACTGTACTGGAAGACATGTAGACTGGCATGATGATGGAATGTACAATCCTTACCATGACCCCCTCTGCCCCACGGTCTGCTGTTTGGTTATACAACAAGTGAAAAGGATCAAATACCATAAAGTCTGAGCAATGAGTTTAAATATATTGCCAAATTTTAGTCTCTGTTCTACTCAGTCACAGAGTATATTTGACATAAAAGTTGCCTATTCAGCTTGTTTTTTTTCTCCACTTGTGATCAGCTTCATTCCCCTTCATGGTAAATTATACTGTAAAAATGTATTTTTCTGCGGTACCAAACAGTGAGTGAAGGTGCCATTGAGAGTGATCACTGTGGGTTACAAAGAGCTGGCTCTGCAGGGTATCTCTCTGTTGGGGTCCAAACACATGAAATTTTTATTCCTCTCAACTGAAATATTGAACCAATGAGAATAGAATAATGTCTCTAATTTTGTTGTGAGATGAAGGTTTCAGAAAATTTGGGTTAATTGTTTTGTGTCTTCTTAACTGTATGAAGAAATCAATGCTTTGCCTTTTAAACCAGACCTTCTAGTCTGATTCACAGAGATATAAATACAATCTTATAGATTTCTTGAGCTGGCTGGGAGGGGCTGCTGCCAGTATTAGACCAAGGTTATTCAAACCCATGGCTATCCTTTAATGAGCACAATATTTAGCTGCCCTGTCTATGTTAAGGAATCCCATTGGTAGTCTATTCACTAATTTTAATGTGCATTTTATGTGTTTTTTTTCCCTTGCAGTTCTATAATTATATTTTGAGGCTTTGTTGGTGGGGGGGGGGGGGGGGGCTTAAACCTTATTTAATTTATGCAGAACATCAGTTTCCCAGAAACACTTAGGTGTGTATTTAATACTGGAGACAAACATCACCAGTAATTTTGCAAGTAGAAACCAATCAGCAATCAGATTTGAACAGTCACCTGTTAGAAAACAAAAGCAAATACCTGATTGGTTGCTATGCGTAACATTACCGGTGATGTGTGTACCCCTCAGTTTTGTAACCAAGAATGGTTCTTAGCAGACCTCCCAACTGTCCCGATTTTAACAGCTCAGCCCTGCAGTCCTGGATTCTTACTCATTTCCCTTTGATCTCCTGCACTGAATGCTAAAAGAGATACAACGTCTCTCAAACTTAATTAAAAAAGTAGCTTTTGGCAGAGAGCCCAGAAACTTAACAAGCTACACCTGCACTTGGATACAATTGTAACTAACAAGCTAAACAGGTCTAAATAAGAATAAGTGGTGCTTCGAATGTGCTGTACAAGTAATCAGCCTTCAAGTTAATTTCTCGATGTTTCTGAAATTTTAAAAATGGAATCTATATTATTATGTCACTATATAAGTAACACAGTAATTTAGGTTAAAAAAAAAACACACATCCATCAAGTTCAACTTTTTTGTTTAAATGATACCTTCCTAGCTGATTAACTGATTAAACACATTTGCTTTTGCCCATAATACATTATTAATGGAGCCACACTCTCAGCCACCATGATTTTGTCACTGATAAAATGTTACTACTGAATAAAAAAAATGAGCATTGGTCTTTGCTTGTGAAGCAATTTGTTCCTCATTTTGTATTTTGGCTGTCTTGATTTTACAGTCCAGCAGCAGCAGCAGCAGCAGAGATTTTAGTATGTACCCTGTTTACAGAAATGTTCATCCTTGTGAGTATTTATCTCAAACAAGGAAATATCTTACTGTATAAATAGAACCTTCCTTTGTTGTTGCTTTTATACATATGAGTGGGTACTATTTTACCTGAGGCATTACTAATAGTCTATCAAAGGAAAAGCTGCCCTCAGCCTCAGGTATTGAAAAATACCACAGGGAAAGGAAGAAGTATGCCAGAGTCTAACATATGGATACAGTCAAATAAGGTAAAGATACAATTGACTGTGCACTTGTCAGGGTGTTCAGATATGCAATAATATATGTGCTCTCATACAGACCTCATACAGATCTCACACTGATCTGGTGTTATGTGACACAATGTCTGTTTGTTAATGCAGAAGTGTTAATAAAGTTGAGACTTCGTGAAGGAAGAGAAGCATGGTGTCTGTGTGCAGTTTCTCCTCTGTCTAAAAGAAAGCTGAATGCTCAGATATCACATACCGGTTATCTGTCTCTTAATCAGAATGGCAACACAGGGTAAACAGTAAATGGTTTCGTTGCTTCGTATCCTTATGAATGAGTACTGGCATTTTAACTTTGCTTTAGTTTTTGAGTCTTTAAAACCATGGTCATCCCTCTTTAAAAATTAAAGGGAAAAATGAAGTAAAGCATTGATGGCAGTATATAAAAAGAGTCCCTACACAAAGGAAATAAATATGGATGTATTTTTTTTATTTAGGCCAGTGGGTGATTTTCTGGCATCGGCAGTGAGAATCCCATCAGCACAGGCACTTTTTACTTTTCAGATGTGAATCACCTGCAGTTTCAGCAGGGAAAAGCACAGTTAGACAAAACCTCCCAAAAACTGCCCTGTTAGGCCCTTTCTTTTTATCAGTGTACATGAATGGATTCCCAAATGGTTTGAATTGCTTATTATATAATTTCTATTAACAAGGCAGATCGAGCCATTCTGCAGCTTCAGTTAGAATATATCTCTTAACCCCTATCCACCTGCCTGCGCATAACTATTCTTGTCAGCGCAAGGGGGGCACATTATGTATTTTAATGAATTAATTTTGTAACCCAAATGCTGGTTTCTAAAGAAATCTCTTATTTTCTATAAATGGTGCACATGTAAAATAGAATAGGAGATGGTGAAAACTAGAATCTCAGTCATGCAGTGTGGGGTACAAACATTCTGTTTCTGAGGAAATGGGGACACAAAATCCCTTTAGCTGGCTGTTAGGGAAATCAGCACATATTAGATGCACAGAAATAAATGCTTACAGTGCAGTTTTCAGTTCAGAGAGTTCCTGACGTTCATCTGAAGACCGTGACATTAGATCTTCAATAAGCACTTCGTTAGTCAGCCGGAACCCCTCTTTATCTTGCTGCCTTGCAGTTTCAAAGGCAGTTTTGCTGCCAGCGCAAGGTGTGAATATGTTGGTTAGCCACACACACACAAGAACACACCGTAAATAAGGGCAACCGCAGGGATAAATGTGTTTCTGACTGGGGTAATATGGGGATACTCTGAAAGCAAAATCATTTTAATTCTACATGTATGAATAGTTAGGGATGAATATCTGTAGTATGTAATAGTTATATAATACTGACATATCAGTCAAACATTGTGAAGTATTAGCACTTTTTTATGCCATTTGTCCATTTAGTTTATTTTAATGGATTGCATGTTATTACTGAATCTGCAAGGGAAGAAAGCACTATATAAATGAATCCTCTTTAAAACTTTAGTGCCTAGGTACCAGGTCCAGAACTAGGGGTAGGCAGAGTAGGTGGCGCAACAAGTGGCACAAATTTGTGGAGGTCTGAAACTTAGTTGCAAATAACCAGTAGTGAAGCGGTGGTGAGTGAGTTGCAAGAGATCAGTGGTGGTGGGAAAGAGGGGACTACGGAGAGCAACTGGCTGCTGGGGAGGGTGGGATAGCTGCACATCAAGCCCTGGGTAAGCAGTGGAACTTTGCCCTGCATTGCTAGACCCTCTGATATCCAGACTTAATGTAGAAGGTAATAAAAGGCACACATTTTGAACCAGGTCTAGTAACCCATAGCAACCAATCATTTTCTGCCAAACAGGTGTTTAGTAACTGCTTCCTCCCAATAGTTTGGTACAGGTGCCAGACCTGCTTTTAGTGTTTCACAGACATGCTTCTTCTATTGATGAACTTCTATTCATGTGTTTTTTTTCAAAATGTATGAGGTACATCTCAGATGAAGTGAGCAAAATAAATTTAGGTTATCTAGATACATATGTTTATACAGTGAATGTTTTATATATGCAGAGTACTATGCCCTAATTTGTCTTTAAATTATATCAAATTATAATAAATGTCATGTCTTCACTTAAAATATGTGTAGTGTTTTATCACAGCCATTTACTTTCAGTCAATCTACTGCCTGTTTGAATCATTGGTCAAAGCAGATATTATAACCAGGATAGCATTATAACAAGAGTGATTTGTCTACGGGATTTAAGCTGTAGTTCTGTAAGGCATAAAAAAATAATAAAACTCAAGGCTCTATTGATAGACATATTTTAAATAATTTTAATTTTGTGCCCAGCAAGCACACAGAGGGGATGGCATTCAGTGGATGCCGTGCTTCTGTCTCTGCATAAAAACCCTAGGCAGTGGCAGTTTTGCTATGCACTGTGTCTGACAATTGTCAGTCTTCATTTATTCAGCCATTTGCTTGCAGTTTATTTCCTTTCCAACCTCTCACAGGTAGCGCGAGTGGCTTTTGTTGCATCTGGTGCCAATGATTTTGCCATTCTGCTCATTAATTTCTTCATGACTATTAAGTGCTTGGTGCCAGAGCCCTTTATGCTACAGAGGAAGAAGCATTAAACCCAGCTGGCACCTTTACATTCTGCAAGCCGGTGCAGTTCTGACAAGCAAATAATGCTGTTTGCCTTTGTACGATTAGAGAATTGTTGGACTCAAGCCCCAAATGCTTTTTAAAGAAAGTCCTTAAGCCGAAAATGAAGCATAACTGAACGTCAGTCAGCATTTTCCAGACTGATGCACAGTACTAGTCTTTGTAATGCTTCCTACACCCTTTATATGTTTGCTACAGAGACCTGCCTTATATTGTGTACTAATACACAGCACTGGTTCATTGGAACTATATCCATTATTATTTGAAGGTTATGAGGCTGCATACATTCTATAAAGGGCCACATATACTGCCCAAGGGTGGCAGTCTACAATATTTATAGTTATAATTAGTATGAAATAACTTTATTCATTTAAGTTGTAGTTTAATTGTCTAATACAAATCAATATATATATATATATATATATATATATATATATATATATATATATAGGTCCTCTTACATGGTACAGAACAGTTTTAGAGGGGCCCCATTTAGTGTAAAGTCAGAGAAGGTCATTGGGCCACAAACAATGAGAAAGAGGGTTGCATTTGGCTCCAGAACTTGACTTGTTTGGTCTACAAAGCTGATAATTACTAAGCAAATGTATGTGTATGGTGCATTTTTGATTAATCACTGAGAGCATCTTATTTGCGCTTGTTCAGTTGGGTAAGGTAATTTATCAGAACAGTGTGGAAGAGATTGACTTAAAAGGTTCCTTGTCGCTCAGCAGAGTTTCCATAGCCCTGGAACAGATTGGGTTATAACCCCCTTATTGTGGCATGTGTATTGAGTTTGTATTAATTTGGGATTAAGGTTTAATTGAGTAAAAAAAAAATAATGACTGCATAACCGGAAATATACGGCCAAAATCAAGTGGTGCAGCCATGACTGCAGTGGCTACGCAAATTGTAGAAGCCCTCAGAGATTTAGGGGATGAAAAAGATTCAGTTTGCTATTTGCACCCTGTTATCGTGGCTTTGGTTTTTGAAAATACCCCTAGACACAGCAGTTACTTGATCTGTTAGGTTGTAGGAACACTGGCAAAATTCATTCATGTCTGATTTGGCCTGGGCTTCAAAGTGGAGAATATTAAATTGCTGGAAACCTAACCAGTAGATTTGCAGTACTTTTACCAAGAATACTGCTGATAAATAGATTGCATTCTCCCAGAGTTCCCTGTGCTGAAACCGCCCCTTTGTCAGCGTGTGGCTTTGTGTCTCTGACTAGCCATGTAATCATACCTTGTGCTTCAGAAACTTACCTGCTGTTTTCCTTCTTTCCACTTATTTGTATTTTTCAAGATTCTTGTTCACGGCTGGCACCATTATTTAGCTTTTTTGTTTCCTCTGTGACCTTAATGAAAAGCAGAAGCGGACATATTTAATAGTAATACTCAGAAAGCAGTTGAGAAAGGCCACAGTAATTTGGAGCACTTAAGAATGGATTATGCTTGGTACAAGTGAATTACAATACTGGCATATTATTGATAACTTTCTTAAGGCTTGCTAATCCTCTGACTCAAGTATCTGTTCCCACTGGTCTGCCAGAGTCTCCAAAAACATGAGACCACACACCCTCCCTGTAAGGAGATTTGCCTCAGGAAATAAGGAAGGAGGGAATATAAGGAATGTTGTGGCTAGCCATTGAATGTTAGTGCCCATTCAGTGAATGAATAACTAATACAATACAAACCAGAGAAACAAAACTATACATGTTGCTCCTGTTCTTCTGTTACTACCGTTGGTCCAGGTCCAGACTGGAATTCAAAATAGGCCCTGGCATTTCAAGTACTCAGAGCCCAGTTGCCCACTCAGGCTCAATAAGTAGCGACTATTTTTGGCATCTTACAGCAGCCTCTACAGAATGTGCCAGGCTAGGCCTGCACTGGTCTAATAGAAAGAAGATCTATATTTGAAATTATACTTATCTCATCTGGATGTTCTGTGAATCAACTTTAGAACCCAAATGAACTTCTGGTGTGGCTAAGGTTTATAGTCCAGCAATAATGGGCAGCTGGGTTTTTGTAGAGCGCAACAGCTAAAAGAAATCATGTATGCACACTCTGCAGCTATTAAAGTGATACTGACACTAAAAAACTACTCTTCAAAATATAAATATATTAAAAGTTCCCTATAGGTCATGTTGATGTTTTTTTGCTGATAGGGCTGCTTTTGTAAGTAATTGTTACTTGAAGTTCCCAAACCTGACTGTTTTGCCAACCTGACTGTGCCTTCTCAGCCTGACAGTTATGGCTTCTAATGCTAACGGCCTACTGCTGCACAAATATGGCAGCCCCCTCATAGAGGGACATGGGGGATCAGATAGGTAATGTAAAAGTAAATAACATGCAAGACAAAGGTTTACTGGTATCCGTATGGTATTAATATCTCTTTAATGGTGGAGGCAGCTAAAAGCTGTAAATATAACTGATGTTTTTCTTCATAATAACAACAAAGTATGCGGGGATCAAAGGGAAACAGTCTCTCCAGGAGAACTGAAATCTACATGGGAATGTGGCTTTTCCTGTCTGTATATCCTCTAGTCTTGTGCCTCAATCATTGACTGTGACTTGGTATTTGAGAGGCTCGATTGGATGATGCTTAGTAGCTAGGGGCACTTGGGGTTTCTGGAAAATGCACCATATGCAACATTTTGGAATAAGCCTTAGTGCTCTGAAGCTAATAATAAATGTATGCATAATACTGTAACCTTGTCCTACCATGCAATGAATATGATAATGGCGCTGTGTAAATGAGTGAGATTCTTGGCATTCCCTAGAGAACCAATGATTTTCTTCATACATACTTTACCTGGGGCAGGCATTCATTAGCAAGTGTGGTTGCAGGCTTCCTAGTATATAGCAGTATCAGGCTTCATAACAAGCTGAAAAGCTTGGAGGTTTAAATACAACTCATAGTAAATAATTCCCAGTGTTTATATATCAAATCAAAGCACAGTATTTATCACAAACTAATGAACTAAACTAAAGGCCATTCTTGCTTATGGCAATCTGATTCTGTTGTTATGCGTGGTTAATATGGTATATTCTTGATTGCTATACTGAGTATTTAATCATCCATGTCAGTCCATACCCCAGTGGAGCTTACACTCTAATTACAGTGCCATGGGCCTACTAACACAGATGCATATTAGGGTAAGGTTTATGAGAAGCCAATTAACCTTGTGTGGAAAGAACCTAGGGCACCTGGGAGACCTGGGGGAGAAATATCCAAAGCTCATGCCCTAGTCACATTAAAACACTCGGGGCCGGAACTACGGGTAGGCAGCAAAGCCACATGCCTAGGGCACAATGATGGGGGGCTCCAGGCAGGTATTTCTCTGCCTACCCCTAGTCCATGCTTCCATATCATTGTCCTTGCTGCTGACTGGGTTGACTGGGTTGCCTAGGTGGCCAAGGGTTGTCGGCATGGTCACTCCTGAAAACACCAGAACCTAGATCAGCAATGCTAACAACTCACCAGTGTCCAGCTGTAGAACTAACACTTCCACCATCTATCTTATGGACATTGAGACTCCTCAAGGGTTGGAATGATGCTGTCTCCAATTGTTTGAGTATTCAGATTGTATTGTCAAATGCAGGTTTAAATATTTAAGTAGATCTTGAAATGAATTAACACTGGCTCAAACCTGGGAACAAATACATTGTTAGAGGTTCTTAAAAGGTCTTGAGAACAAATTGTATTTATGTGTTTACTCTTTAGGGGCAATGTAATAAAAGGAACACATCAGCTGCATTTCTAGCAATCCATAGCAACCAGTCAGCAGGTAGCATTTACTGGAAAACTGTAGACGGGCATCTGATCAATGCTATAGGTTACTAGACCTGGGCAAAATGTTTGGCTTTTATAACATTACCACATTAGATTCACAATGCTACCCATTCTTTGGTACGATAGAAAACTAAAGCTCACCAAATAATTTGGCTACAGGTGCTACACCTTATGGGGGAGGTGTATCAAATGATGGGGGTACAGCCTGAAAGACAACTTGGGGGTCATTTATAAACACAGAGTAAATTTGCACCTGAGCTGTATCTCATGGCAACCAATCAGATAATTGCTTTCAGTGTTCAACTTGCAGCTGGCTGGAAAAATCTAACCACTGATTGGTTGCTATGGGTTACTGCCGAGGTGCAAATTTGCCCAATATTTATAAATGAGCCCCCATATGCTAATAATTCTATAAGACCAGCCTGAAGGACAATAAGAATGCAGTTTGGAGTCCATATTTGCTTGCTGTATCATCAATATGACAATGTTATTAATATATCTGCAACCTTTTTATGAGGGGAACTTTGACCAAATGTTGCACCATAAAGTCTAAAAAGCAATAAACCTAAAGTGAGTTGATTTTCTCCATGTGTAGGAAGGGTTGGTAAATTATATGACTTTTGTTTTTACTTTTCATTTCAGGTACCTGTGTTGAGGCCAATGGATTTGATGGTTGAGGCTACACCTAGAAGAGTATTTTCCAATGCCCACACATATCACATAAACTCCATATCTGTGAACAGCGACTATGAAACCTACATGTCAGCAGATGACCTGAGAATAAACTTGTGGAACCTTGAAATAACAAATCGAAGTTTTAGTATCCTTCAACCTAATAAAAGCAACTTGTGCACAGGATCATTTTGTGTGAAAGTGCAGGGAAAGGGACAACCACTCAGTGTGGTTAAATAAAGTAGAAGGTATTGGGTACTTTAATATTTATACACAGAATTTTTGGCAGTTTTGCAAATAGAGAACTTTGGAATTTCACAGTGAATCCATGCCTGCCCAAAAAATTGCTTGTTTATTCATAGAATCTGCCAAATCAACCTAGAAGCATACCGTTGGCTTTCCATCTGTGTCTGTGATTTTGGCAATATTGATCAGATCTTGACAGATAATCATTTACTCAACCTTTTTACAAATGTATATTTTTGTACCATGAATGATTCATGTCAGCGCTTGGCATCACTGCTGACCATCCTCTTGGAGACATATGTCAAAGGTCTTCAAACCTGTCCTTATCCCCTCCTTCAACTTTGCTCATTTTCAAGATATTCTCACTGGAAAACTAGTGAATCATTAAGTGGATGAATAATTCTGACTTGATACATAATAGGCCCTGGCATTTTAAGCACACAGAGGCCCAAACAGCCCCCCCAGCCTAATAAATAGTGACTATCTATTGCATCCTACAGCAGCCCCTCTGGTATGTGCCAGAATCCACATAATCCACAGTCCGGCCCTGTATGAGAGTATTGTGCAAACCTGCCCTGATATGGGGGGATCTTGGTTCATGTTTGGAGGCTACTTCTGCTTATTGAAACATTGTCTTTTTTTGTTACCAGTGGAAACATCAGTACGGTTATATAGCTGGTGGCAACATTGACTTTATGTATTGAAAAATGGAAAGACTAGTGGGGGGACAGTAAATGGAAGAAAAAGTCACTATGAATAGTCTAGTGGACAAGAGTACATCATGAAATGCACATTTTTTTATGCATGATGCAAATGTTCAGTTTGTTAGGTCTGTTACTTATTGAGCACTATTAAGGACAGCTTGCTCATCAATTCACTAATACAGTCTTTATGTTCCCTACCTCCTGTAGTCCTTGCCTTTTGCTGATTGCCCCTATTTACTCACCACACCATGCTGCATACTTACCACCAATATATTCATTCCACAAAGAAGCTGTAAAAATGTGAGCACCCCCAGCAAGTTACTGTTTTATTAACTTGAAGTGGGAGATGTTGGGTGGAGGCAGCACTGGGAGGACATGACATTAAATTAACTTTTTTTTTTTTTTTTAATTCAGGCAAGTTTATTGAGAAGAATTTACAGCAGTTTCAGCATATATACATCATATTATGAGGCAGAGTTACGCAATGTAATAAGGTTCTAGCATAAGACATGTTTTGCAGTGACAAAAATTGCGAGTTATGTTGCATTTGAAATTACATTGTGACTTTTTCATTTGTAACCATTTTCCTTTCCCCCGTTCATTTCTGACCTTTTCCCTCAGGATGTTGACACAAATTACAGTTTACTAACATATTATCTTAAAATGCTTTATTAAAATACCGCCTATATCTTCCTAAGTGGATTTTTCTAGCCTTTTTTCCCATATTTTCTCTTGTTTTATGTATTAGATTTTCCAATGTACAAGGAATTCTCCTATTGTACTCCCAAGTTGTTCATCTATGTCTAGAATATCTAACCATGCTGGGTTAAGGGACCATCTCCTATGTGTGTTAGTTTTCAGATTTTCCCAGTTTGTTAGTAGTGGAGCATGGTCCGATATACCTCTAGGTAAATATACAGATTCACTTAGACCTGCTAGTACCCCTTTAGACACAAATATTAGGTCAATATGTGAGAGAAAAAGGTGAGATGTAGAAAAACAGGAGTAGTGTAAATCATTGGGGTGCAGGTGTCTCCATCTTTCTGTTACATATTAAATTAACTTTAACTATAACATAGACTAGTGATCCCCAACCAGTGGCTTAGGGCAACATGTTGCTCCCCAACCCCTTGGATGTTGTTCCCAGTGGCCTCAAAGCAGGGGCTTATTTCTGAATTCCTGGCTTTTGGGCAAGTTTTGGTGGCATAAAAAAACAGGTGTACTGACAAACTGAACCTTCTGTAGGCTGCCAGTCCACAAAGGGGCTACCAAAAGAGAAAGGCAAATAATTAAAATAAATGATGACAATTAAATAGTCAAGACCAATTGAACGGTTGCTTGGCATAGGATATTCTATAACATGCTAAAAGTTAACTTAAAGGTGAACAAAAAAACATTTATGTGGTCTGACTCCTACTAGCTCCGAAGAAGAAAAACATACATTGGAACAGGTATAAAACTGCATTACTTCTCACACATTAAAAACACGTTTTGGAGTTTAACCTTGTTTGCCCTTAATTTTCCGCACATCAGATATTGTGGATATTAAACCAACAAATATGGAAGAACTTACAGAAGTGATTACAGCAGCAGAGTTCCATCCACATAATTGCAACACATTTGTATACAGCAGCAGTAAAGGGACAATACGGCTGTGCGACATGCGCTCCTCCGCTCTGTGCGACAGGCATTCTAAATGTAAGTGCACCAACGCTAACTGTGTGTTCAAGTGTGTGAGTGTTGGGAAAGAAAATGTCATGTTTTGCAGATTTATTGTACTGAATGCCATTAAATGTATGGTAGTAAAAAGTAACTTTTACAGATATTCCTACTGTAAAGTTGCCAGACCATATACGTATCAGATAGTGTATTAGTGTATATATACATTAATGTATGTTTTTGGCTAAAAGAACTAAAGTACCTAAGTAAAGACGTAGGCTAGAAATGTTGTACGTTATGTCTTGGGCTTCTGTACCAGTGCAAGGCAACCACAGCCCTTTAGCACAAAGATGCCCCTACATGCTCTGTGCTGCTGTCAGCTACTAAGCTTAGGGACCGATGCACAATATACTGTGTATATATAAATATATAAATAAAATATCAAAAACCAGTGCAAGTAACATCAGAATTTAATCATTAGCTTTAAAGCATCTGTTTATATTACAGACAAACCTAATTTTCTGCTTGATTTGCGACGACCCCTAAGCTTAGGTTCTCAACAGCTGCCCAGAGCTCTCTGAGCATGTGCAGCGTCACTGACACTCCTAAGAGAATCAAAGAAATTACTGATTCTAAGGTTTGAATCAATCCTGTTATGGACACTCAGCACTCTTTAGGCTGGTGCAGTAAGTTTAGAATGGCATTTCTACACATATTTGTTTTTTAGGGTTTAGTTCTCCTTTAAAGCCTGATCAGGATAGGCCTTCTGAAAGATCAGGGCAAATGAGTATCAACATGTCTCCCATCCTAGGCCATGTATTGAGGCTCAAAACCAAATTCTGCTGAGGTGTCTAATTCAGTAGCAGGTGCAGCTGTGAGAGTTAAGAAGAGCAATGCAGCAAAGAATACTGGACAAGGCCAAATCCCAAACGAAATCCTGCATTCTAATGCATCCCTAAAGTCCTTACCCTATACTGGCCCTGTTATACACCTGGTTTCAAAACACATTTTTGGTTGTGAAGATTGAAACAGGTATTTGGTCAACTTACATAGCAACCAAGCCAGCAGAGGAAAGAGTGTGATTAAACAGATGAGCAGAAATAAAGAATATAAATGTAAATAAAAAACTTCCAGGCCCATGATGGATAAAAACCAAGTCACCATTTATCTTTTCAGGTTAGTAAGAGGTAGAATAGAAAGACAAATAATTAAAAAAGCATAAAGACACAATCTGGTCCTGATTTGTGAGGCAGAACATGTAAATGTAGACATTTTGCAAGCAATGAAAGTGTTGCAAAGCAGATGGGAATTTCTTTTTTTTAAGCCCAATTTCTCTGGGTTAGCAAAATTCTATTAATTCTGTTCAGTTAGATAAACATACCTAGGGAAATGAAAAATAGACTACTCTAGAAAACTGTTCTAAAAAAAAGAAGCAATATCAATAAAACAAAATCCGAATCCAATCTAGGGGATTGTCAGGGACTTACCATACAGTGTAGGGTTTTTTTTTTATTTAGGAGAGCTACAGAATTTCTACCGGAACAGAATATAAATTGTCCTGTTCTTTCTGTCAGGTGAACACGGTTATATTGTCTTGTAGAAATGAAAGCGCAGGACGGACAGCAGTAGGAAGTGCTCCTTAATTAACTAAAATGCCAGCTTACAACTGTACAATACACATTAGCTGGTTCAATGAAGCATAGGGTGCAAACAAATGCCCTTAACCTTCCCAGAGTGTGATCAGAGAATTCTAATTAGTGCAGAGGGGTTATTATTGAACAACATGCTGCTAGGGATTCCAGTGAGAGCACACTTTTGATTTGGCTTATTTTTCTGAAATGCCTGTTATTTAGGGCCTGAAGGAATAATATATTATACAGTATAATAATATAATAGTATAATAATATAATATACAGTGTAGTAAAAGATAGTTTCAATATACTAATATAGATAAAATGGATGGTAGGCAGAGACGCCTATACAAGTTAAAAGTTACAGTCCTAAGGTATCAGGCTTATAAAATACTGGAACATAACCAGACATTTAATATGTCTATGGCATAGGTTTTAGCAGCATTAGGCCTATCAAAGCTGTATTTTATTAGACCAGTCAGAATAGTAGGTTTGAGCATTCTAATAGCATTTGGCCAATCGAAGCTGTGCTTTATTAGGCCAGAGATAAATCTTACCATTAATATGGTGTCATAAGGAAATGTGTTTCCTCATTCACATCCATCCCAGCAGAGCTTACAATCTAAAGAGTTAAAAGACAAAATAAAAAGAAGACCTATACCTAGTACAACACTAAATATTTTCTCCATATGATACAAAATGATTTAAGGAAACCAAAAATTTGAATATTTTTGCCTGTAGAAGGAATCCTCCCAAAACACAATAGTTCAGTTTGACCTCTCCCTTGACATTTCTGATTGATTTTCTTCTTCACGCCCTCTTCCTGCATTCAGTGGCTTTCAGTCAATTTGCTGTTCAGTTGATGGGCAAAGCTCAAGTGAAACAGTTCATCAGAGTTGAAAATGAAAAGTAACATTGACTTTTATAGATGAATTCTCAGAGGACACTGGGAAAATTTAATAACTTTATCCTTTAATGAAAATAGAGGAATAGGAATGACAACTGTTATAGAAAGCGTGACAATAGAAGTAAACAAGGGTTTCCTGTTAGATGGACTGCACAGCGTGAAATAATCTCCTGTCCCCTTGTATTCATTTTACTGAATGGCTTCACATGGGGAAATGGGACCAGGTGTAAAGGAAATGTCTGTTTATCACTTTTATGAATATATTAATTTAGAATATTGATACAAAAAATGAATTTTAAATGTACTTTTTTAAATTATTTTTTTTTAATTTAACAAATTCCTAATTAATAGCATTGAGAAAGTTTAAAATACGTTTTGAGTCCTCAAAAATATAGATGGTGATCTGTTGAAAAATAAAGTTTGCAGCAATGCTAGCCTTGACCAGATTACTTTGTGTTGACATTATATGGTATAAGTATTCAGACATTCTGTCTAAGGGTGAAGACACACTGGGCTACTAGTAGCAGCTACTTGTCACGGCTACTAAACTCCAGAAATTCCCCTGCCATACACAATTCTGAGAATTGCCTCTGCTAAAACACACATAGAGACAGTTATCAGTAAATGATCAGCATTGTCTATTTTAATAGCCACGACAAGTAGCTGCTACTAGTAGCTCCATGTGTCTTCACTCTAAAATGACATGAACTCACTGCTGAGTTACAGACTCTCTCAGGAAGCAGAACAACTAGTTGTTATGGGTAACCAGAGGCAAAAGAACCTAATATCATGTGCTATGCCAAGTGCAGGCTGAAGTGATGGAAAGGTTACCGCCATTGGACTGGTGATATTTTGCCATCTGTCAGACAGACAAGTCTGGGTTTGGCTTATGCCAGGAGAATGCTACCTGCCTGAATGCAGATGGTAAAGATGGGAACAATATTCTGAGGCTTTACTTACTCATGGTTTAGTCTGGGGCCCTGGGTTCTATTGAAAGCATACCTTTAAAGCTGGCCTTACACAGACAGATTTCAGAGTCTAATTCTGCTCTTTCAGACCAAGTTGGCAACTTATTTTTCTGTGTCCAGGTTTGAAAATGCTGTCGCATGGGGACAATGCTGGGCTAAGCTGGCTGATCATCCTAGGCAACCATTCAGCCACTTCAACCCTGTCCCCATGTGCACATGCATGTATGAACGAGTACACAAAAGAACAATGGTGTACATATGAGCAAGCACACACACCCGATGCAGTAGAGAGAGATATGACAAGCGGGCAAGGTCCTGGACTAGGGGCAGGCAACAGAAGAGGTATGTGCCTAGCTCCACTTCACTGTTGCGGCCTAGGAACATGTCTTTCCTGCCTACCCCTAGTTCCAGCCCTGGGTGGTGACTGCATTAGTGCATTAATGTTGTCCTCTCCCAATGGGCCTGCATAGCTGCCCATCATTATCTAATCATTGTTGCAGGGCCCACATAATTGGATCTGCCTGATTGGGCATACTGCCACTTGTTTGGCAACCTCGCCAACAAATGAATATTACTGTGTATAACAATTCTGTGCAGTTTGGGGAAGGCGCTCTTTTGTTTTGGCATGGTGGTACTCCCCATTTACAAACGAGGTCTGTACAAGAATGAGTCTGCTTTGATACGAGTGGGATGAATTAACGCTGACTACATGCCAACATCCGTGTCAGACTTTCCCAATTCTCTTGTGGCTTAGGCAAATCCCACCTGCACTATTCCAGAGGCAGAGGCTGTTACAGCAGCAAAGAGTGGGCAAACTTCATAATAATAATCTAGGTTTGGCATAGAGATGCTGGACAGGCAGGTGTCCGGATACTTCTACCATATAGTGTATATTCTGTTCAAAAAATGATTACTGTGATTTATATAGCCAAGATTTGCATCCTGTATATAGATATAGTATTTTTTTTAATGCTGTTCCTCAAAATCATACACACATATATATATATATATATACACTGTATATATACCGGCATATATAATTGCTATGATATAGATATATAATTGCTCTCATCTATTACCTAGTGGGCAGTAATCAGGCCTGGATTTGTGCCGAGGCCACAAAGACCCGGGCCTAGGGTGGCATAAATTTAGGGGCGGCATGTGGCCCAGCCGCATGTACATTTTGCTCCTTATAGAGCACTGGGAACAGGGCGCTCAGAAAACGTCCGTGCGTCCTGTCCCCAGTGCGCCGTATGTGAACGAATCCTTTGGGGGGGAGGTGGAAAAGGGGGCGGCCTGCGGGCGCCCTATAGTGAAATCCGGCTCTGGCAGTAATAAAATATCCTCTAGGACCCAGCAGCTGCTATAAATATTACTGTAAGGCTGCGCAGGGCCATGTATCCTCGGTGTAATTTCATATAACTGAACTACCCTTGGATTTTGGGGTTTAGAGGCCTATAGCGACAGCAGTAAATACAAATGCTGCCCACCATACGAGCACACAAACTAGAAGGCAGAATGTGTAGCCTGCCTAGCACAGACTTCATTACTAGTTTATACAGTTGCTATTGGATCTGGGCAATAGGAAATTTTTCTGCAGCTGAAGAAATCTCAGTCCTGCAATTTTCCCCCTATCTTTATGAAAGGAAAGGTCTGAGCCGGTGAGATATGCATCTGTTTAATCTCACTGTCTCTAATGAAATTCTTTCTCTGAATAAAGATAATATCGCTCCAATAGAGACTTTGTTAAGATTGTATATAGAGTTGACCTTTGCCTGGTGTATCCCTGTCTGTCGAAGGCAGTTGAGTGATTTTCCCTTCTAAGGAGTGATGGAAGGGAGCGGGGAATCTGGTTTCCATGGAAACAACTGCAGGGCATTGAATGGACACTACAAGTGGAAGGCCCCATGTGGTTGTTTGTAACCATGCAATTTAGATTTCCCTTTAATTAGACCCATTACGGTTTCTCTAAGTTCTTATTGTGTATTTTATGTTTTTAAATTCCACTTTAATCTAAATTGTTATCGTCCTAATAGCCATACCAAGCTATAGTGAATATATTATACATGGCCCTTTATTAATACACATGAGCAATCTTTAATCATTTAGACTGGCTGTTATTAAGAAGTGGATTTATCAAAACGTGAGATTAGAGCTCACTACAGAAACATTTGCCCACTTTCTATTCATTCCTATAGGAATTTATCAAAAGGTGAGCTCTAACTTTCACCCACTGATAAATACGCTTCTAAAAATCCTATAGGAATGAATAAAAAGTTGCATTTTTTAAAAAAAGCTGAATTTTTCTGTTGTGAATTTTAATCTCTCATTTTGATAAATTTGCCCCTAACATTTTTGTTAATTACAAAAAAACCTGTCCTTATATTCTATTTTATTAATATTTATTTATAAAGTGCCGAAATATTCCACAGCGCTGTACAATAAGATTCTAGAATTCTTTGACAAATATAATATTCTTTGTGCTGCTTTTCTTTTTAAATTAGCAGGGAAGTTTAGGCTTTTGTTCCCCTTTAAATAATTTAGCCAGAGAGCTCTTTTTCCTGCTGTATTTGTGCTGCCATTTGCACCGAGAGAAATTCTCAAATATTCTTCTTCTTTATATGGTACTTGGCAATAAGCCTTTCTAGGAGCTAAAGGGAATTTTAGAGAGCAATATTATAAGGCAATTTTCCATTAATCTCAAATTTGTGTTTTGTTTTTCTTTAATTGTTCATTTTTTTTCTTTCTCCAGCTCTCAGTCTTGAAATTGTAATTTCTGCCTGGTTGCTAGGACTAAATGGTTGTAGCAACTGGGGCACAGTTAGAAAGCTAGAATGGAATATTAATAGGAGAGGACTTGAATAGAAATTGATAAAAAATAGGAATAATAAAACTGGAATCCTCCAAGTCAGTATGTGTTTTGGTTGCTGGGTCCAGGGTCGTTAACCAGGGTCAGTAACCCCAGGCAACAAGGTCATATTTTCAGTAGCAGGCTGGAAGGAGGCAGGATAAAAACACAAATAATTCAAAACCATACAAAATAAGTAATGACAAATTGAATTGCTTAGAAAGGGCCCATCAACAACTTTTAAAAGTTAATTGAAGTTGAAAGGTAACTTCCCCTTTAATTTTAATTAACTTCCAACTTAAGAAAGCCATAAAAGCACAAGAAAGTTATAATGCCCTCTCTTTGTATTAAATCCTTGCAATGTACATTTTATTAAGTTGCAAAAAGTACAGGTATGGGACCTGTTATCCAGAATGCTCAGGACCTGGGGGTTTCCAGATAAGGGGTCTTTCTGTAATTTTGATACCTTTAGCCTGCTCAAAAATAATTTAAACCTTAAATCGACCCAATAGGTTTGTTTTGCCTTTGATAAGGATTAATTGTATCTTAGTTGGGATCAAGTACAAGGTACTGTTTTATTATTACAGAGAAAAAGGAATCATTTTTAAAAATGTGAATTATTTAAATAAAATAGAGTCTATGGAAGATGGCCCTTCCATAATTCTGAGCCTTCTGGGTTACAGGTTTCTAAATAACAGATCCTATACCTGCACTATGAACTGCACAATGTGATCCAAACCATATTTCAGTGTTTTCAAGACCTAAGAGATTGACGGGAACACTATTAAATACAACCAGGCATCTAGTTACAAGGGTAACTGTCTAGAGGATTCTGATTGGCAGAACCAGTAACTTAATAACTAGTTAATGAATAAATGCTGCAAACCAAAATAAGGTCATACAGGGAGAGCAATAGATTTAAAAAAAATAATAGCTGTCAAAATAAATACTGATATGTTGTCCTGATGCAATGAAGCCGATTGATGTGTACCTGTCTGACTGTACATTGCTCTAGACTGGTAGTTGCAGGCAGAAGATTTACAGATGTGTGTATATATATATATATATATATATACTTTAATTTATAACCAGTTTACAAACCTACAATTATGCACTGCTATGAAAATGTTCAGGTTCAGCCATTTATCGGCCTCTGTTTTAACTTGTTGATTGGCCTTTATTGTTACAATTCTTCTACAAGGGGTTGACCCTAGGGGGCCAGGGTTGTGGCTGCAGGTATTGCACAAGCAATAACATAACCCATTGCCTTTACAGAGAGGTAGTAAGACAAACTAAACATAATAATAGAATTTCATGTTACTTTTATAATTCCAGTGTTTGAAGAGCCCGAGGATCCCAGCAACAGGTCATTTTTTTCTGAAATCATTTCTTCTATATCGGATGTGAAGTTTAACCACAGTGGGCGGTATATTATGACCAGAGATTATTTGACTGTAAAAGTGTGGGACCTGAATATGGAGAACAGACCCATAGAAACATACCAGGTATGACTTTCATGCTTTTCCACACTTCTTTGTAATGGTGGTGGTTTAATAACATTGACTGCCATTTAATAAGTTGTTCAAATGCACATTTAATATGATGTAGGCATTGTCATTCAAAAACACTTTGCAGTTGGTCTTCATTTTTACTGTGTAGCTGTCAAGCTTGGAAATGTAACTGCTGTCAGGTTGTTGGGGCTTAAAGAGGTGGTTCACCTTTAGAATGTTATAGAACTTTTTATATACATATATACAACTTTTTAATTGGTCCCTGACAGCCAAAAAACAATTTGTTGTTTTATTGTTACCTTTTATTACTTTTCTTTGTACTCAGACCCTTTTCTATCCATATTTCAGTTTCTCATTCAAACTATTGCCTGGTTGCTAGGCTAATATGGACCCTAGAAACCATATGCCTACTAACATTCTAGAGAGCGCTGAAATAAATAATGAAAGCGCGGAGGGACTGTGGAGCCAGCTGTGGCCCAGTTCCCTCCGTGCTTGTAAGGGGTTAACTTACCCAGCTAGTGCAGTCAGGAAAGTGCAGCCCCCCCCCCCTTGCTCGCTCCTCCTCCCTCCTCTGTGCCTGCATTCCCGCGCTGCTGCTGCCACTCTGCTTCCTGGATTCCACCGAGCTGCATCCCCCTCCCACCCTCCCTGTTTAAGCACACTCTGTTTATAAAAAATTTTTAAAAAAAATAAAATGAAAAAAATCATCATATCAATATAGATTTGTGGTTTGTCACAGCAAATCGCGGGGGGTAGTCCTTGCCCATTTAAGTTCTGATGTTGTCTTATGGCTTCTACATGCCCACTGCGTTCGCAGCGGCCGGCATTCGTTAACAAAATGGTTTATTGTTTGGAAAAGTTTGAATATACATGGCAAGGACTAATTTTGGACGTTGTATTTGATAATAAAGCTGTGGCCGAACTCCACCCACACAACGGTGTCATTGCGTCTTTTGTCAGCTAGGTGCAACAGGGCAAGAGTGATAATGGGAGGGAACAAGTCTCCACAGTCCAACTGGAGAGTTGCTGAATAAAAAACTAAATAATTAAAAAACAAGAAATAAAATAATAAAATTGAAAACCAGAATAGCACTCATTACAGCATACTAAAAGTTGCTTTAAAGGTAAAACTCCTCTTTTATTTACCTCGGTAACAAAACAATAGTGTGGAATTCAGAAGTGAAGATTAGTAGTGAAGGGACTAGCTAGAACATGAGCAAGAATACTAGGATAACTGAATAAATTAATTCTTTAAAGGGGAACTTCCTCATGACAATTATCCATATTACTCAATTTTTTCCTATTCACCATTATGTCTTTTAGGTTCATGATTACCTCCGCAGTAAACTATGCTCGCTCTATGAAAATGACTGCATTTTTGACAAATTTGAATGTGTATGGAATGGCTCCGACAGGTGAGGACAAACAACATGTAGATCCTTAGGGCAATCTTATATCGTAAATAACCCGATGTATAGCTATTTAAATATAATGTAAAACCTTTAAACAGGCATATTTGTGAGAGCAATAGCTTTCTTTTTCAATATTTGTTGCATTTTAGAGTGTATAAATAGTAGTCCCACAAGCACCCTTGCCACCACCAACAGCACATTCATCTCATATCTATTGTCTAGGCCCCTCCTAGTGCTAGTTACCTTGTTCCTGACAAGATGTGCACTGGTGGTTAAGCTAACTGAGCTAGGAACACAATGTATTAGTGAAGGATGCTGTGTGCAATAAACCATAGTGATGTGGGGGTGGGGAAAACCTTAGACCCTAATCCATGCAATGTTGCCTTTGTAGGACCTGCACCCAAAATGTACCTGCGTCTTCTACTCTCTGTGCTACATCTTTGCATACCTTTGTTTCCAAGAAAATGTGGTAACAAAGGAAGAGTGTACTTCTCTTGTCTGACCTGCACCCAATCTGAACCTGCAATGGTTGCCCAAATATTAACCCTAATCCACCTAACCTAAGGGTAAACCTGCAGGTTCATTGGGTTGTGGGTCAAACCATACATCACTAGTGCACAAGTTTATTTGCAAAGAAATGCATACAGAAACCCTATGCATTGTATCAGATTAAATGGAATGTGCTTCCATTTCATTTCCACAGTAGACATGACTATGTAGTGCACACTTTCCCTTTCTTTGGAAGAGTTTGAAACAACGTACTGTATTCTATTTGTTGTGACAGGAATGGTTTCTTTGCATGATACAAGCAACCTACTCTTCCTATGGTACAACTCTTCTGGGCCATATCATACTGCAACAATCAATATTCCCTGAGGCTTTCAAAGTGGCCACTAAGAACAATAGATAATCAGAAATACTGTGCTCTGTCAGAATTAGTAGGTTTTTTTCAGGGCTGTGTCATGTGAAAATGTAGTGTACATACAACTCTTGATGGTGTCCTGGTACATAAAATATACATTATAATCCCACATTACAATAAAAGTGACTAGGGAGGGAACAAATACAAAGTTAGTGATACTCAAAGATTTATATGGAAGCCCTGTATATGATGTATGCATGTATTCAGAAGAATCTCCAACCATCCATACATGTATCTAGTAATACAGTCCTCACGATTTACTACAAATCTGACAAGAAATATGTAATATTAAGGTATTAACCATGTAATCTTTTATTTAGGTGAGGTGAGAATGTTGACAGAGACATTGCTTTTATAATTACTTTACTGGCTGCTCATTGAATTTGTATCTATGTCTTCTAAGTGTGACATCTGACCTTTTATTACAGTGTGTAAGCCAACGGGTGGTGTAGGAAATAGCAACCAATCAGCAATTAGATTTGAACAGTCCCCTACAAGCTAGAAAACAAAAGCAAAGATCTGATTGGTTGCTATGGGTAATTTTACTGGTGATGTTGGCTTACAGACTATATAAATATATATAAATATGCCCATAAGAGTAGAAGGATGTTATTGTTTATTGTGCATGAGAAAAATTGAAACATTTTCCTGGACAGTTATGAACTGCTGATGCTTTTGTCTTCCAGTGTCATCATGACTGGCTCTTACAACAACTTCTTCAGAATGTTTGATCGCAACACCAAACGGGATGTCACATTGGAGGCCTCCAGAGAAAACAGCAAGCCAAGGGCAATCCTCAAACCGCGCAAAGTCTGTGTAGGAGGGAAAAGAAGAAAAGATGAAATTAGTGTGGACAGTCTGGACTTTAGCAAAAAAATTCTACATACGGCTTGGCACCCTTCAGAAAATATCATTGCAGTGGCGGCCACAAATAACCTGTATATATTTCAGGACAAGGTTAACTAGAAAGCTGTAACTGAAATACTAGGAACAACACATTTTAAGGCTTTTTTAATATTTTTCCCTGCTCCCCATTTCTAATACCCTGTTTATTTATTTTTGTCTGATTCGACAAATTCTTCCTCGGTTCAAGGATAGATAAACTTGCTTCTTAAATTCCCAGTAACCTCTATTCTGACTGATGATATACAGACTTTTTTTTTTTTGTTGATTTGATCTTTTGGCTATTTTTGCCCCTTTTTTTTGGAGGCCTTCGCTGCATCAGAGTTTTGAGACTTTACTGTAATGATTTGCGCTCTCGGCCTGGTATGCAGCTGGAAGGTGTTAGGAACTTTGGAGAAACCAAAAGTGGGTTGTCAATAATATTTCTTTTTAATTGTTAACTGAATTTTTAATAAAATATGGACATTTAAATTCTGTGCATTCATTTCCCTCATTCTTGGCATTAGTTTATGATAAGAGCAACAAAGCTAGATCAGTAGAATTAATACATATAAGTTATGTCTAATTAGTAACTTAAAATGTTCCTACTAAAATAATTTCAGATTTTTTGATATTTAGGACTGTTGCTGAGTCAAGGTTTATAACCTAAAATGTGTTATTTATTATAGAGACTTAGGGTGTGCATAAAGGCTAAATGAATACTCATGTAAACATTCAGTGGGTCTAAGTGCCCCACATGCTTATTAAAGTTAATACCCATCCCTTCCAAAATTACAATTTGAGTTACAGGTATTGGCAAACATTGTTTAATATCAGAGCAACCCTATGACTGCAGGGGGGTCTGGCTGGTATATGGGACCTAAAGGGGCCAATTGTGCAGTGGGGTCCAGTAACTTTTGATTACGCCGTTGTTTGATACATATACAGGGTCATTTATGTCCCCTTAGTGCCCTTTAGTGCTCATCTAACACACGCTTGCAAGACAGCAGTAAAGGAAATAAACAATAGCAGTAGAGGAAAGTTTATCCAAAAAGAAGTAAACATGATCTTTTATTTTGTATTAATATATATATATATGTGTTCCATTTTCCTATTTGACCAAACTTGTTTTTATATGTACTAGTTAGTAAGTGGATGATTATTTTTGTTATTTTTTATAAAGCAGTGCATGTACACCAAAAGGGGGGGATTCTTTCTTTTTGAACTAGGGAGCCGTCTCTTGTGAGGGGCTGCAATGGACTTGCCATGAATAATTAATGTGCTTGGCTGGACTTTCGGCTTTATTGTATGAACCCAGGTTTCTCATGCCCTTATCTACAATGAGAAAAAAAAAGTGCTTCATAAAGTGGATTTATTGCAGCTTGGATCAAATTGTATTCAGGGAAGCCTATCGCAAGGCTGCAGCAGGCAAAGCTGTATTCTTTTTTATCGCTCTCCTAAGGTATAGGAATGTGAGATTTACATGATTTGTGCTCACAAATTCACCTGCCTTCCACTCTATTATGCTACAGTTTATGCAAAGACCAGAGGCTTGGATACAATGGACTGCCAGATAGCTTTGTGCACAAATATTTTATGGGGATAAAGTGCATAAAAAGCTTGATGATAACAGGCAGTGTGCGGGCTCTTCAGCAGAATTAGCTCTATAATGGGTCTGTATGAAAGAACTAGAAGGTGACTGTAACGGGCTCTCCTGTATGCTGGATGCAAAAGCTCACACGTGTTTGCATGGAAGAAGTTAAAACAAATCCCAGATTTACAGTCTATATAAATTATAGTGATCAACAGAAGTCTAGCATGTTTGGAAGTTGCTGCAGTTTAAGGCACAGAGGATATATGCCTGGGGCACTTAGTTTTAAGGGGTGCCAGTAAACATCCTTGATGTAATGGGTTCCCTAGCATTCATAATTTTACTGGGGTGTGCCTTAAAATCTGGTTTCCCTGTCCTTTAAGCTTTAATATTGCTGGAAATTTAATTCTAAAGGGTGCAATTTGTTTCCATCTTTTGGAAAGTATTTATTTGGAATATATAAGAGAAGGAATAATGAACTGCTAAAATCCCACTGCCTGAATAGGTTACCCAGTTCTGGGATGGCCAGTCCCCATCCTCTTGTGGCCTAAACAATTCAAAACAAATTTGAATTCTTTCAGAGAATGCTGGAGGGCAGGCTTTACTTCAACTAACTGATATTGATACAGATAAAAAAACTCCTATAAATGTAATTGCTCAGTGACATACAGAATTAGTCAAATCCAAATTTCTCACCCGATTTGTATTCCTGCAGTTATATAGTATATTGTGATCTGTTTAGCTTTGATTCTAGGGAAGCACAAACAATAGGCAGTGTTAGGGATATGCAAGGCAAGTGTAAAGATGCCAGAGTAGCACATGGAATAAGTCTGCTGACCTTAAGAAGCAGTCAAGTCCACATTCAAAATAATGATTTCTGTCACTCACAATGACCCTATTATTGGTGATCTTTAAAACTGCTTCTGTAAGTACCACACATGAGCCATTCCGCTCTGCTTGAGCAGCCCTGGTATTGATAGTAAGTGGGGCCTGCAATGTGACGTTCAATACTGCTTGAGCGAACATGGCGTTATTGATGGTAAGATGGAATTCATTCCGCAACCTGTATGGATTCCGGGAGTTTAATGCTTTATTCATTATCACCGACATGTACTAACTGACTAGGTTATTAGGATTCCCCTTATAATTCTTATTTATGGTCTGGAATAGTTTCTGGCTGATTAAATTTTTTTGCTCTTCTCCTATTTCTTTTCTAACCACAGAGAGACCATCCATAGTACAATTTAAAAAAAAAAAAACTAAAAAAAACCCCAGCTTGCATCTAAATAAACCACCACTTTTTATCTGTCCAGACCTAAGATTCACAACACCAACCTCTGGTCATCAGTAAATGTGATAATACGCTATATAATATACAGTATATTTAGGTTAAACTCAGCTACCTCTTATGTTCATCATGTGCAAGCAGCAAAATGAAAGGGAGAATATCCCCTATTATATATTTTTGTATGTTTGTAAATTCGAGCCATTACTGTTACGCAAAATAAATGCACAGATTGTAACACTCAGATATTTGCCTTCAAACGGGAGACCAGAAAATCTTACCTGCTGTCTGGTTGCTATGGGTTACTAAAACTGATGGACACATTGCAACTTTTATTATATTGCCACTTAGAACTTTAGAGAAAATATATAATAATTCTGTTGTGAGAAAACAATCACTGTCCCTTATTATTAGGGTTATATTCCAGATATTCCAAATCGCATGACTATATATTTTTTTTGTTTTTATGCCAATCAAAACAACTGTTACATTTCTGTAATTGACTTTGCCAAAGCCACAACCAGTCAACTTAGTGGCCATATATGCTTTATTATGACTTTCTCTCTGACCAAATGGCCCATGGGCCAAACAGATGGAGGCCTTGGAGGGCATACAAGGGCGACGCATGATAAGGCCACCTTCCTATTGTTCTAATTGTTTGCGCATAGAGCCTGAACCCAAGGTACAATCCCTGGTACAATCCCATGGTACAATGTGCCTCCAGTGTGCGCCCCACAGAAAGATAATTTAGGGTTTAAGCCACCCCACCCATGTGTACATGCTCTGTGCCACTAACATAGGCAGGAAAGGGTAAGGTAAATTTAAATGCACAGCAGACAGCATTGGACCCAACAACTGGAACAGCAGGAAGAGAAAAAGCAAAGCACTGCTACCATGCATCCTCTGTATTGAAATGTATAAAAAACATTATAATGCACCATCATGCTATTAAAAACAAACTGCAGCTTTTTAAAAAGTGAATTTCCAGCAAGTTAAACCATTCCACATTTTATTCCCTCCGCTCCCACATCACTGATGCCTCTGGGAACGCTCTCCCTATCATTGGAGAGATCATTTGATGTCAAGCAGGAACAATAAGAAACGACAATAACTGCACAGATATGCTGAATATGATATGCATTTGTGCCTGCAGGCAGTGGATCTGCTAGTGCTGCCAACAGCTTCCATTGTGTTCCAATCCCATTCTGTGCCAATGTGACAAAAATGGTCTGATTATGTTGCTTCTATAATGCTTTAGATATTTCTGTCTCTCTTTAAATGGACATTTGCTTTACTAGAATCTCAGAAACCTTCTGCAGCTGTTGTGGAAACTGCATTTTAAATGTAAATGAAATAAGATGACATTTATGTAAAATTGCTTTCCTATCAGTTAAACTTTATTCTTATTAGATAATTCTTTTTTCTTTGTGACATTTTGATATTGATTTAATTTAATGTCACATTGGCTAAAGTGTATGGCAGCCAGAGAATTTTGGGGATGTAATGCCCTATGGAAAGAAACCATAGGCAGTCAACCACACTGGAGCAATCTGCACTGACAATATGGCTCTTAATTAAAATTACAGATGGCAGGGCAAAGAGCAAAGTGCAAAAAAAACTGGTGCAAAACAGCATGTATATTTGCACATCACACCCTTCCTCACCCTCAGCACTAATGGTGTTAAATATTACGTATTGGAAAATAAGTTATATTCCAGGCCAGGATATTTATAACAAATGGTTACAGAGGCTTAGGGGGTGGTTTATCAATGGTCAAGTTTGGTCTTTTATTTCAATTTGAGTTTTTTGTGCTTAAATAACTTGAATTTGATCAGCGCAAACAACCCAGAAACTAGAATGTAAAACTTTGCCATCTAAAAGAAGTCAAAGGGTGTTGTCCTAGGTAAAGTCAAGCCATATTGTTATGTTACACATGCATTGTTGTTTCATGCTTTGCCTTTTTATTTAATTTGTTCCCATCTCTCCACCCGTAGTTTCCTCAGTTTTCTGTCTGTGTGGTTAACTCCACCCCCAGCAGTATCTCTAGACTCCATTTTATGTACAAACATATATTTGCTAGAGTGGATCATATTATGATCTTTTGACCTATCTGAGTGTTCACTGTTATCAAGATCTTCACAGTTTGGAATAAACTTCTCAATGATCTCCCAGGTACCATTCTGATTGAGTCAACTGTCTGCCAACACTACTGAGGTTGTAAGTTATTGCAATGCTTAGAATGGGGAGGCAAAACAGTCAAAAGATCTATTGATAGCTCTGGAATATAATGTGAGATATTATACAAGGATACTAGGAATACAAGTCTGTATATGCCAGCAAACTTACCTCAGCATAGCACCCAGTAGCTTTCAAGTTATCAACACTGCAGCGACTGTTTATTGGAATTTTATTATACATACATAGTATAGCTGTTTGCATCAGCACATGGTATTGCCTCCTGCCTGCAGTCCTGTAAAGTAAGTGAAAGTGCACCCTGTCTGTATTGCCTTGCACACAGGCCCTGCAAAACCTCAGCTAAATTGATACATTTCTCTAGTGCTGAAGGACTTTAGCATTAACTCCTTCTCTGCCAGCACAATGTCTCAGCACAACACTACACATTCTGTGGAAGCTGATCCACAGCAAGAATTAGAAGTCCTTTCAGATCATAAATTAAACCCTGAACCCAGTTCAAAATCAAAGCGCACCACCAAAATTGACTTGGAAAGCTCAACAAATGTTTGAGACAGATAAAGAAGCTTTGCTTTCTAGTATTAACCACTCATGGCCTAAGACTGTTAACTGTATGTCTGCTGTTTCTCAACCTGCCTTTGATCCACTGCAACTTGAAGGCACTCTTAAACAATTAATTGCTACCTATGAGAGTTACCAGCAATTCTGTTTAAATATACCAACTTCTTAAAGCGGTACAACACTTCAGAGTAACAGAAAGGAGTAAAGGAATTTGATTAGTTGAATCTAAACAGAGACAACTTAGTATCACAAACAAAGACAAAGGCAGAAGTGAGAATCACACACACTGCATGAATCCAGATTTCATCATTCAGTATCTGGGAGACACTCCAAGAGATCCAACAAATCCCTACAATCAAGATCTTCCATTCTTAGCCAATAACTTATTAAGGCACACGCTGACGCAGAAGCTGCTAAGGTTCAGGCAGCCTTTGCCCAAAAGAAAGCAGAAATGGAAGCAGAAGCCACATGCAAGAAAGCAGAAATTGAGGCATTGGAAAGCAGTGTGAGCATGCCACAGCTCTGGCAAGGCTGAATGTTTTAGAACAAGAGGCTAATGAGAGTGAAAGAAATTGTGGCAGTCTAGCAGACACAAAGGGTTACCTGGAACGCATTACCAACTACGTCTTAAACCAAAGCAGCACACATTCAGTTGCATCTCCCTTTTCCTACTTCTGTGAGTTCATCAGGAAAATTGCAGACACCTAAATGACCCAAGTTTCTTCTTTGGGGAATTCAACCCTCCTGGTCCTCCTGCTCCAAAGCTTACAAGCCCACACAGAGACCACAGATATCCAGTGTCAGTAAAAAGGACTGAAGTTCTATCTGTACCTAGTACAGGCCCACAAAGGACCGATCAAGGCAACAAAATTGAAAACCCAAACCGTCAATGCCCCTTACATAACAAACCGAGTGTTCACTGTTATCAAGATCTTCACAGTTTGGAATAAACTTCTCAATGATCTCCAGGGTGCCAACCTGATTGAATCAACTGTCTGCCAACACTACTGAGGTTGTAAGTTATTGCTATTTCAAGACAACTTGGTAAGTTATAGAGATCACACTTTCAATGCTTAGAATGGAGAGGCAGAACAGATATTACCAATAGTTTGTAATTCTAGTTTAAAAGTCAAAAATTTGATTATCTGAGTTTTTTTAAAATTGAGTTTACCACTTTAATAAATAAGGGAACAGTTGCGAATTTCATTGATTTAGAGAAAAAAAATCAAATTCACAAATTGATAAATAAACCCCTTAGTTTTTCTTTATAAGGATGGAAGGGGACTTATTGTGTAAGAAGTAGTGTTGATAAAAGTATGTAGCCATTCTGTGCTCCAGAGAGAGACAGAGTGGTTTCAGAGGTGACATGTCAACAACTGTGCCCCTGTAGTGGAGTTGCAATCCATACAAGGCCATTAGACTGATGTTCCAGGACTTTCCTGGCCCGAGTGTGACGTGTGGCCAAGATGTCCCCAGATCACTTTGGATTCAGGTTGGCATCTCTGTCACCTTTTGAGCTCCCACTCCTACTGTGAACTGAATTATCAGAGCAGTCTGCAAAACAGTTTATCCCTCATTGGAGCTATTGGTGCGCACAGAGGTAGTTAAGCAATACCAGGCAGGCAATAATGAGGCTGGGGGTAGGGTATAGTAACAAAGCAGCAGGTTAGGATATCACTTGCCTATTTTTGCCGTCTGCCCCCCCTTCATCTCCACCTGAAGGACATTTCCAAGCCCTGTATAGGTTGTCAACTCTTATAACAATAGATTCTACCATACTATGTGTATGCAACAATACACTTCCATTATTTTGATTAAAAAGGCAAATAAGGATGTGAAAATAGAAATTTCAGTGACACAGTGGCCTTACAGTTGTTGTTCAGTGACATGACTGAGGAAAGCACTTGGCAGTATACTTATAATGATGTCCCTTGTGCTTTGTTTAAGGCTGCTGGGTGTCTGTAGCTCAGTATATGCTTATAAATTATTGCCCACCACTACCTTTCTACAAATGACCAGTCTATAACACAAATGAAAAATGTAGTACAGCCCCGCAATACCCTGTTTTTTATGAGTAAACATTCAGGATAAAGAATATAGACTTGATTAGAGGCAAATGTAAGTTTTAAAGATAATATTAGTGCAAAACATAAATACAAAAACAGAATTTTACATCCTGTGTAAAGTATTGCTGCATATTTAGTAACTAGGGTTTATATGTCTGCTAAATTATTCTGAATCTATCACTGATATTACAAATGAATACTATCAGGGAATATTCCTCTTAATTCCATATGAATGGCATAAGTGCTTTCTATTAGTGTCCAGTCACAGAAATGTATTATCATTGCAAAGTGCACAGGAGAGTAATAATTATTATACAATAATTCCTGATAATTATTCTTTATAGCATAAACATATTCTGCAGTGCTTATATGTTTCATAGGTAGGACATAAGAAATGTACATACACTGTGGGGGGGGGGGGGGATTTAGAAAAGGATTTATTTTCTTTCATTATTCATTGTGTTTTTTGGGCTAAAACTCAACACTAATACAAAACTTTACTATCTACAGCTGTTGAGCTCATGTAGAAGTTGATGGGGAACTGTCCTGTTTCCAATTAAGCTATCTTGTTTTGCTTCATGGTATAACTGGTTTTGGGATTTTTCTGAAGCTCCGTTTGTGGAAAAACAAAAAATTTGTGGTTTTCGCGTTTTTTCTGTGTTTCTATTGTTTGTGCTTTTTTTAAAAGGCTGTTTTAATAAATGACTTGGCATTCATGATTTTAGAGAAAGTGAGTTTAATCATGGTTTTAAAAACTACTATAACCACAGCCATGGGAAAGTTGTTAAATGTGCCTCCCCACTGTACTAAGGAATAAATGCTATTCCTGGGAAATCAATACTAGAAAATATATAAAGGCTACCCCTGCTCCAAAGTTCCTGCAGTCTGATTGGGTGTTTCTAACTACAAACAAAAACCATAGATACCAAATTAAAAGCATATTAGATATGACCCCCAGGGTCACTTTACAAGGTTGGCATGTTATGAACATTAAGCAGCTGAACCTCTAAGGAAGGACCATTTTAGCCTCCTGTTGGAACTATAAAATAACATCTTACGGTCGTCAGCTGCTGCTCATAGATATATTCCGGATTGGAAGAACCATTGTTGATAAGAAATTTACTGGTTGGTCATGGCAATGCATGAAGCCAATGTAGAAGTGTCATTTGGGATCAGATATTTAGTATACATAGATGCAGGTGCAAAGACTGCTTTAGTTGCACTTATTTGTGAATTCATTAATACTGAAAGGTAAAAGTACTGCACATGATATCTTAGGTATGTTTGACTTGTCTCCATTATCTGAGTAAAGAGCCCTAGAAGCTTTCTCTGTTTGTTTAAGATTGCAGCTGCCATTTTAGCTTGGTCTTCCTAGCTTCCTGTTATAGCTCTTGCCGTTATTGCTCAGATCACACATTCCTAAGGGTGGGGGGGGTGAGTTTTATGAATTCTTATGGGAGGGGGAAGCAGGAGAGAGGAGAGAGATGCACAGACTCTGGCCCCAGGAATGATGGGTTTTTTTCTGAGAGAGGAAGTCAGATACCCTAACAACATGTTTACAAAAAAGGAGAAAAGAAATTCTGTGCAGCGTTTCTGTGAGTGCTTATGGCTGTATTTACATAGACCTTTCTGATAAAGCTTACTTAGTTTTTACCTTTCCTTCTCCTTTAAGTTAACTTTGAGAATGTTGAGAATGAATCCATTTTGAGAATGAATCAATTTTGAACTGGTCTTCATTTTTTATAATTTTTGAATTATTTTACTTCCTCTTCTGACTGCAGTCAATACACTATTGCTCTGTGAGGCTACAATTATACTGATATTTTTTATTCTTATTACTTATCTTTCTATTCAGTCCCTCTCCTATTCATATTCCAATCTCTTATTCAAACTACTCTCTGGTGGACCCTAGCAACCAGTTAGCTGCTGAAATTCCAAACTAGACAGCTGCTGAACAAAAAGTGAAATAGAAAAAACACAAATAATAGAGATCAATTGCAAATTGTCTTTGAATAACACTCACTACAACACACTAAAAAATAAATAACAGGTTTAAGAAAGTTTAAGAAAGTTCTGTAGGGTTGAATATGGCCTTTTTTTTGCCAACCTGACGACGAGAGGTGTGTACCCCCAACAACATTGTTTCCATTTGGTATGGTACAATAAGGCTAACACAGCAGCAAATATTGTTGTGTACTGGGCTCCCTTTATCTACAAGAACTTCTTCTGCCATGCCATTATTTTTATGTCCATCTCCGTCAGCTGTCAGCCCATAAAAATAACTACGTGATCTAGAACCAACTTTATATCAAGGTCAGCCCCAACTGTGCTAATAGTGCCCCGGAGGAAGTCATAAAAGCAATGTAAGCAATTTGTTTTTTTGATTTTCAAACCCCCACTCGGCATATGGAAGAATGCAAGGACTGCCAAAATGAGGGCCATTTATAAAAAGAAAGAACCACTGTACATCTAATGATAGCAATTGCTTTAAGGTCATATGACCTAATTTCCCCCAGGAATCTGTCAGGTAATAGCTTAAAAAAAGTCCATAAAACCATGGGGTGTAATTGCAATTATCACTTAGACAAGTGAGCAAAGGAGTTAATGGCTAATGCTGTCAGTGTGAGGGAGCCACCAAGAAAATAATGGTGTTTGTACCTCGTGCACAATCTGTCATTGTGATTTGCACATTACAATTCACATGGGGTCTATTCTCATCTCTGTGAGGAAACATAACACTAAAGTCCGGCTCATACAATATTCATACAAGCAGGGTCAACATGACACAACGTCATGGCAAAACATCATTATAGCCCCAGGTCATCATTCCTTGGTTGTAAGGCATAATAACAAAACTGGCTGCTACTGAATTTATGTAATGACTTCCTTTCTTTTAACATATAATGACATTGATCTTGGGAAATGTAGAACAACTTTACCTCGAACCCATCTACAAAAGTGGAAAAATGACACTGGAGAGAAGGTGTAAAAATGTTGTAATAAATCCAAACATTGGCACTTTAACACCATGGAATGCCATTCATATTTGTCATATTTAGTATTATATTAATATGACATTATTTTTAAAAACCACAGTGAAAAATAATTTCATATAAAGCAGTGTTAGCTCTAGTACCTACCCCCCTTTATCAACATGAGTGCAATGAATAGGGCTTGTTCTGAACATACTTTCTGCCTATGGTTTTTATCACCAATGTTTCTTAAAGCTAAACACATCAAGTTAAGAAACAACTGAAGCTGCTCCATGTTGGACCTTGTGAGGTAGATAATTAGATTACCAGTATAAAACCCCCGTGCCTCCTTTCCCCTTTGTTGCAACTGTTTTGGCATACAGGAGTCCATCATGCAGGGAAATAATCTGTGCACTGAAAATCTAATTATCTATTTAGCCAATTGTACCGTCACACATGTATACCAGAATGTTATTAGTATAGGTCCCTCCCTCATACAGTGTTGCTTAAAGCAAAATTTGAAATAATAGAGTATAGAATAGTGATGTCAAACACATCAAATAGGGGAGTCTTTCCCCTCCATGGTAGCCTAGCAACTGGAGCTAAGGGAATCCTGTTTCTTGAGTGTTAAGTAATTATAACCATAATGATTGAAATTATAGTCTCAGAACTGTACTTGGCCAGAGCTGGCAGGTGGAAAATGTTTAAAATGTTCCTCTTTATTTTATCTCCTTCAACAAATGCATTTTTTTATTTGAAGCAGATTAATTTGAATGGTTATGATGGTTTGTCACTAGTACAGTATTAACAACAGATTGGTTACTTTACATGCATATAGAGCAAACAACCAAAACGGAATTGGACCGCAGTCAGTGATCAGGGGCGTAACTTGAAGTCACTGGGCCCCCCAGCAAAAAAATGTTATTGGGCCCCCCTACAACTTGATTGATGATCTTCTCCTCTCTCTATGTGGAATCTCTTCAGATATCCACCCTCTCTGATAGAGATGCAAACCTGGATCCAATGTAATCCAGGGACACATTGGGTATGTGGGCCAGTGCCTGCACTGCCAGGTGTGTGTAGTGGTGTGAGCATATTTATGTGTGCATTTCTGTATGTATATAGGTGCATGTGTGTATGTGTATGAGAGTGTGTAGATGTACATTTATGTGTGCATGTGTCTTTGGACTTTTTTTGAATATTTCTGCATAATTGTCTTCTAGACAATTAATTATACAGGACATTGGGTTTATAATTTGGACAAAACATATGTATCTATGAACTAGGGAACTATTTTGTTTTCCTTATGTATATTGATGGGAGGGAGGGAGTGTGCACATTGTGGTTTTGGCATAATAAAAAACTTATGGATCCTTTTGGATCTTCTGATTAAACCTGCAAGCACATATGTATAACACAAGCACAGCATGACTGCTTGTATTACATCACGAGAGAGCTGAGATGTATAAGGCCAAGTATCAGGGCCGGAACTAGGGGTAGGCAGAAGAGGCACCTGCCTATGGCGCAACAGTGGGGGTGGAGGGGCGCCAGGCAGGTACCTGTTCTCTTACCTACCTTTAGTTCCGGACCCTTTTCCCCCACTACAGCGGCCCTGGCAACCCCGCCACCCTGTGTGTGTGCATCGTGTGCTCACTTGCCCATGTGCGCATTCACACACACTGGGGGGGGGGGGGATGTGGTGCTGGTTGGGGCAGGCCAAGCTGACCAGGTTGCCTTGGGTGTTCGGTTGCCTTGGCCCTGCACTGCCAAGTATAGTAGAGCAAAATGGACACATAGGTGTGCAGCTCTACACTTGCACACAACATCACGTATCACTACACTTGCTCTGCCATTTATTTGAAGGTAGTGCATTAAACTGTATTAATGTCAGTCATACATATGTGGTTTCTTTGCCTTTGTTCCATACTGTGTTTACTATGGTGTCATTGTTGCGTTTTGATAATTTTACATCTTTTAGGGGTATAAATTCGGACGGGCTTGTTTGTTCTGGTTACAAATATTGAAAGCATTTTTTTTTATTTATGTCTCTTTGGAGGTCTCTATTCCATATATATAGTAGCCCCAGTGCATAAGAAGAAAAAAATCCTGACTCCAAGAGGGCAATGTACAAAGCAAAACAATGAGCATGTGCAGTGCCACTGACACTTCTAACAGAATTCAAGATGGGTAGCTCCTGTGACAACTGTAAAACCTGGATCATTGCTGCTATTGAGATGCTAAACCTTTAGACTGGTGCAGTAAGTTCAGTATGTAAAACATGGCATTTCTAGCTATATTCATTTTTAGGGTTTTGTATAATTATTTTACATTTAGTTTGTTTCCATTGGCTCTGTAAAGCTCTTACTGATTGCAGTTTCAACCTTTTGCAAGATTCCACAAGTGGGGCATTTCCTAGAAATAACTGGCACAGTGTCCAATTGTTACACTTATTATATTTTAATTAGATAAAATAATGATAACATAATGATCTTTGGCATCATGTTAGGTTCCAGCTGCATTCTGCACTGGGCAGCACCTGGATCAGTATGGGCCAATAACAGGGCCAGAACTAGGGGTAGGCAGAAGAGGCAGCTGCCTAGGGCACAACGATTGGGGGGCGCCAGACAGGAGCCTGTTTTACCTACCCCTAGTCCGTGCTACTTTGTCATTGCCCCCCGCCGCTTGTCATTAGCGGTGGAGGGAATGACCGATGGGATCGCACCCCCCCCCCCTCGCGTGTGCTTTGGCTTGCATGCGTCGTTTGGGGGGGGGAGTGGCCGACCGGGTTGCCTAAGGCACCTAGTCGGCTTGGCCCGCCCCTGGCCAATAAGGAAGTGTGTGAGCTCCCCTGTGGTGGAATGCAGGAGAAATCCACTGAAGGAGAAAGCAGAGCAAAACACAAATGTGTAAGAGACCTAAGAAAGTTATAGTGACCATTTAATGGGCTCACAGCATTTGTGCATCGCTGTACTGTTTAGTTCTGGTATAACGTTTTAGTACTAGTCCCTTTGTGTTGAGCATTACACATTGAGCTGGTTTATACAGAGAGGCTGTCGGTGTTGGAAGCCTAAGAAAGCCACTAAGAAATTTCATTAGCTAGAGTCAGGAGTTAATGGCTAATGCTGGAGTGGGTAAATAAGGGCAGCAAGCATGGCAGCTGCCTCTCAAGATAAATGAATTACACAGCACACTAATCTGCAACATGTGTTGTGTTAAGCTATTTTATTTATCCCAAGATCGCCCGACAGCAATTTCTCATGTATTACCTTAATGAATTACTTTTTACCCAGAGCAAGGTGAAGCCATGTGCTGTGCTGAAAATCCATTTGCACATTCTGCATCATTTGCTGATAGATGCCAACAATTACTGTGTGCTGGAAGTGGGGTATCATTTAAAAATAAAAATTTCCTTTCTCGTGCCTCTTTTTCTGGTTGATAAAGTTTTATGTTGTTTGTTTTTAAATAGGCTTTTGTAACGCCAGCCATGAATGTTAATGTAAAATCAGCCATGCTGAATGCAAGCAGAGCCACGGTAAGCCTTGGAAATGAACAGGGAAACATCACACATTAGTCACAGTGACAAACCCACTTTATTGAGACTGTAAGTAGCGACTAATTATACTACAGGGGAGAGAAAATGATAAAAACAACATTGCATATAAATATTTCATAGGTGCCTGTCAGAGTGAACCTTTTTTATATGCACAAGCATAAACATTACAGCCACATAAGAAAATGTTTTGATCTGTGTAAATATATATATATTTATATATGTACAGTGTATATATATATATATCAATCCAAATGGTGTCTGCACTCCAAGGCTCAATATTCTGCGGGGTGCATAGCCAATATTATGTATATACAGAAAATAATCATCTGTGGCCAGCACACCCTTCAATGCTTTATCAAAAATTTATTGAAAATATATTGTTAAAACCAACGTTTCGGTCCTCATTAGGACCTTTCTCAAGGTGTGTGTGTGTATGTATATGTATGTGTGTGTGTATGTATATCTTTATTTATAAAGTGCTACTTATGTACTCAGCGCTGTAGAGTAGAATACATTAATACAACAGGGGGTTATTAAAATTATAATAGATAAATACAAAGTATAACAATAAATACAAATAAATACAAGGTACAGTTGCAATAAGTTAAGAGTTAAAGAGACAAGAGGATGGAGGTCCCTGCCCCGTAGAGCTTAAAATCTAGATGGGAGGGTAACTTACAGACACAAGTAGGCAAATATAAGTGCTGTAGGTCACAGCGGGTGACACTACAATATAAGTGCCAGTTCCCAGATCAGTTGCTGGGCGAGTGCTCCAAGAGGTAGTCTTTAAGTTTAGTTGTAAAAAGACTCAGAAATCAGGGAGGGCATTCCACATGTAAGGGGCAGCAAGGCAGAAAGGTTTAAGGTGGGAAACAGCAGTAGTAGTGGGGGGCACAATCAAGCGGTTGCTCTGTGAGGAATGGAGGAGTCGGCCAGGAATGTATGGAGACACAAGAGAAGAAATGTAGTGAGGAGCAAAGGAATGGAGAGCTTTATAGGTTTAGAGAAGGAGTTTGTTAGATATTCTTTATTTAATGGAAAGCCACAATAAGGACTTTAGCAGTGAAAGGGCCTGAACTCTCCTGGGTGAGAGGAGGAGAATTCTGGCAGCAGTATTTAATACAGACTGTAGGGGGGAAAGATGGGAGTTAGGGAGGCCGGTTAGTAACAGGTTACAGTAGTCAAGTCGGGATAGAATGAGAGCATGCATGAGCAGCCTAGCTGTTGCTGTAGAAAGAAAGGGGCGGATTTTGGCAATATTGCGTAAGACAAAGTGACAGGTTTTGACAGTGGTGTTAATATGGTTAGAGAAGGAGAGACAGGAGTCAAAGATCACCCCCAAACAACGTACCGAATCGACAGGGTTGATTAGCGTGCCATTGATAGACATAATAAAGGGGGGGGGGGGGGGTAGGACTAAGTGGAAAGATCATTAGTTCAGTTTTTCTTAGGTTCAGTTTGAGGTGGTTTTGGTTCATCATATATGGAAAGAGTATCGCTCACACAGAGACTTAATGCAAAAAAAGCAAAGAGTTTATTGAAACACTTTGCTTTTTTTGAATTAAGCCTATGTGTGTGTGTGTGGTACTCTTTCTATACATTTTTACATTTATCCTGCACCAAGGGCATTTGTACCTGTTAAGGGTGTGCTCCTCTCTGTCTACTATATATATATATAGGTACAGAATCTGTTATAACAGGACCTGTCATCCAGAATGGGATTTATCAGAAAGACCATTAAATAATGAAATACTACTCATAGTGGTACATCCATAGAGGAGACAAAGCATTATGCTAACAGACATACTTTGGTTTCTGACAGCTTTGTTAAAGTTGCCTAATTATATAGAGCTCCTTGTTAGATCTACTGACAACATTCATTGTATTTTAAAAATACTGACTGATTAGTTCTTGTTAAATCTTATGTGTTTTTACATAAGTTCTCAACTCATTCTGGAAATACCTACTACCGTATTATCTATAGAGCTCAAGTTCCATAGGTGGAAGGAATTAAAAAAACAAATATCAGAAAATACAGTCCCATGGTCAAATATAAAAAGCATTAAAAAAACTTGTTCTGATCATGTTAATCCGTTTAATAACAATGAAAAGAAGTAAAGACATGAAAAGAGATGGTGGTGCAGTGCTTCAATCGCATTCTGTAGATATTCACTAGATTTGTAGGACAAAAAGGTTTTGCCTTTAAGTGATTCTAATTGCTATTATTTCACAGAAGGGGCCTAATATATTACATTTTAATGTACAAGTTCCAACCCTATTGGTAAGTTCCCACCAATTTCCATTAGCCTGCTAAGCCATTTTGGTACTGATGGAGACTGGAAGTAAAAGTAAATCCCAAACTCTGCTTTAACTCACTTAACATTTGAGGCACAAACAAATCTGTTTTAATTTGATGAACTATTTCATTATAAAGAACAATTACGGTAGTCACTCGCCTAGGTAAATTTAAATCATTATTACAGTTGCTATAATAAGCAGTTATAACACATCATTATTTGTACAAAGAAAATTAGATTTTACCAATGAGAGTTTACCAATAGTTACATAGTTACATAGTTACATAGGGTTGAAAAAAGACCAGTGTCCATCAAGTTCAACCCATCCAAGTAAACCCAGCACACCTAACCCACACCTACCAATCTATACACTCACATACATAAACTATAAATACAACCACTAGTACTAACTGTAGATATTAGTATTACAATAGCCTTGGATATTCTGATTGATCAAGAACTCATCCAGGCCCCTCTTATAGGCATTAACAGAATCTGCCATTACCACATCTCTAGGAAGGGCATTCCACAACCTAACTGCCCTCACCGTGAAAAACCACCTACGCTGCTTCAAATGGAAGCTCCGTTCCTCTAATCTAAAGGGGTGACCTCTGGTGCGTTGATTGTTTTTATGGGGAAAAAAGAACATCCCCCATCTGCCTATAATCCCCTCTAATGTACTTGTACAGAGTAATCATGTCCCCTCGCAAGCGCCTCTTTTCCAGAGAAAACAACCTCAACCTCGACAGTCTCACCTCATAGTTTAAATCTTCCATCCCCTTAACCAGTTTAGTTGCACGACTCTGCACTCTCTCCAGCTCATTAATATCCTTCTTAAGGACTGGAGCCCAAAACTGCACTGCATACTCAAGGTGAGGCCTTACCAGGGACCTATAAAGGGGCAAAATTATGTTCTCATCCCTTGAGTCAATGCCCTTTTTTATACAAGACAGCACTTTATTTGCTTTAGTAGCCACTGAATGACACTGCCTGGCATTAGACAACTTGTTATCAACAAAAACCCCTAGATCCTTCTCCATTAAGGATACCCCCAACACACTACCATTCAGTAGATAGTTTGCGTTTATATTATTTCTACCAAAGTGCATAACTTTGCAGTTATCTAATTTTGTCAAATCACTCTGCAAAGCAGCAGCATCCTGCATGGAACTTATAGTTTTGCACAATTTTGTGTCATCAGCAAAAATAGAAACAGTACTCTCTATGCCCACCTCCAGGTCATTAATAAACAAGTTAAAAAGCAAAGGACCAAGGACTGACCCCTGCGGTACTCCACTAACCACACTGGTCCAATTAGAAAATGTTCCATTTACAACCACTCTTTGTACTCTATTTTGTAGGTTACAGTTTTCTTTAAATAATCCAAAATCTGTTACTTGACCTTATTTTATTGATTAATGTTTGTAAATTGCACGTTACTTACAGCTAAACAGGAAAACCAAGGCGACTATCCTGAGTTCCATTGAGAAGTTACCACCTGGCAAAGGCTCTCTGGTTTGTTCTATCCAGATTGTACTTTCCTTATATACAATATACAAGAACTGCAGTTCCTCTTTATAGAACCATAGCACCTTTCTGCATTCAGAAAACTGCTAGCATTTCTGGAATCTAGCCCAGGATTCTAATTCTGAGTTTTAGGAGGAGCTTATGAAATTCCCTGTTGGATTTTACACAGAAGCCTTTTTGTTTGTCGTTGCAAACTTTACAAAGTATATATAACACTGAAAGTAACATTGTTTTTATATTATATATTCATTTTATCAAACTTATATAAGTGCGTTCTCAAAGCGCAGCCTTCTATTATTCTATTGCCTTATGAACCCGTGTCAGGTGCAAGAAAATGCAGAATTTTATGATGAAACTTGAATGAAATAAAACACACGTATGAACACTCATGAGTGCAAACAGGCAGAATCAATTAGCTGATGCATTTAGATGTGTTTAAACCTGTGTCTCAAATGCATGTCAAACAGATAAAAAATGCTTGTGTGTAAGAACCCTTAGGGAGTAAAAAAGAGCATTAACCCTAGGCCCCTGTCAGTAAAAAGACTGCATGTGCGAATAAAATATAAGTACGGGACATTCTAGAAAATAAATGTTTGATATTTCCATTATACAGGTATTTCAGTGTATATGTAGGGACCCATAAGGTTAATCTGCCCCTATGGCTTTAAACCCTACCACTTATTTCTGCTGTTACGGGCAAAGGACCCATGTATCAGTTTATAGTTATGCACTTATACTTTATTGGTTTAGATGGTTGTGTCCCCCCTTGCAGCCTCAGATAGTGTCTAGCAAGGAGGTGTGGCTTCCTCTTTGGCTGCCTTCTGAATCCCCAAGAACAGCTCCACTGAGCCTGGGATCAGAAATAGGCCCCAGTCAAGCCAAGCATTGCCCCAGAGCTTAACATCCACTCTGGTGAAGTCGGGGACAGGGCCCTGTGAATGAGGACTAGAAAAAATATCAGAATACTGTTATAGCACTCTCTAGGAGGGTGAGACAGCTAGATCTAGATAGCAAGGGCAGTTCAGGCACCAACCAGAAGTTCAGAAAGGAAGGACCCTTCCATACAGGAAATGGTGCCTCAGCTTAGGGCCACTGTTTTAGATGCAGGATACAGGCCAGTGTAAATCCCTGTTCCACGGTCGGCTGTAGGACCCATACAAGCTAGTGGTTATCAAACTGAGGATTGGAGTAACTATCCAGACTGCCTTCCATAGTGGTGCCGTGCTGACAGGTGCTTTACCCTGCCCAGTCTCTCACACACAGGTGGGATAAACCAGTGCCATCCTCTCTTACTATCTACCAGTGCCATCCTCTCTTACTATCTACCTAAGGTGTCTGCTATTTCTACATCTGTGCGTTTGTGAGTATTATATTATATTATCCCTGAATTGCTACATCTTGTCTTGGACAATAAAGAGTTACAATTTATTTGCAAGAGCTCCTGGCGTTATTACACTACACAGTGGCAGTGAGAGGCCCATTCCAGAGCAAGAAAATCACATGTAACCCATGCTCTGAATCTTGACACTAACCTGGGTTTTGTCTAAATATAGCCAAACAAGGGTTACATATATATCACAGTATATTTAATAAATGCAGATCCTGTGATCCTCTAGTTGTTGATTTGTACTTCCAAGCATCCCACTAGGCTGAATGTTTTTTGAGAACATTATTTGTTGTAATTCAACAATAATCAGCTGTGTGCAATTTTGGCAGAAAAATAGGCCCCTATGAAACAGGATGTAAAGGGCCTTTAAATGTTCTTTATTTGTAGTGTTTTCAAATACAAAAACATGAAAATCAACTTGTCATTTATGAGTAAATCCTTATGACTGCTCCTGCATTGCCTAGATTAGAGCACTTCCTGTTTAGCAATGTGCCCCCACATTATCAGCATAACAGGAGTGGCAGGACAGATTCCTAGTCCTGATTTTGGCAAATATCATTCAAAGCACCTGCCCTCCTTTTCTACAATGCCTTTAGGGTCTTTGGTTACCATCATCACCCTTTAGAACAGGACACATATACAGCCATACACGTTGCAACCCCTTGCACTATCTGACCAATTGGCCTAGCAGCCAAACAGATGGACAGTGGGTAATGCACAATGGGCCATACCAAGTAAGGCCGCGCTGCTATTGTTTTGGTTATACAGGCACACAACCTGATTTTCTCAGCTGCCAATGCATCATGCACTTGGCAATTTTTCAATCCAGTTTGATCCCCAAACTGCCCAGTCATAATACAGTCATAATACATGGGTATTGATCAGGATAGGTGGGTCGCTATAGGCATACTAAAAATTGTATAATGGTTTTATTTTGTATTGTTACGTGTATTGTATTTAGGCTATTGTTCTCTTTCAAGGCTCAGTATCATGACTAAAAACCCTCTTTACTTTGTAATTTGTACAGTGATATGAGTCCCAAATAACTATTAAAGGACATGGAAAGTCTAAGCACAATAAAGGGTCTATGGAAAGGCATACCTTAATACTCAGTTATAGTGCGCCTCTTTCAGGCCAACTATTAAGCCATTTAGTAGATCAAAATCCTTAGGTTTCCCAAAACCACTTAGTATAGAAAAAAAATACCCACAATGCATCACCCATGATGCAGGACCGAGACCAACGCATGCGAGCATGATAGCTTCCCCAGTAGGCGCCATAGGGCTCAATGGCACTCTGCAGCTCCAACCTGGCCCAAGGAAAGCCTCCCATAGGGCTCAATGGCACTCTGCAGCTCCAACCTGGCCCAAGGAAAGTCTCCCATAGGGCTGAATGGCACTCTGCAGCTCCAACCCGGCCCAAGGAAAGTCTCCCATAGGGCTCAATGGCACTCTGCAGCTCCAACCCGGCCCAAGGAAAGTCTCCCATAGGACTCAATGGCACTCTGCAGCTCCAACCCGGCCCAAGGAAAGTCTCCCATAGGGCTCAATGGCACTCTGCAGCTCCAACCTGGCCCAAGGAAAGTCTCCCATAGGACTCAATGGCACTCTGCAGCTCCAACCTGGCCCAAGGAAAGTCTCCCATAGGGCTCAATGGCACTCTGCAGCTCCAACCTGGCCCAAGGAAAGTCTCCCATAGGGCTCAATGGCACTCTGCAGCTCCAACCTGGCCCAAGGAAAGTCTCCCATAGGGCTCAATGGCACTCTGCAGCTCCAACCTGGCCCAAGGAAAGTCTCCCATAGGACTCAATGGCACTCTGCAGCTCCAACCTGGCCCAAGGAAAGTCTCCCATAGGGCTCAATGGCACTCTGCAGCTCCAACCTGGCCCAAGGAAAGTCTCCCATAGGGCTCAATGGCACTCTGCAGCTCCAACCTGGCCCAAGGAAAGTCTCCCATAGGACTCAATGGCACTCTGCAGCTCCAACCTGGCCCAAGGAAAGTCTCCCATAGGGCTCAATGGCACTCTGCAGCTCCAACCTGGCCCAAGGAAAGTCTCCCATAGGGCTCAATGGCACTCTGCAGCTCCAACCTGGCCCAAGGAAAGTCTCCCATAGGGCTCAATGGCACTCTGCAGCTCCAACCTGGCCCAAGGAAAGTCTCCCATAGGACTCAATGGCACTCTGCAGCTCCAACCTGGCCCAAGGAAAGTCTCCCATAGGGCTCAATGGCACTCTGCAGCTCCAACCTGGCCCAAGGAAAGTCTCCCATAGGGCTCAATGGCACTCTGCAGCTCCAACCTGGCCCAAGGAAAGTCTCCCATAGGGCTCAATGGCACTCTGCAGCTCCAACCTGGCCCAAGGAAAGTCTCCCATAGGGCTCAATGGCACTCTGCAGCTCCAACCTGGCCCAAGGAAAGTCTCCCATAGGGCTCAATGGCACTCTGCAGCTCCAACCTGGCCCAAGGAAAGTCTCCCATAGGACTCAATGGCACTCTGCAGCTCCAACCTGGCCCAAGGAAAGTCTCCCATAGGGCTCAATGGCACTCTGCAGCTCCAACCTGGCCCAAGGAAAGTCTCCCATAGGGCTCAATGGCACTCTGCAGCTCCAACCTGGCCCAAGGAAAGTCTCCCATAGGGCTCAATGGCACTCTGCAGCTCCAACCTGGCCCAAGGAAAGTCTCCCATAGGACTCAATGGCACTCTGCAGCTCCAACCTGGCCCAAGGAAAGTCTCCCATAGGGCTCAATGGCACTCTGCAGCTCCAACCTGGCCCAAGGAAAGTCTCCCATAGGGCTCAATGGCACTCTGCAGCTCCAACCTGGCCCAAGGAAAGTCTCCCATAGGGCTCAATGGCACTCTGCAGCTCCAACCTGGCCAAGGAAAGTCTCCCATAGGGCTCAATGGCACTCTGCAGCTCCAACCTGGCCCAAGGAAAGTCTCCCATAGGGCTCAATGGCACTCTGCAGCTCCAACCTGGCCCAAGGAAAGTCTCCCATAGGACTCAATGGAACTCTGCAGCTCCAACCTGGCCCAAGGAAAGTCACCCATAGGGCTCAATGGCACTCTGCAGCTCCAACCCGGCCCAAGGAAAGTCACCCATAGGGCTGTTTGCATACCTCCCAACATTTGAAAATGAGAAAGAGGGACAAAATACTTTGCCGCCCGGGGAGATTTTTTGTTGGCCACACCCCCAGATGTCCCATTTTTGCACACTGTCCTGCTGTCCCAGATACTTACTAAAATGTCCTGCTGTGCCTTTAAGTGTCCTGCACGTCTTCAGGTCTTCGTGGCTTCTTTCGGGTTCTCTCGGCTCCTTCTGTCACCACTGTCTTCGGATCTTCACGGCTTCTTCCTGCACGCTTGTCTTCTGCTCTTTCCAGCTCCTTCAGGCGCTTTGGTTCATCTCAGTTATTTTTGTTGTGGGTGCTGCTAAGGCTGTGGGTCACAAAAGTTACGCTGGTGCTGCTGTGCCTTTATCTACTACTCTACAAGTTCTAATTACTGCTCCATTTTTTAAAATGCGTTTGCGCATGCACGCTCGGGGGGGGGGGGGGGGGGCGATCAACAGGGGCGTCCGCAACACAAATCCGGTGCTGACTGTATGGGTCCCTAGACTAGTGCATTTCCATCACCCCTGTTGGACTGAACCCATGGGAACTATCCACTGCTTTCCTTCTTTCCTTTATTAATATCCAGCACAGATGTGCAATCAATAAATGGGATGGGCAGGCTGTACAGGCACAGTAAAAGGAAGTATAGCACTGATGTAGGATTCATGTGCCCCTCCCCATGCAGCCCGCCTCTACTCTCCACCTAATCATAAACCGGGCCTGGCTGAACACAGTAGGCTGTAGTAAGGAAGCAGTGGAAAATGTTCAGAAAGTGACAAGCAGCAAAAGTACGCTCAAGTATACCTAGAAAAAATAAACCTTTGGTAGAATCCATTCTGGGCCCCCTCTCCAGGGGAACTGCTGCCATGAGGCAAGTTAAGCAACTGAGCTCAGGTGGCAGCTCCCTGCAAGTTATTGGGGCGGCAAAAAGCCACCCCTGATAAATTTAAGAACCGAAGACCCAAATTTTAAATGTAAATTAGAATTTTGTTTGTTCTAGTGCAGAGAGCACAGTTGCTCTAAATTTAAGGTGCTGGGGGGTGAGTAGTTAACAAGTATTTGCAACAATAAGCCCTTATGTTGACAGCAAAGTATGTTATGCAAATAAAATCTGAACTCACACAGGGTTGTCCTGCCATAACAACAAAAAGAAATAATAAGGAAATTTGCCTTGTGTTTTCAGGGCAGGGCTTGCAACATTTGGCCTGAGGACCAAACAGAACTATGTGGCACTCAAGCAGTAGATCTAGACCAGCCCATGGCACACAGGAACACAGTATAATGTTTCCTAAAATAAAGTATGCAGTATGAACTTCTTTAGCATAACCCACAATCTTTCTTGTGTGAAGAATTTTTATTATAAAAGAAAGCCAAAAAAAGGCCTCAGATAAGCACAGGCCAGCCTATGAAATCTTTGTCCCTAGGCCTCCCTTGTTAGTACTTATCACTAACATGATTATCATTATGGGTGCTCCTGTCTTAGGAAAAAATGACTTCTGTTTCACTATAATGGGCTGGCCAGCATTCTTTTATCTCCAGTGTGACCTGTCAGTTCTATCTGCTACTGCATTAGGGCAGTGGCAGATTGGGCGACTATGGCAAATCATATCGACGCGTATGCCATCCCACCGGCGATTTACATTCTTGCCAGTGGGATGGCATTGCAGGGAGATTAGTTGTCCGCGGCAATGAAGATTTGTCATGGGGTGACACACAGAGCTACTAGTAGCAGCTACTTGTCCTGGCTACTAAAAAAGACAATGCTGATCATTTACTGATAATTGTCTCTATGTGTGTTTTAGCAGAAGCAATTCACAGAATTGTCTATGGCAGGGTATTTTTTGGAGTTTAGTAGCCTTGAGTGAAGGAGTCTAAGGGCTCTGGTACACGGGGAGATTAGTCGCCCGCGGCAAAACTCCCTGCTCGCGGGCGACTAATCTCCCCGAGTTGCCTTCCCTCTGCCATCCCACCGGCGAACATGTAAGTCGCCGGTGGGATGGCAGACGCGGCGGGGCGATTTCGGGAAATCGCCGAAAAAGCCTCGCGAGTCTTTTTCGGCGATTTGCGCGAAATCGCGCCGCCGCGTCTGCCATCCCGCCGGCGACTTACATGTTCGCCGGTGGGATGGCAGAGGGAAGGCAACTCGGGGAGATTAGTCGCCCGCGAGCAGGGAGTTTTGCCGCGGGCGACTAATCTCCCCGTGTACCAGAGCCCTAAGGGCTCTGGCACACGGGGAGATTAGTCGCCCGTGACAAAACTCCCTGTTCATGGGCGACTAATCTCCCCGGATTGCCATCCCACCGGCGAAAATGTAAATTGCTGGTGGGATAGCATACACGGCGGCGTGATTTCACTGGGATGGCATTTTGGGGAGATTAGTCGCCCGAGACACAGGAGATTTGTCGTGGGCAACTAATCTCCCCGTGTGCCAGAGCCCTTAGGGTGAAGACACATGGAGCTACTAGTAGCAGCTACTAAAATAGACAATGCTGATCATTTACTGATAATTGTCTCTATGTGTGTTTTAGCAGGAGCAATTCACAGTATTGTCTATGGCAGGGTATTTTTTGGAGTTTAGTAGCCTTGAGTGAAGGAGTCTAAGGGCTCTGGCACACGGGGAGATTAGTCGCCCGCGGCAAAACTCCCTGTTCGCGGGCGACTAATCTCCCCGAGTTGCCTTCCCCTGCCATCCCATCGGTGACAATGTAAGTCGCCGGCGGGATGGCAGACGCGGCGGGGCGATTTTGCGCAAATCGGCGAAAAAGCCTCGCGAGTCTTTTTCGGCGATTTGCGCGAAATCGCGCCGCCGCGTCTGCCATCCCGCCGGTGACTTACATGTTCGCCGGTGGGATGGCAGGGGGAAGGCAACTCGGGGAGATTAGTCGCCCGCGAGCAGGGAGTTTTGCCGCGGGCGACTAATCTCCCCGTGTACCAGAGCCCTAAAGGTGAAGACACATGGAGCTACTAGTAGCTGCTACATGGAGCTACAATGCTGATCATTTACTGATAACAGTCTCTATATGTGTTTTAGCAGAGGCTATTTTCAGTATTGTCTATGGCTGGTATTGTCTGGCATTCAGTAGCCGTTAAAAAGTACCTAATATTAGTAGCTCTGTGTGTCTTCACCCTAAGGGCAGTGGCACACAGGGCGATAAGTCACCCGCGATAAATCTTCACTATTGCGGACATGCCATCTCACTAGCAAGAATGTAAATCACCAGCGGAATGGTATATGCATTGCTTCGGTCGCCCAAAGTTGTCTCGCAAGGAAACTTCGGAAAACCAAAACGACGTGTATGCCATCCCACCAGTGATTTACATTCTTGCAGGTGGGATGGAATGTTTGGGGACTAATCTCCCCATGTGCAACTGCCCTAAAAGTGAATGGCTTGACAGGTGGGGAAAGGTTCTCTAATGTTCTTATGTGTTATCAAATTATAGCACCAAAAATGATTTTAAAGCCTTCCAAACGTATATCAGAGCTGCCCCTTATCAGATAACTGATGCAAAAGTGGCAAACATCCATGTTTGCAGCCAATATTGGGCATCAATGATTATATCTGTTGTGCATACAGGTAAGAAATCCCTTATCTGGAACCCATTATCCAGAAAGTTTCAAGTTACAGGAAGGCCATCTCAGATAGATTTCATTTTATTTGAATAATTTTAAAAAGGTTTTTCTTTGTAATAATAAAACAGTAACTTGTACTTGATGGTAACTAAGCTGCTGAAACCATATTAGTAGCAGAAGAATTCTACTGGGTTTAAATGTTTGGATGATTTTTAGTAGACTTAATTTATGGAGATCCAAATTACAGAATGATTCCTTGTCAGGAAAACCCTTTGTTCTGAACATTCTGGATAACAGTTCCTGTTCTCTACTGTAGTTGTGCATTCACGCATATTTTAGAAATCTTGTTGTAGTAGAGACAAGTCTACTTTAATTGCCTCCAGGTGGGCTTTTCATTACTGCCCCTAGGAGCTCACCTAGGGTTGGTTCTGAAACGTCCCGTGGAGGTTGTGCAGGGGATGGACATGGGGTGAATGGCTGGGACTTTCCTCCTGTGAAGGTTGGTGCTGTGATTGTGCAAAGCACTTCAGAAGCACTGAAGCAGAGTAAAAAAGTGCCAAAATGGGTAGCATAGACCCCAGAGAAATGGCTCAATGGGCTAAAGAAGTGGGGATTAACCCCAAGAAGGCATTCGCCATAGACTTTGTGCCTAAAGAGGATGATCTGAGCAGAATAACTCATTATCCTGGTATCCTAAACTGGATAGCTTTCAGCTATGTGCTTGGAGAGCCTCTGAAAAAGATGACTCTATAGTGAGGCTGTTAAGATTTATGATTATTCAGGACCATTTTCAGTGAACCCCATTGGCATGGATCTCTGTGGGTACCACCTGATATACGGAAATTTGTATGCAGTTCCTGAACATGTGAGGAAGAACCTAGAGAAGGAGAATGCAGGTATCTTAGAGAGACTCAAGGCAGCAGGGATGGTTTTCACCAATGTGGGCATGGTGCATATTTTACAAATAGAAGCAAAGGCTAAAGAGAAAAACAATATTGCTAAAGTAAAGACTGAGCCAGTGACTGCTTCGGAGGTGTCTGCAATGGAGGACTCCCCAAAAGTGCAAACCCTGTGTTCCCCAAGTGATGGTGCGGATAGTGAATTACCAGTGTCCGTGGACAACGCACTTACAGTTCAGCCAGGCAAGTTGTGTACAGAGAAACGGCAAGCTGAAACTGAGGTGAAAGTGTTAAAAGAGACTGTTTCTGTTAGTGCTGGGCGGTATACCGATATAAACCGAACACCGTTTTTTAAAAAAAAAAATGATATCAATTTTAAACATACCCCCATACCGTTGTGCGAGCCTCCTGCAATTTTTTCGAAGTATTTCCGGGTTGCGCATGTGACGTCACCGCGCACGCTCTACAAAAGCGCCATCGCTAGGACGCATCACTCGGACATCACTTAACACCAATGTTTGGGGTGGCCAGCAATTTCTATTTATGTGGAGGGAGGGGGGATATTTTATGGGGGTGCCTGCCTGGCCAGCAATTTCTATTTATGTGAAGGGGGTGGGGGGGTGTTTGGGGTGGCCAGCAATTTCTATTTATGTGGAGGGAGGAAGGGGGGATGGGGGATGGGTGGCCAGCAATTTCTATTTATGTGGAGGGAGGGAGGGATGGGGGATGGGTGGCCAGCAATTTCTGTTTATGTGAAGGGGGTGTCGGGGTGTTTGGGGTGGCCAGCAATTTCTATTTATGTGGAGGTAGGGGGGATGGGGGATGGGTGGCCAGCAATTTCTATTTATGTGGAGGGAGGGATGGGTGGCCAGCAATTTCTATTTATGTGGAGGGAGGGGGGATGGGTGGCCACCAATTTTTATGTATATGCGGGGGGGGGGTGCCTGCAAACTATTTAGGGGCCCTGGCCACCAATTTTTATGTATATGGGGGGGGGGGTGTGCCTGCAAACTGGGGTTAACACCTAATCATGCATGGGGAAAAAAAAATACCGTCAAATACAGTGATACCGATATAATTTTGAAAAATACCGTGATATAAATTTTTGGTCATACTGCCCAGCACTAGTTTCTGTGGCCATGCAAGTACCCGAGAGTGAGGGAGAAAATGCTGCCGCTACTATTGCCGTGTCTCCAGCTGAGGGGAGAACAAGTTGCCCAGAGTGTCAGAGGCAGCCAGAGGTAGATGAGCCCAGAAGTGTGTCTCTCAATACTGAGCCCGTGCTGCCTCATTTGGTGCGAAAACTACCACCGCAGGCGGAAGAGGTAAAGCCTAAAAATGTTTTAAAAAAACTTTTACAGGCAGTAGCAAGCACACTGGAGAGAGTCGCGTGTGAGCAAAAACAGATTGCATTCATAGATGAGATGGCGACATCTGCATATTGCATACCTCGATAGACCCGGACAGGTGGTATGTTTGGCAAGGAACTTTTAGTGCTAAAGCGAGTGGCCACGAGTGGTATCTTTCTGCGGTATGTGCGAAAGAGCGGTACCCGAGGCCTTGGAGGATCCCAATGGCATATGTCCCTACTGCGGGGTGCGACCGTGGACAGGGCCCTACCAGGGGAGCGAACGATTTCCACCAGGGGGAGTGACAACCTCAGAGGAGGTAAAGAGCTTCAAGGGGTTCCATAGAGAGCGGGGAGGTGTGTATGTCAGAGGTGCCCGCGGCTGCAGCCTTTGTACTAGAAGCACCCTTAACTCCCCAGAGTGATGTGTGTGCCAGCCCGAGTTCTGCCCAAGTTGAATCGGAACCCAAGGAGGCCCTACCAGCTAAAGAGGGTCATGGGTTCGATGATGAATGCTTGGGCCCAGACTTATCTATGTTTACTTCCCATATGACCGCAAGGTCGGAAGGAAGTCCTGATGGAGGACTGTGTGCGGAAGCAACTTCTAGGCCTGAGGAGGCTCCAGGACCCTCGATGCAAGGGGACCTATTACCAAGTGATACATCAGAGGATGTGGCCTATACGTCTGAAAGTGTTTCAGGCTCCTGCCAGAGTGATGCAGGGAGCACCCAAGGAGCACAGATGGATGCAGATCACCCTCCTCTGTCGACCACAGTGGCGGATGTAAGTGAGCTGGATGCTCTGGAGAAAGGCCTTGGAGTGGCAGTACCCAGAGAGGACGTGTCTAGCCCTGAAGTTGCCCCAGGCGGGGTTATCTTGGACCGCAAGGTAGTGGTGAATGACATTGGGGGAATGACTGTGACCATTTATTCTTCCCCTGTAATTTCTGATGTTGTTGCCCCAAACACTGTGCCTGCTGTGTCTTCTGATATTGAGTGGAGCAGGTTTTCCTTTGGCAAACTGGAACGTGCGTTGCCTGTAGCTCCTAAATTCAGAGATCCACCTTCGGCACCAGTTACTGTTGGGGTACAATCCACCTCCTCCCTTGTTGAAAGTGATGGAGGGACTTCACATGAGAATGTGCTGCAATTGCGCTGCGCTTGTCAGCATACTACAGTTAGTGAGCCCGTGAGGCCATCAGGATGTGGCATGCTGCCCCGTGATACTGCCAGTGACCCCGGGGAGCATTGCTGTGGACCGGGGATGTTCCGGTTGGAATGGGGAGAATCACCCCTAGAAAGTGGCAAGGGGCTTATTGCTAATATCCCCAAAGTGGCTGACGAATACTGCTCCCTGTTGGGAGGAATATGATAAAAAGAAAAATAAAGCTGAGGGGAGATCTGTACCCTCTGTGACCATGTCGGTTAGTTTTTGTGGCTCCTCCTATCATCACTAAAGATGAGGAGAAAGATTTCTGGGTCCTTTCTGGATGGGCAGACCCCACTGTGTTCACGTCTGTATCCAGGATCCAGCGTTTTATAAATTTCCAAGTGTACCAGGCATGGGGCTATTTCATGCCATATGCACCTTTGTGGGCCTATGAGAAGGTAGACGCCTTGCTGGAAGATTGGGTGATCCAGGAGATCCTGCGCAGGGAGAAAATGCACCCCAGTTGCCTCACAAAACCGGATCAGGTGAGGCGCAAGCAGGACTGGGCCTACGTTAGATCGGTTGAGCGAGAGTGGTGGTATGGAAGCACCATTCTCAAAAATGCTGTAAAGAGCTGTGGAAAGTACAGTTCCACAAAGTACTTTGATATGGAGACCTACATAGGAGATGACCAATGGGTGGACAAGCCTCACCCGAAGTATTACAGTATATACCCTATGAGGATACCAAAGCCCAGTTCCTCCACATGGTATGACTGTACATTGTGGGATGGTTTCTGTATTTGGGACAACAGTCCTATGTCTGATATCTCAAGGGAGGTTGATTCTTTTTGCTATGGACTCCTGTGGGAGAAAAGTTCCCAGAGACTGGAATCTAAAGTAGCTGTAATGCAGAATGTGTTTAACTTTCTTTTCACAGCCATGCTATTGTCCAGGGTGAGTTAGGAACACTACCCGTGAAGCGGTTATATATATATATATATAGCAAGACAGTGAGCCGCACACACAGGGACTTAGTTAGAAAGCAAAAAATTTATTAAAAGAAAAAATTGGATTTTTTCTATTAATAAATTTTTTGCTTTCTAACTAAGTCCCTGTGTGTGCTGCTCACTGTCTTGCTATACACATGTTTTTTGCAAGCACCCGGGGCAGTTCACTATTATTAGGGTGTGCTCTGTCTTTTTCTGTATATATATATATATATATATATATAAAACAGTCCACACGACAGCACCACACTCCAAAATCTGCTGCTCTGCAGTTGCCCCTGTGCACGGGATATCATATAAATATCAAAATAAAACAGCCAGCACCAAGGGTCTTTGTGTTTCAAAAAATCTCTCGTGTATTAAAATTGCATGTACAACCGACGTTTCGGTCCCTTTTGGGACCTTTTTCAAGGTGCAAATACATACAACAATTCAGTTTAAATAGCCTCCTCCCATGAATCCAGGGAGGGCCAGTGACATCATATGCTTATTAACCCCATAGTGACCATTAATACCATATACTAATTATATATTTTATAAAAGTGCATTCATACTTCATAATAAATCTGTTGCACATATTCAATACCCCAATCTAGTTAAAACTGCAACGATATTAAACAGCATACATGTGTATAAAATTGCCCCCACATCTATAAATACTCGTGCAACATTGTATATTATGTGAACATTATGTAAACCATATAAAGTGCAATTTTGCTAAATTAGTAAAATTTAAAAACAATACATGACTATGCACAGTTTCCTATGTCCATGGTCCCAAAGTTTCCCATATTATTAACCCATTGACTCCTATTCGTACAGTTTTACCTTGCTTAAATATAATACATTCATATAGATTATATGACATTTATAGTACCTATACCCGGGTCAATATAATACAGTAATACATCTTAATAGGTATTATTTTTCTGTCAAAAAACAGTTCAATTGCAACGTGGTGTTCAGTCCCCTCGGTGCAACACATCCCAGCTTGTGAATCCAGAAGGCCTCCTTTTGCAATAACAGTCGATCCCTCTCCTTGGGATTTTTACACAGTCTATTGGCATACATTTAAAAGAAGAAATAGAATGTCTCGCTTTTGCCCAATGCTGTGCAATCGGTTGCTTTGAGATATCCTGTTTCCCCTTCTTTTTATCATACTCGGGATCCAATGCTGCCCGTATAGTGGAGCGGTGCATACTGATCCTATCTTTCAATTGTCTGTTTGTTTTTCCACAATATATTAGCCCACAAGGGCATTTGATCAGATACACTACATTTTGTGATAAACAAGTTAGTCTATGTCTGATCGTAAAGGGTTTCCCATTATGCGGGTGATAAAATTTATCCCCCAAGATTAATGTATTACACATCACACAGTTGCCACATTTAAATACCCCACATTTTTGGGAACTGTTTCCTGTTGTAATTAAATACTTGCCCACCGGATCCGCAGGAGTCAGGAGTTCCCTCAGGTTCCTATTACGTGTGTATCCAAAGCACAATTTCTTGTCCACCAATTTAGACAACTCATTGTCCGTGTAGATAAGTGGCCAATACTGCAAAAGAGATTTTCTTGTCAGGGCACTGCATGGACCAAATGTACTGGTATAGAACAGTTTGCTATCATTTTTATCCATAGCTTCTCGTTCTTTCTGTAATAAGCCAGCTCTGTCTAAGCCTTGTGCCCATTGTTTAACTTTCTGAATATCCTGCGGGGGATAGCCTCTCTCTACAAATCGATTTGACATAGCTTCAAGCCCCTTGTTACGTTCATCTGCATCACTTGTAATCCTAGCTACTCGGAGCATCTGGGACTTAGGAAGCGACTTTAGCAAGTGTTGTGGATGATTACTTCCAAATTGAAGCAGGGTGTTCCTATCTGTCACCTTTTGATAAATTTTAGTTTGTAACCTTTTATTTTCCATATCCTTGTATTATGTAACATCCAAATAACTAATGGTGTCATAGTCAAAGTGTAAAGTCAATTTGACAGGTGTGGGCAATGCATTAAGCTCGCTTGTTAATTTCTCCAAATCTTCTGCTGTACCAAACCAAATAAAGAACAAATCGTCTATATAGCGCCTATAATATGCACCATATTGGCGAAACAGTGGGTGACTCAGTATGTACATCACTTCAAACCAATACATATAAATGTTGGCATATGTAGGTGCGACATTTGATCCCATCGCCGTCCCGGATAATTGCAAATAAAACTGGTTTTCAAATTTGAAATAGTTGTTAAACAAAATGAACCGGAGTAAGGACAGTATGAATTCTGCTGGAGGGCCTTCATACTGTTGATTATTACTTAGGAGCTCTCTCACTGCTTCAATGCCCTCTTCGTGTGGAATGCACGTGTACAAGCTTTGTACATCCATAGTTACAAAATAGAAATTCAATTGATCCAATTTCATACTGTTCACTACCTGTAAAAAATCATTGGTGTCTCTCAGGTAAGTACTACACTCCCTTACCATAGGTTGCAAAAGCATATCCACATATTTCGCTATACATTCACTCAGGGATCCCCTTGCTGAAATGATTGGCCTTCCCGGTGGTTGCGTCTGGTTTTTATGTATTTTAGGCAAGGTATATATCACAGGTCTTACCGGGTGCTCTACATATAGATAATCCCTGAGCTCCTCTGTGATCCAGCGATGTGTCACTGCATCATCCAAAATTGAAATACATATTCATATACATTATAATTATACAATTTTATACAACAATTTTATTCATATTATGTATTGAATATGTGCAACAGATTTATTATGAAGTATGAATGCACTTTTATAAAATATATAATTAGTATATGGTATTAATGGTCACTATGGGGTTAATATGCATATGATGTCACTGGCCCTCCCTGGATTCATGGGAGGAGGCTATTTAAACTGAATTGTTGTATGTATTTGCACCTTGAAAAAGGTCCCAAAAGGGACCGAAACGTCGGTTGTACATGCAATTTTAATACACGAGAGATTTTTTGAAACACAAAGACCCTTGGTGCTGGCTGTTTTATTTTGATATAAATGTAGGGTTCCCCAAAATTTGGGTCCCCTAGGTTGGTTGCCCCCAGGATAGGCCCCAGGGAGGGTAACACTTTAGTAGTGGGACACCTTGGGTGGTTTGGCACTATAAGGGTTAACAGGGATTTAGCTTCCCTGCAGTTCAATAGTTAGGCCACAGGGTGCACACAGTATATAAGGCTGTGCAGCCATGTGCCTTCAGGTCTTTCAGCCTGGGACCCCTCTTGGATAAGAGGTGAACAACAGGTTAGAGTTAGACAGAGAGAGATTTGTTATAGACCACTCTAGGAGTGGGAGACAGGCAAGCTAGCTGGGCAGTGTGGCCCCGACAGGAGGTGTAACGGATTAAGATCCACCAGCACTCATAGCTGGAGTCAGGGTATAAAGTGCTAAGTATAGGAGATTAGCCTAATCCAGGGGTATCTAAGTGGAAGTACCGGGGTGAGGTCTGCTGAGGGGGTGTCCGCTTGGCGTGTAGTACCGGGAAGTGCCCTAGAGAGGGGCTTCCGGCGAGAAGTACCGGAGGGAACCCCTAAAGGGAATCATCTGGCGTGTAGTACTGCTAATATCTCGTGGAGAGAGGGTCTCTTAAGGAAGAGGGAGTATACCCTGACTGCCTCATTGCTCCTGTGCATAATCTGCCTGTCTGATACAACTGTACAATAAATAAGTTCCACTGGTTAAACATCAATCCAGTGTCCTGTCTCTGCATATCTGGAGGATCCACCTGCCTGGTAAGCAACTACCCCAGGGAGGGGGCAAGGTGCCAGGAGTGTTGGGAGTCCTCACACTGCAGTACAGTATTAGGTCCCAGGAGGGGAGTTATAGTTCAGTCTATCCCTATTCTGGGTGGAGGCACGCCAAAGTATAAAGTAACAGCTGTTCCCCAAAGTAAGCGGGGCTCAGGACTCCTGGAAGCGCCAACCAGTGAAATCTCAGCAGGTAGTGCCACATCTATTTATAAAGTGGGCTACATTTGGAGGCACTGCTGAGATTTTCGAAACAGCAGCCAAAAGAACAGCAAATACAGTGCAGAAAGGCCATGACAAAGTTTTGGGCCTAGTGTAAATCTGGAAGCCTGACCTCCGATTGGGTTAAGTTTTGGGCACCCTGAATCTGTATCCAGTGAGGGATAATTGGCGCCAAAAGAGCAGAGGAGTTGCTCTGGGCCAATCAGATCACAGGCTTGTGGCGCCAAACAGACCCGGGAAATTCCGTGGGAAGCCCCGTGAGGGGGAGGAGGCAGAACATTCCTGATTGTTGGAGCCGCCCCTTAGAGCGTTTAGCCAACCGTGTGGCTGGGAAAGTGCGCCAAACAGAGTGGGCGCGACTTGGCCGGTGACGTCACCGCGGCCATTTTGGGCAGATCGTGTGTGGCTGTGCTAAGGGAAGGAGCTGCGTGTTGGAAGAGAGCCATCAGCATGCCCAACCAAAGCAAGCTTGTGCCATCGGGGTCTGAGTCCCCAACGCTCCCCAAGCCACCCAAGAGACAGGGGGTGCGGATGGAGGATACCGGTCGGCGTTTCATTTGGGCCGGCAGCTTTGCAGAAATGAAAGTGCATGACACTCTGCACTGGATGGTGCCCCTCTGTGGCGGCTGTGAAGCCGAGGTCCTTTGGATCGATGAAGCATCCCGGGGCCCTGTGCACCACCTGTGACCGGCCGTACTGGAGTGGCCCGTTTGGAGCAGGTCCCAGAGGCCAGCAAGTGCTGGAGATTGAGGCCGTGGACGAGGCCTATGCCGCCATCACCCTCAGTGATGAGGAGGAGGCGGATTCGCAGGGAAGCCCTGCTGCCCGCCCTAGTTCCACCCAGGAGGGGGACGTTATGGATCCGGCGGCTGAACCGGAGGGAGAGGAAATGCACCCCGCGACTGAACCGGAGGAAACAGCTACCGGTGCGGAGGGTGAATCTGAGTGGGCCAGCGCTCCCGCCACTGTTGACTGGGCGGTGGAAGCTGCGGCCGAGGCGGTGAGTACCCAGGGGACCCTGAGTGACTCGTGGGTTAGACCAGATGTACTGGCAGGGGGTGACGCTACACAAGCTACCTGCCCCAGGGGCCGGAAAAGCCGGCGGGGACCCAGGCGGGGCCGCTATCAGGGCACCAGGGACAAAGAGTGGGAAGAATTCATGGGGCCCCCATCACCAGCGCCCTCTGAAACGGGTCAGGAGGAGGTTCTAGCCCCACCATCATATTTGCAGTCCCTGAGGGATGCTACATCAGAACGGCGACCCCCCTCATATCACAGGGGGGGGATTCACTCTTCCAGTGAATATACCCCAGGGGGTGATGAGTCAGGGGAAGAGGCCACAGCAGACCAGGGCCCTATGTTCGCTTCCCCTTCCAGCTTTGTAGCACCACCCAAAATCAGCCCACAGGAGGAGAAGCAGTTTTGGGTGCTGCCTGGACAGGCAGACCCAGCAGTATTTCGGTCTGTATCCAGAATCCAACGTGTGATCAATTTTAGGGTGCACATGTTATGGGGCTATTACATGCCGTATGCCCCGCTGTGGGTATATGAGAGGATGGGCCATATGATGGAAGAGTGGGTCGTGGAGGAGATCCAGAGAAAGAAAAAGATGCCCCTAAATATCCTAAGTAGTTCAGACAGAGCCAAGCGCAGGCAGGCTTGGAAATTTGTGCGGGCCACTGAGCAAGAATGGTGGTGGGGCCGCACCGTATTAAAACATGCAGTGCAGAGCTGTGGGAAGTACAATCCCAAACCCCGCTATTTTAGCATTGAGGACACTCTGGAGAGTGGCCGCATGGTGGAGAAACCTCATCCTCGTTATTATATTCCTTATGAGGATGTTAAGCAGCACTTCACATACCTAGTGTGAAGGGGACACTCAGAGGAAAACAGGTTGCCTGGTTCGTTCGTTATGTGGAGGTGTGGACTGCCTGCCATTTCTCCCAAGTGAAGGGGAGTAGTTCTTCAGTTAAGGGGTGAGCCCCACTAAAGTTATGGCCTAAGGAGGGCCCGGCAGTTGCCGGCTGGAGCTGCCACTTGTGTTGAAGATCCCCACCCGTTGGTGGAAGACCCCAGGAGGTGGTGATCACCCGGGGGTAAGGACTCCCTCAAGGAGGAGGAGGGAGTAGTAAAGGAGCAGTTTAATAAAAGTTTTTGTTTCTTGAGAGATAATTGTCCTGTGCATTTCTGAGTATGTGTAAAGTTCCTTACAGGGACAAAGACTCTCTGGGACTTATACCAAGACTTTGAGGGTGGTGGGAAAGGTAAAATTGTATTTACTGTTTCCTTCCCTAGGTATACAGGTTTCTGCGCAGACATCGTGAGGGACCGTGGAAGAAGTGATTTTGGTATAAGTAATGTGTGGGTAAAATGTAAATGTTTTGGTTAAAGGTATGTCAGCCGGGAGGTGACATTTTTCTTGTGGGGGGAGAATGTAGGGTTCCCCAAAATTTGGGTCCCCTAGGTTGGTTGCCCCCAGGATAGGCCCCAGGGAGGGTAACACTTTAGTAGTGGGACACCTTGGGTGGTTTGGCACTATAAGGGTTAACAGGGATTTAGCTTCCCTGCAGTTCAATAGTTAGGCCACAGGGTGCACACAGTATATAAGGCTGTGCAGCCATGTGCCTTCAGGTCTTTCAGCCTGGGACCCCTCTTGGATAAGAGGTGAACAACAGGTTAGAGTTAGACAGAGAGAGATTTGTTATAGACCACTCTAGGAGTGGGAGACAGGCAAGCTAGCTGGGCAGTGTGGCCCCGACAGGAGGTGTAACGGATTAAGATCCACCAGCACTCATAGCTGGAGTCAGGGTATAAAGTGCTAAGTATAGGAGATTAGCCTAATCCAGGGGTATCTAAGTGGAAGTACCGGGGTGAGGTCTGCTGAGGGGGTGTCCGCTTGGCGTGTAGTACCGGGAAGTGCCCTAGAGAGGGGCTTCCGGCGAGAAGTACCGGAGGGAACCCCTAAAGGGAATCATCTGGCGTGTAGTACTGCTAATATCTCGTGGAGAGAGGGTCTCTTAAGGAAGAGGGAGTATACCCTGACTGCCTCATTGCTCCTGTGCATAATCTGCCTGTCTGATACAACTGTACAATAAATAAGTTCCACTGGTTAAACATCAATCCAGTGTCCTGTCTCTGCATATCTGGAGGATCCACCTGCCTGGTAAGCAACTACCCCAGGGAGGGGGCAAGGTGCCAGGAGTGTTGGGAGTCCTCACACTGCAGTACAGTATTAGGTCCCAGGAGGGGAGTTATAGTTCAGTCTATCCCTATTCTGGGTGGAGGCACGCCAAAGTATAAAGTAACAGCTGTTCCCCAAAGTAAGCGGGGCTCAGGACTCCTGGAAGCGCCAACCAGTGAAATCTCAGCAGGTAGTGCCACATCTATTTATAAAGTGGGCTACATATATATATATATATATACAAGTGCAAGAGAGGCCAGCACTCACGGGGCTTTTAACACCATGTCATGTAGACAAAAAGAGTTGTTGTTATAGCATGGTTTCTTTATTAATCCGACGTTTCAGTTCCAAGCTGCACTTGTATTTGGATTTTTTGCATGAGCACCCGGGCATTCTCCTCACTGTTTGTGGTGTGCTACCTATGCTGGAAGTATATATATATATATATATATCCAAAATTGGGGTATTAAGTTATATAAAGTTCAAGATTACTTTAATCTGGGCTCACCCCTGAAGGATACAGTCTCATCCTGGGTAAAATACGGTGTAGCTTGTGGTAATAGAAGGGCTAATTTACTATAAGTTTACACTTACAAAGCAGTGCTCTTTGTACAGAATAAGCTATGTATGTACTGTACATCTAAAGGCAAATAAATGCCATATAAACCTCTCTCATCAACAGGGTACACTTCATCTTTAATGGCAGCACTTGTCATGTGATGAGAGGGGACTTCACCCCTAGGGAAGTGGCAGTTGGTTGAGTCCGTTGGTTTGCATTGCAAAGAAAGGTAAGAGCACATACTCTCTGAGAGATTTTTTGCCAGATAAACTTTATTTTAGCTGTAAAAAGACTGGAAATATTTGGGTGACGGCCCCCCAGACTAGCAGATGTTTATTGTCTCAATAATTTTAGCGAATTTGGAGAATTTTCCCCTAAAATGGGCTTTGGAGATGACTTTAATCTTAGCGCTGGTTGGGAAACACAGAGCCAGGATCCATGTGAATATACACTTTTATTTCAGTCGGGCGCCCCATACTCAGGTATTGGGAGACGCAGACCCAGGATTTTGGTATGTAAATATACACTTTTATTTCAGTCGGGCGCCCCATACTCAGGTATTGGGAGACAGAGCCAGGATTTGGGTATGTAAATATACACTTTTATTTCAGTCGGGCGCCCCATACTCAGGTATTGGGAAACGCAGAGCCAGGATTTGGGTATGTAAATATACACTTTTATTTCAGTCGGGCGCCCCATACTCAGGTATTGGGAGACACAGAGCCAGGATTTGGGTATGTAAATATACACTTTTATTTCAGTCGGGCGCCCCATACTCAGGGATTGGGAGACGCAGACCCAGGATTTGGGCATGTAAATATACACTTTTATTTCAGTCGGGCGCCCCATACTCAGGGATTGGGAGACACAGAGCCAGGATTTGGGCATGTAAATATACACTTTTATTTCAGTCGGGCGCCCCATACTCAGGGATTGGGAGACACAGACCCAGGATTTGGGCATATAAATATACACTTTTATTTCAGTCGGGCACCCCATACTCAGGGATTGGGAGACACAGAGCCAGGATTTGGGCATGTGAATATACACTTTTATTTCAGTCGGGCGCCCCATACTCAGGGATTGGGAGACACAGAGCCAGGATCCATGTGAATATACACTTTTATTTCAGTCGGGCGCCCCATACTCAGGTATTGGGAGACGCAGACCCAGGATTTTGGTATGTAAATATACACTTTTATTTCAGTCGGGCGCCCCATACTCAGGTATTGGGAGACAGAGCCAGGATTTGGGTATGTAAATATACACTTTTATTTCAGTCGGGCGCCCCATACTCAGGTATTGGGAAACGCAGAGCCAGGATTTGGGTATGTAAATATACACTTTTATTTCAGTCGGGCGCCCCATACTCAGGTATTGGGAGACACAGAGCCAGGATTTGGGTATGTAAATATACACTTTTATTTCAGTCGGGCGCCCCATACTCAGGGATTGGGAGACGCAGACCCAGGATTTGGGCATGTAAATATACACTTTTATTTCAGTCGGGCGCCCCATACTCAGGGATTGGGAGACACAGAGCCAGGATTTGGGCATGTAAATATACACTTTTATTTCAGTCGGGCGCCCCATACTCAGGGATTGGGAGACACAGACCCAGGATTTGGGCATATAAATATACACTTTTATTTCAGTCGGGCGCCCCATACTCAGGGATTGGGAGACACAGAGCCAGGATTTGGGCATGTGAATATACACTTTTATTTCAGTCGGGCGCCCCATACTCAGGGATTGGGAGACACAGAGCCAGGATTTTGGTATGTAAATATACACTTTTATTTCAGTAGGGCGCCCCATACTCAGGTATTGGGAGACACAGAGCCAGGATTTTGGTATGTAAATATACACTTTTATTTCAGTAGGGCGCCCCATACTCAGGTATTGGGAGACACAGAGCCAGGATTTTGGTATGTAAATATACACTTTTATTTCAGTCGGGCGCCCCATACTCAGGTATTGGGAGACACAGAGCCAGGATTTGGGCATGTAAATATACACTTTTATTTCAGTCGGGCGCCCCATACTCAGGTATTGGGAGACAGAGCCAGGATTTGGGCATGTGAATATACAATTTTATTTCAGTCGGGCGCCCCATACTCAGGTATTGGGAGACACAGAGCCAGGATTTGGGCATGTAAATATACACTTTTATTTCAGTCGGGCGCCCCATACTCAGGTATTGGGAGACACAGAGCCAGGATTTGGGCATGTGAATATACACTTTTATTTCAGTCGGGCGCCCCATACTCAGGTATTGGGAGACACAGAGCCAGGATTTGGGTATGTAAATATAGACTTTTATTTCAGTTGGGCGCCCCATACTCAGGTATTGGGAGACACAGAGCCAGGATTTGGGCATGTGAATATACACTTTTATTTCAGTCGGGCGCCCCATACTCAGGTATTGGGAGACACAGAGCCAGGATTTGGGCATGTGAATATACACTTTTATTTCAGTCGGGCGCCCCATACTCAGGTATTGGGAGACACAGAGCCAGGATTTGGGTATGTGAATATACACTTTTATTTCAGTCGGGCGCCCCATACTCAGGGATTGGGAGACACAGAGCCAGGATTTGGGTATGTAAATATAGACTTTTATTTCAGTTGGGCGCCCCATACTCAGGTATTGGGAGACACAGAGCCAGGATTTGGGTATGTAAATATACACTTTTATTTCAGTTGGGAACCTACTGTTCAGGCTATGGAAGGGACACCCTACAAACTAAGGACCCCCTTGTTTAAACTAGACTTAGAAACAGCAGCAGCAGTAGTGAGTGAAACCATGGCTGATGAATGAGCGGATCATTCTAAGAGATATGGCAGCATAGTAACTGCACTTAATCAAAAAGCCACACATACAAAGCAATGCTCTGTGTACAGAATAGGCTATGTATGTACTGTACATCTAAAGGCAAATAAATGCCATATAAACCTCTCTCATCAACAGGGTACACTGCCTCTTTAATGGCAGCCTTTCTTATGTCACAATGGAAGTGGCAGTTGGTTGAGTCGGTTGGTTGAGTCGGTTGGTTGAGTCGGTTGGTTGTCATTGCAGTGAGAGCTAAGAGCAGATACCCTCTGAGAGATTTATTGGCAGATAAACCTTATTTTAGCTGTAAAAGGACTGGAAATATTTGGGTGATGGCCCTGCAGACTAGCAGATGTTGATCCTCTCACTACTTTTTGCGAATTTGGAGAGTTTTCCCCAAAAATGGGCTTTGGAGATGACTTTAATCTTAGCGCTCGTTGGAGACACAGAGCCAGGATTTGGGTATGTAAATATACACTTTTATTTCAATTGTGAACCCCAGGGAAGTGGCAGTTGGTTGAGTCCGTTGGTTGTCATTGCAGTGAAAGGTAAAAACAGATACCCTCTGAGAGATTTTTTACCAGATAAACCTTATTTTAGCTGTAAAAAGACTGGAAATATTTGGGTGATGGCCCCGCAGACTAGCAGGTATTGATCCTCTCACTAATTTTGGCGAATTTGGCGAATTTTCCCCTAAAATGGGCTTTGGAGATTACTTTAATCTTAGTGCTGGTTGGGAAACACAGAGCCAGGATTTGGGTATGTAAATATACACTTTTATTTCAGTCGGGCGCCCCATACTCAGGGATTGGGAGACACAGGCCAAGATTTGGGTATGTAAATATACACTTTTATTTCAGTCGGGCGCCCCATACTCAGGGATTGGGAGACACAGGCCAGGATTTGGGTATGTAAATATACACTTTTATTTCAGTCGGGCGCCCCATACTCAGGTATTGGTAGACACAGACCCAGGATTTGGGCATGTAAATATACACTTTTATTTCAGTCGGGCGCCCCATACTCAGGTATTGGGAGACACAGAGCCAGGATTTGGGTATGTAAACATACACTTTTATTTCAGTCGGGCGCCCCATACTCAGGTATTGGGAGACACATACCCAGGATTTGGGTATGTAAATATACACTTTTATTTCAGTCGGGCGCCCCATACTCAGGGATTGGGAGACACAGAGCCAGGATTTGGGTATGTAAATATACACTTTTATTTCAGTCGGGCGCCCCATACTCAGGTATTGGGAGACACAGAGCCAGGATTTGGGTATGTAAATATACACTTTTATTTCAGTCGGGCGCCCCATACTCAGGTATTGGGAGACAGAGCCAGGATTTGAGTATGTAAATATACACTTTTATTTCAGTCGGGCGCCCCATACTCAGGTATTGGGAGACACAGACCCAGGATTTGGGCATGTGAATATACACTTTTATTTCAGTCGGGCGCCCCATACTCAGGGATTGGGAGACAGAGCCAGGATTTTGGTATGTAAATATACACTTTTATTTCAGTCGGGCGCCCCATACTCAGGGATTGGGAGACACAGACCCAGGATTTGGGCATGTGAATATACACTTTTATTTCAGTCGGGCGCCCCATACTCAGGTATTGGGAGACACAGAGCCAGGATTTGGGTATCTAAATATACACTTTTATTTCAGTCGGGCGCCCCATACTCAGGTATTGGGAGACACAGAGCCAGGATTTGGGTATGTAAATATACATTTTCATTTCAATTGTGAACCCCAGGGAAGTGGCAGTTGGTTTAGTCCGTTGGTTGTCATTGCAGTGAAAGCTAAGAGCAGATACCCTCTGAGAGATTTTTTGCCAGATAAACCTTATTTTAGCTGTAAAAAGACTGGAAATATTTGGGTGATGGCCCCGCAGACTAGCAGGTATTGATCCTCTCACTAATTTTGGCGAATTTGGAGAATTTTCCCCTAAAATGGGCTTTGGAGATGACTTTAATCTTAGTGCTGGTTGGGAAACACAGAGCCAGGATTTGGGTATGTAAATATACACTTTTATTTCAGTCGGGCGCCCCATACTCAGGGATTGGGAGACACAGACCCAGGATTTTGGTATGTAAATATACAATTTTATTTCAGTCGGGCGCCCCATACTCAGGTATTGGGAGACACAGAGCCAGGATTTTGGTATGTAAATATACACTTTTATTTCAGTCGGGCGCCCCATACTCAGGGATTGGGAGACAGAGCCAGGATTTTGGTATGTGAATATACACTTTTATTTCAGTCGGGCGCCCCATACTCAGGGATTGGGAGACACAGACCCAGGATTTGGGTATGTAAATATACACTTTTATTTCAGTCGGGCGCCCCATACTCAGGTATTGGGAGACACAGAGCCAGGATTTGGGTATGTAAATATACACTTTTATTTCAGTCGGGCGCCCCATACTCAGGTATTGGGAGACAGACCCAGGATTTGGGTATGTAAATATACACTTTTATTTCAGTCGGGCGCCCCATACTCAGGTATTGGGCCACACAGAGCCAGGATTTTGGTATGTAAATATACACTTTTATTTCAGTCGGGCGCCCCATACTCAGGGATTGGGAGACACAGACCCAGGATTTTGGTATGTAAATATACACTTTTATTTCAGTCGGGCGCCCCATACTCAGGTATTGGGAGACACAGAGCCAGGATTTTGGTATGTAAATATACACTTTTATTTCAGTCGGGCGCCCCATACTCAGGGATTGGGAGACAGAGCCAGGATTTTGGTATGTAAATATACACTTTTATTTCAGTCGGGCGCCCCATACTCAGGGATTGGGAGACACAGACCCAGGATTTTGGTATGTAAATATATACTTTTATTTCAGTCGGGCGCCCCATACTCAGGTATTGGGAGACACAGAGCCAGGATTTGGGTATGTAAATATACACTTTTATTTCAGTCGGGCGCCCCATACTCAGGTATTGGGAGACACAGACCCAGGATTTGGGTATGTAAATATACACTTTTATTTCAGTCGGGCGCCCCATACTCAGGGATTGGGAGACACAGAGCCAGGATTTGGGCATATAAATATACACTTTTATTTCAGTCGGGCGCCCCATACTCAGGGATTGGGAGACACAGAGCCAGGATTTGGGCATATAAATATACACTTTTATTTCAGTCGAGCGCCCCATACTCACGTATTGGGAGACACAGAGCCAGGATTTGGATATGTAGATATACACTTTTATTTCAGTCGGGCGCCCCATACTCAGGTATTGGGAGACACAGAGCCAGGATTTGGGTATGTAGATATACACTTTTATTTCAGTCGGGCGCCCCATACTCAGGTATTGGGAGACACAGACCCAGGATTTTGGTATGTAGATATACACTTTTATTTCAGTCGGGCGCCCCATACTCAGGTATTGGGAGACACAGAGCCAGGATTTTGGTATGTAAATATACACTTTTATTTCAGTCGGGCGCCCCATACTCAGGGATTGGGAGACACAGACCCAGGATTTTGGTATGTAAATATACACTTTCATTTCAGTCGGGCGCCCCATACTCAGGGATTGGGAGACACAGAGCCAGGATTTGGGTATGTAAATATACACTTTTATTTCAGTCGGGCGCCCCATACTCAGGTATTGGGAGACACAGAGCCAGGATTTGGGTATGTAAATATACACTTTTATTTCAGTCGGGCGCCCCATACTCAGGGATTGGGAGACACAGAGCCAGGATTTGGGCATGTAAATATACACTTTTATTTCAGTCGGGCGCCCCATACTCAGGTATTGGTAGACACAGAGCCAGGATTTGGATATGTAGATATACACTTTTATTTCAGTCGGGCGCCCCATACTCAGGGATTGGAAGACACAGAGCCAGGATTTGGGTATGTAGATATACACTTTTATTTCAGTCGGGCGCCCCATACTCAGGTATTGGGAGACACAGAGCCAGGATTTGGATATGTAGATATACACTTTTATTTCAGTCGGGCGCCCCATACTCAGGGATTGGAAGACACAGAGCCAGGATTTGGGTATGTAGATATACACTTTTATTTCAGTCGGGCGCCCCATACTCAGGTATTGGGAGACACAGAGCCAGGATTTGGGTATGTAGATATACACTTTTATTTCAGTCGGGCGCCCCATACTCAGGTATTGGGAGACACAGACCCAGGATTTTGGTATGTAAATATACACTTTTATTTCAGTCGGGCGCCCCATACTCAGGTATTGGGAGACACAGAGCCAGGATTTTGGTATGTAAATATACACTTTTATTTCAGTCGGGCGCCCCATACTCAGGGATTGGGAGACACAGACCCAGGATTTTGGTATGTAAATATACACTTTTATTTCAGTCGGGCGCCCCATACTCAGGGATTGGGAGACACAGAGCCAGGATTTGGGTATGTGAATATACACTTTTATTTCAGTCGGGCGCCCCATACTCAGGGATTGGGAGACACAGACCCAGGATTTGGGTATGTAAATATACACTTTTATTTCAGTCGGGCGCCCCATTCTCAGGGATTGGGAGACACAGAGCCAGGATTTGGGTATGTAAATAGACACTTTTATTTCAGTCGGGCGCCCCATACTCAGGGATTGGAAGACACAGAGCCAGGATTTGGGTATGTAGATATACACTTTTATTTCAGTCGGGCGCCCCATACTCAGGTATTGGGAGACACAGAGCCAGGATTTGGGTATGTAGATATACACTTTTATTTCAGTCGGGCGCCCCATACTCAGGTATTGGGAGACACAGACCCAGGATTTTGGTATGTAGATATACACTTTTATTTCAGTCGGGCGCCCCATACTCAGGTATTGGGAGACACAGAGCCAGGATTTTGGTATGTAAATATACACTTTTATTTCAGTCGGGCGCCCCATACTCAGGGATTGGGAGACACAGACCCAGGATTTTGGTATGTAAATATACACTTTTATTTCAGTCGGGCGCCCCATACTCAGGGATTGGGAGACACAGAGCCAGGATTTGGGTATGTGAATATACACTTTTATTTCAGTCGGGCGCCCCATACTCAGGGATTGGGAGACACAGACCCAGGATTTGGGTATGTAAATATACACTTTTATTTCAGTCGGGCGCCCCATTCTCAGGGATTGGGAGACACAGAGCCAGGATTTGGGTATGTAAATAGACACTTTTATTTCAGTCGGGCGCCCCATACTCAGGTATTGGGAGACACAGAGCCAGGATTTGGGTATGTAAATATACACTTTTATTTCAGTCGGGCGCCCCATACTCAGGTATTGGGAGACACAGAGACAGGATTTGGGTATGTAAATATACACTTTTATTTCAGTCGGGCGCCCCATACTCAGGTATTGGGAGACACAGAGCCAGGATTTGGGTATGTAAATATACACTTTTATTTCAGTCGGGCGCCCCATACTCAGGTATTGGGAGACACAGACCCAGGATTTGGGTATGTAAATATACACTTTTATTTCAGTCGGGTGCCCCATACTCAGGTATTGGGAGACACAGACCCAGGATTTGGGTATGTAAATATACACTTTTATTTCAGTCGGGCGCCCCATACTCAGGGATTGGGAGACACAGAGCCAGGATTTGGGCATGTGAATATACACTTTTATTTCAGTCGGGCGCCCCATACTCAGTTATTGGGAGACACAGACCCAGGATTTGGCTATGTAAATATACACTTTAATTTCAGTCGGGCGCCCCATACTCAGGTATTGGGAGACACAGAGCCAGGATTTGGGTATGTAGATATACACTTTTATTTCAGTCGGGCGCCCCATACTCAGGTATTGGGAGACGCAGAGCCAGGATTTGGGTATGTAAATATACACTTTTATTTCAGTCGGGCGCCCCATACTCAGGTATTGGGAGACGCAGAGCCAGGATTTGGGTATGTAAATATACACTTTTATTTCAGTCGGGCGCCCCATACTCAGGTATTGGGAGACGCAGAGCCAGGATTTGGGTATGTAAATAGACACTTTTATTTCAGTCGGGCGCCCCATACTCAGGTATTGGGAGACACAGAGACAGGATTTGGGTATGTGAATATACACTTTTATTTCAGTTGGGCGCCCCATACTCAGGGATTGGGAGACACAGAGCCAGGATTTTGGTATGTAGATATACACATTTTTTTTTTCAGTCGGGCGCCCCATACTCAGGTATTGGGAGACACAGAGACAGGATTTGGGTATGTGAATATACACTTTTATTTCAGTTGGGCGCCCCATACTCAGGGATTGGGAGACACAGAGCCAGGATTTTGGTATGTAGATATACACATTTTTTTTTTCAGTCGGGCGCCCCATACTCAGGTATTGGGAGACACAGACCCAGGATTTGGGTATGTAAATATACACTTTTATTTCAGTCGGGCGCCCCATACTCAGGGATTGGGAGACACAGAGCCAGGATTTGGGTATGTGAATATACACTTTTATTTCAGTCGGGCGCCCCATACTCAGGGATTGGGAGACACAGAGCCAGTATTTGGGTATGTAAATATACACTTTTATTTCAGTCGGGCGCCCCATACTCAGTTATTGGGAGACACAGACCCAGGATTTGGCTATGTAAATATACACTTTTATTTCAGTCGGGCGCCCCATACTCAGGGATTGGGAGACACAGAGCCAGGATTTGGGTATGTGAATATACACTTTTATTTCAGTCGGGCGCCCCATACTCAGGGATTGGGAGACACAGAGCCAGGATTTGGGTATGTGAATATACACTTTTATTTCAGTCGGGCGCCCCATACTCAGTTATTGGGAGACACAGACCCAGGATTTGGCTATGTAAATATACACTTTTATTTCAGTTGGGCGCCCCATACTCAGGTATTTGGAGACACAGAGCCAGGATTTGGGTATGTGAATATACACTTTTATTTCAGTCGAGCGCCCCATACTCACGTATTGGGAGACACAGAGCCAGGATTTGGGTATGTAGATATACACTTTTATTTCAGTCGGGCGCCCCATACTCAGGGATTGGGAGACACAGACCCAGGATTTGGCTATGTAAATATACACTTTTATTTCAGTTGGGCGCCCCATACTCAGGTATTTGGAGACACAGAGCCAGGATTTGGGCATGTGAATATACACTTTTATTTCAGTCGGGCGCCCCATACTCAGGTATTGGGAGACACAGAGCCAGGATTTGGGCATGTGAATATACACTTTTATTTCAGTCGGGCGCCCCATACTCAGGTATTGGGAGACACAGAGCCAGGATTTGGGCATGTGAATATACACTTTTATTTCAGTCGGGCGCCCCATACTCACGTATTGGGAGACACAGAGCCAGGATTTGGGTATGTAGATATACACTTTTATTTCAGTCGGGCGTCCCATACTCAGGTATTGGGAGACACAGAGCCAGGATTTGGACATGTGAATATACACTTTTATTTCAGTCGGGCGCCCCATACTCAGGTATTGGGAGACACAGAGCCAGGATTTTGGCATGTGAATATACACTTTTATTTCAGTCGGGCGCCCCATACTCAGGTATTGGGAGACGCAGACCCAGGATTTGGGCATGTAAATATACACTTTTATTTCAGTCGGGCGCCCCATACTCAGGTATTGGGAGACGCAGAGCCAGGATTTGGGTATGTAAATATACACTTTTATTTCAGTAAGGCGCCCCATACTCAGGTATTGGGAGACACAGAGCCAGGATTTGGGCATGTGAATATACACTTTTATTTCAGTCGGGCGCCCCATACTCAGGTATTGGGAGACAGAGCCAGGATTTGGGCATGTGAATATACACTTTTATTTCAGTCAGGCGCCCCATACTCAGGGATTGGGAGACACAGAGCCAGGATTTGGGCATGTGAATATACACTTTTATTTCAGTCGGGCTCCCCATACTCAGGTATTGGGAGACGCAGACCCAGGATTTGGGTATGTAAATATACACTTTTATTTCAGTCGGGCGCCCCATACTCAGGTATTGGGAGACGCAGAGCCAGGATTTGGGTATGTAAATATACACTTTTATTTCAGTCGGGCGCCCCATACTCAGGTATTGGGAGACACAGACCCAGGATTTGGGTATGTAAATATACACTTTTATTTCAGTCGGGCGCCCCATACTCAGGAATTGGGAGACACAGAGCCAGGATTTGGGCATGTGAATATACACTTTTATTTCAGTCGGGCGCCCCATACTCAGGTATTGGGAGACAGAGCCAGGATTTGGGCATGTGAATATACACTTTTATTTCAGTCGGGCGCCCCATACTCAGGGATTGGGAGACACAGAGCCAGGATTTGGGCATGTAAATATACACTTTTATTTCAGTCGGGCGCCCCATACTCAGGTATTGGGAGACACAGAGCCAGGATTTGGGCATGTGAATATACACTTTTATTTCAGTCGAGCGCCCCATACTCAGGGATTGGGAGACACAGACCCAGGATTTGGGCATGTAAATATACACTTTTATTTCAGTCGGGCGCCCCATACTCAGGTAATGAGAGACGCAGAGCCAGGATTTGGGCATGTGAATATACACTTTTATTTCAGTCGGGCGCCCCATACTCAGGTATTGGGAGACGCAGACCCAGGATTTGGGCATGTAAATATACACTTTTATTTCAGTCGGGCGCCCCATACTCAGGTATTGGGAGACGCAGAGCCAGGATTTGGGTATGTAAATATACACTTTTATTTCAGTCAGGCGCCCCATACTCAGGTATTGGGAGACACAGAGCCAGGATTTGGGCATGTGAATATACACTTTTATTTCAGTCGGGCGCCCCATACTCAGGTATTGGGAGACAGAGCCAGGATTTGGGCATGTGAATATACACTTTTATTTCAGTCGGGCGCCCCATACTCAGGGATTGGGAGACACAGAGCCAGGATTTGGGCATGTAAATATACACTTTTATTTCAGTCGGGCGCCCCATACTCAGGTATTGGGAGACACAGAGCCAGGATTTGGGCATGTGAATATACACTTTTATTTCAGTCGAGCGCCCCATACTCAGGGATTGGGAGACACAGACCCAGGATTTGGGCATGTAAATATACAGTGGAGGAAATAATTATTTGACCCCTCACTGATTTTGTAAGTTTGTCCAATGACAAAGAAATGAAAAGTCTCAGAACAGTATCATTTCAATGGTAGGTTTATTTTAACAGTGGCAGATAGCACATCAAAAGGAAAATCGAAAAAATAACTTTAAATAAAAGATAGCAACTGATTTGCATTTCATTGAGTGAAATAAGTTTTTGAACCATCTAACAAAAAAAGACTTAATACTTAGTGGAAAACCCCTTGTTTGCAAGCACAGAGGTCAAACGTTTCTTGTAATTGATGACCAAGTTTGCGCACATTTTAGGAGGAATGTTGGTCCACTCCTCTTTGCAGATCATCTCTAAATCCCTAAGGTTTCGAGGCTGTCTCTGTGCAACTCTGAGCTTGAGCTCCCTCCATAGGTTTTCTATTGGATTAAGGTCCGGAGACTGACTAGGCCACTCCATCACCTTAATGTGCTTCTTCTTGAGCCACTCCTTTGTTGCCTTTGCTGTATGTTTTGGGTCATTGTCGTGCTGGAACACCCATCCACGACCCATTTTCAGTTTCCTGGCAGAGGGAAGGAGGTTGTCGTTCAGGATTTCACGATACATGGCTCCGTCCATTTTCCCGTTAATGCGAATAAGTTGTCCTGTGCCCTTAGCAGAAAAACACCCCCAAAGCAAAATGTTTCCACCCCCATGCTTGACGGTGGGGACGGTGTTTTGGGGGTCATAGGCAGCATTTTTCTTCCTCCAAACACAGCGAGTTGAGTTAATGCCAAAGAGCTCTATTTTGGTCTCATCAGACCACAGCACCTTCTCCCAGTCACTCACAGAATCATTCAGGTGTTCATTGGCAAACTTCAGACGGGCCTGCACATGTGCCTTCTTGAGCGGGGGGACTTTGCGAGCCCTGCAGGATTTTAATCCATTGCGGTGTAATGTGTTTCCAATGGTTTTCTTGGTGACTGTGGTCCCTGCTAATTTGAGGTCATTAACTAACTCCTCCCGTGTAGTTCTAGGATGCTTTTTCACCTTTCTCAGAATCATTGACACCCCACGAGGTGAGATCTTGCGTGGAGCCCCAGAGCGAGGTCGATTGATGGTCATTTTGTGCTCCTTCCATTTTCGAACAATCGCACCAACAGTTGTCACCTTCTCTCCCAGCTTCTTGCTAATGGTTCTGTAGCCCATTCCAGCCATGTGCAGGTCTACAATTTTGTCTCTGACATCCTTGGACAGCTCTTTGGTCTTTCCCATGTTGGAGAGTTTGGAGTCTGCTTGATTGATTGATTCTGTGGACAAGTGTCTTTTATACAGGTGACTAGTTAAGACAGGTGTCCTTAATGAGGTTGACTAATTGAGTAGAAGTGTCTAACCACTCTGTGGGAGCCAGAACTCTTAATGGTTGGTAGGGGTTCAAAAACTTATTTCACTCAATGAAATGCAAATCAGTTGCTATCTTTTATTTAAAGTTATTTTTTCGATTTTCCTTTTGATGTGCTATCTGCCACTGTTAAAATAAACCTACCATTGAAATGATACTGTTCTGAGACTTTTCATTTCTTTGTCATTGGACAAACTTACAAAATCAGTGAGGGGTCAAATAATTATTTCCTCCACTGTACACTTTTATTTCAGTCGGGCGCCCCATACTCAGGTATTGGGAGACACAGAGCCAGGATTTGGGTATGTGAATATACACTTTTATTTCAGTCGGGCGCCCCATTCTCAGGGATTGGGAGACACAGAGCCAGGATTTGGGTATGTAAATATACACTTTTATTTCAGTCGGGCGCCCCATACTCAGGTATTGGGAGACACAGAGCCAGGATTTGGGTATGTAAATAGACACTTTTATTTCAGTCGGGCGCCCCATACTCAGGGATTGGGAAACACAGACCCAGGATTTGGGTATGTAAATAGACACTTTTATTTCAGTCGGGCGCCCCATACTCAGGTATTGGGAGACACAGAGCCAGTATTTGGGTATGTAGATATACACTTTTATTTCAGTCGGGCGCCCCATACTCAGGTATTGGGAGACACAGAGCCAGGATTTGGGTATGTAGATATACACTTTTATTTCAGTCGGGCGCCCCATACTCAGGTATTGGGAGACACAGAGCCAGGATTTTGGTATGTAGATATACACTTTTATTTCAGTCGGGCGCCCCATACTCAGGTATTGGGAGACACAGACCCAGGATTTGGGTATGTAAATATACACTTTTATTTCAGTCGGGCGCCCCATACTCAGGTATTGGGAGACACAGAGCCAGGATTTGGGCATGTGAATATACACTTTTATTTCAGTCGGGCGCCCCATACTCAGTTATTGGGAGACACAGACCCAGGATTTGGCTATGTAAATATACACTTTTATTTCAGTCGGGCGCCCCATACTCAGGTATTGGGAGACACAGAGCCAGGATTTGGGTATGTAGATATACACTTTTATTTCAGTCGGGCGCCCCATACTCAGGTATTGGGAGACACAGAGCCAGGATTTGGATATGTAGATATACACTTTTATTTCAGTCGGGCGCCCCATACTCAGGTATTGGGAGACACAGAGCCAGGATTTGGGTATGTAAATATACACTTTTATTTCACTCGGGCGCCCCATACTCAGGTATTGGGAGACACAGAGCCAGGATTTGGGTATGTAGATATACACTTTTATTTCAGTCGGGCGCCCCATACTCAGGTATTGGGAGACGCAGAGCCAGGATTTGGGTATGTAAATATACACTTTTATTTCAGTCGGGCGCCCCATACTCAGGGATTGGGAGACGCAGACCCAGGATTTGGGTATGTAAATATACACTTTTATTTCAGTCGGGCGCCCCATACTCAGGGATTGGGAGACGCAGACCCAGGATTTGGGTATGTAAATATACACTTTTAATTCAGTCGGGCGCCCCATACTCAGGTATTGGGAGACAGAGCCAGGATTTGAGTATGTAAATATACACTTTTATTTCAGTCGGGCGCCCCATACTCAGGTATTGGGAGACAGAGCCAGGATTTGAGTATGTAAATATACACTTTTATTTCAGTCGGGCGCCCCATACTCAGGGATTGGGAGACAGAGCCAGGATTTGAGTATGTGAATATACACTTTTATTTCAGTCGGGCGCCCATACTCAGGTATTGGGAGACACAGACCCAGGATTTGGGCATGTGAATATACACTTTTATTTCAGTCGGGCGCCCCATACTCAGGGATTGGGAGACAGAGCCAGGATTTTGGTATGTAATATACACTTTTATTTCAGTCGGGCGCCCCATACTCAGGGATTGGGAGACACAGACCCAGGATTTGGGCATGTGAATATACACTTTTATTTCAGTCGGGCGCCCCATACTCAGGTATTGGGAGACACAGAGCCAGGATTTGGGTATCTAAATATACACTTTTATTTCAGTCGGGCGCCCCATACTCAGGTATTGGGAGACACAGAGCCAGGATTTGGGTATGTAAATATACATTTTCATTTCAATTGTGAACCCCAGGGAAGTGGCAGTTGGTTTAGTCCGTTGGTTGTCATTGCAGTGAAAGCTAAGAGCAGATACCCTCTGAGAGATTTTTTGCCAGATAAACCTTATTTTAGCTGTAAAAAGACTGGAAATATTTGGGTGATGGCCCCGCAGACTAGCAGGTATTGATCCTCTCACTAATTTTGGCGAATTTGGAGAATTTTCCCCTAAAATGGGCTTTGGAGATGACTTTAATCTTAGTGCTGGTTGGGAAACACAGAGCCAGGATTTGGGTATGTAAATATACACTTTTATTTCAGTCGGGGCGCCCCATACTCAGGGATTGGGAGACACAGACCCAGGATTTTGGTATGTAAATATACAATTTATTTCAGTCGGGCGCCCCATACTCAGGTATTGGGAGACACAGAGCCAGGATTTTGGTATGTAAATATACACTTTTATTTCAGTCGGGCGCCCCATACTCAGGGATTGGGAGACAGAGCCAGGATTTTGGTATGTGAATATACACTTTTATTTCAGTCGGGCGCCCCATACTCAGGGATTGGGAGACACAGACCCAGGATTTGGGTATGTAAATATACACTTTTATTTCAGTCGGGCGCCCCATACTCAGGTATTGGGAGACACAGAGCCAGGATTTGGGTATGTAATATACACTTTTATTTCAGTCGGGCGCCCCATACTCAGGTATTGGGAGACAGACCCAGGATTTGGGTATGTAAATATACACTTTTATTTCAGTCGGGCGCCCCATACTCAGGTATGGGCCACACAGAGCCAGGATTTTGGTATGTAAATATACACTTTTATTTCAGTCGGGCGCCCCATACTCAGGGATTGGGAGACACAGACCCAGGATTTTGGTATGTAAATATACACTTTTATTTCAGTCGGGCGCCCCATACTCAGGTATTGGGAGACACAGAGCCAGGATTTTGGTATGTAAATATACACTTTTATTTCAGTCGGGCGCCCCATACTCAGGGATTGGGAGACAGAGCCAGGATTTTGGTATGTAAATATACACTTTTATTTCAGTCGGGCGCCCCATACTCAGGGATTGGGAGACACAGACCCAGGATTTGGGCATGTAAATATATCACTTTTATTTCAGTCGGGCGCCCCATAACTCAGGTATTGGGAGACACAGAGCCAGGATTTGGGTATGTAAATATACACTTTTATTTCAGTAGGCGCCCCATACTCAGGTATTGGGAGACACAGAGCCAGGATTTGGGCATGTAAATATACACTTTTATTTCAGTCGGGCGCCCCATACTCAGGTATTGGGAGACAGAGCCAGGATTTGGGCATATGAATATACACTTTTATTTCAGTCAGGCGCCCCATACTCAGGGATTGGGAGACACAGAGCCAGGATTTGGGCATATGAATATACACTTTTATTTCAGTCGAGCGCCCCCATACTCAGGTATTGGAGACACAGAGCCAGGGATTTGGGTATGTAAATATACACTTTTATTTCAGTCGGGCGCCCCCATACTCAGGTATTTGGAGACGCAGAGCCAGGATTTGGGTATGTAGATATACACTTTATTTCAGTCGGGCGCCCCATACCTCAGGTATTGGGAGACACAGAGCCAGGATTTGGGTATGTAGATATACACTTTTATTTCAGTCGGGCGCCCCATACTCAGGTATTGGGAGACACAGACCCAGGACTTTGGTATGTAGATATACACTTTTATTTCAGTCGGGCCGCCCCATACTCAGGTATTGGGAGACACAGAGCCAGGATTTGGTATGTAAATATACACTTTTATCTCAGTCGGGCGCCCCATACTCAGGGATTGGGAGACACAGACCCAGGATTTTGGTATGTAAATATACACTTTTATTTCAGTCGGGCGCCCCCATACTCAGGGATTGGGAGACACAGAGCCAGGATTTGGGTATGTAAATATACACTTTTATTTCAGTCGGGCGCCCCATACTCAGGTATTGGGAGACACAGAGCCAGGATTGGGTATGTAAAATATACACTTTATTTCAGTCGGGCGCCCCATACTCAGGGATTGGGAGACACAGAGCCAGGATTTGGGCATGTAAATATCACACTTTTATTTCAGTCGGGCGCCCCCATACTCAGGTATTGGGAGACACAGAGCCAGGATTTGGGCATGTGAATATACACTTTTATTTCAGTCGGGCGCCCCATACTCAGGTATTGGGAGACACAGACCCAGGATTTGGGCATGTAAATATACACTTTTATTTCAGTCGGGCGCCCCATACTCAGGTATTGGGAGACACAGAGCCAGGATTTGGGTATCGTAATATACACTTTTATTTCAGTCAGGCGCCCCATACTCAGGTATTGGGAGACACAGAGCCAGGATTTGGGTATGTGAATATACACTTTTATTTCAGTCGGGCGCCCCATACTCAGGTATTGGGAGACAGAAGCCAGGAATTTTGGGCATGTGAATATACACTTTTATTTCAGTCGGGCGCCCCATACTCAGGGATTGGGAGACACAGAGCCAGGATTTGGGCATGTAAATATACACTTTTATTTCAGTCGGGCGCCCCATACTCAGGTATTGGGAGACACAGAGCCAGGATTTGGGCATGTAGAATATACACTTTTATTTCAGTCGAGCGCCCCATACTCAGGGATTGGGAGACACAGACCCAGGATTTGGGCATGTAAATATACAGTGGAGGAAATAATTATTTGACCCCTCACTGATTTTGTAAGTTTGTCCAATGAACAAGAAATGAAAAGTCTCAGAACAGTATCATTTCAATGGTAGGTTTATTTAACAGTGGCAGATAGCACATCAAAAGGAAAATCGAAAAAATAACTTTAAATAAAAGATAGCAACTGATTTGCATTTCATTGAGTGAAATAAGTTTTTGAACCATCTAACAAAAAAAGACTTAATACTTAGTGGAAAACCCCTTGTTTGCAAGCACAGAGGTCAAACGTTTCTTGTAATTGATGACCAAGTTTGCGCACATTTTAGGAGGAATGTTGGTCCACTCCTCTTTGCAGATCATCTCTAAATCCCTAAGGTTTCGAGGCTGTCTCTGTGCAACTCTGAGCTTGAGCTCCCTCCATAGGTTTTCTATTGGATTAAGGTCCGGAGACTGACTAGGCCACTCCATCACCTTAATGTGCTTCTTCTTGAGCCACTCCTTTGTTGCCTTTGCTGTATGTTTTGGGTCATTGTCGTGCTGGAACACCATCCACGACCCATTTTCAGTTTCCTGGCAGAGGGAAGGAGGTTGTCGGTCAGGATTTCACGATACATGGCTCCGTCCATTTTCCCGTTAATGCGAATAAGTTGTCCTGTGCCCTTAGCAGAAAAACACCCCCAAGCAAAATGTTTCCACCCCCATGCTTGACGGTGGGGACGGTGTTTTGGGGGTCATAGGCAGCATTTTTCTTCCTCCAAACACAGCGAGTTGAGTTAATGCCAAAGAGCTCTATTTTGGTCTCATCAGACCACAGCACCTTCTCCCAGTCACTCACAGAATCATTCAGGTGTTCATTGGCAAACTTCAGACGGGCCTGCACATGTGCCTTCTTGAGCGGGGGGACTTTGCGAGCCCTGCAGGATTTTAATCCATTGCGGTGTAATGTGTTTCCAATGGTTTTCTTGGTGACTGTGGTCCCTGCTAATTTGAGGTCATTAACTAACTCCTCCCGTGTAGTTCTAGGATGCTTTTTCACCTTTCTCAGAATCATTGACACCCCACGAGGTGAGATCTTGCGTGGAGCCCCAGAGCGAGGTCGATTGATGGTCATTTTGTGCTCCTTCCATTTTCGAACAATCGCACCAACAGTTGTCACCTTCTCTCCCAGCTTCTTGCTAATGGTTCTGTAGCCCATTCCAGCCATGTGCAGGTCTACAATTTTGTCTCTGACATCCTTGGACAGCTCTTTGGTCTTTCCCATGTTGGAGAGTTTGGAGTCTGCTTGATTGATTGATTCTGTGGACAAGTGTCTTTTATACAGGTGACTAGTTAAGACAGGTGTCCTTAATGAGGTTGACTAATTGAGTAGAAGTGTCTAACCACTCTGTGGGAGCCAGAACTCTTAATGGTTGGTAGGGGTTCAAAAACTTATTTCACTCAATGAAATGCAAATCAGTTGCTATCTTTTATTTAAAGTTATTTTTTTCGATTTTCCTTTTGATGTGCTATCTGTCACTGTTAAAATAAACCTACCATTGAAATGATACTGTTCTGAGACTTTTCATTTCTTTGTCATTGGACAAACTTACAAAATCAGTGAGGGGTCAAATAATTATTTCCTCCACTGTACACTTTTATTTCAGTCGGGCGCCCCATACTCAGGTATTGGGAGACACAGAGCCAGGATTTGGGTATGTGAATATACACTTTTATTTCAGTCGGGCGCCCCATTCTCAGGGATTGGGAGACACAGAGCCAGGATTTGGGTATGTAAATATACACTTTTATTTCAGTCGGGCGCCCCATACTCAGGTATTGGGAGACACAGAGCCAGGATTTGGGTATGTAAATAGACACTTTTTATTTCAGTCGGGCGCCCCATACTCAGGGATTGGGAAACACAGACCCAGGATTTGGGTATGTAAATAGACACTTTTATTTCAGTCGGGCGCCCCATACTCAGGTATTGGGAGACACAGAGCCAGGATTTGGGTATGTAGATATACACTTTTATTTCAGTCGGGCGCCCCATACTCAGGTATTGGGAGACACAGAGCCAGGATTTGGGTATGTAGATATACACTTTTATTTCAGTCGGGCGCCCCATACTCAGGTATTGGGAGACACAGAGCCAGGATTTGGGTATGTAGATATACACTTTTATTTCAGTCGGGCGCCCCATACTCAGGTATTGGGAGACACAGACCCAGGATTTGGGTATGTAAATATACACTTTTATTTCAGTCGGGCGCCCCATACTCAGGTATTGGGAGACACAGAGCCAGGATTTGGGCATGTGAATATACACTTTTATTTCAGTCGGGCGCCCATACTCAGTTATTGGGAGACACAGACCCAGGATTTGGCTATGTAAATATACACTTTTATTTCAGTCGGGCGCCCCATACTCAGGTATTGGGAGACACAGAGCCAGGATTTGGGTATGTAGATATACACTTTTATTTCAGTCGGGCGCCCCATACTCAGGTATTGGGAGACACAGAGCCAGGATTTGGATATGTAGATATACACTTTTATTTCAGTCGGGCGCCCCATACTCAGGTATTGGGAGACACAGAGCCAGGATTTGGGTATGTAAATATACACTTTTATTTCACTCGGGCGCCCCATACTCAGGTATTGGGAGACACAGAGCCAGGATTTGGGTATGTAGATATACACTTTTATTTCAGTCGGGCGCCCCATACTCAGGTATTGGGAGACGCAGAGCCAGGATTTGGGTATGTAAATATACACTTTTATTTCAGTCGGGCGCCCCATACTCAGGGATTGGGAGACGCAGACCCAGGATTTGGGTATGTAAATATACACTTTTATTTCAGTCGGGCGCCCCATACTCAGGGATTGGGAGACGCAGACCCAGGATTTGGGTATGTAAATATACACTTTTAATTCAGTCGGGCGCCCCATACTCAGGGATTGGGAGACGCAGAGCCAGGATTTGGGTATGTAAATATACACTTTAATTTCAGTCGGGCGCCCCATACTCAGGTATTGGGAGACACAGACCCAGGATTTGGGTATGTAAATAGACACTTTTATTTCAGTCGGGCGCCCCATACTCAGGGATTGGGAGACACAGAGCCAGGATTTGGGTATGTAAATAGACACTTTTATTTCAGTCGGGCGCCCCATACTCAGGGATTGGGAGACACAGAGCCAGGATTTGGGTATGTAAATAGACACTTTTATTTCAGTCGGGCGCCCCATACTCAGTTATTGGGAAGACACAGACCCAGGATTTGGGTATGTAAATAGACACTTTTATTTCAGTCGGGCGCCCCATACTCAGGTATTGGGAGACACAGAGACAGGATTTGGGTATGTGAATATACACTTTTATTTCAGTCGGGCGCCCCATACTCAGGGATTGGGAGACACAGAGCCAGGATTTGGGTATGTAAATATACACTTTTATTTCAGTCGGGCGCCCCATACTCTGGGATTGGGAGACACAGAGCCAGGATTTTGGTTTGTAGATATACACTTTTATTTCAGTCGGGCGCCCCATACTCAGGTATTGGGAGACACAGACCCAGGATTTGGGTATGTAAATATACACTTTTATTTCAGTCGGGCGCCCCATACTCTGGGATTGGGAGACACAGAGCCAGGATTTGGGTATGTAAATATACACTTTTATTTCAGTCGGGCGCCCCATACTCAGGGATTGGGAGACACAGACCCAGGATTTGGGTATGTAAATATACACTTTTATTTCAGTCGGGCGCCCCATACTCAGGGATTGGGAGACACAGACCCAGGATTTGGGTATGTGAATATACACTTTTATTTCAGTCGGGCGCCCCATACTCAGGGATTGGGAGACACAGAGCCAGGATTTGGGTATGTGAATATACACTTTTATTTCAGTCGGGCGCCCCATACTCAGGGATTGGGAGACACAGAGCCAGGATTTGGGTATGTGAATATACACTTTTATTTCAGTCGGGCGCCCCATACTCAGGGATTGGGAGACACAGAGCCAGGATTTGGGTATGTGAATATACACTTTTATTTCAGTCGGGCGCCCCATACTCAGGTATTGGGAGACACAGAGCCAGGATTTGGGTATGTAAATATACACTTTTATTTCAGTCGGGCGCCCCATACTCAGGTATTGGGAGACACAGAGCCAGGATTTGGGTATGTAGATATACACTTTTATTTCAGTCGGGCGCCCCATACTCAGGTATTAGGAGACACAGAGCCAGTATTTGGGTATGTAAATATACACTTTTATTTCAGTCGGGCGCCCCATACTCAGGGATTGGGAGACACAGAGCCAGGATTTGGGTATGTAAATATACACTTTTATTTCAGTCGGGCGCCCCATACTCAGGGATTGGGAGACACAGACCCAGGATTTGGGTATGTAAATAGACACTTTTATTTCAGTCGGGCGCCCCATACTCAGGTATTGGGAGACACAGAGCCAGGATTTTGGTATGTAGATATACACTTTTATTTCAGTCGGGCGCCCCATACTCAGGTATTGGGAGACACAGACTCAGGATTTGGGTATGTAAATATACACTTTTATTTCAGTCGGGCGCCCCATACTCTGGGATTGGGAGACACAGAGCCAGGATTTGGGTATGTAAATATACACTTTTATTTCAGTCGGGCGCCCCATACTCAGGGATTGGGAGACACAGACCCAGGATTTGGGTATGTAAATATACACTTTTATTTCAGTCGGGCGCCCCATACTCAGGGATTGGGAGACACAGAGCCAGGATTTGGGTATGTGAATATACACTTTTATTTCAGTCGGGCGCCCCATACTCAGGGATTGGGAGACACAGAGCCAGGATTTGGGTATGTGAATATACACTTTTATTTCAGTCGGGCGCCCCATACTCAGGTATTGGGAGACACAGAGCCAGGATTTAGGTATGTAAATATACACTTTTATTTCAGTCGGGCGCCCCATACTCAGGTATTGGGAGACACAGAGCCAGGATTTGGGTATGTAGATATACACTTTTATTTCAGTCGGGCGCCCCATACTCAGGTATTGGGAGACACAGAGCCAGTATTTGGGTATGTAAATATACACTTTTATTTCAGTCGGGCGCCCCATACTCAGGGATTGGGAGACACAGAGCCAGGATTTGGGTATGTAAATATACACTTTTATTTCAGTCGGGCGCCCCATACTCAGGGATTGGGAGACACAGAGCCAGGATTTGGGTATGTGAATATACAATTTTATTTCAGTCGGGCGCCCCATACTCAGTTATTGGGAGACACAGACCCAGGATTTGGCTATGTAAATATACACTTTTATTTCAGTTGGGCGCCCCATACTCAGGTATTTGGAGACACAGAGCCAGGATTTGGGCATGTGAATATACACTTTTATTTCAGTCGGGCGCCCCATACTCAGGTATTGAGAGACGCAGACCCAGGATTTGGGTATGTAAATAGACACTTTTATTTCAGTCGGGCGCCCCATACTCAGGTATTGGGAGACACAGAGCCAGGATTTGGGTATGTAAATATACACTTTTATTTCAGTCGGGCGCCCCATACTCAGTTATTGGGAGACACAGACCAGGATTTGGCTATGTAAATATACACTTTTATTTCAGTCGGGCGCCCCATACTCAGGTATTTGGAGACACAGAGCCAGGATTTGGGCATGTAAATATACACTTTTATTTCAGTCGGGCGCCCCATACTCAGGTATTGGGAGACAGAGCCAGGATTTGGGCATGTGAATATACACTTTTATTTCAGTCGGGCGCCCCATACTCAGGTATTGGGAGACACAGAGCCAGGATTTGGGCATGTGAATATACACTTTTATTTCAGTCGGGCGCCCCATACTCACGTATTGGGAGACACAGAGCCAGGATTTGGGTATGTAGATATACACTTTTATTTCAGTCGGGCGCCCCATACTCAGGTATTGGGAGACACAGAGCCAGGATTTGGACATGTGAATATACACTTTTATTTCAGTCGGGCGCCCCATACTCAGGTATTGGGAGACACAGAGCCAGGATTTGGGCATGTGAATATACACTTTTATTTCAGTCGGGCGCCCCATACTCAGGTATTGGGAGACGCAGACCCAGGATTTGGGCATGTAAATATACACTTTTATTTCAGTCGGGCGCCCCATACTCAGGTATTGGGAGACGCAGAGCCAGGATTTGGGTATGTAAATATACACTTTTATTTCAGTCAGGCGCCCCATACTCAGGTATTGGGAGACGCAGAGCCAGGATTTGGGTATGTAAATAGACACTTTTATTTCAGTCGAGCGCCCCATACTCAGGGATTGGGAGACACAGACCCAGGATTTGGGCATGTAAATATACACTTTTATTTCAGTCGGGCGCCCCATACTCAGGTATTGGGAGACACAGACCCAGGATTTGGGCATGTGAATATACACTTTTATTTCAGTCGGGCGCCCCATACTCAGGTATTGGGAGACACAGAGCCAGGATTTGGGTATGTAAATATACACTTTTATTTCAGTCGAGCGCCCCATACTCAGGGATTGGGAGACACAGACCCAGGATTTGGGTATGTAAATAGACACTTTTATTTCAGTCAGGCGCCCCATACTCAGGTATTGGGAGACAGAGCCAGGATTTGGGCATGTGAATATACACTTTTATTTCAGTCGGGCGCCCCATACTCAGGGATTGGGAGACGCAGACCCAGGATTTGGGTATGTAAATATACACTTTTAATTCAGTCGGGCGCCCCATACTCAGGGATTGGGAGACGCAGAGCCAGGATTTGGGTATGTAAATATACACTTTAATTTCAGTCGGGCGCCCCATACTCAGGTATTGGGAGACACAGACCCAGGATTTGGGTATGTAAATAGACACTTTTATTTCAGTCGGGCGCCCCATACTCAGGGATTGGGAGACACAGAGCCAGGATTTGGGTATGTAAATAGACACTTTTATTTCAGTCGGGCGCCCCATACTCAGGGATTGGGAGACACAGAGCCAGGATTTGGGTATGTAAATAGACACTTTTATTTCAGTCGGGCGCCCCATACTCAGTTATTGGAAGACACAGACCCAGGATTTGGGTATGTAAATAGACACTTTTATTTCAGTCGGGCGCCCCATACTCAGGTATTGGGAGACACAGAGACAGGATTTGGGTATGTGAATATACACTTTTATTTCAGTCGGGCGCCCCATACTCAGGGATTGGGAGACACAGAGCCAGGATTTGGGTATGTAAATATACACTTTTATTTCAGTCGGGCGCCCCATACTCTGGGATTGGGAGACACAGAGCCAGGATTTTGGTTTGTAGATATACACTTTTATTTCAGTCGGGCGCCCCATACTCAGGTATTGGGAGACACAGACCCAGGATTTGGGTATGTAAATATACACTTTTATTTCAGTCGGGCGCCCCATACTCTGGGATTGGGAGACACAGAGCCAGGATTTGGGTATGTAAATATACACTTTTATTTCAGTCGGGCGCCCCATACTCAGGGATTGGGAGACACAGACCCAGGATTTGGGTATGTAAATATACACTTTTATTTCAGTCGGGCGCCCCATACTCAGGGATTGGGAGACACAGACCCAGGATTTGGGTATGTGAATATACACTTTTATTTCAGTCGGGCGCCCCATACTCAGGGATTGGGAGACACAGAGCCAGGATTTGGGTATGTGAATATACACTTTTATTTCAGTCGGGCGCCCCATACTCAGGGATTGGGAGACACAGAGCCAGGATTTGGGTATGTGAATATACACTTTTATTTCAGTCGGGCGCCCCATACTCAGGGATTGGGAGACACAGAGCCAGGATTTGGGTATGTGAATATACACTTTTATTTCAGTCGGGCGCCCCATACTCAGGTATTGGGAGACACAGAGCCAGGATTTGGGTATGTAAATATACACTTTTATTTCAGTCGGGCGCCCCATACTCAGGTATTGGGAGACACAGAGCCAGGATTTGGGTATGTAGATATACACTTTTATTTCAGTCGGGCGCCCCATACTCAGGTATTAGGAGACACAGAGCCAGTATTTGGGTATGTAAATATACACTTTTATTTCAGTCGGGCGCCCCATACTCAGGGATTGGGAGACACAGAGCCAGGATTTGGGTATGTAAATATACACTTTTATTTCAGTCGGGCGCCCCATACTCAGGGATTGGGAGACACAGACCCAGGATTTGGGTATGTAAATAGACACTTTTATTTCAGTCGGGCGCCCCATACTCAGGGATTGGGAGACACAGAGCCAGGATTTGGGTATGTAGATATACACTTTTATTTCAGTCGGGCGCCCCATACTCAGGTATTGGGAGACACAGAGCCAGGATTTTGGTATGTAGATATACACTTTTATTTCAGTCGGGCGCCCCATACTCAGGTATTGGGAGACACAGACTCAGGATTTGGGTATGTAAATATACACTTTTATTTCAGTCGGGCGCCCCATACTCTGGGATTGGGAGACACAGAGCCAGGATTTGGGTATGTAAATATACACTTTTATTTCAGTCGGGCGCCCCATACTCAGGGATTGGGAGACACAGACCCAGGATTTGGGTATGTAAATATACACTTTTATTTCAGTCGGGCGCCCCATACTCAGGGATTGGGAGACACAGAGCCAGGATTTGGGTATGTGAATATACACTTTTATTTCAGTCGGGCGCCCCATACTCAGGGATTGGGAGACACAGAGCCAGGATTTGGGTATGTGAATATACACTTTTATTTCAGTCGGGCGCCCCATACTCAGGTATTGGGAGACACAGAGCCAGGATTTAGGTATGTAAATATACACTTTTATTTCAGTCGGGCGCCCCATACTCAGGTATTGGGAGACACAGAGCCAGGATTTGGGTATGTAGATATACACTTTTATTTCAGTCGGGCGCCCCATACTCAGGTATTGGGAGACACAGAGCCAGTATTTGGGTATGTAAATATACACTTTTATTTCAGTCGGGCGCCCCATACTCAGGGATTGGGAGACACAGAGCCAGGATTTGGGTATGTAAATATACACTTTTATTTCAGTCGGGCGCCCCATACTCAGGGATTGGGAGACACAGAGCCAGGATTTGGGTATGTGAATATACAATTTTATTTCAGTCGGGCGCCCCATACTCAGTTATTGGGAGACACAGACCCAGGATTTGGCTATGTAAATATACACTTTTATTTCAGTTGGGCGCCCCATACTCAGGTATTTGGAGACACAGAGCCAGGATTTGGGCATGTGAATATACACTTTTATTTCAGTCGGGCGCCCCATACTCAGGTATTGAGAGACGCAGACCCAGGATTTGGGTATGTAAATAGACACTTTTATTTCAGTCGGGCGCCCCATACTCAGGTATTGGGAGACACAGAGCCAGGATTTGGGTATGTAAATATACACTTTTATTTCAGTCGGGCGCCCCATACTCAGTTATTGGGAGACACAGACCCAGGATTTGGCTATGTAAATATACACTTTTATTTCAGTCGGGCGCCCCATACTCAGGTATTTGGAGACACAGAGCCAGGATTTGGGCATGTAAATATACACTTTTATTTCAGTCGGGCGCCCCATACTCAGGTATTGGGAGACACAGAGCCAGGATTTGGGCATGTGAATATACACTTTTATTTCAGTCGGGCGCCCCATACTCAGGTATTGGGAGACACAGAGCCAGGATTTGGGTATGTAAATATACACTTTTATTTCAGTCGAGCGCCCCATACTCAGGGATTGGGAGACACAGACCCAGGATTTGGGTATGTAAATAGACACTTTTATTTCAGTCAGGCGCCCCATACTCAGGTATTGGGAGACACAGAGCCAGGATTTGGGCATGTGAATATACACTTTTATTTCAGTCGGGCGCCCCATACTCAGGGATTGGGAGACACAGAGCCAGGATTTGGGCATGTAAATATACACTTTTATTTCAGTCGGGCGCCCCATACTCAGGTATTGGGAGACACAGAGCCAGGATTTGGGCATGTAAATATACACTTTTATTTCAGTCGGGCGCCCCATACTCAGGTATTGTGAGACACAGAGCCAGGATTTGGGCATGTGAATATACACTTTTATTTCAGTCGGGCGCCCCATACTCAGGTATTGGGAGACAGAGCCAGGATTTGGGCATGTGAATATACACTTTTATTTCAGTCGGGCGCCCCATACTCAGGGATTGGGAGACACAGAGCCAGGATTTGGGCATGTAAATATACACTTTTATTTCAGTCGAGCGCCCCATACTCAGGTATTGGGAGACACAGAGCCAGGATTTGGGCATGTAAATATACACTTTTATTTCAGTCGGGCGCCCCATACTCAGGTATTGGGAGACACAGAGCCAGGATTTGGGTATGTAGATTTACACTTTTATTTCAGTCGAGCGCCCCATACTCAGGTATTGGGAGACACAGAGCCAGGATTTGGGTATGTAGATTTACACTTTTATTTCAGTCGGGCGCCCCATACTCAGGTATTGGGAGACACAGAGCCAGGATTTTGGTATGTAGATATACACTTTTATTTCAGTCGGGCGCCCCATACTCAGGTATTGGGAGACACAGACCCAGGATTTGGGTATGTAAATATACACTTTTATTTCAGTCGGGCGCCCCATACTCAGAGATTGGGAGACACAGAGCCAGGATTTGGGCATGTGAATATACACTTTTATTTCAGTCGGGCGCCCCATACTCAGTTATTGGGAGACACAGACCCCGGATTTGGCTATGTAAATATACACTTTTATTTCAGTCGGGCGCCCCATACTCAGGTATTGGGAGACACAGAGCCAGGATTTGGGTATGTAGATATACACTTTTATTTCAGTCGGTCGCCCCATACTCAGGTATTGGGAGACGCAGAGCCAGGATTTTGATATGTAGATATACACTTTTATTTCAGTCGGGCGCCCCATACTCAGGTATTGGGAGACACAGAGCCAGGATTTGGGTATGTAGATATACACTTTTATTTCAGTCGGGCGCCCCATACTCAGGTATTGGGAGACGCAGAGCCAGGATTTGGGTATGTAAATATACACTTTTATTTCAGTCGGGCGCCCCATACTCAGGTATTGGGAGACACAGACCCAGGATTTGGCTATGTAAATATACACTTTTATTTCAGTCGGGCGCCCCATACTCAGGTATTGGGAGACACAGAGCCAGGATTTTGGTATGTAAATATACACTTTTATTTCAGTCGGGCGCCCCATACTCAGGGATTGGGAGACACAGACCCAGGATTTGGGTATGTAAATAGACACTTTTATTTCAGTCGGGCGCCCCATACTCAGGTATTGGGAGACACAGAGCCAGGATTTGGGTATGTAAATATACACTTTTATTTCAGTCGGGCGCCCCATACTCAGGGATTGGGAGACGCAGAGCCAGGATTTGGGTATGTAAATATACACTTTTATTTCAGTCGGGCGCCCCATACTCAGGTATTGGGAGACACAGAGCCAGGATTTGGGTATGTAAATATACACTTTTATTTCAGTCGGGCGCCCCATACTCAGGGATTGGGAGACACAGAGCCAGGATTTGGGTATGTGAATATACACTTTTATTTCAGTCGGGCGCCCCATTCTCAGGGATTGGGAGACACAGAGCCAGGATTTGGGTATGTAAATATACACTTTTATTTCAGTCGGGCGCCCCATACTCAGGTATTGGGAGACACAGAGCCAGTATTTGGGTATGTAGATATACACTTTTATTTCAGTCGGGCGCCCCATACTCAGGTATTGGGAGACACAGAGCCAGGATTTGGGTATGTAGATATACACTTTTATTTCAGTCGGGCGCCCCATACTCAGGTATTGGGAGACACAGAGCCAGGATTTGGGTATGTAGATATACACTTTTATTTCAGTCGGGCGCCCCATACTCAGGTATTGGGAGACACAGAGCCAGGATTTTGGTATGTAGATATACACTTTTATTTCAGTCGGGCGCCCCATACTCAGGTATTGGGAGACACAGACCCAGGATTTGGGTATGTAAATATACACTTTTATTTCAGTCGGGCGCCCCATACTCAGGGATTGGGAGACACAAAGCCAGGATTTGGGCATGTGAATATACACTTTTATTTCAGTCGGGCGCCCCATACTCAGTTATTGGGAGACACAGACCCAGGATTTGGGTATGTAAATATACACTTTTATTTCACTCGGGCGCCCCATACTCAGGTATTGGGAGACACAGAGCCAGGATTTGGGTATGTAGATATACACTTTTATTTCAGTCGGGCGCCCCATACTCAGGTATTGGGAGACGCAGAGCCAGGATTTGGGTATGTAAATATACACTTTTATTTCAGTCGGGCGCCCCATACTCAGGGATTGGGAGACGCAGAGCCAGGATTTGGGTATGTAAATATACACTTTAATTTCAGTCGGGCGCCCCATACTCAGGTATTGGGAGACACAGAGCCAGGATTTGGGTATGTAAATAGACACTTTTATTTCAGTCGGGCGCCCCATACTCAGGGATTGGGAGACACAGAGCCAGGATTTGGGTATGTAAATAGACACTTTTATTTCAGTCGGGCGCCCCATACTCAGTTATTGGGAGACACAGACCCAGGATTTGGGTATGTAAATATACACTTTTATTTCACTCGGGCGCCCCATACTCAGGTATTGGGAGACACAGAGCCAGGATTTGGGTATGTAGATATACACTTTTATTTCAGTCGGGCGCCCCATACTCAGGTATTGGGAGACGCAGAGCCAGGATTTGGGTATGTAAATATACACTTTTATTTCAGTCGGGCGCCCCATACTCAGGGATTGGGAGACGCAGACCCAGGATTTGGGTATGTAAATATACACTTTTATTTCAGTCGGGCGCCCCATACTCAGGGATTGGGAGACGCAGACCCAGGATTTGGGTATGTAAATATACACTTTTATTTCAGTCGGGCGCCCCATACTCAGGGATTGGGAGACGCAGAGCCAGGATTTGGGTATGTAAATATACACTTTAATTTCAGTCGGGCGCCCCATACTCAGGGATTGGGAGACACAGAGCCAGGATTTGGGTATGTAAATAGACACTTTTATTTCAGTCGGGCGCCCCATACTCAGGGATTGGGAGACACAGAGCCAGGATTTGGGTATGTAAATAGACACTTTTATTTCAGTCGGGCGCCCCATACTCAGGGATTGGGAGACACAGAGCCAGGATTTGGGTATGTAAATAGACACTTTTATTTCAGTCGGGCGCCCCATACTCAGGGATTGGGAGACGCAGACCCAGGATTTGGGTATGTAAATATACACTTTTATTTCAGTCGGGCGCCCCATACTCAGGGATTGGGAGACGCAGACCCAGGATTTGGGTATGTAAATATACACTTTTATTTCAGTCGGGCGCCCCATACTCAGGGATTGGGAGACGCAGAGCCAGGATTTGGGTATGTAAATATACACTTTAATTTCAGTCGGGCGCCCCATACTCAGGTATTGGGAGACAAAGACCCAGGATTTGGGTATGTAAATATACACTTTTATTTCAGTCGGGCGCCCCATACTCAGGGATTGGGAGACACAGACCCAGGATTTGGGTATGTAAATATACACTTTTATTTCAGTCGGGCGCCCCATACTCAGGGATTGGGAGACACAGAGCCAGGATTTGGGTATGTAAATAGACACTTTTATTTCAGTCGGGCGCCCCATTCTCAGTTATTGGAAGACACAGACCCAGGTTTTGGGTATGTAAATAGACACTTTTATTTCAGTCGGGCGCCCCATACTCAGGTATTGGGAGACACAGAGACAGGATTTGGGTATGTGAATATACACTTTTATTTCAGTCGGGCGCCCCATACTCAGGGATTGGGAGACACAGAGCCAGGATTTGGGTATGTAAATATACACTTTTATTTCAGTCGGGCGCCCATACTCTGGGATTGGGAGACACAGAGCCAGGATTTGGGTATGTAGATATACACTTTTATTTCAGTCGGGCGCCCCATACTCAGGTATTGGGAGACACAGACCCAGGATTTGGGTATGTAAATATACACTTTTATTTCAGTCGGGCGCCCCATACTCTGGGATTGGGAGACACAGAGCCAGGATTTGGGTATGTAAATATACACTTTTATTTCAGTCGGGCGCCCCATACTCAGGGATTGGGAGACACAGACCCAGGATTTGGGTATGTAAATATACACTTTTATTTCAGTCGGGCGCCCCATACTCAGGGATTGGGAGACACAGAGCCAGGATTTGGGTATGTGAATATACACTTTTATTTCAGTCGGGCGCCCCATACTCAGGGATTGGGAGACACAGAGCCAGGATTTGGGTATGTGAATATACACTTTTATTTCAGTCGGGCGCCCCATACTCAGGGATTGGGAGACACAGAGCCAGGATTTGGGTATGTGAATATACACTTTTATTTCAGTCGGGCGCCCCATACTCAGGGATTGGGAGACACAGAGCCAGGATTTGGGTATGTAAATATACACTTTTATTTCAGTCGGGCGCCCCATACTCAGGGATTGGGAGACACAGAGCCAGGATTTGGGTATGTGAATATACAATTTTATTTCAGTCGGGCGCCCCATACTCAGTTATTGGGAGACGCAGACCCAGGATTTGGGTATGTAAATATACACTTTTATTTCAGTCGGGCGCCCCATACTCAGGGATTGGGAGACGCAGACCCAGGATTTGGGTATGTAAATATACACTTTAATTTCAGTCGGGCGCCCCATACTCAGGTATTGGGAGACACAGACCCAGGATTTGGGTATGTAAATATACACTTTCATTTCAGTCGGGCGCCCCATACTCAGAAATTGGGAGACACAGAGCCAGGATTTGGGTATGTAAATAGACACTTTTATTTCAGTCGGGCGCCCCATACTCAGGGATTGGGAGACGCAGACCCAGGATTTGGGTATGTAAATATACACTTTTATTTCAGTCGGGCGCCCCATACTCAGGGATTGGGAGACGCAGACCCAGGATTTGGGTATGTAAATATACACTTTTATTTCAGTCGGGCGCCCCATACTCAGGGATTGGGAGACGCAGAGCCAGGATTTGGGTATGTAAATATACACTTTAATTTCAGTCGGGCGCCCCATACTCAGGTATTGGGAGACACAGACCCAGGATTTGGGTATGTAAATAGACACTTTTATTTCAGTCGGGCGCCCCATACTCAGGGATTGGGAGACACAGAGCCAGGATTTGGGTATGTAAATAGACACTTTTATTTCAGTCGGGCGCCCCATACTCAGTTATTGGAAGACACAGACCCAGGATTTGGCTATGTAAATATACACTTTTATTTCAGTCGGGCGCCCCATACTCAGGGATTGGGAGACACAGACCCAGGATTTGGGTATGTAAATAGACACTTTTATTTCAGTCGGGCGCCCCATACTCAGGGATTGGGAGACACAGAGCCAGGATTTGGGTATGTAGATATACACTTTTATTTCAGTCGGGCGCCCCATACTCAGGTATTGGGAGACACAGAGCCAGGATTTTGGTATGTAGATATACACTTTTATTTCAGTCGGGCGCCCCATACTCAGGTATTGGGAGACACAGACTCAGGATTTGGGTATGTAAATATACACTTTTATTTCAGTCGGGCGCCCCATACTCTGGGATTGGGAGACACAGAGCCAGGATTTGGGTATGTAAATATACACTTTTATTTCAGTCGGGCGCCCCATACTCAGGGATTGGGAGACACAGACCCAGGATTTGGGTATGTAAATATACACTTTTATTTCAGTCGGGCGCCCCATACTCAGGGATTGGGAGACACAGAGCCAGGATTTGGGTATGTGAATATACACTTTTATTTCAGTCGGGCGCCCCATACTCAGGGATTTTGAGACACAGAGCCAGGATTTGGGTATGTGAATATACACTTTTATTTCAGTCGGGCGCCCCATACTCAGGGATTGGGAGACACAGAGCCAGGATTTGGGTATGTGAATATACACTTTTATTTCAGTCGGGCGCCCCATACTCAGGTATTGGGAGACACAGAGCCAGGATTTGGGTATGTAAATATACACTTTTATTTCAGTCGGGCGCCCCATACTCAGGTATTGGGAGACACAGAGCCAGGATTTGGGTATGTAGATATACACTTTTATTTCAGTCGGGCGCCCCATACTCAGGTATTGGGAGACACAGAGCCAGTATTTGGGTATGTAAATATACACTTTTATTTCAGTCGGGCGCCCCATACTCAGGGATTGGGAGACACAGAGCCAGGATTTGGGTATGTAAATATACACTTTTATTTCAGTCGGGCGCCCCATACTCAGGTATTGGGAGACAGAGCCAGGATTTGGGCATGTGAATATACACTTTTATTTCAGTCGGGCGCCCCATACTCAGGGATTGGGAGACACAGAGCCAGGATTTGGGCATGTAAATATACACTTTTATTTCAGTCGGGCGCCCCATACTCAGGTATTGGGAGACACAGAGCCAGGATTTGGGCATGTGAATATACACTTTTATTTCAGTCGGGCGCCCCATACTCAGGGATTGGGAGACACAGAGCCAGGATTTGGGCATGTAAATATACACTTTTATTTCAGTCGGGCGCCCCATACTCAGGTATTGGGAGACACAGAGCCAGGATTTGGGCATGTGAATATACACTTTTATTTCAGTCGGGCGCCCCATACTCAGGTATTGGGAGACAGAGCCAGGATTTGGGCATGTGAATATACACTTTTATTTCAGTCGGGCGCCCCATACTCAGGGATTGGGAGACACAGAGCCAGGATTTGGGCATGTAAATATACACTTTTATTTCAGTCGGGCGCCCCATACTCAGGTATTGTGAGACACAGAGCCAGGATTTGGGCATGTGAATATACACTTTTATTTCAGTCGGGCGCCCCATACTCAGGTATTGGGAGACAGAGCCAGGATTTGGGCATGTGAATATACACTTTTATTTCAGTCGGGCGCCCCATACTCAGGGATTGGGAGACACAGAGCCAGGATTTGGGCATGTAAATATACACTTTTATTTCAGTCGGGCGCCCCATACTCAGGTATTGGGAGACACAGAGCCAGGATTTGGGCATGTGAATATACACTTTTATTTCAGTCGAGCGCCCCATACTCAGGGATTGGGAGACACAGACCCAGGATTTGGGCATGTAAATATACACTTTTATTTCAGTCGGGCGCCCCATACTCAGGGATTGGGAGACACAGAGCCAGGATTTGGGCATGTAAATATACACTTTTATTTCAGTCGGGCGCCCCATACTCAGGTATTGGGAGACACAGAGCCAGGATTTGGGCATGTGAATATACACTTTTATTTCAGTCGGGCGCCCCATACTCAGGTATTGGGAGACAGAGCCAGGATTTGGGCATGTGAATATACACTTTTATTTCAGTCGGGCGCCCCATACTCAGGGATTGGGAGACACAGAGCCAGGATTTGGGCATGTAAATATACACTTTTATTTCAGTCGGGCGCCCCATACTCAGGTATTGTGAGACACAGAGCCAGGATTTGGGCATGTGAATATACACTTTTATTTCAGTCGGGCGCCCCATACTCAGGTATTGGGAGACAGAGCCAGGATTTGGGCATGTGAATATACACTTTTATTTCAGTCGGGCGCCCCATACTCAGGGATTGGGAGACACAGAGCCAGGATTTGGGCATGTAAATATACACTTTTATTTCAGTCGGGCGCCCCATACTCAGGTATTGGGAGACACAGAGCCAGGATTTGGGCATGTGAATATACACTTTTATTTCAGTCGGGCGCCCCATACTCAGGGATTGGGAGACACAGACCCAGGATTTGGGCATGTAAATATACACTTTTATTTCAGTCGGGCGCCCCATACTCAGGTATTGGGAGACGCAGAGCCAGGATTTGGGTATGTGAATATACACTTTTATTTCAGTCGGGCGCCCCATACTCAGGTATTGGGAGACGCAGACCCAGGATTTGGGTATGTAAATATACACTTTTATTTCAGTCGGGCGCCCCATACTCAGGTATTGGGAGACACAGAGCCAGGATTTGGGTATGTAAATATACACTTTTATTTCAGTCGGGCGCCCCATACTCAGGTATTGGGAGACGCAGAGCCAGGATTTGGGCATGTGAATATACACTTTTATTTCAGTCGGGCGCCCCATACTCAGGTATTGGGAGACGCAGACCCAGGATTTGGGTATGTAAATATACACTTTTATTTCAGTCGGGCGCCCCATACTCAGGTATTGGGAGACACAGAGCCAGGATTTGGGTATGTAAATATACACTTTTATTTCAGTCGGGCGCCCCATACTCAGGTATTGGGAGACACAGAGCCAGGATTTGGGCATGTGAATATACACTTTTATTTCAGTCGGGCGCCCCATACTCAGGTATTGGGAGACAGAGCCAGGATTTGGGCATGTAAATATACACTTTTATTTCAGTCGGGCGCCCCATACTCAGGGATTGGGAGACACAGAGCCAGGATTTGGGCATGTGAATATACACTTTTATTTCAGTCGAGCGCCCCATACTCAGGTATTGTGAGACACAGAGCCAGGATTTGGGTATGTAAATATACACTTTTATTTCAGTCGGGCGCCCCATACTCAGGTATTGGGAGACACAGAGCCAGGATTTGGGTATGTAGATATACACTTTTATTTCAGTCGGGCGCCCCATACTCAGGTATTGGGAGACACAGAGCCAGTATTTGGGTATGTAAATATACACTTTTATTTCAGTCGGGCGCCCCATACTCAGGGATTGGGAGACACAGAGCCAGGATTTGGGTATGTAAATATACACTTTTATTTCAGTCGGGCGCCCCATACTCAGGTATTGGGAGACAGAGCCAGGATTTGGGCATGTGAATATACACTTTTATTTCAGTCGGGCGCCCCATACTCAGGGATTGGGAGACACAGAGCCAGGATTTGGGCATGTAAATATACACTTTTATTTCAGTCGGGCGCCCCATACTCAGGTATTGGGAGACACAGAGCCAGGATTTGGGCATGTGAATATACACTTTTATTTCAGTCGGGCGCCCCATACTCAGGGATTGGGAGACACAGAGCCAGGATTTGGGCATGTAAATATACACTTTTATTTCAGTCGGGCGCCCCATACTCAGGTATTGGGAGACACAGAGCCAGGATTTGGGCATGTGAATATACACTTTTATTTCAGTCGGGCGCCCCATACTCAGGTATTGGGAGACAGAGCCAGGATTTGGGCATGTGAATATACACTTTTATTTCAGTCGGGCGCCCCATACTCAGGGATTGGGAGACACAGAGCCAGGATTTGGGCATGTAAATATACACTTTTATTTCAGTCGGGCGCCCCATACTCAGGTATTGTGAGACACAGAGCCAGGATTTGGGCATGTGAATATACACTTTTATTTCAGTCGGGCGCCCCATACTCAGGTATTGGGAGACAGAGCCAGGATTTGGGCATGTGAATATACACTTTTATTTCAGTCGGGCGCCCCATACTCAGGGATTGGGAGACACAGAGCCAGGATTTGGGCATGTAAATATACACTTTTATTTCAGTCGGGCGCCCCATACTCAGGTATTGGGAGACACAGAGCCAGGATTTGGGCATGTGAATATACACTTTTATTTCAGTCGAGCGCCCCATACTCAGGGATTGGGAGACACAGACCCAGGATTTGGGCATGTAAATATACACTTTTATTTCAGTCGGGCGCCCCATACTCAGGGATTGGGAGACACAGAGCCAGGATTTGGGCATGTAAATATACACTTTTATTTCAGTCGGGCGCCCCATACTCAGGTATTGGGAGACACAGAGCCAGGATTTGGGCATGTGAATATACACTTTTATTTCAGTCGGGCGCCCCATACTCAGGTATTGGGAGACAGAGCCAGGATTTGGGCATGTGAATATACACTTTTATTTCAGTCGGGCGCCCCATACTCAGGGATTGGGAGACACAGAGCCAGGATTTGGGCATGTAAATATACACTTTTATTTCAGTCGGGCGCCCCATACTCAGGTATTGTGAGACACAGAGCCAGGATTTGGGCATGTGAATATACACTTTTATTTCAGTCGGGCGCCCCATACTCAGGTATTGGGAGACAGAGCCAGGATTTGGGCATGTGAATATACACTTTTATTTCAGTCGGGCGCCCCATACTCAGGGATTGGGAGACACAGAGCCAGGATTTGGGCATGTAAATATACACTTTTATTTCAGTCGGGCGCCCCATACTCAGGTATTGGGAGACACAGAGCCAGGATTTGGGCATGTGAATATACACTTTTATTTCAGTCGGGCGCCCCATACTCAGGGATTGGGAGACACAGACCCAGGATTTGGGCATGTAAATATACACTTTTATTTCAGTCGGGCGCCCCATACTCAGGTATTGGGAGACGCAGAGCCAGGATTTGGGTATGTGAATATACACTTTTATTTCAGTCGGGCGCCCCATACTCAGGTATTGGGAGACGCAGACCCAGGATTTGGGTATGTAAATATACACTTTTATTTCAGTCGGGCGCCCCATACTCAGGTATTGGGAGACACAGAGCCAGGATTTGGGTATGTAAATATACACTTTTATTTCAGTCGGGCGCCCCATACTCAGGTATTGGGAGACGCAGAGCCAGGATTTGGGCATGTGAATATACACTTTTATTTCAGTCGGGCGCCCCATACTCAGGTATTGGGAGACGCAGACCCAGGATTTGGGTATGTAAATATACACTTTTATTTCAGTCGGGCGCCCCATACTCAGGTATTGGGAGACACAGAGCCAGGATTTGGGTATGTAAATATACACTTTTATTTCAGTCGGGCGCCCCATACTCAGGTATTGGGAGACACAGAGCCAGGATTTGGGCATGTGAATATACACTTTTATTTCAGTCGGGCGCCCCATACTCAGGTATTGGGAGACAGAGCCAGGATTTGGGCATGTAAATATACACTTTTATTTCAGTCGGGCGCCCCATACTCAGGGATTGGGAGACACAGAGCCAGGATTTGGGCATGTGAATATACACTTTTATTTCAGTCGAGCGCCCCATACTCACGTATTGGGAGACACAGAGCCAGGATTTGGGTATGTAAATATACACTTTTATTTCAGTTGGGCGCCCCATACTCACGTATTGGGAGACACAGAGCCAGGATTTGGGTATGTAAATATACACTTTTATTTCAGTTGGGAACCTACTGTTCAGGCTATGGAAGGGACACCCTACAAACTAAGGACCCCCTTGTTTAAACTAGACTTAGAAACAGCAGCAGCAGTAGTGAGTGAAACCATGGCTGATGAATGAGCGGATCATTCTAAGAGATATGGCAGCATAGTAACTGCACTTAATCAAAAAGCCACACATACAAAGCAATGCTCTGTGTACAGAATAGGCTATGTATGTACTGTACATCTAAAGGCAAATAAATGCCATATAAACCTCTCTCATCAACAGGGTACACTGCCTCTTTAATAGCAGCCTTTCTTATGTCACAATTGAAGTGGCAGTTGGTTGAGTCGGTTGGTTGAGTCGGTTGGTTGAGTCGGTTGGTTGAGTCGGTTGGTTGAGTCGGTTGGTTGTCATTGCAGTGAAAGCTAAGAGCAGATACCCTCTGAGAGATTTATTGGCAGATAAACCTTATTTTAGCTGTAAAAGGACTGGAAATATTTGGGTGATGGCCCCGCAGACTAGCAGATGTTGATCCTCTCACTACTTTTTGCGAATTTGGAGAGTTTTCCCCAAAAATGGGCTTTGGAGATGACTTTAATCTTAGCGCTGGTTGGAGAAACAGAGCCAGGATTTGGGTATGTAAATATACACTTTTATTTCAATTGTGAACCCCAGGGAAGTGGCAGTTGGTTGGGTCCGTTGGTTGTCATTGCAGTGAAAGCTAAGAGCAGATACCCTCTGAGATATTTTTTATCAGATAAACCTTATTTTAGCTGTAAAAAGACTGGAAATATTTGGGTGATGGCCCCGCAGACTAGCAGCTATTGATCCTCTCACTAATTTTGGCGAATTTGGAGAATTTTCCCCTAAAATGGGCTTTGGAGATTACTTTAATCTTAGTGCTGGTTGGGAAACACAGAGCCAGGATTTGGGTATGTAAATATACACTTTTATTTCAGTCGGGCGCCCCATACTCAGGGATTGGGAGACACAGAGCCAGGATTTGGGTATGTAAACATACACTTTTATTTCAGTCGGGCGCCCCATACTCAGGTATTGGGAGACACAGAGCCAGGATTTGGGTATGTAAATATACACTTTTATTTCAGTCGGGCGCCCCATACTCAGGTATTGGGAGACACAGAGCCAGGATTTGGGTATGTAAATATACACTTTTATTTGAGTCGGGCGCCCCATACTCAGGGATTGGGAAACACAGACCCAGGATTTGGGTATGTAAATATACACTTTTATTTCAGTCGGGCGCCCCATACTCAGGTATTGGGAGACACAGAGACAGGATTTGGGTATGTGAATATACACTTTTATTTCATTTGGGCGCCCCATACTCAGGTATTGGGAGACACAGAGCCAGTATTTGGGTATGTAGATATACACTTTTATTTCAGTCGGGCGCCCCATACTCAGGTATTGGGAGACACAGAGCCAGGATTTTGGTATGTAGATATACACTTTTATTTCAGTCGGGCGCCCCATACTCAGGTATTGGGAGACACAGAGCCAGGATTTTGGTATGCAGATATATACTTTTATTTCAGTCGGGCGCCCCATACTCAGGTATTGGGAGACACAGACCCAGGATTTGGGTATGTAAATATACACTTTTATTTCAGTCGGGCGCCCCATACTCAGGGATTGGGAGACACAGAGCCAGGATTTGGGCATGTGAATATACACTTTTATTTCAGTCGGGCGCCCCATACTCAGGTATTGGGAGACGCAGACCCAGGATTTGGCTATGTAAATATACACTTTTATTTCAGTCGGGCGCCCCATACTCAGGTATTGGGAGACACAGAGCCAGGATTTGGGTATGTAAATATACACTTTCATTTCAATTGTGAACCCCAGGGAAGTGGCAGTTGGTTGGGTCCGTTGGTTGTCATTGCAGTGAAAGCTAAGAGCAGATACCCTCTGAGATATTTTTTATCAGATAAACCTTATTTTAGCTGTAAAAAGACTGGAAATATTTGGGTGATGGCCCCGCAGACTAGCAGCTATTGATCCTCTCACTAATTTTGGCGAATTTGGAGAATTTTCCCCTAAAATGGGCTTTGGAGATTACTTTAATCTTAGTGCTGGTTGGGAAACACAGAGCCAGGATTTGGGTATGTAAATATACACTTTTATTTCAGTCGGGCGCCCCATACTCAGGGATTGGGAGACACAGAGCCAGGATTTGGGTATGTAAACATACACTTTTATTTCAGTCGGGCGCCCCATACTCAGGTATTGGGAGACACAGAGCCAGGATTTGGGTATGTAAATATACACTTTTATTTCAGTCGGGCGCCCCATACTCAGGTATTGGGAGACACAGAGCCAGGATTTGGGTATGTAAATATACACTTTTATTTCAGTCGGGCGCCCCATACTCAGGGATTGGGAAACACAGACCCAGGATTTGGGTATGTAAATATACACTTTTATTTCAGTCGGGCGCCCCATACTCAGGTATTGGGAGACACAGAGACAGGATTTGGGTATGTGAATATACACTTTTATTTCATTTGGGCGCCCCATACTCAGGTATTGGGAGACACAGAGCCAGTATTTGGGTATGTAGATATACACTTTTATTTCAGTCGGGCGCCCCATACTCAGGTATTGGGAGACACAGAGCCAGGATTTTGGTATGTAGATATACACTTTTATTTCAGTCGGGCGCCCCATACTCAGGTATTGGGAGACACAGAGCCAGGATTTTGGTATGCAGATATATACTTTTATTTCAGTCGGGCGCCCCATACTCAGGTATTGGGAGACACAGACCCAGGATTTGGGTATGTAAATATACACTTTTATTTCAGTCGGGCGCCCCATACTCAGGGATTGGGAGACACAGAGCCAGGATTTGGGCATGTGAATATACACTTTTATTTCAGTCGGGCGCCCCATACTCAGGTATTGGGAGACGCAGACCCAGGATTTGGCTATGTAAATATACACTTTTATTTCAGTCGGGCGCCCCATACTCAGGTATTGGGAGACACAGAGCCAGGATTTGGGTATGTAAATATACACTTTCATTTCAATTGTGAACCCCAGGGAAGTGGCAGTTGGTTGAGTCCGTTGGTTGTCATTGCAGTGAAAGCTAAGAGCAGATACCCTCTGAGAGATTTTTTGCCAGATAAACCTTATTTTAGCTGTAAAAAGACTGGAAATATTTGGGTGATGGCCCTGCAGACTAGCAGGTATTGATCCTCTCACTAATTTTGGCGAATTTGGAGAATTTAACCCTAAAATGGGCTTTGGAGATTACTTTAATCTTAGCGCTGGTTGGGAAACACAGAGCCAGGATTTGGCTATGTAAATATACACTTTTATTTCAGTCGGGCGCCCCATACTCAGGGATTGGGAGACACAGAGCCAGGATTTGGGTATGTAAATATACACTTTTATTTCAGTCGGGCGCCCCATACTCAGGGATTGGGAGACACAGAGCCAGGATTTGGGTATGTGAATATACACTTTTATTTCAGTCGGGCGCCCCATACTCAGTTATTGGAAGACACAGACCCAGGATTTGGGTATGTAAATATACACTTTTATTTCAGTCGGGCGCCCCATACTCAGGGATTGGGAGACACAGAGCCAGGATTTGGGTATGTAAATATACACTTTTATTTCAGTTGGGCGCCCCATACTCAGGTATTGGGAGACGCAGAGCCAGGATTTGGGTATGTAAATATACACTTTTATTTCAGTTGGGCGCCCCATACTCAGGTATTGGGAGACGCAGAGCCAGGATTTGGGTATGTAGATATACACTTTTATTTCAGTCGGGCGCCCCATACTCAGGGATTGGGAGACGCAGACCCAGGATTTGGGTATGTGAATATACACTTTTGTTTCAGTCGGGCACCCCATAAAATTGTTACATTTGGGGATCCCTGTGCCACACTATAAATTACTTTATTTTTGTTGGCAGTATTGATACCTTAGAGTTTTGCCCCCAGGTATCTGCTGCTTCTCTTATGTACTAACCTTAACATGTAATTGAATATAACGGAATAAATACCAATACTTTTTGCTTACACAAAACAACATTTATTAGTATGTCTCATGCACTCTCCCTTTATGTGCCCTAGCCACGGAGGGAAAATGGGTACATTTAAGGGGCAGTATGGACTAAGACAATGTATTGCTACTTTTTATCCAGTAAAACAGCCCTATGGCCTAGTTGCACCTTGAGCACTTAGTGGCCATTTGTCCAATAACTTATGCTATCAGCCCCATAACAAATCGTATTTTGCTTTTGGCCTGTTTTTCTATCTCTCTGCCCCGCATTAAATATTTTGTATGGCAGGGAGGCAATTATTAACGCTGGAAAGTAAGCCAAGGTGATCAATCAAATTTTTGCTGCAATCAGTTATCTGACCAGACCTAATCGCTAACTGTTTGCTATGGGTTACTGAGCAGATGATAAATGAGTCCAACTGTATTTTCTCTTTTTTGACTCCAACAGGCAATTTTACTTACTAGGGACACAGGGCCTGATTTATTATTTTTAAGTATTGGAGAAGGTAATACTTAGGGTGTTCACTCAGTAGCTTTAAAGCTAAAAATATTTCAAAAAATGCATTTTAACATTTTGAGAGTCACTGACTGTGCCTTTAGGCCAATGAGTGGGATGAAAATGTTGTCACTTAATGAAATTCATTGGTTTCATTTGTACAAAGCACCTCTGTCTGTCTGCACAGCATCCAACTTCTGTCACTACCATTCATACGTATAGGTGGGAGCTGCCATACTGCCTTTGTGACCATATAGCAACCAACAGGCTATCAAAAATATGGCAGTTCTATGGCAGTGAAAACTTCTTTGTATTAAGTCTGAAGTACAGAGTAGTTCAGTTCTGCACAGTATGCCTTCCTTACTATCAACAACTATCACACACTTACAGCACTGTTACTGCTTGGCTAAACTATAAAAAATGTCCAACAATAACAGACCCTTCACTGGACACATTTCCTCTTAGTGGATACAACTTACTTTCCATTCCTTCCCTTATTGGTCTAATTCCAAGAGAAAAAAAAAATGTATAGATTCATTTCTCACATTTCTGCTTTCTTTTATGTTTCAGGAACAAAGGGAAGAGCTGAAAGAATTGACCATGTCCTCTGCAGATACTAAGCTTGTCCGCAGTGGGGACCTGTAGTCTTTTGAGGCGCGTGACGTCAGACGACCCAATACAACTGCGCGGTTAGGAATGGCAGAGAGAGAGGCTACCCACAGGCAATTAAGTTCCCGGATGGGACAATTTTTTTTTAATATAATAGTGTAATTTGTTCTGTTAAGGTCAAATGTAGAATATGAAGCCAAAGGATTGTCAGCTGTATGCATGCAAGATAACAGACGCAGACACGTAGCCTAGTTGTTCTGTCCTACCTGATTGGTGGGCAGATCTTTATTTATATTGATTGTTCTTACATGATGTATAAGGTGGTCCTAGCTGGCTTACCAATCAGATTAAAGTACGTTTTAGACACGTATAAGTTTTTAGGACTACTCATCATGAAACCAAATTTGACTTATCCCCTAATTACAAGTTTTGGCAGTACGTCTTAAATCAATAGTTAATTCAAACATTACTATTTACTTAACTTTACAAAAATGTCATTTAGAATGTCATTTTGTGATTCAGCCTAGTTCAGAAATATTGATTTTACACAATGAAAGAATAACATAGTATTAAAATTGCTCTATATAGTTTAATTAATATATATATATATATATATCCATATAACCTTAACAGTTCACTTGGGATCTCGTCATTTCATTACAGTAGCCACCTAATTTTATTCTGTATATGGGAAGGGAAACCTGCTAATCCCCCAATAACTAATTGTGTGTCTAGGTCACCTGCTGGTACAGTATTAGTTGCCTCATAGAAGTCTTATACTGGGTGGGAATCCGGACATAACAGACACAAATTGGAACTGTAGAGATATCACTTGTGCTCCAAATTAGAACTTATCATAATCCATAAAGAAACTAAGTCCTTTGACTTTTGCTTTATTTGCTTTGCTGGAAAATGTATTATATATAAACCTCTAGTCTATTTTACTAGTTTTAAATTTATGTTTTGTAATATAAGAAACTAAAAATGTTATTTGTGGTTTAATTCACATCTGTAGTCTGTAGTTTTGTATGAGTGCGTAAACTCTTTTTAGACACTCAATCTTAATATTCATTAGGTAACATTATTATATTATAAAGAGAGCTAGAAGGGTGGGTGCTAGTGTTGGTGAGTGGGCTAGGAGGGTGAGTGTGTGTGTCGATGAGTGGGCTGGGAGGGTGAGTGTGTGTGTCGGTGAGTGGGCTGGGAGGGTGGGTGCGTGTGTAGTTGAGAGGGCTGGATGGGTGGGTGTGTCGGTAAGTGGGCTGGGAGGGTGGGTGCGTGAGAAGGGTGGGAGGGTGGCTGCTTGTGTGAGTGACTGGGGTGGGAGGGTGGCTGCTTGTGTGAGTGACTGGGGTGGGAGGGTGGCTGCTTGTGTGAGTGACTGGGGTGGGTGGGTGGCTGCTTGTGTGAGTGACTGGGGTGGGAGGGTGGCTGCTTGTGTGAGTGACTGGGGAGGGTGGGTGCTTGTGTGCGTGAGTGGGGCGGGCGCTTGTGTGCGTGAGTGGGGCGGGAGGGCGGGCGCTTGTGTGCGTGAGTGGGGCGGGAGGGCGGGCGCTTGTGTGCGTGAGTGGGGCGGGAGGGCGGGCGCTTGTGTGCGTGAGTGGGGGCGGGAGGGCGGGCGCTTGAGTTGGGCCGGGTGCTTGAGTGGGGGTGGGTGGGTGCTTGAGTGGGGGTGGGTGCTTGAGTGGGGGTTGGTGGGGCGGGGGGGCGGGCGTTTGTGTGCGTGAGTGGGGCGGGAGGGCGGGCGCTTGTGTGCGTGAGTGGGGCGGGAGGGCGGGCGCTTGTGTGCGTGAGTGGGGCGGGAGGGCGGGCGCTTGTGTGCGTGAGTGGGGCGGGAGGGCGGGCGCTTGTGTGCGTGAGTGGGGCGGGAGGGCGGGCGCTTGTGTGCGTGAGTGGGGCGGGAGGGCGGGCGCTTGAGTTGGGCCGGGTGCTTGAGTGGGGGTGGGTGGGTGCTTGAGTGGGGGCGGGCGCTTGTGTGCGTGAGTGGGGCGGGAGGGCGGGCGCTTGTGTGCGTGAGTGGGGCGGGAGGGCGGGCGCTTGTGTGCGTGAGTGGGGCGGGAGGGCGGGCGCTTGTGTGCGTGAGTGGGGCGGGAGGGCGGGCGCTTGTGTGCGTGAGTGGGGCGGGAGGGCGGGCGCTTGTGTGCGTGAGTGGGGCGGGAGGGCGGGCGCTTGTGTGCGTGAGTGGGGCGGGAGGGCGGGCGCTTGTGTGCGTGAGTGGGGCGGGAGGGCGGGCGCTTGTGTGCGTGAGTGGGGCGGGAGGGCGGGCGCTTGTGTGCGTGAGTGGGGCGGGACGGCGGGCGCCTGTGTGCGTGAGTGGGGCGGGAGGGCGGGCGCCTGTGTGCGTGAGTGGGGCGGGAGGGCGGGCGCCTGTGTGCGTGAGTGGGGCGGGAGGGCGGGCGCCTGTGTGCGTGAGTGGGGCGGGAGGGCGGGCGCCTGTGTGCGTGAGTGGGGCGGGAGGGCGGGCGCTTGTGTGCGTGAGTGGGGCGGGAGGGCGGGCGCTTGTGTGCGTGAGTGGGGCGGGAGGGCGGGCGCTTGTGTGCGTGAGTGGGGCGGGAGGGCGGGCGCTTGTGTGCGTGAGTGGGGCGGGAGGGCGGGCGCTTGTGTGCGTGAGTGGGGCGGGAGGGCGGGCGCTTGTGTGCGTGAGTGGGGCGGGAGGGCGGGCGCTTGTGTGCGTGAGTGGGGCGGGAGGGCGGGCGCTTGTGTGCGTGAGTGGGGCGGGAGGGCGGCCGCTTGTGTGCGTGAGTGGGGCGGGTGGGCGGGCGCTTGTGTGCGTGAGTGGGGCGGGTGGGCGGGCGCTTGTGTGCGTGAGTGGGGCGGGTGGGCGGGCCGCTTGTGTGCGTGAGTGGGGCGGGTGGGCGGGCGCTTGTGTGCGTGAGTGGGGCGGGTGGGCGGGCGCTTGTGTGCGTGAGTGGGGCGGGTGGGCGGGCGCTTGTGTGCGTGAGTGGGGCGGGTGGGCGGGCGCTTGTGTGCGTGAGTGGGGCGGGTGGGCGGGCGCTTGTGTGCGTGAGTGGGGCGGGAGGGCGGGCGCTTGTGTGCGTGACTGGGGCGGGAGGGCGGGCGCTTGTGTGCGTGAGTGGGGCGGGAGGGCGGGCGCTTGTGTGCGGCGGGGGGGCGGGCGCCTGTGTGCGTGAGTGGGGCGGGCGCCTGTGTGCGTGAGTGGGGCGGGGGGGCGGGCGCCTGTGTGCGTGAGTGGGGCGGGGGGGCGGGCGCCTGTGTGCGTGAGTGGGGCGGGGCGCCTGTGTGCGTGAGTGGGGCGGGGGGGCGGGCGCCTGTGTGCGTGAGTGGGGCGGGGGGGCGGGCGCCTGTGTGCGTGAGTGGGGCGGGAGGGCGGGCGCCTGTGTGCGTGAGTGGGGCGGGAGGGCGGGCGCCTGTGTGCGTGAGTGGGGCGGGAGGGCGGGCGCCTGTGTGCGTGAGTGGGGCGGGAGGGCGGGCGCCTGTGTGCGTGAGTGGGGCGGGAGGGCGGGCGCCTGTGTGCGTGAGTGGGGCGGGAGGGCGGGCGCCTGTGTGCGTGAGTGGGGGGGAGGCGGGCGCCTGTGTGCGTGAGTGGGGCGGGGGCGGCCCTGTGTGCGTGAGTGGGGCGGGAGGGCGGGCGCCTGTGTGCGTGAGTGGGGCGGGAGGGCGGGCGCCTGTGGTGCGTGAGTGGGGCGGGAGGGCGGGCGCCTGTGTGCGTGAGTGGGGCGGGAGGGCGGGCGCCTGTGTGCGTGAGGTGGGGCGGGAGGGCGGGCGCCTGTGTGCGTGAGTGGGGCGGGAGGGCGGGCGCCTGTGTGCGTGAGTGGGGCGGGAGGGCGGGCGCCTGTGTGCGTGAGTGGGGCGGGAGGGCGGGCGCCTGTGTGCGTGAGTGGGGCGGGAGGGCGGGCGCCTGTGTGCGTGAGTGGGGCGGGAGGGCGGGCGCCTGTGTGCGTGAGTGGGGCGGGAGGGCGGGCGCCTGTGTGCGTGAGTGGGGCGGGAGGGCGGGCGCCTGTGTGCGTGAGTGGCGCGGGAGGGCGGGCGCCTGTGTGCGTGAGTGGGGCGGGAGGGCGGGCCGCCTGTGTGCGTGAGTGGGGCGGGAGGGCGGGCGCTTGTGTGCGTGAGTGGGGCGGGAGGGCGGGCGCTTGTGTGCGTGAGTGGGGCGGGAGGGCGGGCGCTTGTGTGCGTGAGTGGGGCGGGAGGGCGGGCGCTTGTGTGCGTGAGTGGGGCGGGAGGCGGGCGCCTGTGTGCGTGAGTGGGGCGGGAGGGCGGGCGCCTGTGTGCGTGAGTGGGGCGGGACGGCGGGCGCCTGTGTGCGTGAGTGGGGCGGGAGGGCGGGCGCCTGTGTGCGTGAGTGGGGCGGGAGGGCGGGCGCCTGTGTGCGTGAGTGGGGCGGGAGGGCGGGCGCCTGTGTGCGTGAGTGGGGCGGGAGGGCGGGCGCCTGTGTGCGTGAGTGGGGCGGGAGGGCGGGCGCCTGTGTGCGTGAGTGGGGCGGGAGGGCGGGCGCTTGTGTGCGTGAGTGGGGCGGGAGGGCGGGCGCTTGTGTGCGTGAGTGGGGCGGGAGGGCGGGCGCTTGTGTGCGTGAGTGGGGCGGGAGGGCGGGCGCTTGTGTGCGTGAGTGGGGCGGGAGGGCGGGCGCTTGTGTGCGTGAGTGGGGCGGGAGGGCGGGCGCTTGTGTGCGTGAGTGGGGCGGGAGGGCGGCCGCTTGTGTGCGTGAGTGGGGCGGGTGGGCGGGCGCTTGTGTGCGTGAGTGGGGCGGGTGGGCGGGCGCTTTTGTGCGTGAGTGGGGCGGGTGGGCGGGCGCTTGTGTGCGTGAGTGGGGCGGGTGGGCGGGCGCTTGTGTGCGTGAGTGGGGGCGGGTGGGCGGGCGCTTGTGTGCGTGAGTGGGGCGGGTGGGCGGGCGCTTGTGTGCGTGAGTGGGGCGGGTGGGCGGGCGCTTGTGTGCGTGAGTGGGGCGGGAGGGCGGGCGCCTGTGTGCGTGAGTGGGGCGGGAGGGCGGGCGCTTGTGTGCGTGAGTGGGGCGGGAGGGCGGGCGCCTGTGTGCGTGAGTGGGGCGGGAGGGCGGGCGCCTGTGTGCGTGAGTGGGGGGGAGGGCGGGCGCCTGTGTGCGTGAGTGGGGCGGGAGGGCGGGCGCCTGTGTGCGTGAGTGGGGCGGGAGGGCGGGCGCCTGTGTGCGTGAGTGGGGCGGGAGGGCGGGCGCCTGTGTGCGTGAGTGGGGCGGGAGGGCGGGCGCCTGTGTGCGTGAGTGGGGCGGGAGGGCGGGCGCCTGTGTGCGTGAGTGGGGCGGGAGGGCGGGCGCCTGTGTGCGTGAGTGGGGCGGGAGGGCGGGCGCCTGTGTGCGTGAGTGGGGCGGGAGGCGGGCGCCTGTGTGCGTGAGTGGGGCGGGAGGGCGGGCGCCTGTGTGCGTGAGTGGGGCGGGAGGGCGGGCGCCTGTGTGCGTGAGTGGGGCGGGAGGGCGGGCGCCTGTGTGCGTGAGTGGGGCGGGAGGGCGGGCGCCTGTGTGCGTGAGTGGGGCGGGAGGGCGGGCGCCTGTGTGCGTGAGTGGGGCGGGAGGGCTGGCGCCTGTGTGCGTGAGTGGGGCGGGTGGGCGGGCGCCTGTGTGCGTGAGTGGGGCGGGTGGGCGGGCGCCTGTGTGCGTGAGTGGGGCGGGTGGGCGGGCGCCTGTGTGCGTGAGTGGGGCGGGTGGGCGGGCGCCTGTGTGCGTGAGTGGGGCGGGTGGGCGGGCGCCTGTGTGCGTGAGTGGGGCGGGTGGGCGGGCGCTTGTGTGCGTGAGTGGGGCGGGTGGGCGGGCGCTTGTGTGCGTTGAGTGGGGCGGGTGGGCGGGCGCTTGTGTGCGTGAGTGGGGCGGGTGGGCGGGCGCTTGTGTGCGTGAGTGGGGCGGGTGGGCGGGCGCTTGTGTGCGTGAGTGGGGCGGGTGGGCGGGCGCTTGTGTGCGAGAGTGGGGCGGGAGGGCGGGCGCTTGTGTGCGTGAGTGGGGCGGGAGGGCGGGCGCTTGTGTGCGGCGGGGGGGGCGGGCGCCTGTGTGCTTGTGTGCGCTTGTGTGCGTGAGTGGGGCGGGAGGGCGGGCGCTTGTGTGCGGCGGGGGGGCGGGCGCCTGTGTGCGTGAGTGGGGCGGGGGGGGCGGGCGCCTGTGTGCGTGAGTGGGGCGGGGGGGCGGGCGCCTGTGTGCGTGAGTGGGGCGGGGGGCCCGGGGGGGCGGGGGCGCCTGTGTGCGTGAGTGGGGCGGGGGGGGGCGCCTGTGTGCGTGAGTGGGGCGGGAGGGCGGGCGCCTGTGTGCGTGAGTGGGGGCGGGAGGGCGGGCGCCTGTGTGCGTGAGTGGGGCGGGAGGGCGGGCGCCTGTGTGCGTGAGTGGGGCGGGAGGGCGGGCGCCTGTGTGCGTGAGTGGGGCGGGAGGGCGGGCGCCTGTGTGCGTGAGTGGGGCGGGAGGGCGGGCGCCTGTGTGCGTGAGTGGGGCGGGAGGGCGGGCGCCTGTGTGCGTGAGTGGGGCGGGAGGGCGGGCGCCTGTGTGCGTGAGTGGGGCGGGAGGGCGGGCGCCTGTGTGCGTGAGTGGGGCGGGAGGGCGGGCGCCTGTGTGCGTGAGTGGGGCGGGAGGGCGGGCGCCTGTGTGCGTGAGTGGGGCGGGAGGGCGGGCGCCTGTGTGCGTGAGTGGGGCGGGAGGGCGGGCGCCTGTGTGCGTGAGTGGGGCGGGAGGGCGGGCGCCTGTGTGCGTGAGTGGGGCGGGAGGGCGGGCGCCTGTGTGCGTGAGTGGGGCGGGAGGGCGGGCGCCTGTGTGCGTGAGTGGGGCGGGAGGGCGGGCGCCTGTGTGCGTGAGTGGGGCGGGAGGGCGGGCGCCTGTGGTGCGTGAGTGGGGCGGGAGGGCGGGCGCCTGTGTGCGTGAGTGGGGCGGGAGGGCGGGCGCCTGTGTGCGTGAGTGGGGCGGGAGGGCGGGCGCCTGTGTGCGTGAGTGGGGCGGGAGGGCGGGCGCCTGTGTGCGTGAGTGGGGCGGGAGGGCGGGCGCCTGTGTGCGTGAGTGGGGCGGGAGGGCGGGCGCCTGTGTGCGTGAGTGGGGCGGGAGGGCGGGCGCCTGTGTGCGTGAGTGGGGCGGGAGGGCGGGCGCCTGTGTGCGTGAGTGGGGCGGGAGGGCGGGCGCCTGTGTGCGTGAGTGGGGCGGGAGGGCGGGCGCCTGTGTGCGTGAGTGGGGCGGGAGGGCGGGCGCCTGTGTGCGTGAGTGGGGCGGGAGGGCGGGCGCCTGTGTGCGTGAGTGGCGCGGGAGGGCGGGCGCCTGTGTGCGTGAGTGGGGCGGGAGGGCGGGCGCCTGTGTGCGTGAGTGGGGCGGGAGGGCGGGCGCCTGTGTGCGTGAGTGGGGCGGGTGGGCGGGCGCCTGTGTGCGTGAGTGGGGCGGGTGGGCGGGCGCCTGTGTGCGTGAGTGGGGCGGGTGGGCGGGCGCCTGTGTGCGTGAGTGGGGCGGGTGGGCGGGCGCCTGTGTGCGTGAGTGGGGCGGGTGGGCGGGCGCTTGTGTGCGTGAGTGGGGCGGGTGGGCGGGCGCTTGTGTGCGTGAGTGGGGCGGGTGGGCGGGCGCTTGTGTGCGTGAGTGGGGCGGGTGGGCGGGCGCTTGTGTGCGTGAGTGGGGCGGGTGGGCGGGCGCTTGTGTGCGTGAGTGGGGCGGGTGGGCGGGCGCTTGTGTGCGTGAGTGGGGCGGGTGGGCGGGCGCTTGTGTGCGAGAGTGGGGCGGGAGGGCGGGCGCTTGTGTGCGTGAGTGGGGCGGGAGGGCGGGCGCTTGTGTGCGGCGGGGGGGCGGGCGCCTGTGTGCTTGTGTGCGCTTGTGTGCGTGAGTGGGGCGGGAGGGCGGGCGCTTGTGTGCGGCGGGGGGGCGGGCGCCTGTGTGCGTGAGTGGGGCGGGGGGGCGGGCGCCTGTGTGCGTGAGTGGGCGGGGGGCGGGCGCCTGTGTGCGTGAGTGGGGCGGGGGGGCGGGCGCCTGTGTGCGTGAGTGGGGCGGGGGGGCGGGCGCCTGTGTGCGTGAGTGGGGCGGGGGGGCGGGCGCCTGTGTGCGTGAGTGGGGCGGGGGGGCGGGCGCCTGTGTGCGTGAGTGGGGCGGGGGGGGCGGGCGCCTGTGTGCGTGAGTGGGGCGGGGGGCGGGCGCCTGTGTGCGTGAGTGGGGCGGGGGGGCGGGCGCCTGTGTGCGTGAGTGGGGCGGGGCGCCTGTGTGCGTGAGTGGGGCGGGGGGGGGCGGGGCGCCTGTGTGCGTGAGTGGGGCGGGGGGGCGGGCGCCTGTGTGCGTGAGTGGGGCGGGGGGGCGGGCGCCTGTGTGCGTGAGTGGGGCGGGGGGCGGGCGCCTGTGTGCGTGAGTGGGGCGGGGGGGCGGGCGCCTGTGTGCGTGAGTGGGGCGGGGGGGCGGGCGCCTGTGTGCGTGAGTGGGGCGGGGGGCGGGCGCCTGTGTGCGTGAGTGGGGCGGGGGGGCGGGCGCCTGTGTGCGTGAGTGGGGCGGGGGGGCGGGCGCCTGTGTGCGTGAGTGGGGCGGGGGGGCGGGCGCCTGTGTGCGTGAGTGGGGCGGGGGGGCGGGCGCCTGTGTGCGTGAGTGGGGCGGGGGGGCGGGCGCCTGTGTGCGTGAGTGGGGCGGGGGGGCGGGCGCCTGTGTGCGTGAGTGGGGCGGGGGGCGGGCGCCTGTGTGCGTGAGTGGGGCGGGTGGGCGGGCGCCTGTGTGCGTGAGTGGGGCGGGTGGGCGGGCGCCTGTGTGCGTGAGTGGGGCCGGTGGGCGGGCGCCTGTGTGGCGTGAGTGGGGCGGGTGGGCGGGCGCCTGTGTGCGTGAGTGGGGCGGGTGGGCGGGCGCCTGTGTGCGTGAGTGGGGCGGGGGGGGCGGGCGCCTGTGTGCGTGAGTGGGGCGGGGGGGGCGGGCGCCTGTGTGCGTGAGTGGGGCGGGGGGGGCGGGCGCCTGTGTGCGTGAGTGGGCGGGGGGGCGGGCCGCCTGTGTGCGTGAGTGGGGCGGGGGGGCGGGCGCCTGTGTGCGTGAGTGGGGCGGGGGGGCGGGCGCCTGTGTGCGTGAGTGGGGCGGGGGGCGGGCGCCTGTGTGCGTGAGTGGGGCGGGGGGGCGGGCGCCTGTGTGCGTGAGTGGGCGGGGGGGCGGGCGCCTGTGTGCGTGAGTGGGGCGGGGGGGCGGGCGCCTGTGTGCGTGAGTGGGGCGGGCGCCTGTGTGCGTGAGTGGGGCGGGCGCCTGTGTGCGTGAGTGGGGCGGGAGGGCGGGCGCCTGTGTGCGTGAGTGGGGGCGGGAGGGCGGGCGCCTGTGTGCGTGAGTGGGGCGGGAGGGCGGGCGCCTGTGTGCGTGAGTGGGGCGGGAGGGCGGGCGCCTGTGTGCGTGAGTGGGGCGGGAGGGCGGGCGCCTGTGTGCGTGAGTGGGGCGGGAGGGCGGGCGCCTGTGTGCGTGAGTGGGGCGTGGTGGGGGGTCGGTGCGTGTGTTGGCTGTAAGGGTGGGTGTGTCGGCGAGTGGGCTGGGAAGGTGGGTGTGTGTGTCGGCGAGTGGGCTTGAAGGGTGGGTGTGTGTCGGCGAGTGGGCTGTAAGGGTGGGTGGGTGTGTGTGTCGGCGAGTGGGCTGTAAGGGTGAACTGTTTCAGCCTTTATTCAAACCACAGCACACAACATGTTTCGGGCTGTATCAAGCCCTTTCTCAAGTGTTTCGTGCTTGATACAGCCCGAAACATGTTGTGTGCTGTGGTTTGAATAAAGGCTGAAGCAGTTCATCTGCGTGAAGGTGCTCTCCTCTTTTCTTGTGATATTCCAAAAAAGCCAAGCGGTGGGCTATTGGGGACTGACGCATCGTGCCGTGTGAGCAGTAAGGCTGAGCGTTTATATATTCAATTTTCTGGGCTGTAAGGGTGGGTGTGTGTGTCGGCGAGTGGGCTGGGAGGGTGGGTGTGTGTGTCGGCGAGTGGGCTGGGAGGGTGGGTGTGTGTGTCGGCGAGTGGGCTGGAAGGGTGGGTGTGTGTGTCGGCGAGTGGGCTGGGAGAGTGGGTGTGTGTGTCGGTGAGTGGGCTGGGAGGGTGGGTGCGTGTCGGTGAGTGGGCTGGGAGGGTGGGTGTGTGTGTCGGTGAGTGGGCTGGGAGGGTGGGTGCGTGTCAGTGAGTGGGCTGGGAGGGTGGGTGTGTGTGTCGGTGAGTGGGCTGGGAGGGTGGGTGCGTGTCGGTGAGTGGGCTGGAAGAGTGGGTGTCGGTGACTGGGCGTCCCAAAACGTAGCTAGTTACAAACAGGATAGTCTTTCTTATCTTGTGTTATTTCTTGCCGTCTCCCTGCTGTGTCACGGGATAAAAGGCTTCTTAGGCTGTTATTCCGTTTTCAGGCAGCAGGTGGTGCCAGGAAAGTAATGAGAACGTGCACAGTAGGGGATCCACTTTGACAGCGGCTTCTCCTGCCTGATCTTTATGCTCTTTTTTCTGGAATGTGAGAAGTGCTAAGAGTGATTAAGACTTCCCCCTGGTAAAAGCAAATAAAGCAATAGTCACTGGGCTGTTTCTGGGCAAATCCAGCTGGTACAGCGTTTATCAGGCGCATAATCATATATTTTTAATTCCGTAGTTTGGCAATTTTCCCTTCTCTCTTCACACATTATGCAATTTTGTTTTCCTCCATAGCTTAATTATTAGAGCTCACAGATCCCTTCAAAGAATGGGCCTAGACAATAAATAAGTTCAAGTAAATCTTATTGCAGTCAGAAATGATATCAATAATAGGAACTAGACTTACCAGCAGATGATAGTTTCTTAACATCCCAGGGCTTAATAATGAATCTGTTAGTAATGTCAGTCTCAGCAGTCTATAGCAGCTATACATGTTCCCTGCTTAACCCTATGGATACCTATTGGCCTGTCTGTGTATGGGGCTCTCGGGAGGGACTGATTGAACATTGGTCAGATATCAGTGCTGCACATGGCAACAAAAGGCCCTCTCCCAAACCAGCCTAACCACAAAACAAACAAAACAGTATAAAGTACAGGTACTGTTTTATTATTATAGAGAAAAGGGAATCATTTAACTATTAAATAAACCCAATAGGAGTGTTCTGCCCCAGCAAGGGGTAATTATATCTCAGTTGGGATCAAGTACAGGTACTGTTTTATTATTACAAAGAAAGGGGTAATAAATTTTACAAATTTGAATTATCTGATTAAAGCAGAGTCTATGGGAGATGGTCTCTAGATAACTGTTTAACAGTTATGAGATGCCTCAGCTGTAGAGAAATAGACACAGGGAGGACAAGTGTTATAATAAATACAATAAATAAGTATAAATACACAGGGAGTAAGTGTCATGTGGTATGAGACACAATAGGAAGGAGGTCCCTACCCCGTAGAGCTTACAATCTAAGTGGTAACCCTAATATAACTATAACTGCCTGGCCCAAATAACCCACCCACAGGCCCAATAAATCCCAACTGTCTACTACGACATCTTATCTTATCTTATCTTATAGCAGCCCCTTTGTCATTTGGCAGAATCCACAGGTTGCCAGCCCGGGCCTTCTAAGGGTTATAACTCACATACTGAATGCACAGAGACAGTGAAATGAGAAATAATGTTCAGAAATCCCCACTGGGCATTACTGATTATCAAGTTTCTGAGAGTTGCAGTCCAGAGCAAGACTGTCACACACGTTTGAGAAACTAATACACATACAGGGTTTAGCCACAAATATTGTGCCTGACAATTGTGACATAACAAACTAATAGCATTTATTAAGGTGCGAGGAGCTGTAGTGTCAGTTTACTCCTACACAGCAAATAATATATATACAGATCTAGCAGTAGTGTAATAAACAATATTGTGATCTAAGAAATAAAATAATTATAATGATTTGAACTTGCAACTTCTCTACTTATATACAAAGTACTTCTCTAATATATATAACTATACCCGTTTGTGTTCACACCTTGTAAAGCACTGCATACTATTTTGGTACTATATAAACAAATAAATACATTCATACACCCCTTCACTTACTCACTGAGCTACAAGAGCACATGTACGGTATGGGATTTATTTTAATACTGATATTTATATACGCACAATACGAGGAACCAGAGAACACATAGTGGGGTTTCTCCTATAGCTTTTAAGTTTCACCAGTAATTCAAAGGCAGCATCCATATGACTAGTTTATTACACTTCTGCACATGTAAATAATCTGTGAGTGTCTGTACATTGTTCTAGTCTCCAGAGCTAACACTTCATTAGCATAGAAGCCAAATGTGACACTGAAAAAGATCAAAGGCGTTCCAGCAAGCATGTTCACAAATGTGCCTGTCTTGGGTTTTACAATGTGTACTGAGTGAATACTCTCACTAGGAGCATCTAGTGGTGACCATTTCTTTGCAGTTTTGGTTAACTAAAATAGTTATCTTGTGTTATCACAACTGGTTGTAACCAGACATCGTTTGGGACGCCCAGCACTTCACCTGTAGGTACGTCTGTTGGTGAGTAGACAGGGAGGGTGGGTCTGTGTGTCAGTAAGTGGGCTTGGAGTGAGGGTGGGTGCGTATATTGTTGAGTTGGCTGTGAGGAAGGGTGGGTGTGTCGGTGAGTGGGCTGGCAGGGAGGGCTGGTGCGTGTGTCGGTGATTGGGCTGGGAGGGTGTGTGCATGAGTGAGGTGGGAGGATGGGTGCGTGTGTCGGTGGGTTGACTGGTAGAGTGGGTGCGTGTGTCGGTGGGTTGACTGGGAGGGTGGGTGCTTGTGTGCGTGAGTGGGGTGGGTGCTTGTGTGCCTGAGTGGGGTGGGAGGGCGGGCGCTTGTGTGCCTGAGTGGGGTGGGAGGGCGGGCGCTTGTGTGCCTGAGTGGGGTGGGAGGGCGGGCGCTTGTGTGCCTGAGTGGGGTGGGAGGGCGGGCGCTTGTGTGCCTGAGTGGGGTGGGAGGGCGGGCGCTTGTGTGCCTGAGTGGGGTGGGAGGGCGGGCGCTTGTGTGCCTGAGTGGGGTGGGAGGGCGGGTGTGTGTGTCGATGAGTGGGGAGGGAGGGCGGGTGTGTGTGTCGGTGAGTGGGGTGGGAGGGTGTGTCGGTGAGTTGGGTGGGAGGTTGTGTCGTTGAGTTGGGTGGGAGGGTGGGTGTGTCGGTGAGTTGGGTGGGAGGGTGGTCGTGAGTGGGGTGGGAGGGTGGTCGTGAGTGGTGTGGGAGGGTGAGCGTGAGTGGGGTGGGAGGGTGAGCGTGAGTGGGGTGGGAGGGTGAGCGTGAGTGGGGTGGGAGGGTGAGCGTGAGTGGGGTGGGAGGGCGGGCGCTTGTGTGCGTGAGTGGGGTGGGAGGGCGGGCGCTTGTGTGCGTGAGTGGGGTGGGTGGGCGTGCGCTTGTCTGCGTGAGTGGGGTGGGAGGGCGGGCGCTTGTGCGCGTGAGTGGGGTGGGAGGGCGGGCGCTTCTGTGCGTGAGTGGGGTGGGAGGGCGGGCGCTTCTGTGCGTGAGTGGGGTGGGAGGGCGGGCGCTTCTGTGCCTGAGTGGGGTGGGAGGGCGGGCGCTTGTGTGCCTGAGTGGGGTGGGAGGGCGGGCGCTTGTGTGCCTGAGTGGGGTGGGAGGGCGGGCGCTTGTGTGCCTGAGTGGGGTGGGAGGGCGGGCGCTTGTGTGCCTGAGTGGGGTGGGAGGGCGGGCGCTTGTGTGCCTGAGTGGGGTGGGAGGGCGGGCGCTTGTGTGCCTGAGTGGGGTGGGAGGGCGGGCGCTTGTGTGCCTGAGTGGGGTGGGAGGGCGGGCGCTTGTGTGCCTGAGTGGGGTGGGAGGGCGGGCGCTTGTGTGCCTGAGTGGGGTGGGAGGGCGGGCGCTTGTGTGCCTGAGTGGGGTGGGAGGGCGGGCGCTTGTGTGCCTGAGTGGGGTGGGAGGGCGGGCGCTTGTGTGCCTGAGTGGGGTGGGAGGGCGGGTGTGTGTGTCGATGAGTGGGGAGGGAAGGCGGGTGTGTGTGTCGGTGAGTGGGGTGGGAGGGTGTGTCGGTGCGTTGGGTGGGAGGGTGGGTGTGTGTGTCGGTGAGTGGGGTGGGAGGGTGTGTCGGTGAGTTGGATGGGAGGGTGGGTGTGTGTGTCGGTGAGTTGGGTGGGAGGGTGGTCGTGAGTGGAGTGGGAGGGTGGTCGTGAGTGGGGTGGGAGGGTGAGCGTGAGTGGGGTGGGCGTGAGTGGGGTGGGAGGTGGGCGTGAGTGGGGTGGGAGGGTGGGCGTGAGTGGGGTGGGAGGGTGGGCGTGAGTGGGGTGGGCGTGAGTGGGGTGGGAGGGTGGGCGTGAGTGGGGTGGGAGGGCGGGCGTGAGTGGGGGGGGAGGGCGGGCGCTTGTGTGCCTGAGTGGGGTGGGAGGGCGGGCGCTTGTGTGCCTGAGTGGGGTGGGAGGGCGGGCGCTTGTGTGCCTGAGTGGGGTGGGAGGGTGTGTCGGTGAGTTGGGTGGGAGGTTGTGTCGTTGAGTTGGGTGGGAGGGTGGGTGTGTCGGTGAGTTGGGTGGGAGGGTGGTCGTGAGTGGGGTGGGAGGGTGGTCGTGAGTGGGGTGGGAGGGTGGTCGTGAGTGGTGTGGGAGGGTGAGCGTGAGTGGGGTGGGAGGGTGAGCGTGAGTGGGGTGGGAGGGTAAGCGTGAGTGGGGTGGGAGGGCGGGCGCTTGTGTGCGTGAGTGGGGTGGGAGGGCGGGTGCTTGTCTGCGTGAGTGGGGTGGGAGGGCGGGTGCTTGTGTGCGTGAGTGGGGTGGGAGGGCGGGTGCTTCTGTGCGTGAGTGGGGTGGGAGGGCGGGCGCTTCTGTGCCTGAGTGGGGTGGGAGGGCGGGCGCTTGTGTGCCTGAGTGGGGTGGGAGGGCGGGCGCTTGTGTGCCTGAGTGGGGTGGCGGGCGCTTGTGTGCCTGAGTGGGGTGGGAGGGCGGGCGCTTGTGTGCCTGAGTGGGGTGGGAGGGCGGGCGCTTGTGTGCCTGAGTGGGGTGGGAGGGCGGGCGCTTGTGTGCCTGAGTGGGGTGGGAGGGCGGGCGCTTGTGTGCCTGAGTGGGGTGGGAGGGCGGGCGCTTGTGTGCCTGAGTGGGGTGGGAGGGCGGGCGCTTGTGTGCCTGAGTGGGGTGGGAGGGCGGGCGCTTGTGTGCCTGAGTGGGGTGGGAGGGCGGGCGCTTGTGTGCCTGAGTGGGGTGGGAGGGCGGGCGCTTGTGTGCCTGAGTGGGGTGGGAGGGCGGGCGCTTGTGTGCCTGAGTGGGGTGGGAGGGCGGGCGCTTGTGTGCCTGAGTGGGGGTGGGAGGGGCGGGCGCTTGTGTGCCTGAGTGGGGTGGGAGGGCGGGCGCTTGTGTGCCTGAGTGGGGTGGGAGGGCGGGCGCTTGTGTGCCTGAGTGGGGTGGGACGTGCGTTGGGTGGGAGGGTGGGTGTGTGTGTCGGTGAGTGGGGTGGGGGGGCGTGAGTGGGGTGGGAGGGCGGGCGCTTGTGTGCCTGAGTGGGGTGGGAGGGCGGGCGCTTGTGTGCCTGAGTGGGGTGGGAGGGCGGGCGCTTGTGTGCCTGAGTGGGGTGGGAGGGCGGGCGCTTGTGTGCCTGAGTGGGGTGGGAGGGCGGGCGCTTGTGTGCCTGAGTGGGGTGGGGAGGGCGGGCGCTTGTGTGCCTGAGTGGGGTGGGAGGGCGGGCGCTTGTGTGCCTGAGTGGGGTGGGAGGGCGGGCGCTTGTGTGCCTGAGTGGGGTGGGAGGGCGGGCGCTTGTGTGCCTGAGTGGGGTGGGAGGGCGGGCGCTTGTGTGCCTGAGTGGGGTGGGACGTGCGTTGGGTGGGAGGGTGGGTGTGTGTGTCGGTGAGTGGGGTGGGAGGGTGTGTCGGTGAGTTGGGTGGGAGGTTGTGTCGTTGAGTTGGGTGGGAGGGTGGGTGTGTCGGTGAGTTGGGTGGGAGGGTGGTCGTGAGTGGGGTGGGAGGGTGGTCGTGAGTGGGGTGGGAGGGTGGTCGTGAGTGGGGTGGGAGGGTGGTCGTGAGTGGTGTGGGAGGGTGAGCGTGAGTGGGGTGGGAGGGTGAGCGTGAGTGGGGTGGTGAGCGTGAGTGGGGTGGGAGGGCGGGCGCTTGTGTGCGTGAGTGGGGTGGGAGGGCGGGCGCTTGTCTGCGTGAGTGGGGTGGGAGGGCGGGCGCTTGTGTGCGTGAGTGGGGTGGCAGGGCGGGCGCTTCTGTGCGTGAGTGGGGTGGGAGGGCGGGCGCTTCTGTGCGTGAGTGGGGTGGGAGGGCGGGCGCTTCTGTGCGTGAGTGGGGTGGGAGGGCGGGCGTTTCTGTGCGTGAGTGGGGTGGGAGGGCGGGCGCTTCTGTGCCTGAGTGGGGTGGGAGGGGCGGGCGCTTGTGTGCCTGAGTGGGGTGGGAGGGCGGGCGCTTGTGTGCCTGAGTGGGGTGGGAGGGCGGGCGCTTGTGTGCCTGAGTGGGGTGGGAGGGCGGGCGCTTGTGTGCCTGAGTGGGGTGGGAGGGCGGGCGCTTGTGTGCCTGAGTGGGGTGGGAGGGCGGGCGCTTGTGTGCCTGAGTGGGGTGGGAGGGCGGGCGCTTGTGTGCCTGAGTGGGGTGGGAGGGCGGGAGCTTGTGTGCCTGAGTGGGGTGGGAGGGCGGGAGCTTGTGTGCCTGAGTGGGGTGGGAGGGCGGGCGCTTGTGTGCCTGAGTGGGGTGGAGGGCGGGCGCTTGTGTGCCTGAGTGGGGTGGGAGGGCGGGCGCTTGTGTGCCTGAGTGGGGTGGGAGGGCGGGCGCTTGTGTGCCTGAGTGGGGTGGGAGGGCGGGTGTGTGTGTCGATGAGTGGGGAGGGAAGGCGGGTGTGTGTGTCGGTGAGTGGGGTGGGAGGGTGTGTCGGTGCGTTGGGTGGGTGTGTGTGTCGGTGAGTGGGGTGGGAGGGTGTGTCGGTGAGTTGGGTGGGAGGTTGTGTCGTTCAGTTGGATGGGAGGGTGGGTGTGTGTGTCGGTGAGTTGGGTGGGAGGGTGGTCGTGAGTGGGGTGGGAGGGTGGTCGTGAGTGGTGTGGGAGGGTGAGCGTGAGTGGGGTGGGAGGGTGGGCGTGAGTGGGGTGGGAGGGTGGGCGTGAGTGGGGTGGGAGGGTGGGCGTGAGTGGGGTGGGAGGGTGGGCGTGAGTGGGGTGGGAGGGTGGGCGTGAGTGGGGTGGGAGGGTGGGCGTGAGTGGGGTGGGAGGGTGGGCGTGAGTGGGGTGGGATGGTGGCGTGAGTGGGGTGGGAGGCGGGCGGGCGTGAGTGGGGTGGGAGGGCGGGCGTGAGTGGGGTGGGAGGGCGGGCTGTGAGTGGGGTGGGAGGGCGGGCTGTGAGTGGGGTGGGAGGGCGGGTGCTTGTGTGCGGGAGTGGGGTGGGAGGGCGGGTTTTTGTGTGCGTGAGTGGGGTGGGAGGGCGGGTGCTTGTGTGCGTGAGTGGGGTGGGAGGGCTGGTGCTTGTGTGCGTGAGTGGGGTGGGAGGGCGGACGCTTGTGTGCGTGAGTGGGGTGGGAGGGCGGGCGCTTGTGTGCGTGAGTGGGGTGGGAGGGGCGGGTGCTTGTGTGCGTGGGGTGGGTGGGGGTGGGAGGGCGGGCGCTTGTGTGCCTGAGTGGGGTGGGAGGGCGGGCGCTTGTGTGCCTGAGTGGGGTGGGAGGGCGGGCGCATGTGTGCGTGAGTGGGGTGGGAGGGCGGGCGCATGTGTGCGTGAGTGGGGTGGGAGGGCGGGCGCATGTGTGCGTGAGTGGGGTGGGAGGGCGGGCGCATGTGTGCGTGAGTGGGGTGGGAGGGCGGGCGCATGTGTGCGTGAGTGGGGTGGGAGGGCGGGCGCATGTGTGCGTGAGTGGGGTGGGAGGGCGGGCGCATGTGTGCGTGAGTGGGTGGGAGGGCGGGCGCATGTGTGCGTGAGTGGGGTGGGAGGGCGGGCGCATGTGTGCGTGAGTGGGGTGGGAGGGCGGGCGCATGTGTGCGTGAGTGGGGTGGGAGGGCGGGCGCATGTGTGCGTGAGTGGGGTGGGAGGGCGGGCGCATGTGTGCGTGAGTGGGGTGGGAGGGCGGGCGCATGTGTGCGTGAGTGGGGTGGGAGGGGCGGGCGCATGTGTGCGTGAGTGGGGTGGGGGGGTGGGAGGGCGGCGCATGTGTGCGTGAGTGGGGTGGGGGGGTGGCATGTGTGCGTGAGTGGGGTGGGGGGTGGCATGTGTGCGTGAGTGGGGTGGGAGGACGGGAGCATGTTGTGCGTGAGTGGGGTGGGAGGCGGGCGCATGTGTGCGTGAGTGGGGTGGGAGGGCGGGCGCATGTGTGCGTGAGTGGGGTGGGAGGGCGGGCGCATGTGTGCGTGAGTGGGGTGGGAGGGCGGGCGCATGTGTGCGTGAGTGGGGTGGGAGGGCGGGCGCATGTGTGCGTGAGTGGGGTGGGAGGGCGGGCGCTTGTGTGAGTGAGTGGGGTGGGAGGGCGGGCGCTTGTCTGCGTGAGTGGGGTGGGAGGGCGGGCGCTTGTGTGCGTGAGTGGGGTGGGAGGCGGGCGCTTGTGTGCGTGAGTGGGGTGGGAGGGCGGGCGCTTGTGTGCGTGAGTGGGGTGGGAGGGCGGGCGCTTGTGTGCCTGAGTGGGGTGGAGGGCGGGCGCTTGTGTGCCTGAGTGGGGTGGGAGGGCGGGCGCTTGTGTGCCTGAGTGGGGTGGGAGGGCGGGCGCTTGTGTGCCTGAGTGGGGTGGGAGGGCGGGGCGCTTGTGTGCCTGAGTGGGGTGGGCGCTTGTGTGCCTGAGTGGGGTGGGAGGGCGGGCGCTTGTGTGCCTGAGTGGGGTGGGAGGGCGGGCGCTTGTGTGCCTGAGTGGGGTGGGAGGGCGGGCGCTTGTGTGCCTGAGTGGGGTGGGAGGGCGGGCGCTTGTGTGCCTGAGTGGGGTGGGAGGGCGGGCGCTTGTGTGCCTGAGTGGGGTGGGAGGGCGGGTGTGTGTGTCGATGAGTGGGGAGGGAGGGCGGGTGTGTTGTGTCGGTGAGTGGGGTGGGAGGGTGTGTCGGTGCGTTGGGTGGGAGGGTGTGTCGGTGAGTTGGGTGGGAGGTTGTGTCGTTCAGTTGGGTGGGAGGGTGGGTGTGTCGGTGAGTTGGGTGGGAGGTGGTCGTGAGTGGGGTGGGAGGGTGGTCGTGAGTGGGGTGGGAGGGTGGTCGTGAGTGGGGTGGGAGGGTGGTCGTGAGTGGTGTGGGAGGGTGAGCGTGAGTGGGGTGGGAGGGTGAGCGTGAGTGGGGTGGGAGGGTGAGCGTGAGTGGGGTGGGAGGGCGGGCGCTTGTGTGCGTGAGTGGGGTGGGAGGGCGGGCGCTTGTGTGCGTGAGTGGGGTGGGAGGGCGGGCGCTTGTGTGCGTGAGTGGGGTGGGAGGGCGGGCGCTTGTGTGCGTGAGTGGGGTGGGAGGGCGGGCGCTTGTGTGCGTGAGTGGGGTGGGAGGGCGGGCGCTTGTGTGCGTGAGTGGGGTGGGAGGGGCGGGCGCTTGTGTGCCTGAGTGGGGTGGGAGGGCGGGCGCTTGTGTGCCTGAGTGGGGTGGGAGGGCGGGCGCTTGTGTGCCTGAGTGGGGTGGGAGGGCGGGCGCTTGTGTGCCTGAGTGGGGTGGGAGGGCGGGCGCTTGTGTGCCTGAGTGGGGTGGGAGGGCGGGCGCTTGTGTGCCTGAGTGGGGTGGGAGGGCGGGCGCTTGTGCCTGAGTGGGGTGGGAGGCGGGGCTTGTGTGCCTGAGTGGGGTGGGAGGGCGGGCGCTTGTGTGCCTGAGTGGGGGTGGGAGGGCGGGCGCTTGTGTGCCTGAGTGGGGTGGGAGGGCGGGCGCTTGTGTGCCTGAGTGGGGTGGGAGGGCGGGCGCTTGTGTGCCTGAGTGGGGTGGGAGGGCGGGCGCTTGTGTGCCTGAGTGGGGTGGGAGGGCGGGCGCTTGTGTGCCTGAGTGGGGTGGGAGGGCGGGCGCTTGTGTGCCTGAGTGGGGTGGGAGGGCGGGCGCTTGTGTGGCCTGAGTGGGGTGGGAGGGCGGGCGCTTGTGTGCCTGAGTGGGGTGGGAGGGCGGGCGCTTGTGTGCCTGAGTGGGGTGGGAGGGGCGGGCGCTTGTGTGCGTGAGTGGGGTGGGAGGCGGGCGCTTGTGTGCGTGAGTGGGGTGGGAGGGCGGGCGCTTGTGTGCGTGAGTGGGGTGGGAGGGCGGGCGCTTGTGTGCGTGAGTGGGGTGGGAGGGCGGGCGCTTGTGTGCGTGAGTGGGGTGGGAGGGCGGGCGCTTGTGTGCGTGAGTGGGGTGGGAGGGGCGCTGGGGCTGGGGGGGGGCGCTTGTGTGGCGTGAGTGGGGTGGGAGGGCGGGCGCTTGTGTGCGTGAGTGGGGTGGGAGGGCGGGCGCTTGTGTGCGTGAGTGGGGTGGGAGGGCGGGCGCTTGTGTGCGTGAGTGGGGTGGGAGGGCGGGCGCTTGTGTGCGTGAGTGGGGTGGGAGGGCGGGCGCTTGTGTGCGTGAGTGGGGTGGGAGGCGGGCGCTTGTGTGCGTGAGTGGGGTGGGAGGGCGGGCGCTTGTGTGCGTGAGTGGGGTGGGAGGGCGGGCGCTTGTGTGCGTGAGTGGGGTGGGAGGGCGGGCGCTTGTGTGCGTCAGTGGGGTGGGAGGGCGGGCGCTTGTGTGCGTGAGTGGGGTGGGAGGGCGGGGCGCTTGTGTGCGTGAGTGGGGTGGGAGGGCGGGCGCTTGTGTGCGTGAGTGGGGTGGGAGGGCGGGCGCTTGTGTGCGTGAGTGGGGTGGGAGGGCGGGCGCTTGTCTGCGTGAGTGGGGTGGGAGGGCGGGCGCTTGTGTGCGTTAGTGGGGTGGGAGGGCGGGCGCTTGTGTGCGTGAGTGGGGTGGGAGGGCGGGCGCTTGTGTGCGTGAGTGGGGTGGGAGGGCGGGCGCTTGTGTTCCTGAGTGGGGTGGGAGGGCGGGCGCTTGTGTTCCTGAGTGGGGTGGGAGGGCGGGCGCTTGTGTTCCTGAGTGGGGTGGGAGGGCGGGCGCTTGTGTGCCTGAGTGGGGTGGGAGGGCGGGCGCTTGTGTGCCTGAGTGGGGTGGGAGGGCGGGCGCTTGTGTGCCTGAGTGGGGTGGGAGGGCGGGCGCTTGTGTGCCTGAGTGGGGGTGGGAGGGCGGGCGCTTGTGTGCCTGAGTGGGGTGGGAGGGCGGGTGTGTGTGTCGATGAGTGGGGAGGGAAGGCGGGTGTGTGTGTCGGTGAGTGGGGTGGAAGGGTGTGTCGGTGCGTTGGGTGGGAGGGTGGGTGTGTGTGTCGGTGAGTGGGGTGGGAGGGTGTGTCGGTGAGTTGGGTGGGAGGTTGTGTCGTTCAGTTGGGTGGGAGGGTGGGTGTGTGTGTCGGTGAGTTGGGTGGGAGGGTGGTCGTGAGTGGGGTGGGAGGGTGGTCGTGAGTGGTGTGGGAGGGTGAGCGTGAGTGGGGTGGGAGGGTGAGCGTGAGTGGGGTGGGAGGGTGAGCGTGAGTGGGGTGGGAGGGGTGGGCGTGAGTGGGGTGGGAGGGCGGGCGTGAGTGGGGTGGGAGGGCGGGCGTGAGTGGGGTGGGAGGGCGGGCGTGAGTGGGGTGGGAGGGCGGGCGTGAGTGGGGTGGGAGGGCGGGCGTGAGTGGGGTGGGAGGGCGGGCGTGAGTGGGGTGGGAGGGCGGGTGCGTGTGTCGGCAAGTGGGGAGGGAGGGCGGGTGCGTGTGTCGGCGAGTAGGGTGGGAGGGCGGTTGCGTGTGTCGGCGAGTGGGGTGGGAGGGTGGGTGCGTGTGTCGGCGAGTGGGGTGGGAGGGGTGGGTGCGTGTGTCGGCGAGTGGGGTGGGAGGGTGGGTGCGTGTGTCGGCGAGTGGGGTGGGAGGGTGGGTGCGTGTGTCGGCGAGTGGGGTGGGAGGGTGGGTGCGTGTGTCGGCGAGTGGGGTGGGAGGGTGGGTGCGTGGTGGGTGTCGGCGAGTGGGGTGGGAGCGTGTGTCGGCGAGTGGGGGTGGGAGGGTGGTGCGTGTGTTGGCGAGTGGGGTGGGAGGGTGGTCGCGTGCGTGTGTCGGCGAGTGGGGAGGATGGGTGCGTGTCGGTGAGTGGGGTGGGTGCGTGTCGGTGAGTGGGGTGGGAGGGCGGTTGCGTGTGTCGGCGAGTGGGGTGGGAGGGTGGGTGCGTGTGTCGGCGAGTGGGGTGGGAGGGTGGGGTGCGTGTGTCGGCGAGTGGGGTGGGAGGGTGGGTGCGTGTGTCGGCGAGTGGGGGAGCGTGTGTCGGCGAGTGGGGTGGGAGGGTGGGTGCGTGTGTTGGCGAGTGGGTGGGAGGGTGGTCGCGTGCGTGTGTCGGCGAGTGGGGAGGGTGGGTGCGTGTCGTTGAGTGGGGTGGGTGCGTGTCGGTGAGTGGGGTGGGAGGGTGGTTGCGTGTGTCGGTGAGTGGGGTGGGAGGGTGGTTGCGTGTGTCGGTGAGTGGGGTGGGAGGGTGGGTGCGTGTGTCGGTGAGTGGGGTGGGAGGGTGGGTGCGTGTGTCGGTGAGTGGGGTGGGAGGGTGGGTGCGTGTGTCGGTGAGTGGGGTGGGAAGGTTTGTTTGCGTGTGTCGGTGAGTGGACTGGGAGGGTGGGTGCGTGTGTCGGTGAGTGGGTTGGGAGGGCGGGTGCTTGTGTGCGTTAGTGGGGTGGGAGGGTGGGTGTATGTGTCGGTGAGCAGGCTGGAAGGGAGAGTGCGTGTATCGATTAGTGGGCTTGGAGTGAGGGTGGGTGCGTGTGTCGGTGGGTTGACTGGGAGGGTGGATGCATGTGTAGGTGAGTGGGCTGGGAGGGTGGGTGTGTGTAGAGGGGAGTGGGCTGTGAGGGTGGGTGCTAGTGTGGGTGAGTGGGCTGGGAAGGTGGGTGCGTGTGTCGGTGAGTGGGTTGGGAGGATATGTGCATGCTCATGAGTGGGCTAGGAGGGTGGGTGTGTGTGTCGTGGAGTGGGCTGGGAAGGTGGGTGCGTGTGTCAGTGAGTTGGCTGGGAGAGTTGGTGTGTGTGTCGGGGAGTGGGCTGGGAGGGTGGGTGCGTGTGTCGGGGAGTGGGCTGGGAGGGTGGGAGTGTGTGTCGGCGAGTGGGCTGGGAGGGTGCATGCTTGTCGGCGAGTGGGCTGGAAGGGTGGGTGTGTGTGTCGGCGAGCGGGCTGGAAGGGTGACTGTGTGTGTCGGCGAGTGGGCTGGAAGGGTGACTGTGTGTGTCGGCGAGTGGGCTGGAAGGGTGGGTGTTTGTGTCGGCGAGTGGGCTGGGAGGGTGTGTGTGTCAGCCAGTGAGCTGGGAGGGTGGGTGCTTGTCGGCGAGTGAGCTGGAAGGGTTTGTGTGCGTGTCGGTGAGCTGGCTGGGAGGGTGGGTGTGTGTCGGTGAGTGGGCTGGGAGGGTGGGTGTGTGTCGGTGAGTGGGCTGGGAGGGTGGGTGCATATGTCAGTGAGTGAGCTGGAAGAGTGGGTGTCGGTGACTGGGCGTCCCAAAACGTAGCTAGTTACAAACAGGATAGTCTTTCTTATCTTGTGTTATCTCTTGCCGTCTCCCTGCTGTGTCACGGGATAAAAGGCTTCTTAGGCTGTTATTCCGTGTTCAGGCAGCAGGTGGTGCCAGGAAAGTAATGAGAACGTGCACAGTAGGGGATCCACTTTGACAGCGGCTTCTCCTGCCTGATCTTTATGCTCTTTTTTCTGGAATGTGAGAAGTGCTAAGAGTGATTAAGACTTCCCCCTGGTAAAAGCAAATAAAGCAATAGTCACTGGGCTGTTTCTGGGCAAATCCAGTTGGTACAGCGTTTATCAGGCACATAATCATATATTTTTAATTCCGTAGTTTGGCAATTTTCCCTTCTCTCTTCACACATTATGCAATTTTGTTTTCCTCCATAGCTTAATTATTAGAGCTCACAGATCCCTTATTGCAGTCAGAAATGATATCAATAATAGGAACTAGACTTACCAGCAGATGATAGTTTCTTAACATCCCAGGTCTTAATAATGAATCTGTTAGTAATTTCAGTCTCAGCAGTCTATAGCAGCTGTACATGTTCCCTGCTTAACCCTATGGATACCTATTGGCCTGTCTGTGTATGGGGCTCTCGGGAGGGACTGATTGAACATTGGTCAGTTATCAGTGCTGCACATGGCAACAAAAAGGCCTCTCCCAAACCAGCCTAACCACAAAACAAACAAACAGTATAAAGTACAGGTACTGTTTTATTATTATAGAGAAAAGGGAATCATTTAACTATTAAATAAACCCAATAGGAGTGTTCTGCCCCAGTAAGGGGTAATTATATCTTAGCTGGGATCAAGTACAGGTACTGTTTTATTATTACAAAGAAAAGGGTAATAAATTTTACAAATTTGAATTATCTGATTAAAGCAGAGTCTATGGGAGATGGTCTCTAGATAACTGATAACTACCAGTTATGAGATGCCTCAGCTGTAGAGAAATAGACACAGGGAGGACAAGTGTTATAATAAATACAATAAATAAGTATAAATACACAGGGAGTAAGTGTCATGTGGTATGAGACACAATAGGAAGGAGGTCCCTACCCCGTAGAGCTTACAATCTAAGTGGTAACCCTAATATCAAGCTATAACTTCCTGGCCCAAATAACCCACCCACAGGCCCAATAAATCCCAACTGTCTACTACGGCATCTTATAGCAGCCCCTTTGTCATTTGCCAGAATCCACAGGTTGCCAGCCCGGGCCTTCTAAGGGTTATAATTCACATACTGAATGCACAGAGACAGTGAAATGAGAAATAATGTTCAGAAATCCCCACTGGGCATTACTGATTAGTCAGAGCAAGACTGTCACACACGTTTGAGAAACTAATACACATACAGGGTGTAGCCACAAATATTGTGCCTGACAATAGCATTTATTAAGGTGCGAGAAGCTGTAGTGTCAGTTTACTCCTACACAGCAAATAATATATATACAGATCTAGCAGTAGTGTAATAAACAATATTGTGATCTAAGAAATAAAATAATTATAATGATTTGAACTTGCAACTTCTCTACTTATATACTTCTCTAATATATATAACTATACCCGTTTGTGTTCACACCTTGTAAAGCACTGCATACTATTTTGGTACTATATAAACAAATAAATACATTCATACACCCCTTCACTTACTCACTGAGCTACAAGAGCACATGTACGGTATGGGATTTATTTTAATACTGATATTTATATACGCACAATACGAGGAACCAGAGAACACATAGTGGGGTTTCTCCTATAGCTTTTAAGTTTCACCAGTAATTCAAAGGCAGCATCCATATGACTAGTTCATTACACTTCTGCACA